>NW_026577991.1:3294150-3952980 GCF_029603195.1 Condylostylus longicornis
TATTTTTTCATTTATAATTCAGATTCTTTAAAATATTTTAGTTTATTTTTGAGTTTTCTTTTTATTTTATCAAAGAACGGGGGGCTCTCTTATACCAAAATTTTTTCTATTATAGTCGACAATAATAAATTGTCAAAATTGTATAAGAATATTTTTCAGAATTGAAAATACAATCTATTCACGGATAGATGACGCTTACTCGCTTTTTACTCACAAAGTCCGAATGAGTGATTGACTTGACACAGTTAAATATTTGAATAGAAATTTTCTAAAATTTACTCTACTTATACTGAAATTTATAAATTTTTATTACTTATATCAACATTAATTATTCCATATCTATATAAAATCCTAAAGAATTTCCTTTCCCTAACATTAAAACCTATAAATTCAATATGTCATAAATTTTCAATAACACTAAATATGTACATAATATTAACAAAACTCCCCCTTGATCTTTATTAAAATTTAAAAAAAAAATTGTTAAATGAATAAGTGCATCTATAAGGTCATGTTATAAATTAAAATTCTATAAGAGACTTGTTTTTTTCTCTTGAAATTTAATTTTTATTAAAAATCACATATTTTAATATATCACGTACTTATATAGATGCACTCATATGTACATCTATACATGTACATACGTATGTATTCACACAGCTAAATAAAATTAAAAAAAAAACTTATTTTAAGGATACTTTCAGGATATTATTGTTTTCTCGTGTCTATTATATTTCTTATACTTATTCTCGAAAATCTTCTTTTAATAATGCAAAATTAAATAAAGTATTTGTATGTATGTAAGTGTATTTATAGGTAGATATTTTACTATTTATATAAGTATATAAAATAAATATTCTATATATGTATGTATATAGATATATAAAACGTTTGAAATTCAAAAAATAAACAAATGTCTAGAATTTTCAAACGCAATTGTGGTTTTTTTTTCCAAAATAATCAAAGAGAAAATATGAAAAACTCCCAAAGAAAGAAGAGAAAAAGAAAAAATTAATAATGTTTTTCCCGTCTCGCATTTTTGTATATATTAAGTACAATTTTGTCTAACATATATATATTTATGTATATACACACATGCATACTTGTATTTTTGATATTTATCATTTATAGATACCCAATTATGTATATTGTTATTATAAACCAAAAATTGAAAACGTACACATACTAAAAATATTATTATTAAATACAGAAACCGCTATATCTCTTTAAATATAACTCATAATATAAATACATACATATGTACATACTTAATATATAATAATAATATCCTTGTATTTTGTGTCCAGAGAATCGGAACAAAATTGAGAGGAAAATTATAAAGCTTTCCTTTTTATCCTTCAATATTCTTTTTTTAAAATGACTTTTTTTGTATATCAAGTTTTCAAAAATCTTTTCAGCTGAGCTTATTTATGCATGTATATGCATAACACTGTATGTATGTGTGTAAACATAAAAAAATAAAATATTTGTATCTTCCTGTATTAATGGCTTTTATTTAGTTTCACATTCTTTAATATATACATAAACAAACACATAGGGAAATAATACTTCGGTGAATTTAAAGATAACAAAATCAAATTGTTAATATTTAAATTTATGATAGTTTTTGTACAAATGTAAAATACTTATTTAATATAAATGCTATATTCGAAAAAAAAAAATTATAAATTTAGTGTATTTTAGATTGCAGCATCAATGTATTTGTATTATGTAATATGAAAGTATACATAAGAAAATATAAAATGTTGTAATTGTATGACTACGAGGGGCATGAAATTCAGAGAGCAAAGAAATTACAAAAATAATTTTAAAATTTTCAATAAAATAATTCAATAAAATTTCAATAAAAAGAAATCAGGATGAGATCTGACTTATTCTAATTATATTTAGAATAAAATATTTGACATATAAGAGAAAATTTGATACCATTCCTGAAATTGAAAAAATTTGAATGTCATCTCTGAGTCACAACATGTACATATGTATATATAGGCATGTTCTGGAATTTTTCCTAGTGTCATAAAAATAAACCATAATAATTTGCAATTAAGGCAAAAACAAAAAAAAATAATAAAAAAATATATGTATGTGTTTGTGAATATAACACATACAAAACTTATGTTTCTGATTGTGAACTGTAAGTGAAAAATTTAAAGAAAAGAGAAAAAATTTAATAATGCGTTCTCATTTTTTTATATGCACATTGTATGCTAAAGACAAAGGACTGTTATATATTTTGCATTTATTAACTTTCCCGTCCTCTCTCTTTCCTCCTTAAAACAAATACGAGATGAAATGAAATTAAAAGAAGGATATTTAAAAAATAAAAAAAATAAGAATAACAAAAATAAATGTGAATAAGGAAATATTGGAGAAAAATGTTTTTTTTTCTTTTTGTTTTTCTTTTTATATAATTTCTTTTAGGAAATTCAATTCAAACTCTCACATATATTATATTTTATTATTGTAGAAATGTCCTTGCCCCAAATAATTACTTTCACACAAAATTTTTTTATTAAAATATATATGTATGTTCATGTGTGTATATACTTAGGTGAATATAAAACTTATGTGTAATAAACTTGTGAAATATACACATACGTCCATGATTACATACACTACATAAATTTTGTATGATATTATAAAAAGGAATTATACTTAAATATTATGTAGATCAAATTATAATATATAAATATGTAATATATTAATTTTATGTTAAAATGAGTTTACATATATAGAACTCGCATATAATTTATATGTAATTAAAATTAATAATACATACATATTAATTTAATGAATTTGTATGTATATTTATGTGTCCTTAATACTCAATTACGTTACACGTTATATTTTATTGAAATATTCTTTTTGTGTGTGTTCGTTGAATACTTATAATTATAATATTTTGATTCCCGTTAATATTTTATATATACTTACTTATATTGTATGAATTCCAATATGTTACAATATTTGAAAAACATAATTAACATTCTGGGTATTGAGAGAATTAAGCGGAAAATTGATTTTATACGAAAATACATACGAATTACATTTTGAGAGAATCGAAAGCGTCAACGAAAGCGTCAATAGTGTCATTTCAAAAATGAGTTAAATTTTCAGTTAAAATTCAGATTTCAAGGAAACAATCAAATTCACTGATATCCAGATGGTTCGTTTAATTCTAATTTCTAATTCTGTGCTGTCAAATATTATTTTATATACATATGTATGAGAAAATCACTTTTGATTTCATACACTTTTTCCTTTTACTCCTACATAAATTCAACGCAATACTCAGTCAATAGTTGTTGAAAAGTACACGGCCGAGTAAAAACAATAAGAGTACCAAATCAATGTCCAGGCCGCACTTTCTTTCAATACAATTCAGTATGTACGTAAAGAGAATCCTTATTTACTTGTAACAGCAGATACTTATGTACATAATAATAAATATTCACATATGTATGTATATATTCCTTGGTTTAGTTTCTAACTTTTATTTAAAAAATGTAATAAATAAAAGCTATGCATATAGATGTAAAATTATAATGTGAATATAAAATAAAGATGTAAAATAAAGGCGCTAAGTGTGTATATTGTGCACATTATTTGTTCCATTTACTTACATAACAAGTCTATGCCCATATGTATGTATTTAGAGTATTAATTGTGTTATTTGATGCTGCTATGTACGATGCTTTTGCTTACAGTAATGAAATGGACAATAATAATTATTATAAGCTTCAGTTTTTATTGTTTTTCAACACATACAAACGTACACACACTGGTTCACCCAATAAATAGGAGAAACGTTTGTATTTACTTTTTTTTTTACTTTTGTAAAAAAAAATTAATTTTGGTAGCTTTTTTAACTTCGATTTTTTTAAAATTATAGATGGAAAAATTTGTGCGTGTAGTTGTGAAAATTTTCCAAATGATTTCGAATTTTTATTATGGAAAGCTTTAAATTTCTGTTTATAAAATTTTCCTTAATATCTTTCAAATTTATTATATGAAAACTGTTATATTTTTGTAATATACATACACAGAATAGGGATATAATTCTCGTTGAATGCGTATTTGAGAGCAGCCAAACATTTTCTAGCTCTAAGCTATAGAGAAACAAATCGGAAGTATTAAAGTCTAGGGTAAGATGTTAAGACACAATTCGCATAACTTTTTAGAAAATGGAAAGAAAGACTCAATTGATTGGGTTTTTCCCAAAAAAAAACCAATATTTTCAAAAAATTTCGTTTGATTTCTAACTAAACACAAATCTTACTTTCGACTCCATCAATTTCATTACAATTTCATATTAATTGATATGAGACAGCTGTAGTACGTTAGCGAAAATTGCAATATTTTGCATTCATTCTTAAAATTCGAACCCTTGCATCATTCATTCCTGATATTCCTGGACTGGATCTCACTCATTTGTTGTCGCCTGAACTCATTATATTCGAGATCTAATGATAATAATTCTAAAAGTGTACGTGTTTGAATAGTAATTTTAAGTTGAATTTGACCTAAAACAATAAAAATAATGTAATAAAATTTAAATTTCCTATAACAATTCGGACCTCGGAAAATAACCCCCCTAATCAACTTGAAAACTAAAATTTACGAGAAATACATTGGCATTTATCCAAATTTTACGCAATAAAAAAATATTTAAAAACTCCCGGAAGATTTTCTATATTTTTGCCCAGTTAATATTCGCCTTTGCCCTGCCTCCTGCGTCATAAATTCTTACCAAAAAAAATTTATTATATTAACTTTAATTTATTTAATTACAAAAATTTTCTATTCAAATGATTTTTATTAAAAATTCTTTAAAGATTTCAAATTTATTCTCTTGTCGTATTCAATTTTTTCTTCCCCCACTCTTTCATTCTATCTTCTTCTCCCCCCTTCCAACATTAAAATTTAATTATATGTGTTTAATGTTTTTACTCCTACAAGTGCAAGTATGCAAAAAAAAAAACAAAGAGAGAAGAGAATAAAAAGAAATCACTTCAACTTTCAAAACTTTTATTATATGTATGAATTTTTTGTTTTTGTTTTTTTTTTGTATTGGAATTCAAATTTTATGAAACTGTGATAATTAAATAATAAAAAAAAATAAAAAGAGGAAAAAAAAAATCCCTTTGGGATGACAATACTTGTACAAATTTTTATTTTAATATCTTTTTATTCCCAATGTATATTGTGCTCCTTTACGATGCCTCTGCTCTCTCTATATCTCTTGTATATTTCCATTATGCCTACTATGCCTTCAATGTCGCTTCACTGTGTCTTCTTCACTGTTCCATCACTGTACCTTAACCATGTCTTTGCTCTATATACATGCACATATTACATGTACAGATATTTGAATTGTCTATAAAATTCATTATTTATTCTACTGTAATAACCGTGAAAATCCCAAAAGAATATTTAATTTCAATATATATAAATATTTATATATTTAAATATATTATGCATTAATTGTATATGCTGTAACATACACACATACTTCATATATTTACATGCATTCTATTTTTAATTTTCTCCCTCTAGCATATTATATAACATTAAATATTACAAAAGCATTAAAGTCCTCAAAGGAATAATACAAATATATAGTAACTTCACTAAGTATTATTGTTATTTTTTATGTCTTACTATACTTTCTTGTAGATTTTACTCATCTACAACTCATATTGCATAACATCAAATGAAGGATAGCTATATTAAACCAAATACTGAAAAACAAAATTAGTGAGTGACAAAGAAAATTAAAAACATTTTCTAGACTTAGATTTTTAAAATAGCAATATGACCGCAAGGCTTGGGGTTAACTTTGAATAAAATTGAGAGTAATTTGAGAATGATTGTGTGAGTAGTGATCAAAGTTATACTACTGATTCTATAATAAGTAAAAAGTTTCTGATTCGAAAAACCGAATTTCAAGTAAAATTTAGATATGATAATTGAAAACAATTATAGATTTTTGATATTTAACGCCACAGATTTAGAAGGATGTGCATATTATAATATTATGTGCTTTTTTTTTTTAGTTTTGTGCCAGTTCCCGCTGATCAAAACATGCGATAACGTCTAGTTTTCGGGCGAGCTATGTAGATTATTTAAACACTATTTAAAAATCTCACTTTTGTATAAATTTCGTCTAGGAAACGAAATTTCGCTTTCATTCAACGTTGCTATAGCCTTCATTAATGTGATCATTCTGAATAAAAGTTAAAATTTATTTCCTTAGTTTAATTCTCCCTTCTTTGTAATTTCAATTCATTTTCTTATTTGAATAATTTCTGAAAAATCTTCTAAAATTCTTCAAAACTAGGTTTACTGTAGTCTATATACTCTTAATTCGCTGAAATAATTTGATTTCAATTCTATAGAAATTAATTTATTTAATATTTTTTTAATTTTTATTAAAATTTTCTTTAAATTTCCGTTTTTCTGTAAAAAAAATTAATAAAATTTTGTTTTATTGACAATAATTTCTTAAATACTTACATTGTACACTATGTGTACACAATTCCTTATTTTTATTAAAAAAAAAAAAAAAAACAATATTTCCAAAATGACAAAATTTGGCTTTGAAAAGTCTCTAGATTTTAACAAAATGTTTGTATTTAATCAAAATTTTATTGGTAAAAAAAAAAAAGTTTTTTTAAAAAATTGTTAAAATTTGGATCCGAACTCAAGCATATTATTTTCGTATAAAAACAAAAAATGTAAAAATTTTGACCGATCAAGACCTAAGTCCGGTCTAAAAATTGACCAGTGACTAGCCATAAGCCATGCGGTCATACTGCAATTCTAAAAATCTGAGTCTAGAAAATGTTTTGAAAACTTTAAACTTAATCTAATAACACATTCATACAACACACAACAATCTCAACAACACTCATACCAAATATATAGAAACTAATTCTTTAAATAAACCACCAAATTATAGTATACATATATTTTTCAAATTTTTTTTAATTTTTAAATATTCATGAGGATAAAATTTTTATTTTTTCATTTTCAATTCAAAATGAAAATATTATTAAATTTTTTTTTTTTTAAAATGGTAAAATTTGGATTCGAACTCAAGCATATTATTTTCGTATAAAAACAAAAAATGTGAAATTTTGAAATATCAAAATAATTAAAATAATAAATAAAAACATATACAAACTTTAAAGGGTTATAGAAGCTTAAGAAGTTAGAAAATATTATTTTCTTGCAATTTTTCTTACAAAATAAAAATTTTAACTCCTACTTTAAATTAAATCTGATACACAGGCATTAAGAAAAAACACAAAATTTAAATATTTGAACAAATGTGTAGAAAATCTCATTTCCATTTCGTATATAGTCCCCAATATGCAAGGCTTAAAACATTAACCAAATCAACCAACCGAAAACAAGCAAATACGAAAAAAAATCAATAGAGATTAAAGAAATGTAAATAAAATGTACGTAAAACCTTTTATTTTTTTCTTGTTTTTCAATTGTAATTAAAATATTTTGCATGTTCTATGGAATTAAAATGAAAGAGAAGCAACAAAATAATAGAAGCGACCAGGACAATTACTATCGTATATGTATGTGTACAATTTATTTTGTGATAAAACCTTATATTTTTATCACAAGTGAAATAATAAAATGTTAATTAAACAGCACTGAAGGACGCAATTTTTAATGAATAAAGTTTAAAACTTGTTAAACGAAAACGGAAATAAACTAAATCAAATTAAAACAGATAAACCTCAAATTAAGGCAAAGTACCGCGAAAATTACCCATCCTATAAGCCGAAAAATTTAAAAACCACTTCGCACAGGTGTGGAGAGCATTTCTTCCACTTCAGTCTTTCTTCTTATATGTCCTGTGCGGAGGTGGGCTGCCGTGTTTCTTGTTATTTTTGATTTATTGAAGTATAAGATTTCGGCGGCTCTTTTTTTAAGGAGGCAGGGAATAAAGATTTTAGCCTGCAATATTTCCGCTCGACAAAGGCAGAAACCCATAGAGCTCTTACTACAATCAAGCCATATTTTTCCCCCCTTACTCCTTACCTCATTATGTATTAGGATTCACCATTTGATTTTTTTCGCTGTGGGTAAAATAATTACCCGCCTGCCGTATAGGTTATTGATATATGTGGGTAATTATTTTTATATTAAACATTTCATTTTATAATATCGTGCATTAAGCTGTATAATATTAAAAATCAGTTTTATAGTTACCTGACCAGAATTTTGAACCCGGTATCCTTCCATTAAGGGAACGGTGTCATAACGAGTGCACCATTGCCTAAGTTACCCAGTCATCTACTCTCTTCGAAGAATCTTGGCAAACCACAAAACGATTCAAACATCAATGAAAACCGAGCTCGACACAAGAAAGTCCATTCCACCATTTAAATGCGTGGAAGGTTAAAACGTATAGCTGAATGTGTTTTTGGTCCCTTACTTGCGGAGTAGTCAAAAATACGAATTCTATGCTAATTTAGATTACATTATCAACTCATTTCACAAAAATTAATTTTAGTACCGAATAAAATAATTCTATTTAAAAGGAAAATTAAATTTTCTCTTTATATGTATGACAGAAAAAATTCGACAGATGTCAAATCAATTAAAATTTCATTTAATTTAAAAGTCGTTGATTCGTTTATGTTGTATACGCACACACCAGTCACTTTTTTATATACGGGTTCAATGAATTTTTCGTTATTTTAATTCACAAAAAAAAAAAAAAAAATTTACGTAAATTTTTTTATAGTATAGAGTTCAAGATAAATTTTTATCTGTTATAATCCCTATAATCATAAACCATCCTCCAAAACTATAATCAAGTAAAAATATTTTTATTATGCATTTAAATGAAATTTGTTACGGCAATTCTATTTCATATTTAAATATACGCGTATATATAGGCAAATTTTTGATATATATAAACAAACTTGTTCTTTAATTTAACACAATAATTACACAAAATTATACACTTAAGTGTAGTTTTACTTTTATATTATTCTTTATAATAAAATTATATAATAAACATTTATAATTACATTTATACACACAATATTTTCCTTATAATTTCGCCCATTATTTGCTTTTGTATAAACGGTCTCCTCACCCCCATTTCACTTACGTAATGGTTAAATTTACAACAAAAAAAAAAATAAAAATAATTTCAAACCCAATTGGGAAAGCTTTAATATTTTTTTACAACAATAATTTTAAAATGTCCTTTAGGAGTTCAATGACATTTTATTTTGTTGATAGTGCAAAATATTTATGTATATATGTGTGTATTGAAAGGATATTTGATTATGAACTGGACTAAACAAAATCTATATATACAAATTAAGTATAGCTATACATAAAAAGCCTCTCGTGTACCTACAAACAATATAAAATAAAAATAAAGTGAGAAAGGAACAAAAGCTCTTCTTGTTTTTTTGTTTTATTTTCCATTTCATTTTATCATTAATTCTCTTATGCTCGGGTTGTAAAAAATAAATTTTTGCTGTTGTTGTTTTTTTTATTAATTCTCAATTTTATCATAATGCAAATAAAATAATTTTTTTTACTTTTCTTATAATTTTTTAATTCATTTATGTTTTTTTTCTTGTGTGTACATTTTAATTTTTATTAAAAAAGATGTCCTTTAAAGGATATACAAAAATAATATTGTACAATAAATTGTTTTTATTTATAGTTGCTGTGTGTGTGTGTATGGTTGAAATTAAAGTTTTTAATTAATATTATAAAAAGAAATTATTTGTTTGTTTGTTTTTATTTTTTTTCTTTATTTTCTGTTTTTTGTTAATTAAAATTTTATATGAAAACGGAAACCGGAAATGTTAGTTAAACGTTAAAAGATATAAAGTTCTTTAAATAAAATTTTATTTTAAGTATGTAAGTACAATGAATAAAAAAATATTAATAAATTTTTACTGTACATGATGAAGTTACTCCAATAATATTAATTGTATTGGTGTTGTGGTCGGTATTTGGGAATGTTGTACATGTAACAATCTAGTTTACTAAATTGAATTAATAAATAGAAACATTCTGTGACGTCATCTTATTAATTTCAGACAATTAATATAAATTTGCATATCTAAGAAATTTACGCTAACACTAATCTTATAGACTAATTTTTTTCTAAAAACCACATTGAACTAATTTACTTCTATACTTACTTTTATTTACTTTTTCTTTCTTGATGCCATACGATAAATGATAATGTGTTATAAATATCCTTAAAGTCTTTCAGCTTCATAAATGTGATTACTTAGATAACATTAGATACCCTCTCCTGTATGCCTGTAGTTTTATAAGTATTTTATTTTTTGTTGGAATTGACAAATGCAAATAATGACATTTAATGACAAGATATTTAATGTCAATATTTGCCGCGTCTATTTTGTCGTGACATATTTTCAGGAGTCGCACTTGTAAAAGCAGAAAAAATTCACTTCCTCTACCTCTTCCAGTAATAAAAGCATGTATATTTACGTAAATTACAGACATATGTATCTGTTTTTCGTTTTATTTAGACTAAAACTTTTGCAAATAAACTTGCATAATGTTATAGCCGATTGTGGTTGAAAATAGCGCAAAAAAAACAGACTGCCTTTTACTTTAATAACACAAATTGTAAAACCAATTAAATTTTCACGAAAACAGAATCATTTAATTAATATAATCGGATAATTAAACTTTGAATCCAATTATTATTAAAAAAAAATGGAAAACATATGTACCCATTTAACATAATGCAAGGAATTTCAAAAAAAAAAAATATAAAAATAGAAAATATAATTTGGTTTTTTTAACTTTAAAATTTTTTTTTGATATTTCATTTCGCTTTTGTTATTAAATTACAAAAGAACTTTATTTACCGTATCATAAAAATTAAAAAATGAGTTTTCTTTGAAGATAAAATAAAGAGGCGCACAAATGAATTTTTAATTCATTTAGATATTTTTTTTTGAATTTAACTAAAATTGTACGACCGCCATGCAATGCTCTCATAATCTTGCTCTGATTTAGAATGAAAATTAATAATATTGCTTTTATTTTTTAATTTTGCTAAAAATTTTTAGTTTATCATTATTATTAAGCAGTTTACAAACACGGCAGAATATTTAAATTCGGAACATAATCGTGTGTTTTGTTTTTCACTCGCTGAGTGAGAAAAATGTCAGTGGGTTGAGATGTGAAACATGTCATATGTTCGCATAATGTAAGCTTCATGTGAAATTTACATTATACGAATTTTTTTGTGTTGCGTAGCGTGCGTATATCGTTTTTTCTAAAACGTATAAAAAATTTAGTCAGGTTATTAATTTATTTCGTGTTTAAAATTGACAAAAGATGTTTTAAGAGCAAAGTACTAAAACTCAGTTGAAAAAATGACTAATTTGAAAAGATAGACATTTTATTTAAAAAAATGAGAATTCTGATTTTGTTAAGTTAGACTGTAAATTTTACTTATTTCTCTCTCTCTCTCTCTCTCTCTCTCTCTTCTCATGTTTAATAATCGTGTATGTCTACAATTCTAATCAAATTTTTTTGTTGAATAAGGAGTGCATCGCTCTTCACATATATAATTATCGTAAAATCTTTTTTCATAATGCAAATCTATTTCATCCATTATTATTTCAGAAATCCATTTAGTTAATTAAGAATTCATTGGCAATAGCCATTAAGTTGCATCTACACATATGCACATACATACTGAAATTAAAGATAAAAACATCTTGCTTAAATGTTAAACATAAAATACCTACTACTATTAAATTTTCACAACTAATTCTAACTTTAATGTGCCTTAGACCTCCCGAATTCTAATAATTTTCAAAAAATTTTCCAATGTAGCACTTACGTGCATATGTATGTGATGCATGAATATAACGGCGTACATCTGCGCTTATTTTTATAGCTTGCATACATATATGTATACTTTTATTATCCAAATTTACATTTTTAAATCTTTTTTTATCATTTTAAATGAATACTTAATACCAATTTTCTTAAATAAATAAAAAAAAATAACAATTTTTTTATTTTTAGGTTGCATTTTCCCTCACGGTTATCACATTTCATTAATTTTATTCTCTCTCTTTATCATTATATAAACTAACTGATTGACATTTTATAGATTGATCTTAAATTGACATTTATGAAAATTGTGTAAACATATATACAAACAAATACGTTACATATATAGGTACATGATATATATATATATATATATATATATATATATATATATATATACATACATACATGGATGTAGTCGATAGTTGTTTTACCATATAAGCAAAATATATGAGTTTGTGTGTGTAAGACGAACAGAATATACTTGAATTGAATGAGAACTATTTGACATATTTAAATTTTTCATATTTGGTTTTGATATCTTGTTATTGTTTATTATTTTTATTATAATTTTTATATTTATAGTTTTTATTTTTTTAACGACTCTTGAACCATAATTGGTTTTTACCACCTACTGGGATTATATGGAGAAAACATTTGCTTTTTTTTTATTATTCTTTAATAAATAAAATTTTATCAATTTCAATTTACTTACTGTCGTCTTGAACATATCTACATCCAGTCACATATTATTATGTGTACGAGTACACACATTCGTTATAAATAAAATGGGTGATTTTTTAAGAGTTAGAATTTTTAAATGTAAAGCAAGATTTAAAACTTTCATCTAATTTTCATTTAAATTGATAAAGCAATCGTTTCCACTTTTATGATAATTTCATGATAATAGGCCTCGACTACTTTTTATGTGAACTACTTTTTCGTGCTTTTAACTCGTTATTCAAATTAATTACGAATTCAAACATTGTTTTCAAAGAAAAATTTTCACATACTTCAAAAGAAAACAAACTGCAATTTACACGGTCTCGTTGGTTATCTGACAGATTAAAACCGTAAAAATAATAATTGCTCATCGAACGCTTTGACATTGACAAAATTATTTTGAAGTTGTCAAATGTAACAGATCAGATCTGAAGTGTCAAAAACAAAAACATGATATCAAATCATTCTGAACCTTTATTTTTTGTGTTTAAAGCTAAAATGAATAAATAAAAAATTTTGTTATCTTAAAACAATTTTATATAAAATAGGATAAAATTTAATCGCGATTTGAATTACCGATTTTCTTAAATCTATGACTGTTTCAATATTATTTAAGTATCAAAAATGAATTAAACGATTCCAAATTTAATATAAAACTTAAACTCAGGCAATAAAAAAATTTATTTTCCTAAATTATAATACTCATTTATTTTTAATGATAAGAAAAAGATTCTACAAGAAACTGCTGAAGTGTAGCAATTTGAAAAGAAGAAAATCAAAGTAAATGTTATAATCATAAAAGTAAATTCTTTTAATGTTACCGAAAATGACTTATAATAAAAATCTAACAAAAATCATTAGGAATTGTAAAATTAATATTGAATTAATAATATTTTTTCAAATAATTTTATCGTAAAATTGGATTAATTGTATTAGAACATTAATTTAGCATAAAATATTTAAATTTTAATTCATGAATTTTAATAAATTCTAAAATTCAAAATTTATTAATGTGTTAGAGAACACTTCTGATATTTGACAATATTTTTAAAACATTTATAATTGTAGTAAAACGACTGCATATGCAGTATATTTTTCTCAATATCGATATCTAAAAATAAATTGTGAACATTCACTTACAGTAAACCTTTATTTAATAAGTGATAGTCCTAACATTCTAATTGTAAAAGATTACCCCACAATTGATAATCTGATTAAGTGGTGATTTTCGTGAATCAATAATTATAACTTACATGATGGGCACATTTACGAATGATATTGAAATGGGGAAAAATTATAGTGATTCACCTTGAATTCTGTATTAAAAGAAAAATTATAGGTACTTTATGATAAATTAATAATAACAATTTACCTTTCTTAAATATCATCAAAAATTAAAATAAAATTTGAAGGGGATTTTAGGCATCCTATCACTTTTATTTTTGAAAATGAATTATTAAAAATTAAAAACAAAAATAAAGGAAAAAATTCACAAAATGCACCTGAGAACATTTTTGACCTCATTTCATGTATTTTATTGTGTTTTCTTTTTTCCTTTTTTAAATTATATGTATACATTTTTATTTTACACAACCAAATACGATTGATTTATATTAAAAAAAAAAACGGTCAAGGATAAAAATTACGATACATGACTTTAATAATATAATTTTTTTCTTCTATCATTTCTCTTTAAAGACAGTAGGTGTACATTCATTCAAAAATATAAAATTCTTTTATATGATGTGAGCATGTATACTTATTTTGAGAAAAATTCATTTTGAAAATAATGTCCTTAAAAAATTTTATGGTTACAAATAAAAACTGGCTAAATTTAACATAATATTATTTAAAATTTGAGCCGTTTAATGAAATGAAGCAACTAAATTTAAGAAAAAACTAATTGCGGACACAAATCAATTGTGAATTGGTTTGAGTTTACAATAATAATACTTAATTTTAGATCTAAATTCCTCGTAAGAAAATTTTTCAATTTACCAATATATTTCTAAAAGCCACAGAAATATTTTAAGTTTATTTACAATTTAAATGATCGTTTCCACTCGTTCCTTATAGAGTGACCAATCAACATGTGTTGTAATCTAAATTTAGCTTGATATTTGTCCCTATAGGTGTAGTATAGTGAAAAATATATTAGATATCTTTGAATATTTTCTTATTTTATTTGAATAATTTATTTAGAAACACTTTAATACTGTTCTAAATTAAATATACATAATATAATATTCATCAACTTAAAAGAAAACTAAAAAGAAAACAGTAACTATATTTAATGTAAATGTCAAAGAGAAAATCTAAATTTAAAAACTTACAGGATCATCTTCAAAACGACTTCATTTCAACAAACGAGTAAATTTTGGAAATAAATATAGAGGGCATCAACTATATTTCATCAAATTTTCTGTTTTTTGTAAATGTATAAAAGTATAAATTCACATACAAATGTACTTACAAAAATTTGTATAATATTATTCAAAGAGAATTCTTATATATTCTATTAAGAATAGGTACTTGATTACATTTGGTTCTTGTATTTTATAATACTGATGTATGTAGGTATGTTTTTATAAACCATAACAGAATAGTAAATAGAATTTATATTATTACTAGTTCCTACAAAATATAAATTTATTTACATATATGTATATTTGTATGCTTATCGTAAGTAATTCTAAAAAATATTTTGCAGAACAAGTAATAACAGTTTATATACATACATACATAACTATGAACAGAGTGTGTAAAAATGTATATTAGATACACGTAACTTGTACTTTTTCAAAACATATCTTATAACGCCATACCTAATAATTTTACTTATTGTAAACATATGCATGTTCTATCTATTTCTATATGCGATACAGGTAATAAGAATTTTGTAGCATTGTCACTAAACTGATGAGTTTTCACTATAATGTTACATTATACTTTTGTATTACAAGGCGATTTTGATCAGTGTTGTCGTACTTCTACAATTCAAGCAAGCGAATACTGCAACCTAAAAATTTTTAATATAAATGTCAATTTCGTATTAAAATCTGTAATAATTGATATATCACCATTTAATTCCAATTTAAACTCTGCACGTCCCTTCAGTTGGGAAATCGATGTAATATTATTAGTTTTGACCTTAATTAAATTCAAAATTCATTCTCTAGGACAAATGGAGAATTTCGTTTTTAACAGATTTAATTTTATCTAATATATTTAATCGGCCATAAGAAAGTGAAGTAGTGAGCACGGGTGTGTTTTTGGATAATCACTTATTATATAAAATAATTAATATACTATTATATGCATTATTTAAAAGGTACTACAAAATATCAAAACGCATTATATACAGTAGGAAACTACTGCCGGCAGTATGTGTAAAACGGTATCACTGATGTATACATACCAGAAGTAATGTATTAATAAACACCATGTACTATATAGTGTTACCAACAATATGTAGTTAGTGGTATGTTTTTATTATTGTTGTTGCTGGTTTATACTTCTGAAACTGAAATAATATCTACAATGCTTATAACTGAGGAGGACATTTATAACCTTCTTTATTTTTATATTTTTGTTTTCTTGTTGTTGAACTATATATATATGTATATGCATATATATATATATATATATATATATATATATATATATATATATATATATATATATATATATATATATATATATATATATATATATATATATATATATATATTCTTATAACTTAATAATGTTATAAGAATAAGAAAATTATACAAATAGAAATGAAAAATTTCTTGTATAAGAGAAAATGAAAAAAATATGTAGAGCTGTATTTATAACTCTACCTCTACCCATATACAAAATAACACCAATTTATATGCATAAGCATTATAGCAAAATTATATATGTATACACCACAAAATATAAGTAGAGACGACGGCTTGACCTAAATGCTATTTATAGATATCACGTTCACTGCAGAATTTACAAGTGATATATCCAAAGATAGAGTAGAGAAAAAAAAAACAAAGTGTGTACATAGAAAACATAAATGAAGTATAAGAGATGAAAATGATATAATGTGAAAAAATAGAGTCAGAATAAAATATGTATAAATAATGTATATAGGTATTTTGATATACACGAATATGTATAACAGATTGTATATAGAAAAGATGTATTTAGCAAAAAAATAATAGAATTTTAATAAGTAAAAGGAAAGAAGAGTCTAAAAATAAAAGAAATAATATTTTTAAATATACCTACCTATACGTGTGTGTCTATGTATAATTATAATATCATAGAAAGCCGTTTAATAATAGTATTCATAAAGTATAAAGAGTAACCAACCACAGATGATAGAACATTTACTTAGAGAGAGAATGAAGTTTTTTTCTTTAAAAAATGTAGAATTTGCAACACTAGAAATTTAATATCCTTTTTCTTTTTTTTTTCTTTTATGTTTTTCAAAGTAAGTTCATCGGAGAATTAATATTCATTTCATTACTTTTTCTCCTTTTGTTGATCTACTTCAATCATAAATTCCTTTGATCACTCAATATTTATTTTGTTTCCGAAAACAAAAGCATTAACTTCATATTTTTATTTAGATAAAGAAAACGAAACCCGCAACAAAATCGTCGCATGCAAAAATTTGTCGCTAGTAAGGGTCTCCAAACAATGTTTTAGGAGTTATGCAATGTATTTGATTCTCCAATGAAACTTAAATGCGTCAGCATAAAAAGTGTGCAAAGTGTTGTGTTTACACATTTTGGAATGAATTTGTAATTTAAATTGTCAAATCATATATTTTGACAATCGCAAAATATTTTAACTTTTGACAACAATGTCTTAAAGCTTACCAATTTTATTACAATTTATGCATTTTAATGTAAGGCTGCAATATGTATTTAAAATTAGTGGCTGTATTTACAACATAGAGATTATTACATTAATTAAAAGAATAGTGTAGTAAAAACGTCACTTGCAATGTTTAATGAATATTAAGGTGAAACTACATTATTACTTAAAATATTTTGTATAATCATGAATTTCTTGTAAATCATAAACTTTAGCTTAATTTTGAATTTTTTTCTGATTTTTTTCACAATTCAAATTTTTATTAATAAAGCAAAGCACAAAGTATAATTATGGTATATTTCTTCAACTACGTCTCTTCCACTCAATGGACAACATAATTTTACTTTTTTATTTTCAAAATAATTAATTTTGCGACAAAAGTTTTTTCTATAATTATACTTTAATGTCCAATATATTATATTAATTATTTTCATTTTATATACTATTATTTAAAATAAATTTCCCTTTTTATTTAAAGTAAAAGAATGAATTGAAACATAAAATTAAAAAGTGTTGTATACATGAAACCCCCTAAAACCATTTCCTTTCAATATTTTTATGTAAAACTAACAATTAACAATAAAACTTACATACTATTATTATCATACTTTCTATACATACTTATGTTTATTATTATTATTAATGTTATTATTACTATTTATATTTTATTTAATATTATTATTATTTTCTCCTACGCCCACTTTATTATTTTACCTTATGTTTTTTTTTTCTAATAATAAAATTTTACTAAATTTAGAGTATCAAAGTATATAGAAATAATTTTGAGCTTGTTCCACAATCTACTATACATACATAAATAAACAATAAAATATTATATTGTAATTATGAGCGGGTATAAATAAAATAGCGAAAACATTGTAAAAAAATAAGAAAAAAGGAAGAGCAAAAAACTGAAAACAACTCAATTTCTTTCTTTTTATTCTTCTCATTTTCTTAGAAAAAAAAAATAAGATTTATTATGAGTTATTATTATTTATGAATTTTATCAGTATTACTTATGTTTTATCATATTTGCATAGACATTTAAACAATAATTTGGAATGTAGATTATATTTTTTGCTATTGTTTTGAAGATAAAATTTCACTTTAATGTTATTAACTCTATTCTCTCCAATATTAAATTTAAACACAAAATACAAATTATTTATGTATTAAGTTAAAAACTTTGACGTAATATTTAAGTACTTAATGCTAATTGTATTTACGGGAGCTTTACAAAACGATTTAATTCTTATGAATTCCGAAATTAGAAGATTTACGATTAATGCGTTAATCATCCTAATCGTTTTTCATGTTTTTTCATCTCACTTTCAAATCAGAATTCTCCTTTTTCTAATGCATATTTTAATTTCAAATTTTTTCAATAATATCATCTTCAAAGTGATTAAATAATCATTAAATTTTGTATACACTTTATATAAAACGGGATACATAATACGGGAAAATTTTTCTCAATCAAAAAGTACATTATACAAATAGTCTTGTTCTTACTTTAGCGAATAAATTAGCGAGATACACCAATATTATCACGTGCCATATTTCGTCTCATATATAAATGATTGTCACACTTTTTGTACATATACATACATATGTCAAAATTTTTTATTTACTAAAACTTCACTCGTACAAATTGTAACAAAAATCAAACGAATTCTATAAAATTTTGCAAATTGGTGATTATATTATAACCAATCAAGGAATTGGAACTGATTGGACCTAACTATTTTATTACACAGCATGTCGGTTTTACCAGCGCCAAACTGTCAAATGGATAAAAGAAATAGAAATGTGTTAATACCGTTAATGTTTTTGTGTAAATAATAACTATAATGTGGCAATACTATATTCGTAATTTTTTGATATTGCTTGGAAAAACACTATCCGAATTAAAGAATTAAACGGTTAAGGTCTTTATTTAAAACAAATAAGATAAAAGAATCGCATAAAAAAATTTGTTTTGTTTGCATTTTTTGTGTTTTGGAGAAAAATTTTAATTACATTTTAAAATTATAAGCATAAATGTAAAGAGCGGTAACAAAACAAAAAGAGCGGTAGAAAAACCCCCATTAATATTATTGCAATTATCGCAACGCAGCAAAAAAAACTAAAAATCGCGAAATAAACACCGAAGAAAGTAATGATACGTCAATTTTTTTAAAACTTACAATTAAAATAAAAAAAATAAAAGCTAGGAAGCATTTAACAACTTCTTTTTTAAGAAACTGGTAAGAAAATAACATTGTACTTTAAAAAAACCAATTACTTTTTGTTAAAACTGAAAGTGGCGTCACATTTTTCTAAGAGTCGAAAAAAAAAATGGAAATACAAAATAAAATGTTTAAAAGTGTTGAAATGAAAGTTAATAATTACATATTTTAAAAAATTTTAAGTAATCAACTTAAATTTCAATAAAATATATAAAGTTATTATTAAAATTATAATGTGTAGCTATGGAGCATAATGTGCAAATTAAAAGTAATCATTAATTAAAAATGGAAGCACGTAATTGAATTTTAAATGATAATTTATAATTAATGAAATAATTGAATTAGTTTAATTGCTGTTGCCTAATTGAAAATTACTATAATTTAAAATACATTCCTTTTGTACAAGGAAAGTATTTAGGTTACATGTAACCGATTACATTCATAGGTAAGCGTTCATCAAATTACAATATAAATATTCGATTAAATTTAGTTTTTAATATTTTCTTTAAGGTAACTAAAATGCAAATAAATTAAAGCAACGTAAAATGTTTTCTTCTGTCATCTTTGTAAGACAACTGCTACAACACAATTTTTTTCCTAGAAGTTTGAAGCTTTCGCTTGAGCATCCATGTAAATTTGTGTTCCTGGACGTACTTAAGGTCAATTTATGAAGACAATTGGCATTGTTCTATAGTTGTATCCAATTAACCTTAGTTTTTTTTGTATTGCACTGTTAGTAGGTATTGCATTTCCAGTTAATTAATATATATATACATGCACCAACATTTATTCCACAAATTTCTCGCTTTCGTAATTTTTTAAATATTAGCTAGAATACAATATAGGCATAAGATTTAACTTGATCACATCTAAAACAATTTCCATCATTTTAGAATCACAAATAATTCACACGGAAATCAATACAGTGATGTTCTTCTGATTTGCATGTCGATAAACAATAAAATAATTAAACATTGCTTAAATCCATTTCATTTAACGTACGAACTTGCCTGATTACATGTATAATGTACCTACATTGCTGAAATTTTCTTGTGGAGATCGGAAAATTATTTAAATTATGCACTTTAATATGAAGTAAATTACTTATTCCCTCTGTTTAAAAGAAATTACTTACTGCTTATAAGAATAAAAGTATTAATAGCTGTATGTAGCTAGGTTCCAAAAGATTTCTTTAATTTATTTGTTTTCCTACTAATAATGAAGGTGTTAAAGTTAAATGCTGAAGAAGCTAATTTAATAGCATAATGATACTTCAGAGCAATGTTGAATTGTTTTAGAAAGACCTTATTAAAGAGGATTCTCGTTTTATATGGACCACCTAATAAGTGGATAGGTAACCTACTTATCTACTTATTTACATATTTCATACTTAAAATTTTAATTAAAATCTAAATGTACCTCTGTACATAATATATTTATTAAAATAACAAACTAGTTAAGTGTTACAAATATTAATTTTCTTAATTACTTATTTACAGTACACTTCGCTATTATACCTATAAACTGAATTTGATTATATAAACAAGTATGTATACAGTTGGGTTTTATTATCAATCCTATAAGATGTGGGCATCTAATATTAATTTAATATCCAATACAAATAAATTTTAATCAGCATAAATTAAAATTGTATCAATTGTATTATACTAAAATTTGTTTTTTTATAATATTCTAATTTGGAACTTAACATTTATAATTTTATATATGGTTCCACCTAAGTATGTAGACGTGCGTTTTTTTAAAAATTACAAAATTGCTACAAAATTTAAATGCCTATCTAATATAAATTTTATTTCTAAAACATTTAACAAATAAAAAGTTTATAGTTTGTAAATATTATTGCCTAAGTATATAAGTAAATGTATATCTAAGTACTATATCTCGATACTTAGAAACATGCTTAATATGTAAAAAAAAAAAAATTATGACGTTGACCCGGATCACAATTTCTTTATATTACAATATTATATAAATATCAAGTAGACATACAGTTATAGCTTTTTAATTAAAAAATGAAAAAAAAAAATTATCCACACATTTATAATGTTTATGCAAAATTAAGAACAATATAATAGATGAAAGTATGTATGACCAAGAACCGAAGAAAAATCAAAAGTTAATATTGTACGACCATAGGTTGTTTTGTCTGCCTTCACATTATAAAAGTACATGTTTGACATACATTATAATTAGAGATTTTTAAATAATAATATAACTACATAGGCGTTAAAATATGATATTTATGTGTTATACAAGACAATATGAAGATAATTTCATTTAAAAGTACTAAAGAATTATTTTATTTCTAGATATTGTTTAGATTTAAATGTAGATTTGAAACCCAATAAATAATATAGGTTTATATTTATATACATAATACATCTGTATGTATATTTAACTGACATGAGAAATTATTTTGTCAGTGAAAATGTCAGTTGTACTTTTTTTTAATTAACCTCAAATTTAAAACTAAAACATCGGATTTTTTGATACTTTGTTTAAAGAAGCGACATCAGCTGTATTAGATATAAACAAATGCAACCAGATATTTGAAAGTTTTTCGTTTTCAAATGATCATTTTTAGCTTGTCATTTGTCATCCTGTAGTAACTTGTTGTCATCAAAAGTAACTTATTTAAATAAAAATGAAAAATTATTGCCCAATATTCCTGAAAGCTTTCTTTTACTTAACCTTAATAAAGTCGATATTTGAGCATAATTGAGCGATGTTAGAAGTTAAATTCGAAATCAAATTTTGAATATGTTTCAAACGGAAATTCAAAATTCGTATATTGAAAATTTCAACGATAATTTAAAAATGAGAAATAAGAAAATATTCTAAATTAAGAATTAAAATAAAATCAAAATAAAATGAAAATTTTGAATACAAAAAAAAAATAATAAAATTCCCATTCTTAGATTTTTTCTTGCTTAGTATATGTAAAGTAAATTATAGAAAAGAAGAAAGAAAATGTATAAAAAGTTTTGCCAAGAAGGCGTACGCTATTAAATTTGTAATATTAAATGGCGCTGTGTATAGTTTCGTTTTTGGTTTTTTGCCGTCGTATGTAAACGACCTGAAATTATTTTCGCTTATTTTTTTTTTCTGTGTTTTGTTGGCTTTGTATTTATTAACTATTTTTTTTTCTTTTGATGTCGGTAACTTTTTCTTTTTTTCATATTTTTTTTATTATTATTATTAAATTAAATTGCAGAAATTTTGCAAAGGAGGCAGTAATTATTTATAACGCCTTCAGTCTCAATTTAATTCAATTCAAATCATTGTGAAATGCAATACAAAACGTTTTATATAATACAATTTGCATAATATACGCATATGACATGCATGTGTGTTAATATATTAATATACTTTTGCTTGCAATACTTGAAAACTGTTGAGATCTCATCAAAGATTTCATGCAAAACAAAATATGTATGTATTATATTTTAAAGATTTTGAGAAAAGTTAAGTACATGGATTTAATTAATCAACACGCAGGATGTAATAAGAAGATAAAATATAAAATACTCAATTTTGAGATAAGTAATAATTATTGTCATTGAAATAGATAATTAACCTATAGGTGGGCTCTTAAATATTAACATCTTTAATACACAAATTGTTTACTCATATAAGTAAATACATTTCTCTCTAGATACGTATGGTTATAACATGTACTTTTTAATTAAAAATCTATTGTGAATTGCAAAAATTTGAATTGTGACATGAAAAAAATTTGTAAATTTACAATTGTCTTACAAAACCCGTCGCTCTCATATGTTTTTATTAAAATTGAAAAATTATTAGAATTTTATTTTTATTTTTAATTAAATTAAGCAAAAAAATTGTAAGAAGGTGGCGTTTAATTAAAAAAAAGAAGAACAATAAATTCTCTAAGGCAAAACTAATTTGAACAAGAATGTTAAAAAAAACTATAACAAAGAAGATCAAATGCTTTGATTTAATATTGATTAATAACATAAGATGATTGAAATATACAACGCGCTTATCTATATTTAGTTCTATACCTATAAAACTTTTTCAACTTGATTACATGTTCTTCGTAAAAAATTTCAAAAATCTTCTTTGATCTTTTCTACAGTCGTGCAAATTTTACAAATAATCAAACAATTTCAAATAACAAATCTAAACGTAAAGATCTTAGCCGTATCCCAAGATTTTCTGTGGTGAATATTTTTACATCTTTTATTTAATATCACCGTATGTTTCATGAAAATCTTGCGTAAAATCTTAACTTTTTCGCTGATTTAAATAATATTCATTAAGATTAGGAAAAAAATCTATGTCACAATACATGTGTGTGTGTGTTCTCCATCTTCTTAACGTATGTATATTTATGTATGTGGATAGAAGCTAGGTTATAATGTCAAATTTATGTTTATTTCCATTCATCTTTCACTATTTTTGTTATCTTAATACTAACGCATTCAGTAACAACAATTCTCTTTGATCAATTAACGAAATAAAAAAAAGATGACCAAAGAAAAAAAAAGAATGAGATAGAAAATAAGCAAAAAAAATTTAGGTTGATAGCCCCCAAAAAAAAAAATTCGGTTTTTGTCGTTCTTTTGTACTTTTTGTTAAAAGAATAACTACTTACGTTAAATATAACTAGTAGATAGCCTATAAGATATCTTGTAAATATACATATGTAATTTATATATACATACATGCATACATACATACTTATAAATCTATACGTTAATTAAGAATTGATTTAAGACTCATGTTACAAAATTAAAACTCATTTCTATTCGAATTCATTTATTTTTATTTGTTGCTGTTGTTAACATTTTATTAAAACGCGGGGAAATCATTAATCAACAGCTCTATATTCCGTTAGTATTATGTTTAGGTTCGGAATAAGAAAAAAATTTGCCCAAAAAATAAATAATGTAATTTTTATAGATGATTCGAATTAAGTTTAATTTTTGGTGAAAATAAAAGCAAAATAAAGAAAAATAGAAAAATTTATAGAAAAAAATTAAGATTGAATAGAAAAAATTTAAGACTGTTCCATATTTAACCAATGAAAATATATAGAGAAAGAGATAAATTTTAAATTGGGATGTTGAAATTTTGTTTTGTTACTCTTCTAAAATTTTTTTTCTAGTCACACATTTTAAATTTACACACGTTTTGATAAAACAATACAATATTGTTGTTTAAATGATGCGTGATATTAGGAAAATCAGTTAAGAATAATTTATAGATTTTAAATTAAATTGAGAATTAAATTGTATTAAAACAGTAGCTCCCACAGTAGTATACTGCATAGGAAAATTTTGTCAAAAACTTATTGCGATAAGTTGAAAGTAGTTGAAAGTAATATAAAAAAACTCACTGACAGCAAAGATTTAATGATGAAGTAATTGAAAAATTCGTTTAAATTCATAAAAGTTTAAGGTGAAATTTTAAGTGAAGGAGCGAAATTACAGAGCAAATTGAAATATTTTTGGAATTTGTTCCGCTGCAATAAATGTATAACAAACTTTTAGAACTCATTTAATTTTCTCAAATTAAAAATTATTTTAATTTATACTCACTTATAAAATTTTAATGTTTGAATGTTCCAGACCTTGTATGTGCTCAACATTGTGAAATCTGTTCGCATTGCTTGAGCTCAGACCATGTCCTTCTATTTCATTATGAAATTTGCTTTTTCAATTTTCTATACATTATTTTTTATAGTTATTGTTTCTGTTTATTCTGATTTCCCTTCCTAGATATAACACGATTCTTATTTTCTAGTTTTTCGATGTATGTTAAGATTACATTTCGCATCTATCCTCGCTCTCTTAATTTATTCCCGTTATTATCTCTGGGGTTTTGGTTTGTAATGCTATTTCTTAACATTTTCTGGTTGCGTCTCATATGTTGCGCTGAAAAAAAGTATGAAAGACGATTTCCTCCGCTTCGTAAGAGGTGTTTTACGTTCGTTCATATTTCAATATAAAATCAACCAAACATTCGAACTTAACCTCTACTGTATTTTTATAATCAAAGATTCCGAACAACCCTTTTTTCTACGTGAAAAATTTATTTAAAACGCTTTTGCTTAATCTTAATTGATTTCAATTAAACTATATTGAGCATTAAATAAATAAAAATAGCAAAAATGAAATAAAAAATATGAAATCTAACTACTGAAAGTACTTTTTTTTTTCTTGAATTTCTGATTTTATTGTTGAAAAATAAACAATGAGATTTATGAATTTTAATTGAGTATATTTTTTTACCTTTAATGAAATCGTTCCAATTCATAGGGTTTTTCTTGTTTTACAGTAGAATTTTATATTTACCCAATTATTATATGATTATTACTGTTGTAGAATTTTTTTAATTAATTTCAAATAAGTAATCGTATATCAACACATATACATATAATAAGCAAGTATATCCACATAACTACAATAATAAAAAATAATAAATTTTAATTAATTATGTTGAAGTTCGTAAAATATCGGCATAGTTCGTGAAAATATTGATATTTCGTAAGATTTCATATATTTACCCGACTTAATGCTCTTTTCGGGCAAAAGCTCTTTTAACACAACTCCATATCCGAAAAAAATACTTTTTCGAACAAAAACACATTTCTTATAATTCTTTGTCCGAAAACCTATTCATTTCGCATGAAAGCACTTTTGGTACAACATTTTGTCCGAAGTCAAATACACATTTAATTAAAATATTATTTTCGGATAAAAAACCATGTTAAAAGTAATTCTGTCCGAAAAGATTATTTTAAAGTCGTAGCCGAAAGAATCATCTATATATTTATATGTTAACTTTTAAAGTACATTGTGGGCAACACTTATTTATTAAAAACAATTCTATAATTTCATTAGTGGCACATTAGTCACCTACAAAGATATTTAATATTTGCTTTTATTGGTCAAAAACTTCTTATTTTACAACATTTTTTCCATTTGATCAATTTCGCACATAAATACTTAAAATTATGTAAGTATTTATATTATTAACCTAAAATAAATTGAATATCTATTGAAATATTCAAGGTATATGAAATTATTGAGTTTGACTTAAAATTTGCCACTCATATTGTAGCATTTAACATTATTAATTTCAAAGTCATGGCATTATATCAGGTGAATAAAAGTGTAAAGTGTAAAATCATGTCATGCGCCATAAATTATTAAAAAAAAAAAAACAAAATAATAATAATGTTTTGTTATTTTTAAAATTCTGTTAAAATTTTTTTCTTAAATTTTATAATAATACTCGCAAATACATAAGTACTCTTCATGGACATTTTAATGAGAAAAAATAGAAAAAACGAAATTAGTGATTAAATTTAATGCAAAACTTAAAAACTCGTAAATTTAGTAGTTTCTATATTTTCTCTACCCTTATATAGGCAAATGCATATATACATTAATAGTTCTCAAAGTGAACACCACCAGAACTCAGCTTCAAAACACGGCTAAGTAAATGAAAATGAAGACATGATAGTGTGTGAAATGAAAGTTGATCTGTACTGTAAGACTTGTTGCATAGTCACATATTCTATAAGAGGGTGTTTAAGAATTTTGAACCATTTAAATAATACTACCTGTTAAAAGACCTACAAGTGACTTACTTTCATACAACAATTTTGTGAAATGTAAACAAAATTCTAAAATCTCAATAAATGACAAGTATACGGAGATACGAAATACAAAATTATAAAATATTCCGTTCTAAAGAATTTGACAAAAAGTTTTATCTAAGATTTTATGGAAAATTAAATTGAATTTACTTGTCATTTTCCGCCTCGTTGACAGACAGTTTGAGAATCAGTGATGTTCATTATTAAATATACTTTAGGTAATTATTTGTACTTAATATTAAAATATTTTCTCTATATATACACACTCTATTACCTTTAGATGGTAATCATATTAAATAAATTAGATTAAAATAAATAATTTTAAATAATTCTCTACATTTTTTTTTGTTGCATATTTATGAGACTTTGTCAAATCTATTTATGGTTTAAAAGTCAATTATATTATTTAAAAAATATCACGAATTTATTAATATTTATTTAGGAGGCGCTAAATATTTATATAGAAAAATTATTGTCAATAACATTTTATTATAATTAAATTTATTATATTTATCAAATTAGGTAAACACAAAGATGATTTTTTTTTGTGAACCAAAAGCTAAATATAAAAATTTTATCACAAATAAATAAAATTATTAAATTAATGGCATTTCGTTGTTACCATAGAGGTTAATATGCATAGATATAAAAGTGATTTGGGAAAATTTAATGGGAAATTTATACTTACATATATGTGATATTGAAAGGTTAAACCAGGGTATTCACATTGTTGTACATACAAATATGTGGCAGTATAGAAAATAGTAAACGTTTTGACATTAATACTTAAATATATAATAATATTTTTTGGAAAATAATACAGATTTAAGTATTTATTTAATAAAATGTTAAAGAGTCACTAAAATAATTTCAAAATTTTCCGTCAATAAATGATTTTAAAGTGGAAAAACTTAATATTAAATGCTTATAAGTATTTCATTATTTTTCATATACTTATATAGAATAGAATTCAGAATGTAACTAGCTCAAAAGTAAATCATAAGCTCAAAAAATGTTTTGAAGCACTTGCCACCAGAAATTCCGAAAATATTTTAGTGAATTAAAATAATGTAAACTGATAACGCTCGGAGCGAAAAGCGAACCTGCATTGGTTTTTGCGTTATCCATCTCCCAATGATATCATTAAGGTGAAAAATATGAGATGTATTTGACTGCGACTTACTCACTGATCTGACAGATAAGAAGGCGGATTTTACTGACACTGTGAAAAAGTATTTCAGTATTACGATAGGTATAGAATACTATTAAGGTTGTTGAAATGTGGGGGTGATAGGAGACTTACTATACAATTTCTTAACTGTAATATAGAGAAAATAATTTTAGAAAAATTCGAATTGATTGGTTTGCATTTTTGGAGAGCATCTTATCGATATTTGTTGGTGAGTTGTTGAAATTTGGAAACATAATTAGGAATAGCGTGAATCGGAATATATTTGTTATTGAGTGCTACCGCCGAGCTATTTAATGACATAGTGTTGGATGGTTGTGTTGGAAGCGTCACTTCTTCTCTTTTATTAACTAACTAACAAGGATAACCTTATTTAGGAGGTCAGTTTGGTACTAAAAATTACATAATCAAAACAATTTTCAATTTATTTAACTTATTTTCATTTATTTTTAATTATTTCATAACAACAAAACTGAATTAATGTGTCTTTTTAAATCTATAATCAATTAGATTTAATTAGCGACACGGTAATATTTGTGCAATTATAAAATTCAAAATTCATGCAAAAATATAATAAAAAATTTCATTATTTCTATGATTATTTTTTAATAATAAAAATTCGCCATACTGCACTGTCATGCAACTTAAACATGACATTAACCCATTAATAAATAATCTTATAATCACGAACATTTTAATTTTAATTAGTAAATTAATTATAATTACATTATTCTTTTGCATTTAATTAAATTAAAACAAAGCCTATATGTAGAACAAATATCTGAAACATAAACATAAAATTGAAATCTAAATGAATTTATTTTTAAAAACGAATCGTTTAGGTTTTGTTAGCAAAAACTATACTAGTACAATTGACATGTATGAAAAAATTTCTACTATTATTCAAAAATTTTACAATAGAAAAAATTATTTCCTTTATTGTATTTTCTAAACAAATAGAAAATGTTTTTCTATTCTAAACAACCTTAATAATTTTCCTGCAATTAAACTTGTTTCTTCTACATACATAAATTCAAATTTTAAGAGGAGCTCTTACTATTACTACTAAGGACGAAAGAACGAAAGCATGAAAGCATGCAAATTATTTTCAATTCACTTATACAGCTCACTATTTTGAGTACAGGCTCAATGTGGCTAAAATATCAACAATTAATGGCATATTATTCAAAAAATGAACTAAGTATACATACAATAAAAATTGTCCTTTTTCGCGCTATTATAACGTATAACAAAATATTTAACTACATAATGAAAATTTTCTTTACTTTTCCAATTATAAATCATTCACCTCACTTGTGAATATTCATAAAATCTAATACACCTTAAACTAGGCAGTGTGGTGTGATATATGTGAATAAGTTTTATAAATTTTAATACGAAATTAAATCTGGGTATTTTATTTTCTTTGCCTCCATTATTCCACTCATATTTTTGTATAACAATATTTTTTTTTTTGCATTTTGTTCTCTTCTATTATATTATGGATTATTATACGATATATGTGATCATTATCATTATTATCATCCATCACCATCATCATCATCAGGGATAAACGCAAAACCATTCATTTTAGATAATATTTCTTATACTTACATACTTTTACAAAGACATAATAGAAATCCTGTTTTATATGCAAGGATATACATAGGTGCATACATAAAATTATTCATATTAAACTTTTGTATTATTCAAATTATTCAAAAATTACAATTTCTTAATATTTACTTTATATACGTGCACACACAATATACTTGTATATTGTAATAGATTTATATGGAAAAATAAATAAGCACACGTAAAACAACTTGTATTTATAAGTTGTACACACACTTTACAATTTTGTAAAAATTTTTCTTTTCATATACATTATGTATATGTATGTATGTATATTTAATAAAAGTTTTCTGTCTGTCATACAAAATATTTTAATAAAATTAAAAATTTTAAATCATATAATAAAATAATACTTGTGTACAGACAGATATTTATGTATGTATGTACGTTTGTGTGTATATGTGTAAATTTAATAATAATTGTTTAATTAGGTTTACAACCTTTTTATACTTTAACTTTATTTTATATAAGTAATTATAAGTACAGTGTGTGTATACTAATATTCAAAAGCTAAACAAATTATGGTAAACTAAAAATGAACGAACAACTAAATATTTGACTGTAAGGTGTTCCGAATTCAAAGTATACTTAAAAAAATTTTGACGGTGGTTTTTAGATAATCGATTCCCAAATTCCCCTTCACTCGAAAAAAAGTAAGGGATTTTTGAGAAATGAAAATATGCCATAAACTATTAAAGAAGAGAAGTAGGAGAGGGGGCGGATTTCTCGAAAGCCTAAAAACAGAATTCTAATAACGGTACTTTTTAAAAACTTAGCCTCATTCCACGAAATAAATGTCCAAATTTTGGACAAATAGCATTATAACGGTAAATAATGTCCATACATCCTTATTTGATTTTCAATTCTACTTGATCGTTTCACCGGTTTTAAGAGGTCTTTAAAATCTAAAAAATATTATACAAAAATTTAAATCTTTAGTAGTATTATTCTTGTACTTGCATGTAACATCAGTGGCGGTATTAAGTTCAAAACCTGTTTTTAGGCTCAGGTTTAAGATTAATATTTACAAAATTATTGATTTTTGACAAAACAAAGTTGTAATGTTGCATTAGAAAGTTGCAATTTTTAATCACTCTGTACGATGTTTAAACGAAAACCTTAATACGAACTGTCATGTAAAGTGAAAGAAAAAACTTGGATAAATCTCTACCGCATTGAAAATTTTTCAATTGTTTACAAGACTTTTCCATATACATTTTTTTTTTTATTTTTATTTTTATATTTTGTTTATAATAATTTTGGAAACATGATATTTCTACTTACACGCTTGTTGTTTTTTAAGTTTACAATTTTTTTTTTTGTATTTTGATACTTGTGTAGAGAAAAAAATCATAGAGAAAAAAAAAACTTTTTTCCTGTCGCTTTTACCGCGCGCGTCATCCGATTTTGTCATCGTCTTCCATTTTCCTTTCATACTTGCTTATTTTTTACAATATTATTTTTTTTTTAGATTAAAATATTAATTTTAGAGTCATCAACCTTTTTCTCATTAGAAAACTTTTGTTTTCAAACTATTAAGAGAAAGAAGGAAAATTGAAACAGAATTTTCCTATTATTATTATTTTTCTCTATTTTTTTTTTCGTTCTTTTGATGTTTTTCTTCCTTTTCATTCATAATTTTATCTTTAAAATAAAAAGAGTAAAGACAAAATAACAATAAAATGACTAAAAAAAAAAGAAAATTCTTTGGTTGCCTTTTATTCTCTTCTTTCTCTTCTTATATCTCACATAATGATTTTGATTTACCACCACATGGTGTTTTGATATATGTGTGTGTTTGTTCATACTCTTAATTTTTCATTTATCCTCACTTATTATTGTAAACGAAGCCTTATACTAGAATACTAGAATAGCTATTATACTAGAATGCTAATATTTAATATAAGCAACATAAGAAGTTACTACATTCTATAATAGTGATAGTTAAATGTCATATTAATATGTTGCTATACATAATTATTGCTACCTATGCGTGTGTAGAAGCACTTTAGATTTTGTATTAAGAAGGTACTACATATAGTAATTTTACGTAAGTGAGGAAGTATGTACCTATAAGAAAAATTTATAGAATTTTTACTAAAATTTTATTTTTTTCGGTTTTTTGAATTAGGTTTTTGACTCGTATTTTTTTATTATTATATTTTGATTTTGAATTTATTTTTATATTTTTGGTATGATAATAATAAATATTATTCTTTGTATTTTATGTTGATGATTGGTTTGTTATGTTCATTGATGAAGTAGATTATTATGGAATGTAGATGATTTCTCAAACTGTAAATAAAAAAAAAAACAAAATTTAGTTGAGAGAAATGCAAAAATAGCAAATTAATTTATGGAAATGGAGAGAAATATGGAACACTGTGCAGAGAACTCACGGAATAATGAAACATTCCGAAGACTTTGAAAATAATATTTGAATAATCAGTAGAATATAGGTTGCCACTGTTCATAACGCAAGTTGAACTTGAACGAGCCTTTGACACTATAAAACCGTAGTAAAAAGCATGAAAAGCTCTTCCCTTCCTTACTGTTTGGTGTGGTTTTTAACGAAGACAAAAAGTTCTGAAAGGTATAATATAATACAACATAAGGAGCCCGTATTGGATATCTGAAATATGCAAATAACCTTGCTCTTTTAGCTAACAAACAAGCAAATGTGTACAAAAAATTATTCATATTCACATAAGGAGTACGCAAGAGTGATGTGAACATTCCCATATATTACAAAAAAAATGACAAGCTTTGAACCATTGAATTGGAACCCCCAATGAAAAATAGGCATTCGGAAATACTGTTCATTATTACCGTTTAAATGTTTTCCGTATCAAAATTAAAATACCAAGAGAAAAAATACGAGAATTCTTGTTTTCATCTACATTAGAACTCTTTAAAGTTGAATTTTTTGTGCAATGTGTTTGAAGTGTTAAAGGTATTTTTTCTGTTTTGTTCTCTTGTTCTAAATATGAATGAATTTTATTATTAATTTGTATATATTTTTTGTCATTATTATAATTATTAAGGAAAAAAACAGAACATTTCATATTCACTCATTTGTTTGTTCATTCATTCTCTTATTTATTTGTTGAAATAATTATAAAATGAATAAAAGTGAAGGAAAAAATTTTTATATTTGGAATATATTAATTGTAAATGCGTATGTTATAAAAATATCGAAAAATGTACGAATATCGTATATTTTTCATTAAGTTAGGAAGTTTCCCAGAATGTCATTTGCACACAATTCGTAAAAGTTATAAAAACAGGCCACTCAGACAGCATTTTGACCTTACTGGGTCATGCGGGGTAGTGACACAGTAGACTATCTCTTTCCTAGGTGCTCGTGCGATCAGAATATTAATTTGAATAATAAAACAATCGAAGAACAACAATCAAGTAGGACAAAACAACTACAACAAAACGAAGCAACATCTTTAGGCGGGCAGAATTTGAAGAAAGTCGGTACGAGTTTGCTAGTGGAATTGATACTAATCTCCGTGAAGAAACTCGCAGAACTAGGCGAGGTTACTGGAGTATGCCCTCCACTTCATCACGCATCGGCGCATCAGAGGTGATCTAACGGGTTTCTTAAATAAACGCCAACATCTGTAAGAGTTATTAAGTGATTTTCATTAAATTTTCTCATATTATTAATTGAAATGTTCGCAATAAAATATATCATACCAAACTTATAAGATACTTAAACCTTAAATACTTCTTAATCTATACAAAATATACATTTTCTCATACTTACATAAATAGTTACAATATAAGTATGTTATTCTTACTCTCTTGATGCTCAATGAATTTCTTCTTCATTGCAGATAAGAAAAAAAAATATCAGGCATCATAATTAGTATTTTATAAATAAGTATGTAATAAACTACATCCGGTTTGAAAATAATAAAAAAAAAAATATTTTAAAAATCTTATGTTAATGGGAAAAAGGACTATTAAATTACACTTCCATAATTATGTTATATAAGTATAAGAAAAATCAATGATCAGCTGAATATTTCTTTGTTCTCTCGTTATTAGTTACACAAATCGGATATAATTAGTGTAAGAAGCATGAAACAAAAAAAAAAACAAGTTTAAAATAAAACCAACACTTATGTAGGCACATCAACTGATAATAAACAATGAAATTATGTGTTTCACAAAAATTTATAACAACGTGCACATAAGTGGATAAGTGAATAAGATTTGATGCACGCTTAATTTTTAAAAATATCAATTCCGTTCGGTATCAAAGAAAAAGTTAACAGGCGGAGGGGGAAGCACTGAGGATGAAATTAAAACTAATTTTAAAATTGAATGCTGCTGGAACATTATAGAATAAATGAATAAATTTTATTGGAAGCTCACGATTATTGAGGCTCAATTTTCAAAAATGAGGTCATACATAAGAGTGCTACCCATATAAGTTCAATGGAATTTTGTCGACTATCTTTAGAAGTGTTAGCTGCAAAAATCAATTTCAGTTATTGAATTGTTCCGCTGTCACGTCATAGTACCGGTCATTTAGTTTGAAAATTTTTATATTTTTGCTTTTATAAATCCTTGCACTGTCTATTGTTTGATCACTTTTTACATATTTCCAGTCACAAATGCATATGTAATATCAATATGTTCACAGGCATACAAGATTTTTATTGAAGCTGTAAATATAAAGAACAAATTTAAAGAACAATACTTTAAATAGTTGCGACATTATTGAAATACTTACTGTATATATTACTACATATAGATTCTTTAAAGTTTTTTGTTCCATAATGTATAACATAAGAAAATCAATGCATCTTACATAATGCATATTAACATAATTAAACATCAGTTAGCTAAAATCCCCACTTATACGTGGTATACTTAAAATTTGTAAAGAAGAAAAAAGAGTTTATAGCTTATAAATTTTAATATATTTGTATAACAAATGCTTAATAACATCCTTTATTTTTAACACTCCATTGATAACTAAATATAATACACTAAACATATGTGACACCAATATAACAGAAAGGAAATAAATACCCTTTTTCAAACTGATATTTCTAAAGAAATTTTGTGACTATATGGAAAAAATATAATTTTGCTTAATAATGCACACTTTATAGCCATAAGAAATCTTTTGATTAATTTTACAGTACAATTTTTTTTTGTTAACTTAAATTTCCTGGTTCTTTAATCTAACACTTTGAAGTTCTGATTTTTTTTATCTATGTAGTAAATTCTTTTGAAATACAAGTAAGGCACGTTTAAATTGTAACTTTAAACTCATTAACAACATTATTAATAAAAATAAAGCATAACAGATGAGATTTAATCAGACAAAGATAAACAGGAAGTGCAATATTATCCTTTGATAAAAAAAAAATAAAATTCTTAACCTTAATATTGAAGTATATGCGTTTTTTTTATCTGCCTCTAAATCAGTGGTTAAAATATTAAAATTGTATTTATGAATCGATTAATTTCTTTATGTTAATAGGGTTATGTAGTCTAGTGTCTGCGTAACTTGTAAAAACAGTGTTGCTGTTTTCAATCAAAAATTTTAATTTTTTAATATTTGTTTTTTTAATTTCAGATGTCGCTCTTGTTTCAATTGTAATAAAATGGCTCTATATTTGTGTAAGTTAATTTTATTTTTAAATTAAATACTATGAGAGTAAAATTAGTTTAATGCAATATTTTTAAATGTAAGTCAAATATTCGTTGTAGGGAATCTGATATGAATTAGTTGAGTTCGACCCGGTCATTTACTTCATCAAAACTGAATGACGCAATAAGATCATTTCGTACTACTTTCGGTTTGGAGGTTATACTTGGCCTGGACACGGTAAGTGAGTAGGTGAAAGGAGTGGCTGCGAGAAGTGCCTCCAAGCCTCCAAGCGATAGGTTTACTGAGGAGCAGAGATTTTGAGGGAACATGGGGTGTGCGCTAAGGACGTTAAGTCTAATTTTTTGTGGTTCCATATATCGACTGAGAGGTTGATTACGGGATTATGATTCAATAAAGGGGGGATTGGAGTGCTGTAGGGCTGAGCACGCATGAGGGTCTTATGTGGAAGAGGAAGGCATCTTAGGGGTTTTTCCATGATGACTTAGAGGATCTGTGGGGGGGAGTCTTTGGCGCAGCTTTTGAGATTCGTCAAGGAGCTTAATTGGTTGCGGTAGATGGTGTTTAGGATTGTACTACGTGGGGGATGTATAGTGTTAATTTGAGGATTGTTCCCCTCTCTTACTAGTACTAAACTACTCCGCATATATGGCGGTGTTCTTCCCATATTAATAAACAAATATATATGTAAATGTATAAAATTTCTTGACCCTAATAAATTAATCACTCCATATACTTAATTTACCTTGTGATTTCTGAACCTTTTATAATAAAATCAATAACTCTTTTGATTTGTAAAATTTCATAAAGTGTCCAAAGATCGTATTCATTTCTCAATAATTTCTACAGGACAGAAAACCATTCACTATACAATATTACATACGTAGGTACCTTAAATTTCTTTAGAAATTAATTGTATCGAAATTATTCATGAACGCACGGTCAACCTTTAAAAAGAAATTCTTTACATGCATAATTTATAGGTTCTTCTATCTAAATTTATCAAATCCGCACCAATATCCGTACGTCTTAATAAATAATTTATATTATAAAGAAATTAAGGTTTCCTTCAATATATTTTAATTAAAAATTTTAAATATTTTATTTTTAACATTGTTTTTTGATTTTGTTTTTTAAATTAAATTGAATTTTTATTATTTAAATTCTAAATTAATTTCAAGGTTTTCATTCCTACAATACTATATTACAAAATTTATAATAAAAAACAAAAAACTCTAGTGGCTCTTTTAGCACTTCACTCTGTAAAGTGGGTATCAAATTAATTTAAATTGAAAATTGTTTTTGTTATTGTTCTTTATTTCGGATCAATTATGTCCCCATTAACAATTTTTTCCTCTTATTTATTGTATTTTGTTGTCTTTTGAATTTTATATGTGTTATAAAAGACTATTTTACATATTATTATTATTACAAAATATAAATCTGACATTAAGAATAAAAAACAATATTAAAATCCTACTTTAGTCTCATCAAAACATAAACTACATATATTCATAAATATCTTTTAGTTTTATACTTTAAATGGAAGAATACACGACCAAATTGCTTAAATAAATTTAAATTATAATGCATATATGTATGCAATTTTTTTCTTCTTCATAAAACACTTATAGCACATATTCAAAGGTACCTTCTTATATATATGTGTACACATAATGCATAAATTGTAGTATGTTTATTACATTATATATATTCAAACACTTGAATGTATAACATAAGAATAGCAGTGCTTATCGCGACGCACTAATATATAGCCAGTGGCATTCAATTACATTTGTACATGAAATGTAATTGAATAGGCAGAAAAAATAAAATTTAATATTTATATTTTTTTTTTTATTTTTCTTTTTTTGTTTTAATATTAAGAATTAAACAAATGTCACGGACATGTCAGTATAATAAAAAGAAATAAGTGCATCATGTTAAAATATCATAAAGGCGACTTAACAAGAAAATTAAGGAAGATCAAGTTAATTAATAAAAGAATTGAAAAAAAAATTAGTTTTTTAAAAAAGTTCACTTCCTTAAAAAGAAAAATTTAACACTTTAGTTTATGAAATTTTTTATGTACTCGTATTTATATAAAAGTACTTAGGAGAGGGGAAATACCGGGAAAGTTTTATATCACGACGGACTTTGCTTTTATCTTGAGTGCCCTGGAATGTCAGTCTTCTGGAGCACACAAGATGCTCGAACGGACACATCTAGACTAAGTGCTACAAGCAAATTCAATTTTTGAATTTCTGTTATTGCTACAATATTTAATGTAGTTCCCGATATAAATGAACTGCTTCAAAAAAAATTTGAATAAAATATCTAAGTAAACACACACTAGTGTTACTAACAAGTCTTTTATGTCGAACGTCTTATTTCAGCCTTTCTTAAGTAGTGGAACTTATTTTATTTTACTCTCTTTAGTTTCGATATTTTAATTATGTTTATTCCAACATTCCCCCTTTTCGATAGTTTGATCTTTTTTGATATTTGGAACAATTGTGGCAACGACACCTATTGTAAAATAGAGTAACCATTCGAAGACAGTGGCTTTTTTTTTATGAAACTACGATAATTTCTTTTTTAATAAATTTCGAATTAATTATGAAGGAGCAGTTGTGATGCACCAATGTTTTATTGGTTTGGTAACAAAAATAATCTATAATTATTTTACAAAACAATTTTTAATTAAATTTTATATGTTATAGAACCTATCCTATATAAGATATTTTAATTATTCTTTAAATAAAATTGTTTAAAATATTGTACACAAAATTTGAAAATGGTTTATGATTTTTTTATGTTTTTATTAAATTAATTACGATTATAAAATAAGCAACATACATTAATAACCTAGATAAAAATTAATTACTATAAAAATAAAATATATAAATTTGTTACATAAATTTAAATTACTTTATTCTTAGAGCTTTTTTTTGACTCATGACACACGGTTCTATAGGAAATTTCTAAATTTGTAAAGTTTTGCAGGTTAATTGAGTGCAATTTTATTTTACTATTTTATTTTTTTTTTTCATAATAAATGTATTGAAAAAATATTCTCTTCTCATATTTTTAATTGAAAAAAAAATAGGTACACGTAATTTTTATTTTTGTTAGTAAAGTTACTACTTTATTTTTTTCCCATTCTATTTCTCAGTATTCTTTTATAAAATTTTAAAAATAATTTTTTTGTAATGAAAATGAATGCAGATAAATTTCATATTTTTAAGTTAACTGACTATCAATTCTTTATAATTTTTATTTACATATATTTTTGTTATAATTTTTCTAAGTCAAATGCATACTGTGAGTCAGGTATCTGTGAACTAACGCCGTTTTGGTAAGAATCGGCTTCTGTAGCTGTTTTATTCTACCTATCAAAAATTTCAACTTTTCAAGCACTAAGTTTATTTTTATATGATAAAATAGCTGTTAAAATCTAGAAAAAATAAAAATTTTAATGTACTTTCAAACTCTCCAACTTTCTACAACTTTAATACTAAAATAACTTTATTAATTCTTCTTCAAAAAGATTCTCCAATACTACTCTCCAATAGTGATCCCCCAATCTCTCCAATAGTACTCTCCAATGCTCCCGAATAGTAGTTTTCAAAGCTCTCCAATAGTACTCTCCAAGGATACCTTTTTCAATTGCTTTTTAATATTGCGATTGACAGGTACATACACATACTTGGTAAATGTAAAAATATTTATTCCTTCACAATCTTTCTAAGATTTTTAAACCGGCCCATAGTCAAATAAAAGTAGTATACCTCTGCTCTAAATAGTACTTAGTATAACCGGCATTGCCTTAGTAGCAATATATGTTTATTTTTACTTTATTCTAAATTATCTAAATATGTAATAAGTATAATTAATGTGCCATTATGAAAGAAAAGTAAAATTCCCTTACATATTCCACGTTTCGTTTCTAAATTGCACAATTTATATTTTTATATTAAAAAATTTTAACCCAGAAACTGACAATTTTTTTTTCTACACAATTTGTTTTTTTCATTCTTTTTATATATATGTACATACACAATTTTTTTTTATAATAATAAAAGCAACAAAGTAAATAAATTATACCATCTACTTTCATATCGCATATACGATTATACTGAGTGATGCATTTTCCAAAACAGAAAAAAAAACCATTAAACTTACATACTAATTTTATGATCTCAAATTCTATAAAGAGCTACATAACGTATGTGTTTATTATTATTTGGTATACAAATTTTTAAAATGGAAAAATCACAAGATAAAAACTGTGTCAGCTCAGCTGTTGTTTTCTTCTTTAATTATTTCACACTCATCCACAATTCCACACAAACAATATACCTACATACACATAAACATCTCACAATATAATGTAAACGAAATTAATGTATGAATTTAAGTTGAAATGAAAACTTATTAAAAAATTGTATAGAATTAGCTTACCTGCTTGGCATATGCACATTGAATAATAATAAAAAAAAAAACAAAAATAATTATAATAATCCGCAAAAATATATTCAAATCAAACTTGAATACGAAATTAATTGAAACTGCTCTGTTTTTGTTTGATGCTGTTGCTGCTTAATTTAACAAACACATACTTATAGACAATTGAATTGTTATTGCATTTCCGACCTCTTCATCTTCACGATAATTATATTGAATCAAGATCTGTTTACAAAAATACAATGCATGAACAATGAAAAAAGAAAGAAAAAACAATCATTCAATTAATAAAATAATAAAAAAATGCAGTATATAACAAAATAAGTTATGCTTACTTACTGTGAGGTCTACTGGAAGTTTGTTAATATAATATTAATCGTATATTTTCCAAGTACTTGCAAATAATATCTGTTTTGTTCGATATAGTCCTTAAACAACAACATTATTTGAAAGAATAACGTGGCACTTATTATGTATAACAAAATGTGAGTGTTATACGTATAACAAAATTATTCAACCAATTAGCTTACTTTTAGGTTAGGTAGAAAATTTGATTCAAGTATTAAAAATTTCAATACAAATTAAAATTAAAATTTGAAATTCAAAAAATTCAATATCGGCTTATATATTTAACAGTCTTGACAGATTACAATCGTTTTAAGAACCCAAGAATATCAAAATACTTATGTAAAATATTAAACACATGCGTTTTTCTATGGAGAATAAAAGAAAGTTGAAATTATGAACAATAATTATCACTTTCATTATGTGTAATATCTACACGATAGATAATTATAACAAGCAAAAAGTAATAAGCTACATAAGTATATTATTTGTAAATAAAAATAAAGTGAAAAGCAGGAGTGTAATGCCAACATCATGATATTTGAAGTGACAATGATAACGCCCCTAAATCTAAATCTCGACGTACATATATTAAGATTTATTCAATTAAATATAAAATATTCACAATCTTAAAATTGTGACAGAAAAAAAAAAGTTTGAAGTGTAGAAATTTCAAAATCTACTGTCAAAGTTTTTTTTTTTCAATGACATTTTCAAAAACAAAAATTATTAGATTGCAAAAAGAACTAAAACTTTAAAAATGAACAAAAAACAAAAATCGCATATTTTTATTCCAAATCACATTTTTCAAACCTTGAAAGTAATTATATTTGCAATTTTTAGCATGTGAATTTGATATTCTTCAAAAACAGTTAAAAAAAAATTCTCATTGCTTCTTCTTTCTTTGAAAATTAAACAAAAACATCTGGTTTATAAAATTTTGGGTGTGTTTTTAGATAAATATTTTTCAAAAAAGAAAAAATTGGTACACAATAATTTTGAACTGATTTGAAAAATTTTTCAATTCATTAAAAAGAGTTTTATTACATGACGTGACTCGAACATTTCAAAAAATATGATTTAATTTTTTTTAATATATTGCAATTATAATTTCGTGACACAATCAAGTTTAATTCAAGTTTTTCAAATGGAATCCCTTTTATCATAATTATAAAAATTTTGTATTTGTTGTTAGTATTTTAATATATTATGACAAAATATGACATTTATGACATAATAATCGTGCACCTTGTATGCTCAAATGACAAAAAAAAAAGAGAGAGAGAACACCAAAAATAATTGTAACATTTTTATCATTAATGAAAAATATGAAGTTTTCTTGTTTTTATTGTTCTTTTTTCTTTACTGTATGTAATTTTGTTAATAGTTTTGCTTAATAGGTTTAAGAAATGGAAAAAAAAAAACAATTTTTAGGAAAATTACAAAATATTTCATTTTTGGTTAAGTTTTTTAATTGCTTAAGTACATTGAAATTAAGAGCAAGAGAGAGAGAGAGAGAGAGAGAGAGAGAGAGAAAAATAGGGTTTATTTAATTCCATGCGTAATTTAAAAATCTTTATGATTTATGAGTACCTATAAGTACATATCGTTGCCTGAGTGCAATTTTTATCTATACGTCATTTTCGTGATTTTTTACTTAAGAACAATTTTGAGAATGATGATGAGGATGATCTTTCTATCTCATTTAGTTTAATAGATATGCAAATGTTATTATGATCCACTTTAATTTTTAATCCGATTTGAGATGCATTTTGATTCATATCCAAAATCGTTGGAGTATATGTAGATCAAATTTTCATATAAATTTTTTAAAATATTCAACTATACGTTCACATTGTTTTTTTAACTATGTTAATGACACCAAACTGAAAAAATTTATATTATGACGACATCTATTATGAAATTTCAGAGTTATTTTTGATTAAAACCCCAAAATATTTGAAATTTATGTATTTATGATAATATTGTTAATGTATATACATCTAAACATATGTAACATAAATAGGTATATAATTTAAATTAAATTAAATAATAATATTTGGTTTAATTACAATAAATTTTCTTTTAGACAATTTTTAGCGATAAATTATTTGGGAATAATGTTGCATGTCAAAATTTAATGGTGATAAATTTCATTTTTTTTTTATTTTTAATTTTAAAACCACAACATACCGAAAAAATTAAAAATTATTCATTATAAAAACTAAAACATAATCATTTATACAGTTGAAGAGTTTTTGTAATGAAATGAATTTCGTTTGAATATTTCAAAATTTTCAAAATTTTTAAACATGAACCCTAAAAAGAACATAAAAAATATAAAAATTATGAATTTTTTTATCATAATTTAAAAAATTTCGAATTAAAATATCGAAATTTTTTAAATTATGTTAATATTTTCGTATATAGTACAAGATGACACAAAATCATATTTAATATTTTTATAGAGAATAAGAAATACCTCTTTTATTTAAAATTACATCAAAAAAATTTTTTTAATTCATTTAATTATTTTTAATACGCTATGCAAATTATTAAATCAAAGTATAATTAACAATTTGTCTACATTTCGATGCTCAAAATCGAAAAACTAGAATTTTACATTTTTAATAAAAACGTTGTAATTTCTAATAGTTCTTATTGCTATTAACAACTTATTGAATGAGTGCACAGAAAGTACATTATAAAAATTTCGATAACTACTAGTACGAAACTCAGGAACACTTCCATCTACATAAGGTTCATCTGTTGTAAATGAAAAACACTATTTCCAATTACCAGAAATAAATTTCGTTACTACACAGATGGTGGTTCAGATGGTGTACTTGTGTTTAATTTTTGCTTGTCATGCATAAATGCAACGCAGGCAATTATATAAGTAAGAGTGAAGTATAATATTATAACTAAATGTATGTAATACTAGTTCATATTTGCACTACACTTTAGTTTCTTGCAAATTTTCCTCAAAAAATCTGCTTTTACAGCTCATCAGTTTATCCAACCAACGCATTTAAATTTTATCAAAATTTTTCGTAAGTTTTTTCGAATTGTAAGTACATAATTTTTCCAAAATTTGTAAGAAAACAACAATTCCTTATAAAGTAACCAGAAAATGCGTTCAAAGTTTTTAAAATATGTAATTTTTTTTAACTTCATTGTTTACTATAACTGGGGTTCTTAGAGTTCAACGACATTCAATTGAATTCATTAGCCTTCGTCTATATATATCCAAAGATCGTTAACCTCAAAATAAAATATTCATATTATTCATTGAATAGATTTCAATTTTCTATCATATAAAATTAATGTTCCCTCTTCTATCATATAAAATTCCCCTCTTCTATCTTTTATAATCATAATATTCCGTTTAATTACCTGCAAATAAACTTATTTTCATATCTTTGCGGAATAATAAAAATTATTTTCTAAATAAACTTGTATTTTATTTCATCAACTCTACAAATATTAATTTGATTCCCTATAAATAACTTTCCATTTTCAACAATTATAATCAAAATCAATTATTTTAACCCCTATGTATCCCTGCGTACTATTTTAATACCAAAGCAAATATCCTACTGTTGAGTATTTTATTTATAATTTTTATATTAAATATTAATTAGAAAAAAAAATTATCAATTGAAATCTTCTTATTATCATTGAATAACCACGTGTGCAAACGCAACGACTACTTTTTATAACTAATAAGGAGGATATGATATGGAACTTATCACTTGAAATATAATTTTGAAAAGTTGGAAGGAAAAGGTAAAAACCATTCAAATAAACAAAACTCCTTTGGGGTAAATTCCAATTAAATTTTTCTCCATTACTCAAAATTTTCAAATAATTTCATATGTCTGTATGTAGGTATGGATGTATATATGTACGAATATCATTATGTGCCTCCGCTTCATTTACGGAAAATATTCATCATCCATTCAAAGTTTCTATAATTATTATTTATTTTGTTAATAAAATAAAAATTCTGAATTAAAATGAAAAATGAATTGAAATTGAATTGCTCCTGTTTATTCTAGAAAAATTATTTATTTTGTTTCAATTTTATGTTAGACTCTTATGAGTGCAGAAAAATATAAAAATTCCATTTCCATTTTGTAAATATTTTGATTGAAATTCCCAATCCGATCGCCTTTATTCAAGAATGATTTTGATGAGAATTTATGATTAACTGAGGATGATTGCAATACCTTTATTGAGCATTTATTTTAAGAGCTGCATTAAAATAATCCCCTACATATACATATTTAATGACTACATTCCTTCCAAGATTGATAGAGATTTTTAGATCATAATAACAGTGAACCGTGGCCGGATATCAGGATGTATTGTGTCACAATCTGATTGTAGGGTATACCTTCTTCGCAACCCTTCGAGATCTTCTCCTCTGATCAGCTCGAACACTGTCTTGAGCCTGGAAAAGCGCAACTTCGCCGCTGTGAGAGCAATGTCTCCACGTATTTCCCTTCTGTTACGACGAGTGAGAGCATTACCTATTCTCACAGAAGATACATTGAAGTTCTTCCCATAAAATCTCTGTCTTCACTTTCCAGGCCCAGCCTATCAATTCTACAGTGCTTCCACAAGATACCGGTGAGATCGCCCCCAATATAAAAGTCTTTGCTGCATTAGGATGCCAGTCTTTTATATTACTTTTTTACAAAATTTCATGAGCATTTAGACAGTCAATAGGCACAAAATATAATATAAATACTTATACTTAATATTTTCAAAATAAATTGTTTCCACTTACATAACAATGAAAAATTCGTTCTAACTCTACCTTACTTTTGTTTTTTTTAATCTTAAATTGCTTTTCATATTCACATATATAATAGCCATAAACATTTTGGATGACAAAATATTTTGTAACTCTTAACTCACTTTTTATTATGGACATATAAGTATTATATTATTGTCCCATTGTTTCACATCACATACGGTATAGGTAAAAAAAGCCTATTCATAAAAATAAAAAGTGAAATCATTAATTTTTTTCTACTATTATTCCTCGGTTGAAGAAAATATTAAAGGAAATAAGCGTGTAGCATATTAATTTTTTTTTCTATACATACCTATATGTTATTTAGGATTATTTTTCCTAAATAAGGTGAAATTCTTACCTTAGATCATAAAAGAAAATGAATACAATAATATTTTTTGACAAAGCAACCACCCTTTATGTGAAACTCTCAAACCATTTGCATTACGCTTATATCTGAGACAAAAGAAAGTACCCATAAATATGCTATATCAAAAACACAAACGGAACGGCATTCTAAACAAAGTCATTGTACAAAGAAAAATTTGACTTTTTTTTTGCATTTTTCAAATTACTTAAGAGTCAGTCGTACGTTTTTATTTTGTTCTTTAAATATATTTTTTTTTGACATAATATAAAATCTTTACCATTCATTCATCATCGCACCTGAATTGTTATTTAGCATATAAATAAAAAATTCTGACATTTTTTTTTTTGTTATTCAAGGTAATTATGACCCTTTTTATTATTTCTATATACATATGTACATATATAAATCTGCACACATGTAGAAAAAAAAGCAGTTTCTATGCAGTTTAAATATTTAAATATTAAACTTCGTGACGTCATTATCATGTCTCCAAGAAGTACTGCAATAATGAATATTTTAAAAGTTACTTGGAAAAATGCTCATGATGTTAACTAGTTAAGAATGGTTTGTAAACAACGGTTTCATGTGGAAATTATTTTATATTAAATTTAAACTAAAAATTCAAAATTGTGATGAATTTGACGTTTATTTGCAATATAAAGATGCACTTAGCCATCTACGGGAAAAAATGAGCAGTTTTAATTTACAATAAAATTTGAGATATTGATGCCAGTGTGACTTTCACGCATTACCTTTTCTCAATATCGGAAGAGTCACTTTATAATTTCAGTTTCTTCAAATTCTGCCGAAATTTGTTTCTGTTTTGTTTTTTTAAAGGGGGAACCAAGGCCGAGGTTGCCCTTCGCACCTCGACCCATAGGATCTTCTGTGATTCGCGATCCAGTTACATGAGTCAGTAGTGAGTTACAATAGACCCCTGACGAATCTCCACGTATTACGTCCACCTTGAGTCTTGAGACCTCCGAACGGGTCACAAAGCCTCATCCGAAGCACTTTATTCTTAGCCGGACCACAGCCTCACACACGCATAGCAGATGTTTCGCTGTCTCATCTTCTTTCAAGCAAAGACGACACAACTCTCTCCACCTTGCCCATCCTTTTCAGATGAATCATGGTGAGACAAGGTGAAGCCCATCCACCAGCCTCAAAGTTCTGGTTTAATTTAATATTTATTTTTTATTCTACTCTGCAATAACATTTTTAATATTGTCTCCCTTTGGGTCACTAAATAATCTATATTTTTTTGTTTTTTACATAATATTATAATCGTGTGAGTATAATAATAATCTATTAAATCTATATGTATACATATATTTATAGAAATCACAACTTCCTTCTTTTCAACAAATTTCAAACAAATTTGAAAAGATCAAAATAAAAAATAATAACAGAGAAAGTACTTTGGCATATTTTTTTTTTTGCTATATGGAAGCATTATGTATACAAACAATTTTTTTTTTTTTTTAACTGTTATACTCTTTTCTTTATTAGCAAATAAAATATGGTGTAATATGAGCATTGATAACAATAAAAATGTTGTACCAATGTGTGTAAACAATTTTTATCTATGCACATACATGAAAACACGTCTATATAATGAAAGTACTCTTACTTTATAGTATACAAAAGAATTTAAGTAAACAAAACGCAAATTAGGATTACCAATTAGACCGAGAAAAATATTCTTTTATTATAGTTTCTATTATTGCTGTTTTTTTTTTTTTTTTTTAGAAAAATTAAAGGGAAATTTAGAGTTTTACAAAAATTATCTAGAAATTTGTGACGTTTGCTTGATTTTAAAAATTTAATAAGTGTAAATTGTGAAAAACAAAATAATTTTCTGAGTGTAGAAATTCTATAATATAGCAATATGGATTGATTACACCTTGTCCACTTTAGTAGGATTATCACACAAAACTGTATACTTGATTTATAAATTATTAGAAAATTTTCTCAAATTTTTAAATAAATTTTCAAAATGAATATCTTAACTCATGCAACTATCATTCTAAAATATTAAAATACATGTATTGAAGATGCTCTCTCTGGTTTTTATTACAAATTAACTCAATTTATTAAATAGAAATATTCGTAAATAATCACAATAGTAACATAGTGACTCGATATTCGTATATTTTCGTTCATTCGTATAAACTACGGGCATAAAAACAATTTTTTTTTTTTTAAAATTATACTAACGTTAACTCATAGACCATAGCTTAAACATACATTTATCAGCAAATATTAGATATTTGCGATAAATATTAAATATGCAATAACAATTTAACATTAATATTAATAAATTCGTTATTGAGTACTGATAGTTTTTCTATTTATTCTGGCATTGAAATTACTTTTAATAAATAAATGAAAATCATACTAAATTAAGAAATCGAAACTGAAATATTTAGAACAAAAGAAATAATTTATAAATAAATTGTAAAAAGAAAAATAATAATAAGAAGCAAGTGAAACGTAAATAAGGGGTTTGCAAAGAAGGCGATATGATTTTTAAAATTTAGTAATATTGCTGATAAATGTATGCAACTGCGGTAAAAGTACACCTCCTCTGCGTATAATGATTCCCTTTTAAGTGCAGAGCATGCTTCTACAGCACTCGCTCAAAATCAAACCTCCTGATGAAGTCGATTATCTTGTGAGGCCTAGTTGACATACAGTCTGCCGCCGTAAGAGCAAGGTCCCCCAGTATTTCTCTTTCCCTACGAACGAGAGCACTACACCCTCTCGAAAGATGTACTGGCAGAGTATCTTCATCATCGAAGTACACCCTATTGAAGTCCTCCCGAGTATCCAGTGATCCGACAAGACCCCGGTTAGAATTTTCACCTGATTTTTTTCTAAATCTATAACATTCCTTGCCGTAATTTCGCAGAATCTCCTTCGCAGCTCCAAAAAAATTTCTCTAGCGTTCTTAGACAGACTGGCCTGGCCGACTTTAAAATTGATATTACTGAAATATTTTCACATAAACTTTTATTTTTCAATTTTAACTTTTATAAAATAACTTGAAAAAAAAAATAAAATTGTCTTAAGTTTTGTTTTTATACTGAAATTGCAAAATAATACCACCAGTTAGCGCATAAAATTTGGAATTTTATTAAAATTTTTTAAAGAAAGCGATTCTCAAGGCTTTCTTTTTTGTTATAAAACCAAAATTGTTTTTTTTTTTTTTTTAATTTTTCATTCAAAATCAGCGTCCATCAGTGGTTTTTTTTCTTCTTTTTTTATTAGATATCAATCAAAAATCGTTGTTTTTGACATCCGCCGTTGTTTAGTAATTATTAAAGAAAACCGTTTTTAATTGAAAATTAAATAATGAAAAAAAAAAATAGAAAAAAGAAAAAAATTAAACATGTGTTTTAAATTAATTTGGGTCCTCCATGATCACAGAGAAAAATAAAAAAAAAATCATTCAGCATTTTGATTTTTTCTTTAAAATAATTTGCAAACTAAATCAATACCTAATACGGTAATGTAGATACGGTCGAAAAATTTATTATTAACACCATAAAAAATTTAACCCTTTCATTTAATTGAAGAAAATTGAGAGAAAATGTGTATAATTTTCTCTCAATTTAATATTGATTTCGCATATAGGGGCCAGACAAGATTGTGAAAGTTGTGGTCGAAATTGGGTTTAAAATAAAAACTTAAAAAAAAAATCAAATAATTTAAATGTATTAACGAAGCCCCTTTGATTTAATTATCGTGATTTTCAGTAATTTTATATAAAATGATTTGCATTTGTCATGCTTTCTAATGAAGACTAAGCGTAATTTCTATACCATTATCGAAAAATTTATAACAGGTTAAGCAGGGGCTGTATAAATATATAAAAGCCTGTAGTGTTTACAGTTAAAGGAAATCTTTGAAAGAAAATTTTCAAAAGGAAGTGTATAAATATTGAATAAATTCATTTTAAAATGATTAGGGTGCATGTCTTGGGTAACTTCTAAATTCATTTTAAAATGATTAAGGTGCATGTCTTGGGTAACTTCTAAATTAGAGCTTAATTTTCTATGTTGTTCACACTGCTGAAAAGTTGAAACACATAATTAATAAAATCAATTTTTAAAAATCATTTAATTAATATAAAGTGAACTGCTTCTGGGTACAGTAATAATTATAGCATAGCTGAAATAAAATAAGCCCATATGCATTTGATTGCTCATACTCCGGTGTTTTCCTTGCGGATTCTTACATAGAAACCAATTAATTTCAAAAGAAAAAGGATCATTTGATAAGGTGCTTGTCCGATCTAGAAAAATCGGAATTCTTGAGTATAGTCTCAAAAGTTTCAAAAACCTACATAGTAATTGGAAAATTTTTAAGGAAAAAAATTCATTTACAATTAAAATTTTTATGAAAAAACAAAAAAAAAAAATTGTACAAATGTTAAATTGCTTTTAATTTATTAAAATTTAATTGTAAATTAAACAATGAATTATTCATTATTACTACATGGAATTATATATATATATATACATTGTACCATTGTATACCATAGTACATACGGCACCAAATTATTGCAAATTATGTCCTTCGTATTTCATACTTACTTTTAATACAATTTTTCCAATTAAACAAAGACCTATTAATAGATAATGAACGTCTTATATTACAATAGTATAACAATAAAAAAAAATACATTTTAACCTTAAAAATATATAATTTTTAATTAATAAGTAAAATAGTTTAAATTTTAACCTTACATACTTACTATATATGAAAATAATAGTAAATTAACCATCGTTACGTTGCCACAACCACCATCATCAACACATTTTAGACTCGCATATACATTTTGTTGTAATTCGTATATGCGATATAAATTAGTTTTGAAAAATCATTTAGAAAACTTTGGGGCATATCTTATTTTTACTTCTAAATAGAAGTATAACAATAGACAATTTAAGCGGTCACGCAATCAATCAATATTTCAACTTTTATTTTTTTTTTATTGTTTTGTTTCGATTCGTAGCGTAAACCGTTTGAGCGCGGCTTTATTTTTTAAAAGTGAATATTCTAAATACCAAGTTTGATTTTCACTTGTTATACTACATTTTGTACTACATATACTAAAAAAAAATTATGCTATAAAAGGTAACATTTTTCTTTAAAAAAAATTTTTTTTTTCTAATATTAATTATTTAACTGTCAATTATCTGCCAAAAAAAAAAATTAGAAATAACGTATATAGATATGTATGCATGTGTATGCTATTGATTGAAATAGTTTATCAATTCGCTTTTTAAGGTGATCATTATTTAATAACATTCAAGTACGGAACAATTTTACACTCGGTTTGGAACTATAGTAATGTTTTGATGAACAACAAAAAAAAAAGATACTCAGTTGTACATAGCTTTGTGTAAACACTTATACATACTCAAATTGTTTAACAAATTTTTTTCTATTTTGAAAATAATTCTGATTAAACTAATATTAAACATGTCAGTGGCGATAAAACAAAAAAAAAATTGTGGTTGAACCACACAACCCAAATGGTTCGGTTTGTGAATATCAGTGTTGCCGATTTGAAAACTCGTTCAAAATGATATGTTAAAAGAGAGTGATTTAAAAATTTGATTTTCTCCTTATTTTCTTTCGCAATCAGTATATTAGGAGAGAAAATAATAATCAACTTCTTTATTTTCTAAATTCTAAAGAAGAGGTTTTTGGATGAATTAAGGAAATATCATAAGTCTTGTTCTCTAAATCACTTGTAAGCTACTAAACTTAGAGCAGAAGACACTGAAAAAGAAGTACTACTCAAGTCCTCATTACGTTTTCGAGCCTACACAGTTCCATTTTGTCATAAGACGAGTTCAACCTTAAACATAAGAAATATTCAACAATATTTTAAGGTAATAGTTTGGAAAAAGGTTCTTTAGCTCTGCCTGAAGTTGATATTAATCGTATAATTCATTTTTAAATTTTTTTCTTATTAATCCCATAGAAGTTGGTTTGTTTTTTTTTTTTTACACATTCAGTTTTAATTCAATTTTTATTCGTTCTTATATTTGAAGAAATAATTTAAAAAAAATATATATATGTAAGCTAGGTGCTCGCACGCTTACAACAATGTGAGAATTTAAAAGAAAATTATTTTATAAATGTAATTGAGCAAAAATTGAAGAAAACATGAAAAATAACAATAAACACAACAACAACAGTAATTTGTTTTTTTTTTTTAAATAATAATTTTAACACTTGTATAGGAAGTTTAAAGAACAAAAAAAAAAGTGATAATTAAAATATACTGCAGTGCTTTTTGAAAAAATTTTAACTGTTATTTTGTTAACTGTTGTTACTGAAATGTACTTGACATGCGGTTTTTAACTTTGAAGTTGGTTTTCATTATTAAATTCTCATGCCCTAAAGGTTCTCATATACGGTATAGTATTGTGGATTTGTTTTTTTCTTACTCACATTTAGTTAATGTCAGTAGGTAATGAGTAAAAATTAGAATATAAACGTTATTTAATTAAATTGAGTTGAGCAAACGAAAAAAAAATGTGTTGCGTTTTGCTTTTTTTGTCTTTAAATTTCATGTGTTTTTGTTAATGATTGCCTTATTCGGGTGAGGAATTCAATACAATCAGCTAGAAGTTTAGAATACAAACATGCGTATGTTTATACAGCTTTAGGGTAGAATTATTAAATTCTGAAGTGAAATTTTGAGTTTTTTAAAGAGTGACTTCCGATATTTTAGTGATTTTCAGTAGAAAAACGCGCATACAGTAAAAATGTTACTCCATGCGTATAATGGCATGCTAATCAGCTAGTTCTAATTCGTGTCACTTTCGTGATATAGATATTAAGTGCTTTTATTATTAAATTTCATTTTTATTCATTTTCAGGAACTCAACATAAATTTATAAAATACTTAAAATCTTCCCGACTTTTACTTTACAATTTTTAAAATATGAAATTTTCTTCTATTACTTGCAAAAATTTGCATAACTTTCATTTCAAATTCAAATAGAAATACATAGAAATGTTCTGCATGAAATATTTCAAATACATATTTTTTTTTGCAGTCTTCAATACTTTAAATAGGTGCACTCAACTTTGCTATGAACACATAACAAGACGTGGTATAACACACCGCATATCATAAGTGCTTTGTTTTAATTAAAATTCATACATTAAAATATAGCGAAATTTGTTGCAAAATTTATTTGTGAGCATTTTTGTAATTTCCGTGCATTACACGAACTATTTACAGGAATCGTATACAGGTGAATATTTTATATAACTTTAATCGTATTTCTAATGAAAAGTGAAAGTCATTAAATTATAATGTCTCCTGACTTTGCGTACAAAAAAAAATTAATTTTTTATAGATGATTTTAATGGTGTAGGTCAAAAACTTTGTTTTTGTTTGCAATATTAGAAGTATACGTGTGCATTTTCCATAAATCATATAGAAAAATAAAAACTCTAGATTGTTAGTGAAAATAGGAAAGAAAGAAATCAGTCACCCATAAATAATAAGTAGTTTTTACTTCTTATTTACAATTTGTTTTTTTTTTAATTTGCATGTTATACAGAGTGTGCGCCATAACGAAACCGAATTTTGAATGGAATTTGCCCACATTTTATCGCTAACTAAATGTCTGTTGGTCTCTATGTAGTTGTTTAAAAGTGTTGTCGTTTAATGTGGTAAAAGTAATGTTATCATGTATTGGAATTATTAAAAATTAAACAACATAAGTTGCGGCAGGCCAAGGAGCTTCTGGTAGAATAGAAATAGATAGGAACCAGATGAAAATATTCTCCTAACAGCAGAATGCTGATTTAGGAGTCACATGAGGTAGTGATATGAGGTGTTTCAGTCTGAAGGCGAGAGTATTTGCGGGTTCTGTAGGAGATGCACCTTTTCGATGGGTATTGAGCGTTGATCCACAAAAGAGAGTCTTTTATTCCGCAAGGTAAATGAATTTATCAGGATGAAAGGTTTTGGGGAAGCGCTTTAGGCATAAAAGGTGAGTCAAGGTACATTATTACCCCATATATATAATCTAAACTGATTGATTGCTTTAGAAACGATGTGGTTGCTCTAGCTGCACAACCTGTGTTTACACATATTACAAATAAGCATGGCATCAAATATTTCATTTTTCACTGGCACTACTGACCGTGAAGTGCCAGTGAAATATGAGATTTTTTTTTCTTTCCAATCTGATACAATTGTAGTTAAAATAGCAGTAAAGTTTGTAAAAAATCTCGAAACAGAAAAAAAAATAAAAATGTAATGGAAAGAAAAAGTTTTCTATACTTTTGAATTTCATTAATTAACGAGAATGCAATTTTCGAAAACAGCATTCATTAAAAACGAAAAAAAAACAACAGAAAAATTAAAATTTAATTATCAATCCCATTAATATTGTTTGCTTTTTTTTTAAAATTTCTTCGTTTTGATTAAGCTCGTTTCCTTGAAAAATTTAATACCTGTAATACGGTAATATTTACCTTAGGTATGGGTATTATGTATATGAGTTTAATAAAAACTTTAAACTCATATAACAAGCATTAAATTAAATTGAGTGGAAATTTATTGGTTTGTTTTGCTCGATTTTTTAATTGGCGTCGAATTTGATATTGAGTAGGTGTAAAAAGGTATACAATACAAAATCTACATACATTTATGTACATGTTATATTTAACATATATACATATAATATATGTATAATATATATACATATAAATAATTACCAGATTGCATAAGTATGATTTCAATTTTTAATTTCATTAAAAATTAGGTTAAGTAATTTATATATGTATGAGAGTGTACATTGAATGTGTGTATATAATATTGTTTTAATTTGGCTCTTGAATATTGCGGTAATTCTTATAAGTGGTTAACAATATTTTCAACAATAATTTTTGATGTAATGTGAAGTTAATCAACAGTACTCTTTGGAAAAATTTATCTTAAAATTATTTTAATAAAATACTGACGTGACAGTATTATATAATAACATTCAATGTGGTTTTACGTTCCGTTCCGCAAGTCAAGTTAATATCATTATTGTGATTTTTTGATGAAAGTAAATTTACAGCGACGTTACCATATGTTAATGAAGCAAAAATATAAATGAGCTCAAAAGGTTTCATTGTGGTAACAAGCTTAGTTAAAGTAGTAACTTAATAAGATAAAATCAATGTTCGTATTGGAGGATCCAGCAAAATATAGCGGTAATTTACAATTATTTATTTAAATACTATTTCTCCAAATAATGCAATGGTTATGTGAATGAGTATTTTTCTTGGATTAGGGAGTGCATTACAAAATTTTGCAATTCGTTCTCCGAATCTGAAGCCGACTTCATTTTTTTTTAGATTTCGAATTCCGCTCCGAATTATACATAAATTTTAAAAAGAAAAATTTAATTTTCGAGTCCGACTCTTAGCCTAAAAAGTTTTAAGACCTTCGGCACTGACTTCTGAACAGTGACACTCCGACTCCACTGACTTCGATACCGTTAGTCCAACATCTCAATTGTGACACTTCGACCCCAACTTCGTTGATCCGATTATTCGAAAATTAACAAAAGCAAAATGTCGATTTTATAACTATTTTATTTGTTATAGCTTGCCTTGTCGGTAAGAACGTTGCCGCTTATATTAAAGAATTTTTCTCAATATATGTAATTCCAAAATCCACTCCAACTCCCGTACTCTCACATTTATGATGGGTTATTTGTTTTTAGCACGTTAAAGAACTATTATCCATATTTGGGTGTCACAATTTCATTATTTAAATTTGATAAATTTGCTTAATTACTTAATAAAAAAAGTCGCCAACAAAAAAAAATTTCCTTATTAAATTCCGAATTCCGACTTCTGACTTACTTCATTTTCGTTTTACTCATTTATTTATTTATTTTTCTTTTATATACAACAACAAAACCTACTCTAATTCCAAATTTATTTCCTACACTCACTGAATCCATGCTAAAGAACCATTCACTTTTATTTTTTTCTACACATAATTTTTTACTTTATTGTTATACAACAAATCCATCCATAAATAATTTAAATAATTTTCGAGAGTGTTAAAATATATTTGAAATGAATTTTTTTATAATTTTTTTTAATACTCGTAATCTGCCGAAAATTCGTGTAATTTGCTATTTTATTTTTATTATTATTAGATTTTTTGAAAGAATTTTTTTATAACAAAAGCTTTTTACTATTCGGTTTTTTCTTTGTACGTATCATTAATTTTGAAATTATAATCCTCTCATCCGAAATATTCCAAAACTACATATGAAAATATATTTGTAGTCAAAGTGGAAATATTTCCAATTCCGTGCTTACTAAAGTTTTGTGAAGTGTTTTACATAAAATGAAAAAAAATCGTTTTATACATATTATATATGTACTCGTAGTATATAATTATTGATTTTTATATTTGAATATTTGAAATTCTAAAATTATTAAATAAATTCCAGTTCTTGGTTTTCGACTATAATATTACATTCGACACGAAATCGATTTTCTACACTCCTGGGGCCTGCTTTCTGCATAGCCAAAATAATCAATAAGTCATTTGACAATAATTAAACGTTTGAAACTAACACGTCAATCGTTTGGCATTGATCTATGTTAAAATGATCGTCTATGATTGTCAAAAATGACAATCGATAATCACAATTGCAACTATCTAATAAATTGTTACCGTTATTTATCGTATGCATCGAGTGTTGATAATTTTGACTAAGCCGAAAACGGCTCATATTACTGACTTTTTAAGACTCACATATTATACGGTCTGATAGTCTCAATTCTGTTCTAACCCAAGATTTTGTTTAAGAAATAGAAAATCAAATCTCATTTACTTTGCAGATTGTCTCAACCAAATTAGTGTCCACTGGAGTACTCCTAAGAGTTTATAAAATTTTTATGATTGAGTGTAACATCTATATTTTTTGTAGTTCTCACATTGAAACTCTATATAAAAGTTTTTGATATTTATAAATATGACGAAAGCTTTAAATTCCGATTTTAATAAAAAAAAAACTGAAGAGGAACGTCTCTATTATTCACTTATTTGTACAAAATATTCCAACTTGTATACAAGCAAGCACATCCGCTAACATTCTTATTTACATTTTACACGCAAACATATCTGTATGCATGTGTAAATATAAGTAGATGATTATTACAATATTAATGAATGTAATAAAAATTGATTTTTAATTTGGTTATTCTTTATATATTCTGATACACAAAAACTTTTTAAAATTCAAAACACTCGAAAATTTTCAAATTTCTTAAAAGAATTTTTCATTGAAACATATATATGTATGTACATACAAGACGCTCATATCATAAGACAGCGTGTTTTTTTACTTTTCAAATTATATAATTATTAATTAAGAGGAGAACTTGTTTTTTTCAGCAATACAATTTCAGATTAGATAAAATCACACAATTTAAATGCTAGTATGTGTAGATACATTACAGGTTCGAAATATGCCGTTGTATTAAAAAATACTCAATTTAATATGAAAAGTTACATCACCTTCACAGGCAGCTTTAGAAAAATCATAGTATTGGGCACGAACTAAATGAAAAATCTTATCGGTGTCTTGGCGGAACATTGCAAACTTAGTAGTCCCCTAAGGAGGTTGTGTCTGCAAAGTAATGGTACTTGTAGAGTTTGTGGGGAGGATGGAAAGGTCGCAGTGCACCCTTTGTGAAATCTTCATCGCTGGAGAAAACAAATACTGAGAACTACGTACTCACTTCGGCCGAATGGCAGTCCGCCGGGTCTTACTCAAATTAAGCAGGGAGTATTTTAGGCAAATGCCCCAAATCTATTAGTGTATAGACGGGCACAATAGATCCTAATACGCTGGTCGGTACATTATTACCCCACCAATTCAATCTACACCACCTTATTCGATATTTTATTGCTACAGTCTAACTCTATACTCTGCACTGTCATTACCGCTATTATCTATTTTTTTAAATTATAAAATTATTATTTTGATTTAGTAGAGCGACAAAATATCTTTGTACTTACATACTTAAGTTTACGTTCCGAAAATTTATAAATTTCATTTAATATTTTATAAAAGTATTTAATTCTTTATTAAATACTCTTATTCTTTTATTTCATTACAGCTCATGGAAGACATTTTGGAGTAAATTCAAAAAGAAATAATTATTGAATTCAAAATCAAGAAATTTTTGTATGCTTATATATTTTATATGGAACACTTGCACACACATTTATAAAAGTTCATATGTGTGAATATAAATGATTGAAGAAAACTCTCAAATTATTTAGGAGAAAAAAATTATCAAAAGAGTATAAAAAATACATTCAACTTACAAAATAATAGTTTTGAAGGAAATTTGAAGGAAGGAAGAAAAAAAGAACAACGTACTTTTTGTTTTCGGCTTTTTTTTTGTTTCTTTATTAAAAATTTGAAAAAAAAATATTAACACCCATGGAACTTAGAAACGAAATCTATTATTTAATTGGTAAGATTTTTTTTTGTGTACTTTTAAAACCATCATCATGTTTTTAAAAGTACACACAACGCAATAATTTATAAAATATTTAATTTTTATTGTAATAAATTATTAAAAAATTGAAATTTTCAATTAAAAATTTTTTTTGTTTTTTAGAATTTTATGTCAAAAAATGAATAATTTAAATTAGGGGGAAAAAATTTAAATGTTTTAATGGAAGTTATGTGAAAATATTTTGTGTGTACATCAAGAATTTTCTATGATGCTCATTTCTGAACACAGTTATTACGTAACAATAAAAAAAATTTTAACTATTGAGTTTAGAGAATAGGGGAAAAATGACATAATATTGTGAGTATGAAGAGAATCAGTGAATAATCAAATCAAACACAAATTCTGTAAGAAGAGCTAGAGAGTTTAGAAGAATATTCCTATAGAGTTTGAAAAGAAATTCTAAAATTGTATTGGAGTATGAATATGAAATGAACTTGCTAATTCTCGTTTCAAAATACTGATGTGGACGAACTTCTTTACGTACTTATAATTTTTCAATGACAAATTAATTTTTTTCTTATAATTTTAGGTTGCACTTTATACGTATGTTTTAAGTGATTTTGAATTTGCATATGAAATTTATTGGAAATTATAAAAGTTTTTGCTAGCAAATGCACGAAAATCGGGGAAAATACCAAAAAAAAATGTGGACATTATTTATTAATCGTTCATTGTTTTTATTTTCCACCTTCTCTATATGGTGTCGCTAGTTATATTGCTGAATGATAAAATAGATAAATAATGTCATTTTTATTATAAATTACCAGTTAATATAGTCAATTTTAAGTCAAAATGTATAAAAAAAATTTAAAAATTAATTAAATTCCTGGAAGAATGGTGAATTAATATTATTGTAAATCCATTTTATATACATACATACCTATAAATAATTAAAGATTTTGAATATTTCTAAATTTACAATAAGAAATTTTCTAAATTATAAAAAAAGAATTCAATTGATTTAATTACCTATTCCCAACCGGAACTAAATTCAACAAAATTATAAAGAAATTTTATTACTTTTACAAATAAACTTTAATTCGAAAATTCTTTTACAATTGATATTAAGTATAAAAAAAAATTCACCACCCTTTAAAATCAATTTATAGAGGCAAAACTTCTTTATTACATACAAATAGTTTTGAACTATTTAAATAAAACTTAGGAGTTATCCTTTAAATTTTACTATTATTTATAACTATTTTTTTTAATATACGTACTTATAAATATTTTATTTATATCCAAATTTTCGTTTTCAAATTATTTATATTAAAAAAAAAGTAAAATTATTTAAAGTTTACCACCATATAGAAAAGGAAAAACTACTTAAACTTTTACATAGAAATTTTTGGAAATTTGCCAAGAATGAAAACATTTTTCAACAAGTATTTCGACAACTTACTCGTATAGACAATAAAGGAAGGAAGGATGTTTTAGTTTTTTTTTTTTTCTTGGTTCAATTTAAAATTAATTTTTATTTAATTTTGTAATGCAATATGCAATATAAAAATGTATGTACCTATACATATGTATGTATTTGTATATAAGTGAATTTTGTATATACAATGTCCTCTTTTATTTGAACGGAAGTTATTCCATTAATTTTTCAAGTACAAAACAATGAACTTTTTCAATTGTTATTTAAGATAAAGTTAACATTATTTAAAATGAAAATATTTTAATTTGTATTTAAAAATGTAAAAAAAGTATTTTTTAAAAAAAATGAGGTTTTGTAGCTAAATGAAATAAGCGATAATTATGTTGAAATTAAATTGAATAGATGTAAACACTAGGATTGAAAGAAACACGTAACAAGTGATCAATTTTTTACTTTCTATTGATCTCGAAATTCCCTACTGTGATTTTAAATGAATGATCAGAAAAATTTTAGAACTCTTAACAGATTTTTAACAGTTAAGTTCCATCTTCCCTCATACACGAGCATTTAATTAGCTTTCTTAAAAGTCACTGTTAGTCGGGATATAAGATAAGATATTCCATTAAACTTTATTTGGTCTACATTAATTAAATTTTGAAGATAGGAAAGGATTATTTCGGGTTATTTTTAAAACTTTCGAAATGTGGTAAATAAACACATATTTCTTATAGATATAAGATAAGAGCCTTCAAAATAGCAATACAGTAAATTTACGATTCTAAATTTAACACCTTATACTAAATAGTGTAAATTTCAAATATATTATAAGAAATTTTCTTAAATGACATTCTTTTCTATACTCACCTCATCTTATTTTCGTTCCTCACATATTATATTGTCCCCTAATAAAATTTTTTGTTAAAGTAAATAGATTACTAATTTTTATGATTTTAAAATGGTTTTTAATTTATCGAAGAATTTCTAAATTTAAATTGGATTCCGAACAAATTTTCGAAAACTCATATTCTAAACCCGTTATAACAGTGAAGGTGGGTTTGTCAACAGGCTGGCAAACCTTGAATTTACGTGCGAAGAGAAATCTCTTCAGAGATAAAACATTAATATCTATCTTAATTCTCACATCCAATTTAGCTCACGTTGAAATCCCTAAGGAATATCTCCGATTTATATATACCTGAAGGGTATTATATTTGAGTATGTTAGAGTCACAATGAGCTTTCGCCTGCTGCTGTGATCGGAAGAAAGGAGTTCAATTGCCTATATCTCTCTTCGTCAATTTATAAAATCTATACAATCTCAATTTTCACTCAACTCTTTTCAAGGCAACTCTGCCTACACTAAACATAGAATAATATTTAATTTCCAAATTATTCCAAAATTTTTGTTAAGTTTCTTAATCGAAATTCAGTTTCAAATTGAATAATACCCTTTCTAATATAATCTAAGTATCACTTAAAAAAATTTTTCTATTATTAATTATTTTAGATTTTTATAGTAAATCTAATAATGGACAGAGCGCCATAACACTTAAATTATAGCCTTTTTATATTTCCTTTAGCACAGACTTATATGTACATTTGATTATCATGTAATTTATGTAACTCATTAGCTCTTTATTCACTTTAAAAAAGCAAATGAAAATCTCTAAAGAATTTCTTAAAATGAAAAACAAATTAAAAAAAATTCTTAAAATACAGTAGTAAAATTAGATAAATAGAAAAAAAAATATTGAACTCTTAATAAATTAGAATCAAATGCATAAGGTCGTAAAAAGTCATCATTACTTGCTTACATATAAGTGCATCTCTAGAATATTCAACAAAATTTTAAAATATTTTCCCAAGGCACAAAATCATCACAAAATCATTAAGATAAGAGTGAAGTTGAAGTGAACAATATAAGAAACTGAATCCCCCCCCCCTCCTTCCTCCTACTCCTGTCCTGTATTGAGTATACACAAAATCAAAAACGATTCAATTTGTATAATGCTGTTTAAAAACATGCGGGCGGTTAGTATGCAACTTGCCCATTTTATATACAATCTGCCCCTAATTTCTGTTATTCTACTTTTACGTTGTTGTTTTTTTTTTTTAATATTCAGATCTTAATAAATGAGTCGACATTGTGTCAGATTTGTTGCTTGTCTTTTCTATACAAAATATGAGAAAAAAAAGAACAATTATATAAGAAAAAAAAACCATAAATAAACTGTGAAAAGTCATGTTAAATGCACAATGAGAGAAGAGCAGCAGCGCGGTTTCTTTTTATTTTTTTCGTTCACTTTTCAACATTTTCACATTTCTCATATTTTCTGTTTTTATCTTAATCAACTAACTTTAAAAATGTCATCAAGACTTGATGCATGGCATCGTATACACACTATACTACTGAATGGGTAATATGTACAACATTATACATTCATTTACGTACATACGTACATAGAAGACATAAATATATAGTGCAATGTATTGTAGATAGAAATGTGGACAAATAAAATATTTGTTACTGTTTTTTTTTTTGCCTCATATATTAAAAACAATCAAATGGGTAATTTATCTTCTTCTTCTTGCTTCATCTTCTTCTGATGCTTTGAGTGCCCTGCTTTGAAATTCTTTAATATGAAGTGCAATCATACATATATTTTTTCTTTCTTTTTATGTTGATTTGCTTTTATTTTGGCCTCCAAAAGCCAAAACATTATGAAAAATTGAAAAAAAAAATGTTATCTAAAAAAACAGAGAAAATTGAGAGTAAAAATCACGCTGTTTTTTTTATTATTGGTCTTACCGACTTGTAGAAAATTGTCATTGTCACCTCAACAGTCTATAACAGAACTCTTTGAGGGCAAAGCAGAATACAAAATCCTCATCTATTAATGCTCGGTCCGTTAATATTTAGACAGGCTTTTTCAGCCTGTTTTTCAAAAAAATATCCGAAGCCTACTATCGAGAACTGAAAGACTTGCGAAAACGAAAAATACTTTAGGCCAAAGAACTATATATAGACTAAATCTAATAAAATCTCAACTCTGTCTTTCGTCGCCCCGGAGGAGGAACAAGCCCTTTGCCTTGAATGAAATCTACAACTTGGAATGTCTTGGAATACTTTTGAAAAATTTAACTAGATTTTAAAAAGCGATAAGATGAAGAAAAAATTTAAAAAAATTAAGTATGCGAGCACATTTTCTACAAAAATTTGCAAGATTTTCGTTATATTCTTGATAAATAACCGCTAAGAGCACAGCATCCACAAAAAATCAAAAAGAAAATTTCTCTTTACCGGCAAGCTCTTTTTTGTTCGTAGAAATTTATATATAAATTTTGTATTCAACTGCATTTTACTAATTCTGCTACCCGCAAACTTGTTCTTTTAATATTAACAACTAAATGTAGGAATAAAAATTTGTACAAATTCTTAATCAAAATAAATCTTTCCATACAATCAATGCATACCGCAAATTCTTTAACGTCAAAATTTTGATTTTAGTCTGCAAACTGTCTGAAACTAAAACTTTTACGGACAGAAATCTAGTAAACTTTTTACCCGTAATTGACTTTGAATTTTGATCATCCGTAAACGTCAAAACAAAAAAAAATTTTTTTTTAGATTTAAAATAATTTTATACTTACATATTAAAAATTAACAATAAAAATATTTTTTATATTATTTTTAACGTAATGATAGTCACTCAACACATGAAATTTATTTACTGAATTACGTCAGACTGTCTGCATGTAAAAAAAAAAATCTACAATTTTGACGCTTAATTGACTTTTTTTAAACGTTTAAGAATTTAAACTTTGACTGAGAGTAAAAACGTAGTAGAGTATCCGTAAACTCAGACAACTCAGATTTTGTAAAATTTGACGTTTAAGAATTTACCAATACTTGAAAGTCCGTCAAGAAAAAGAATAAGAAAATTTATGGTCTGATAAATGCATCACATCAACTGTGTGATGCGTTAATTTAACCCAGCATATACATTTCTTTTATTGGTCACATAAGAACTTGTGTGGAATAATAAAAAGTAGAAGCATAATATTAATGAAGTGATGTAATTTAAGTTGAAAAGCAACAATAATATTTATTTTGTCTCGGGTTTCTACAGAATGGCACTGACTGACTATACAAATATTCAAACGTAATAATATTATTGTATATGCCATTTAATATAAGGACAAGTGGGGGATGGAATGGATTCTGTAATCTGTTTTTCATTTTGTTATGTAAATAGCTCTTTTTTTATATCATTTTTATTTTTTAATATTTTCTATATAAATGAGATAAGAGTGATGCGCTGATATTGAGCTCCAAAGGAATGAATGGTTTGAGTTATTTTCTTTTTTGTTTTAGGTTTGGAAAACTTTATAACATTGAGACCTTAATATAATATTTTTAAGAAGAGTTTATAATCTTAAAATAAAAATTATTTTCAGGGTTAAATATAATTAACAATTTTAAGTTCATAAATTTTAATTTTTTTTTTTAAAAAAAAGGTCTTAATTTTCATGCTCTAACCATTTCAACTTCTAATTGAAAACTTTAGAGAATATTAAATCAAATAAAGAAGATTACCAAAAGTATAATTCAATTTTAAAGGTCAATGTATTCTAAATATGATAAATTTCAATAAAAATTTTATTAAGTAAATGACCTTTCAAAATCTTAATTATTATCAATGATTCCAAAATACGCTATAGAATTGTGTATTAAGCTTAGATGCAGGGAGCAACTTTATATATATTCATAATTTTGAAATTTTGAAATTTTTAAAGAATTTTTAAAACAATATTTAATTTTAAATCAGTAAATATTCTAATTTCCCAAAAAAAACTAGGGGTTTATTAGGTAAACCTGCACATGCGTTTGTGCTTTGTGATTTACATATGCCGAGGTGAAATGTAATTTATTGAAATTTTTATATTATACCTAAAATAGAAGATTCAAATAGCTAGTCGGCAATACGCCAAATTGAATGAAGGTCAAAAGGAATTTTTTAAAAATTTTGCTCTTATGTTTAGACTTTAATTGATTTTGAAAGCCTTAATAGTTTAAACAAGATGTAAATACAAGTATGTTTTTCAAAATTTTACAAAATTTTGTTGAAATTTTGATGATTTTTTACCTCTGATCTCAATATTTTGGCAAGTTCTATTATGCTTCATCATGACGTCACATAATGCTTTTCACCCTAAAAAGAAAAAAAAAACCGAAATGTCGAATTAGTAAAATGTAGCGCTTCAAAATTGAACTTATACCTAATTGCAGTGAAGCGTACTTTATAGGCAGTAAAGCTTTTGAGTTATATGTACTCGTGTTGAGCTCATGGCTCAATTAAAATAAAATTAAAAATATTTCATGAATTTTAATTATTTTATAGCATGCATTTAATGGCCTAATTAAACTATAATATACCAAATTTATAATTACACAAAATCCAAATTTTATGAATAAATTTACAAAAATTTCAAGTTTCATGCTTACAAAATTTATTCCAATAAATTCATATATATGCTCATTTTTATAATAAGTAAGGTATTTGTACGGATAACAAGAGAAAAATTATTGAATTCAAAGCGTATTTTATGGAACAATTAAATTATTCATTGACTCTTTTCATTTTTGTCTTAAACGCGTTTTATAACTCACGTAAGCCCAAAAAAAACGCGATTTTTTCAAACACTTGTCATGTACATACTATGTATGTATGGCTGTGTGTTGTGTTTTTGCCGTTTCTTTAAAACTATAATATCGCGTTCAGAAACAAATTATAAATATAATGCAAAATTAATTAATTATTTTTCATAAATAGTGCAATATAGAGAGAGAAAGAGAAAATTCCACATAAAACACAAATCTTTTTGAAAAAAATGAAAATGAACGATAGAAGAAGCGACAAAGCAGAAGATTAAGCAGAAAAAAAATATTTTACCAGTTTTTTTCTATTTCATTCAACCAAACAAGCAAACAAACAAACAAACAAGCAAATAATCAAAGAAGAAGAAGAAAAGCTCTTTAAATAGAAGAGGACATAAATCAGTTTTTCTTTCTTTCTGGTTTCTTCTATAATATTAAAACCGAACCGAACGTACTCCTTTAACATCAACACTAACATCACCTTCATCATCATCATAATTCTTTATTTTTTCTTTTCTTTCTCTGTTTTTCACCTTTTTCCTTATATTTTCTTTTTTCTGATTTTTAATGCACAGGTACATGAAACTCATCATGTACACTTTCTCTTTCACATGCATTCATATTTTTTGTTTTTTTCGAAATGAAAAATGCTGTTATTTTATAGCTGTATTTATGAATGCATATTGTTTGTTGAACTGTTATGTTGAACTTTTATGTTTCTTTCTTTCTTTTTTTGTTTTTTGAATTTTTTTTTTCTTTAAATTTGACGCCTGCATATAATGCAAAGTTCTTTTTTTTTTAAAAACAAATTTTTGTATAGTTTTTTTTTTTATTTTGTAAGGTTCAGTACAAAATATCGAAGTTACTTTCGTTGAAAGAATAAAGCAAATTTGATTTTGAAATTCACTAAAGTAAATTGAATTTTCCTCTATTACAATATTTGTTTACCAGATGTCGTTATGTTTCTGGATGTGTCAAAAATTTTTATTGAAATTTTATTAAATTTTGATGACGTTTCAAATCACCCATTTGATCACCCAATTCTTCTCTTGTATTTATATTTCGATTTCTGTCAATTTTTGTATGTAACTGCAATTACGAAGCTCATATATTTAATCAAAAAAGTCATCTATTTTCTATTATAACAGACTACGGAAAATTGTCGGAAGCGATACATTAATACGAGACGTAATTTGACTTATTCGCAATATATATATTATATTTGTGTATGATGTGTTGTCTGGAAGAATTATGTGCACTGATATTTTGTTTCTATCTTTCAGAAACTTAACTGATTTCTTTTTCCTTAAAATAAGTATTTTCTGTGTTATTACATTGGTTTTAATCTTGCAGGAAAGGCAATATTCTGTATTGTTAAAAACAAAGTTTTTTAACTCGTATACAAATCAAAACCAATGCATTTTCTAGCAAAAACTAAGATTTTTCTCACAAATTTTAATTATTTGACGTAGCTTTTTGTCGTTTGACGTTAATTTTCCTGTAAACTGAAGCTAATTTAACCAAAACTAACAAAAAGGATCCGTCTTCTAAATAATCTTCTGTTTATAAAACGTTTAAGAGCCTTTAATCGATTGAAAATAAAAAAAAACAAAAAAATAAAACAAATTTCATCTTAGACACTATTGTTTACAAACCCAAAGGGTGAATATTTAATCATTCAGAAATTTTTTCTTTAATATGTCAACAATATTTTTACATGCAAATAAAAAGAAAACCAAAAATAAGAAAAAAATACAAAAAAAGTGAATGAGTTTGAAAGAAAAATTGTAAGCATAACTTTTCATTTTTCTTGCAGAACTGTAGAATTTAGGACTTGTGAAACATAATATTGATTTATGCTTCTACATGCATGTATAAGCATACCTCCATCCATTCATATATACATACATTAAGGTACATATAGTAAAATGAAAAGTACACTGTAACGAAAATGAAAGTTAATAAACTATTTATTGAAGGTTACATTTGGATTTTTTGTTGATACAACAATAAAACTATGCACTACATTACAAGTAGGGTTCAATCACTTTGGTTATATAAAAAATGGCCGACGCAGGCATTTTAAATTTACAACAATATGAAAATTAGGTGGTTAGAAACTCTTAAGTATGTATGTACAACAATGTTGCTAATATGATTTTTCGGAAGTACTGACAGAGTAATGGAATTTATGTGAAAAAATTCTGTGATAGCAATATTTGTGAAGTTATCAGTGGTCTTCTTTCTGACCTAACGACAAGAGTTGGAATATATAAATTATTTTTACTATTTCAAACCAGAAAAGGATCATTTGAAAATATAATCACGTTAAATTTAATAAGACCCAACTATAGAAAGAAATAAGTTTTACTCCATAAGAATTAAGACTTTATAAGAATAATTGGATTTTCCTTATATTTTCCTGTTCACATCCGCTGTGTATTCACACGAATCTGAGAAATTTGAAAAATAAATAATTGGAATGAATATTAAGAGAACGATCTACTCATCATTCTCAAATATTATACGACTTTTTATAAAAAAAGGAAATATTGAAGACGGAAATTAAAGGTTTAAATAACATTTTAAAATTTCTTAACTTTTATTTTTTTTGTGTTTATTTTTTGTGTTGTGTTTGTGATTTTTAATTTTTAATTCAGAATATTTACACATTACAACTATACGGATTTCTTTTCAATGAAATTTCTTCATAATTTAAAATATCCTACATATGTACATATATGTATATAAAATATAATCTGCCTGACGTTATTGTAATTGGATTATGAAGATATGAAAATATAGGTTCCAGATAAACAATTTTCCTTTTGTCAGTTTATTAAATACGACACGGTAAACGAGTATAATTAGAGAATGATAAAAATATTATGATTTATGAAAAACTACTTATAATTTATTAAATGTGTTAGTTACTACTTACATATACGACAAAGTTTGCGACTCTCCGTATATGTAATATACGGACAATGTATCACAAAATATGTAATGTAATATACATATGTAATCACAAAACATGATTAGATCAGCAATCAGCTGATTTTTATTTGGTTATGTTACACGTAATTGTCGCAACAAATTTTTAAATATTGACGTAAAGACTCACGACACATAAATGAAATGACATCTATCATTTTAATGAACACAAAATTCACTGTATTACAAAAGAAATCAGAAATTTTCTAGATTTCTTTTGTAATACTAAGATTTTTTGCTCAAAATCTTCATTTTAATAACAAATATACAAAGAATTAAACGAATGAATTAATGAGTGAATGTATGAATGATCAGTTCTCTTTTTTAAATATCGCTGCATAACATATCATATCTGGGATATCCAATTACAAAAAATTATAATGTATGGTAACTTTTAAAACATACAAAAAAATTATAAATTTATTCCATTCATTTTTTTATATTTTATGAGCCGATAATATTGTGAATTGGTTTCAGAGCAGAAAGTAAATACAAATACAAGCAAACATGTGTATTGTATAAATGAATGTTGCTGATTTAAGTGTGTGTATATAAAATAATAATACATTTTATATAAAAAGATAGCACCGCAATATTAAAACTAATATCCGAGACCATTCAGGATGTATGTATGTATATACAACGGATTATTGATATAAAACCGAAGAAAAAAAATATAAGAAAAAATATAAGAAAGGTAATTGTACGATTCTTCCGGAAAAATTCTGAAAAAAAAAGAAATAATTTTTTAAAACTCGTGTACAAATTATTTTATGCTTATAAAAGCATGTGAATATACCTACATTAAGCCCCGCATATTTTACATTTTATATGAGTGTGTATATAAATTGAATTTTAGAATTAAATTACATAAAAATAAAAAAATTAAATAACAAAGATTCTCTTTTTGGCACGTGTTCCTGACATTATGAACGTTGTGTTATGCAATAATAATTAAATACATATTTACAAACATACATACATTATTTATGTATTTAGTAAGGAAGTGAATATGATACAATTTTGACGTTTTGCATTCTCTCGGTATTTTAGAATTTTTATTATTTACATTTACAATTGAATGCAGTTTGAAAGTGTAAACAAAACATTTACTTTTTTTTTTGTTATGTTTTTGTTTAAAAAAATGAATTTCGTAATTGCAGTTACTTGCCAGATAAAGTGACAGATAAATTATCATCTTGTCATTAAAATATATAGAAATATCAGCTCAATAGTTAAATGTATTATATTCATTGCAACACGTTAGTTGTGCGACATTAATAGTTGATTGACATTTTACGAAACGATTACGAAAATTCTATAACTCAAGAGTAGCGTTGATCATAATCGGCTTTAATGTTAATTTGCAATTTAAATTTTTCTAAAATTTCTTTCTCTCGGTAAGCGGCGAGCTTTAGCAACTACATGTGTATGGATCAGTATAAGTTTTCCATTGCCGAAAGAAACAAGTAATGGAACAATTCGAATATTTTTTCTAATTAAAATGTAAACAATTTTATTTTTACAAATGATTGTATTTTATTTTTGAAATTATTTTTTTTTGCATTTTGCAAATTGAATCTAATGTAAGACATGTGTATGCAAAAGCTGATTTTAAAAGTGTTTATTTTTTAAAGTGCAAAAACAAAATTGGAAAAAAATTATAATTTGCGTTCGCACTAATTTTAAAATAATTTTAATTTGTATAGCTTCTAAATGTTGTCAAGCAGATGTTAGTTGTTGTTTTAAATTTTTTGTTATTTACTTAAGTAAAATTTCATTTTTAAAAGTGCTGTCAAAGAAAGGAAGTCATCGAATGCAAATGACATAAATTGTATAACAATTTTCATATTTTAGTCCATTTAAATGTCTTTCTGAATTTTCTTTCTTTTCGTATAACCAAACAATTTCCTACATTGTAAGAAATAAATGTTTATCTTCCACAAAAAATTTAATATGCTTTATTTATACATTAATCAATATTATTCAATGTTTAATTAAAGCTATTTATAAAAACCAAACAAATTGTCTATATCGAATGTCAAATAATTTATGTGTTTTTATACAAATACGGAAAACGATTTGTAAATTTCTTGAATATTTACTATTTTTCTTTATAATGAAAAATCAATAATAATGGGCCCCTCTCTAGTTCTTTTTTCAAAGAGAGAATTCAAAAGAAAACCAATAGGATACAAAAAAAAAAACCAACAGATTTTCTAAGTTTTTGAAAATTCCTTCAACAAGCATTAAAACCGGAACATATGTTAGAAAATACTAAATCATCGTAAAGGTTGATGAAATTTTAATGCACTTGTTTTTTTTTGCAATTTCCACACATATTATTTTTTTTTTAAAATGCATTATCACATATATACGTTTAATATACAAAGTGTGTAACTTGACATTTCCTTGACGCTCTAGAATTTTTAACAACAGTTTTTGGGATTTAATTTCAAACTAAAAAATTTCAGTTGTTTCCAGCATCATAATAGAAAATAAATCTTCTACATTCGAAAAATTTCAATCAAATTTAATCAATTTGACATAAAAACACTTAATGACAATTAATTGCCGTAATAAAATTGTCACTAATTGTCAAATTTATATAATACTTTGAGCAGTAAAACTTGATTATTACGCCCAAATGTTAATTAAATAAATTGTAAATAAACAACAAAAAATATTTGAAAAAAATTTCAATTCTAAGAGAAATACAATTAATAAATGGAAAACCCTGTATTGATATGCAATTTTTGTTTATATAATTTAAAAAGAACATCATTGTAGCAGTCCCATTTGTCTATTCACTTGGGGAAAGCAAAATGAAACACAAAAATATACAAGGAAAATTAAAAAAAATTTCTTCTATTCGCTTGTACAAAAAATAATGTAAAATAGAAAATGTTTGAAAAAAAAATATCATTAGCATTTGATTAGAATGCCATCTATACTTTTAATACTACATATTATATGCTCTAGCTTCCGGGAGGAAAATTCTTTAATTGGTTTTTGTAATTTTATATTTCCATTTTCCCATATACATTAACATAATAGAAGGGCGAGCCAAATGAAAAAAATATTTTTTTTTAGCAAAAGAAAATAAGAAGTTGTTATTTTTTTTCAAATTGTAAATTTTTTTCTAAGTCAATTTTCAAATATTTTAAATAAATAAGTCTTGACCACAGCATTTTTTTGCAAATAAACGTACTAAAATTAAAAAATTACATCACCGCATTTGCATTTATCAGGAATACTGCCAACTATGGTAAAAAATTAGAATTAATACTTGAACAAACAAGATATGCAATTGTCAAAATGCTTGACATGAAGTGATTCTTAACACAATATTGTCAATATTTTGTTGTCATAGTACGTTTGTGTATTCAAATGAATTTTAACAATTGTTAATATTATGGTATTTGTAAAATTATTAGAGACAAAAATTAAAAGCCTGTTTCTCACATAATTCACAAAATTTAAGTACTGCAAACTTCTTACTTATTAAAAATGCTTCTGCAAAAAAAAAAAATAATTAGCATGTAACTAAATATTTTTTGCATTTATATATGTATGTACATATGCACATTTATAAAATTAAAATACAAAAATTTCAGAAAAATATGGAAATTAATAATCCTCTTTAGGGATTATTTAAAATAAAGTGAAAATCAATATAGCCTAGCATTACGAGCAAAAACAAATCCTTAATCATTTTTTTATTTTTGATTTTGTTTTCATTAAAAGAATCTATAGGTACGGACGTACAGTATGTTTGTAAATCAGAGACCATTAAGTTTTTAATTTTATTTTACCTCAAAGGATTAGGAAAATTATTTATGAGTGAATGATTTGACCTTTTAACTTTACTTTTTTGTTTTTGTATTCAATCAAAATCTTGCATTCACAATAGATTTTGATATATATGTATGTATGTACTTAAATTTTGAAGGTTATAATTTTAGTTGTACAATATAATTAAATTTGAATATTTTTTTTTATTAAAATTAGTTAATTTTATATTGGTACGTAGGTGAAATATAAAATATAACTTAAAAATTTAAAATTTTTGTAGTTTGAAATGCTCTGTTGCTGTAGAAGGAGTACCTATTAACTGTATTTAAATTCAGTTATGATATTGTAGTGAATATAATTTGACTGTATGTATAGGACTAAAAAAAATTATATTTCACATGTAAAATTATTATCAGGAAAAAGAAATGTTCCCAGTTTATAAAATCAATTAACAATTAGTAAATGTTTTAAAAAGTATTCACAATTAATTATAGGTAAAATAAGAGAAAATACTTTTTATATGCAATACGCTCTATAAATTAAATCTTTGTTTGTGAAAATAAAGTAGCATAAGAGGATGGCACTTACAAAAAATTATTATTCTTCTACTCATTTAGGTCTTACTGCTCCTGCTGCAAAAAGTGCTCCTGTTTTCAAAGAAGAGACTAATATTTTCTAAAAAGGAAAGAAAGTTACATAAATTAATTTTATTTTCTCACATAAATTTTTTTTTACCTTTATAATAATCCGACAATTGCATACCAACATTTTCATTTTAATGACTTTATAACTTTTAATGCATTTGAACATGATTAGAGTCATAATTGCATCCAAACAAAAAAGGAAAAATTCTCAAATGCAAGAAATGTGAATTATTTCAAAACAAAAATATGGGAGAGTCATCAATGGATTTTGCACCGAAAATCTTTTTTTTTTTGCGATTTAGTATAGTTGATTGTTCAGTACTTCCTTCAGTCGTGAAAATAAAAATATTTCATAATAACTCCACATTCATTCCAAGGCTATTTTGTTAGAAAATAATTTAAAAAAAAAAAATTATTTTTCTTATACTTACTTTTTATCGATTTATAAATTCAAATTCGTGCGTTATTTTCTTATTTACTTTTATATTTCACCACCAAAACCATTTCAAGTCTCTTAAAATGAATAGAAAATAACTATAATCAAAAACTTAGTAATTTCCAAATAAAAACAAAAATTCTTCAGCTTCTAAAGGAGTCTGCCTTGATTTTTGCAATTGTTTTAAACCATCAAAACATAAGCAAGAATAAAGATAATTGAGTTTGATTATTTCTCAGCTTGATGCTTTTTTCTGTTCGATTTTTGAAATAAATTTTTTTTTTTTTGTTATTCTTCTGCTGATTCAATTTAAAACTGGCATTATCTGTATTGCTTCCATTGCAAAGTAATTTTCTTAAAATTTTAATTCGTAATACAAATTGCTAAAAATACTGATTGTACAGTTACTTGAAACGGCGATAACTATGGCGGTTAGGTCTGTGGTAATTTATAAAGCAAAATGTGCTCTACAAACTTTGCCTGATGCTTAAAACAACCCAACAACAAACGTCTTAAGTCTAGGTGGAACATCATACGTCAAGAACTGCATTGTGAAGAGGGAACTTGATAAACAGACAGGTAAAAAGGTTTGACAGACGTATTTAACTTAAAAAGTCATAAATCACACTAAAGTGTAATTCCATAGTCCATAAAGTTAAGAGTAAAGAAATAAAAAAAACAATAAACACAAAACCGGTAAGCGAAAATTGCTTGAATGATTAAACGTGACCAAAAATTGTTATCTAAATACGGTCAACCTTTTTTTGTTTTGTTTATATCGTGATTTTTGTAATTTTTTTTTTTTATTTTTAACTATTTTGCCTCCATTTCGTATACCGAACAAGAAAATCCAGAAATTTCATGAATGAAATTGAGTAAAATTGAAAATTTTAACCAAAAACAGTAAAATTGGTAGTGAATTCATTTTGGATATTATAATGTGAGCAATCAAGTAGTAGATGGTAGATGTTGGATAGTTGAAAAAATTCTCATAGTTTAAAAGCAATCTAAGGCTATCTAAATATACCCAAAAATATCAAATGATTTTTTCTATTAGACTTGAAATAAGCAAAACAATAAAAACTAAAATATTTTTTTTTTAAGAGGCTTGGCTTTTTCTCTTGTTTTCTGTCTTAAGCTAGATGTAGCGCAGGTATTATTGCCTTTTATAGCAGTTGATTTTTGTTTTTTTTTTTACAATATTCTTTTAATAAATTAAGACTTAAGTACAAGAAAGCGTCACTAATTTATTGTAAAACGATTTGTTATGCCATTGTTTTTTTTTATTATTTTTTATTATCTTTTTTATTTAATTTTGTATGTGCAGCTCTCTTACGTACTTATGTCTATGAATTGCGATTATGTTTTGATCTCCAATATAGAAAAATTAAATATTTTTGTTTTTTTTTTGATTTTGATTTTTTTAAGACGTTTTCATTAACCAACTTAATAATGAATGCAAAATTAAGTTTTCCATATTTAAATTTTGGATTTTGAGGGTTTTCACTAAAATTGGGCTTAGAAACGCCACCCGTAAATGTTTGCTTGATGATGATCTAATGGTTATGGTAAGGTGGATGCAAAACATAAGTTCAAATTGAGACGCAGCAGATCTGGCGCGTCTAAAAATAATTTCAATGTTAATTTTAATTAAAATTTAAGTTAAGTTTACAAATATGTGTATTTCATCTCCTTAAGTGTCCAAAATAAACCCTTCCTAAATTTTTTGTAGTAAATTATGAATATTCTTTAAAAAAAACTTAGAACTTGAATATATCTTCTTAAACTTTATTTATTTTATACATTTCCAGATGTTGCTTGCGGCAATAATATTGTTGATCATCTTGAAATATATGCCTATTCATCCCGACTTTCTTCTCTTCGTCTACAGTTAGGTTGTTATTATCTTAATTTCTTATTAAGTTAGAATACTTTTTATATTACTTTTGACTCAGAATTCAATTCATATTGTTCTCAGACAATTACATATATTTATGAGCATTTGAACATTTTGCAAATTTTTTTTTGGATACAAACCATATATTGCACTTCTGTAGAGCACTGATTTGAAACATAGATCGAACACTCAGTTGTGGTAATCTCAGTACTGGTTTAAAACTTTACAATACAGCTAGCGTTCCTCTATAGTTTAATGTTTTTATTTACACTACGATTATTTCCAAGCACCAATAACCAATTACATACTTCAGTGTTATATATTTGCAACATTTTCCCATAATTAATATAAAATGTATACTTTCAAAAATTTTAATTTTTTTAGTTTTCCTTTTTTGCATTTGTCATACGAGTATTCAAGTAAAATTTTTATCACGTTGCAAATCTGAAAAATGCATCTGATTAAATATACTATAAATGAGACCATATTGACATTATATAAGATTTTAGCACTCCTATTAATTTTATTTACCTTTCTAATAACCCCCATTTAAAAAATTTTGGAACTTGTATTATGTACATTGATCCATTCACTAATAATACAATCAAAAATATAATTTCCAATTAAAATTGAATTCAAAATGCATTAAAGATTTTTTGTAGAAGAAAGAGAAATAAATATTTGCAATTAAAGTTACAATAGTCTATACCAATAAAGAATTAAAGAAATTTATTATAACTACAAATTACAATCAAATTAATTTTGTTGAAATCGAATCGAATAATCAATAAGCTCTGATTGTTTCTCCAAAAATAATATACCTTTATTGATTTTATTCAAAAAACTGTCACAATACATACTTATTTTTTTCTCTCTAAAATCTTTATATCAAAACAAAAAATATTTTAATTATTGTGAATGCATTCATTAAATTCATTGTACGTGTAGGTTAAATGTCACACGCTTCCATCTACATTTAGAAAATCACCGCAAACTATTAGATCACAATTTTGAAAAAAAAAAAAATTGAAATTAAAATTGGAAAGGTATAAAAATTTAAAAAACCACATCTTTACGCAATGATGACATACGAATATTATACGTATGTAGGTATAAGTGTAGATAATTTCAAATAATTTAAAAATGGAGGAAAAAAAATTATCGAAACTTTTTGGAAAAAAAAAGGAAAAAGAGAGTGTAATAAGCCTTTAGGCCACCAATAATAATGGAATGATTGATGATATTTGATTTTTTTTTTTTTTTTAGAAAACTTTCTTTAATCATTGAAAACCAACAATACAAAGGTACATAATATATAAGAAAAATTGTAAGACCCAAAAAATTATAGAAAATTGACTCCACATCTAATCACTTTCAGTCGGCATATCGTATTTTTTTTTTATTTTTATTTTTTAATTTTTATATAATGAACGAAATCAGCGGTTTAATTATAGATGAAAATAATAGAGGAAGAAAAAAAATTCAACAAAAATTAATTTTTGCGCTCACCTCATCGCATATTAAATGGGAATCAATTATTTTTCATTTTTTTATTTTCAAGTCAATTGTACCAGTATCATCGCACACATAATTTAAGAATCGAACATTTATAAATTAAAAATATGAACTAGGTCATACCTTTCCATTTTTATTGTACTCGTATTGTATACAGGTGATAATTCCGGTTTGTTAATTGCTTTGCATATAATTTATTACCTTTCCTTCATAATATCTACATATGTATGTATATAAAGGAAAGAATGGTGGTGGTGAAAAAGGATATATGCAGTAAAAAGGAAATTAATAATAATTAAGAGTTTGTAAGAAATGCGGAGTCAATTTTTTATTGTTTTAATCGAATTTCCCAAAAATATCCCTATTGAGAAAAATCTGTTATACATATATATATATGTGTGATATATCGCCTTTATTTTCATAATATGTACATACATATATTATGTACTCGTACATTCAACTCCCAATCCATCGCGAATAGCTGTTGGGTGGGTAGGAGAGTAATGCCTCGTTACTTCTGTTAGATTTCCTTAAAAAACTACAATTTATAATATACTTACGCATAAAAAGTTTATTATTCGCCACTTTTCCTATCTTTACTGATCTTATTTAAATTTAAGATGATTTCCAAAATTAAATAGCTATTTGTACAATTAAACTTTGACGGAACTATTGAAGCACTTCAAAAAAAAAAAACATTCACAATAATTACTTCAAATTCAAAAATTCATTTACACCTTCCTCATAATATGATCGCTGCAAGTCAAAAACAAAATTCAAAAAACAAACAAGAAAAATATGTACTACAAAACTCGAAATTTAATTCACAATCTCACGTTATATAATAAACTACAATAATTATTAAAAATCACAAAATAATTAGAAATTTTATTTTGAAAGTTTTTAAAATATCAAAATTTTTTCATAAAACTTTTAATATGATTTTAAGGTGATTTTTTTTAATAAACGGAAATATGTTATTAACCTGTCAATATCTCTAATATTTTGAAAATTTTATGTAAAATAAATTCACAAAATTATAATTCAAATTACAATAAATAGGATATGCATACATAATATACAATTTTAAATACAACAATAAAAATAAAATCGATCTCAATTATTTTGCAATAAAAGTCATTTTGAAAGAAAAGAAACTCGTGAGAGTTACAAGAGAAAAACACATTTTAAAACTTCATTTTTTTTCCCCTCTCATTTCATTTTTTTGTTCCCATCAATTAACAGTTTCCGTACAAAGTTCAACATGTTTTTTTTTTTTTGTTCGTTTAAAATAATTTTATTTGCTATTTGAATATTTGCGACAGCAGCACTATGAATATTATTATTTTTATTTTAACATTTTTTAACTTGTAACAATTAAATAATTAAATAACAGAAAAATAAATAAAAAAAGACTGAATTTGTTGTAACCATTTTTTGGAAATGATGTTTATTGTTATTTTTTTTTCATTTTATTTCTATAATATTTATATTGTTAAGGTAGTTTGTGTATTTAAAGTATTATAAAGCAATAAATACTACCCACTTTATTAAAAATTTTTAATTACGTTCAAAATAAATCCGCAGTGTTAAACCAAAAATTTATTTTAATAAGTTTAAGCTCAAATTCTGGATCTAAATATATGAACATATGTAAATGGTTTTCTAAAAATGGAATAGCAATTAAAAAAATTAAATATGGCAAACAATAATTAAATTTTTACTTTACGTTATTAATTGTTTTTAATAATTTAAAAACATGTAAATAAAAATTGTGAATTAATTTATTTATATTTTAGCCAAAACAAACTACATCATCCAATTTTATTAATATTTCAAATTGATAATCTACTTCTTTTAGAACTTCTATTGGTATTTTCCTCTACACCTATAGTGTACAGTCTGGTGAATACTGGTTGCCGTTGAGTGATAAATTGGAGTTTTAAAATTACAGTCGACTAATTTTTTTTTTCCAGAAGCAGATTCAAATTTTCTTTAATGATTTAAAGAAATTATAATATTTATTGGACCCTATAACTTTATATTGTATAATTATTTGATTACTATAAATTTAAACACGAAAAAATTAGAAATAAATTTTAAAACTCATTATTTAAAATTTTAATGTAATTTACAGCCTAATGTCAAATTTTAGTAAATGTACAAATAATTTAATTTTTGTACTAAAATTTAGAATTTTTATAAATAAATATTTTTATGTAAAATTATACAATCAAAAGCAAATCAACTTTTTCAACAAAATTATGAATAAAATCAAATCAATCTCCTTAATATTATGTAACTTTTAAAATGAGTTTGAAAAATCAATCATAGACAACAAAAAATTTGCCATACACTACTATTCCATTTTAACAATAGCAATTATTATGTATTACGATATTTATTTTTAAATATTTTGAAATATTTTTTAAGTATTTTTTTCCTTTGTTTTTATGATATTCGTCTTTCTTCTAATCCCAATTTGACACGATCGCACACAATGTACAAAATACATAAAAATCTCATTCAATCATCTCTTATGGCACAAAACAATTTGATTAGGCTTTGATTGCATAATTAGTTTTATAGTATTTTATTTTTGTTTTGCTTACTTTTTTGTTTCCTATAATAGAAATAATTTATCAAAATCTTAATTTTAACAGTCTTCCTTATATACTGAGATTAACCAATACACACCACACCGTACACATGAATACAATTTTTAAATTAAGCATTCGACATTGCTAATCCAATCAACATTAGAAATTTTTATTTTTTATTGTTTTGCTCTTATAACTCCATCTCTTTGTGAATTTATGAACGAACCCAGGTGATCAAATCAAGCTGTGAATGAATTTTTAAGTCTTTTCTGTTTTTTTTTTGTCTCCTAGTTCTTTCTAACTGTTTTTTTTTGCTGTTTTGTTTTAGTTGTTTGTATGTCTCCGCTGTATTTTTAAAGGTAACTTTTAAAACTGAATGCTAAATGTAAATTTACACAATAATGTTTTTTTTTTTTTCAGAGACGAACAGTCGTCTTTGTCTTGATTTACACGTTTTGTTTCTTTCCTTTTGTGTGTATAAGACCGGTAAATTAATTGGTAAATAAGAAAATATTATGTGCAGATGTTTGTAATATTTTTTAAAGCCAGAATATGTTACAGGTAGGTGTGACATTAATAATACAGTGTACACAAAAGTTTAAATATTATTATAGCGAACTTATTAAATTCGATAAGATGTTTGCAATTTTTATAATGTGAGAAGGCGTTTTTTTCTTCTCTTGTTATTCTTATTCGTTTTATCCATAAGCCTTCCAAATTTTTTTCGGAGAACAAAAAATTACTTCATTAACTTTATTTTCGAAATTTTTCAAGTCGTTCTCATTTTTTCTTTTCTTTGATTTAATCTTGTTTCATTCAAATTCCCAAGCATTTATTACTTTTGAACAGAATAAATCAAAACTTCATAATAATTATATATGTATGTATGTATGTATATGAAAAATAAATATTAACATGCATATTTAATATATAAAAAAAAACTTAAGTCATTTACATAATTTTGAATATTATGACAATATATTGTGAATTTTTCGGATTTTGTTGTATATAATTAAGAAAATTGATAATAATTATTCAAACTACATACATACTAATCATATGTATATATGAATACTTTCTGCTATTAAATAAATCATAGAAAACAAAAACAAAACTAAAACAAGATAATGACATTGTCATTTTGATTATGATCATCTCTACGTTATTATTGTGAATAAATTAGAATATAGAAAGTAAAGAAATTTTTACACAAAATTTTCTATATTCAAAATATATTCTATATTTTTTTGTAAAATTGATGTTATAAATATGTATAATTAATTTTTTAAAACAGTTTGTACATTAATATATGTATGTAGGTATATGAAATTAATTAGGTGATTCGCGTTAATGAACAGTTTAGATTGATTAAAGTATAAAAATTAAATTACATAAATTATAAGAATTACATATGTCAATTAATTATTTGCAATTATTAACATGCTGCAAACAATATGAAATGGGGCTATAAAAAGGCCTTTCAACTACGATTGATAAAACAGAACTGTTTTGATCTATGATTTGGTAAAAATTTAATTAATATTACATCTCGAACTTGATTTATTAATTGATTCAAAATTCGAATATGTTAGTCCGAATCAGTAAAATGCATTCCATAAATACCAGGAAGGGGAACTTGGTACACACTAATTGTAAAAATATACAGCACTATAGAAATTCTACTTCAATGCATTTATAGCAATCGAAAACTTCTTAATGTCCTACAACTGAAAAGAGAGTTAATGAACGATATGTTGAGCAATTAATCGTAGGTTAATTTAAGTTTGACGTATTGTTGCTTGATTTATTTCACGAACGACAACACCTAAATGACCTACATTACCCACTAATGGAAACAGGCAAAATCTTTCCTGTAATAATTTTAAAAGATTAAAACAACTTAAAAAAAAAAATTTTAAATTAATTTCAGAATCTTATTAAATAAGCGAAAGAGTGAAATTGATTTAAAATTTTTTTTGTTTGTATATTTTAACATTTAAGCTAAATTGCAATTATTGTCGGAAATAATCCCTTTTCTTATATACTTTTTCCTATATTATGTACTTTAAATCGCTCTTAATTTTTTCAATATTTATTTTTAATATTTTATTTAATTTATAATAATTATTTTCGCTTATGATTTCACTTGAATACAAAATATAAATAGCTACTCACTCTCTCTCTCTCTGTATAAATGCACTCATAAGTTTATGTGTAGTTAAACGGAAACATTTAAAGAGAACAACAGAAAATTAACGCTGTTAAACAATTGAAATTAAAAAGCTTAAATAATAACAATGAACGATTTTAAACTGCTATTTAAAAATTATTTTTTTTATTATCATTAATATTTTTTTGAAGTCAATGACATTTTCATTGCAGAGTGAACTGAATGTAAACTTAAAAAAACAAAAAGAAAAAAAGTAGTAAGGTGGTTATAGCAAATCATAATCATAAAAAGTAACGATTTATTGAAAATGCCAATAATAAAGAAATAATAACAAAACTATAATGAGAAATTAAAAAAAAAAATAAATAAAATTAAAAAATATGTAGTTGAAATCTGCTTTTTTAAATTAATAACCGGTACGGTAAGTCTTTCGTAAATGTCTATGAAATATAATAAGAATGAAGTGACCATTATAATTTAATTAATTATTTACTTAATTATGGCATGTGTGCAGGTTCAAATTATTTCCAATATAGAGCAGGATCGAAGTAACCCTTTAATTTATTTAAGGTTAATTTCTCTCTAAATTCTCTAATTTCTCTTTGTCATAAAATAAATTATGAGAATAAATTAATGTTACAGTTACGTTTCTGCTTTATTCATTGCAGTTTGCCAAAGATATCCAAATTAATCAGGGTATTATCAGGGGTGCCAAAATTTACTGTACATATTTAATTAATAATTTTAAAACTTGTTGTCACTTGTTGTAAATTATATTTTATAAACAAAGATATCTGTTAACTCTATTTATAGTTGCATTTAAGTATAAATTAAATCTTGTTTTTTGAAATTAATAGCAAAAAATATATGTATTTACTTTTATACAGCAATTTTTTTATATATCACAGTCTCATACATAAACTGAAAACAACAACAAAACAAAAACAACAAAAATATCTCCAATAATAACATGATTTCACAGTTATCTATGATTGACTATATATATATATTATAATGTTATGTGTATAGGTGTGTAAAACAAGTTGAAGTTATTTTGTGTTTAAATAACTTGAATGACACTTAACTTACAATTTATGAGTGTAATCCGAAAGAACAAGAAAAAGAAAACTTTAAAGTTGAATTTTAACTTATTTTACAAAATTATGTCACGTTAAAAATAGATAAAATATCTGTAAAAATTGTATAAATTTTTCTAATTTTAATTTTTTTCTTATTATTCATTTATATATGACATAAGCTTACACACATGTTATTATACAAAGTGTAATCATACAAATTGTGTATTGTACATTATTATATATATACGTATGGAAGAAAAGTGTGAAATAAAAATTTAAATGGGCTTTAATTAATAATATAGGGAATTAAAATTAAATGATCTATTATTAAAAATTAAATAACAATTTCTTTGATATTCATTATGCTATTATTGATTCTATTATTATTATGATATTCATAATAATAATAGTATAATGAATATCAAATTGTGTTGTAAATTTTGTTATTAAGGTTGTTTTCTTAAATTTTTAGATTGAAAACATTTTATTGAAGGAGTTTTAGCAATAATAGTAAATTAAATATTAAAAACTATTAAATAATAAGAATATTTTTTCCGAGTCACTATAAAAACCTTTAGTTTCTTAAATAAATAAGACTTTTCATCCCGTAAAAGTATTACCGTGAATTAATATTTTAATTGATATTTGAATATGAATTGACAAGAAGATGGTAATAAGGAATTTGTCACAAAAGAGAAATGTCAACGTCAAAAAATTAAAGATCATATTCCGAAATGTAAAAAAAATAACTTTGTTTTAATATGACAATGTAGTGTCATTATATAATAGTTTTGACAAACTTTGCAAAGAAAATCAGTAAATTTTTTTTTAAAATCAGAAACTATTGTCAATAATGTGAAATATTTTATTGAAATTAGTTTTATTATCTACATAATTTTATTTTTTTTTTTCATATTTTTATAATTTTTTTTTCAATATTCAATTTAATATTCAATTAGCATTACTAATATTCAATTAGGTATTTAAAAAGAAAATTTAAAATTTTTTTTCTCACCATTTTCATCTACGCTCCATTACGATACGAATCATTAAGAGAAAAAAAAAGTATAATTGCACTCACTTTAATTACTAAAAATCTTTGAAAGAAAGAAAAAATAAATATTTACTTTAATATTTTTATGAAAAAATATTGTGCATATGCACAAAAATTCACATTAAGAGAAAAAAATAAAAATTCTCACGATTTCTCTAAAATTAAGCAAAACGTTTTTCAAATTAATATGATTTTCTATAATTGAAAAAAATATTTTTTTTTGTGCACATTAATAAAAGTTAAAACCGCGAACAATAATTTGTATACAAACTAAACACACAAAGTTGTACGCTTGTGTACTTTTGCTTAATTCAAAGAGCAAAAGTACACGAGTACATGAGAGCTTGCAACAAAACAAACACACACAGAAAAAAAAGTTAATGAATTACATAAAATTAATATTCATAAGACCAACTTCAAATAAACTCTATTTATGAATTTCAATTAACTATGTGATGATTTCTGTACTCAGAACATAAATATTTTCTATTGTGAATTTTCAAATACTGTTATAATAGTTTTTTAGTATCAAATGTCAGAAATGCGCATTACAAACAAAATTTTTGAATGAAAAATCGGGAATTTTTATTTATAATTATTTTTCAATTAAAAGGCATTAATTTAATAAAATCTTTAAATAATTTGTTCCTATGTCGTATAACAAATTTTCTATAATTTTTTACTTATTTTCACCATACTTTTTGGTACGTAAGAGAAGTTCCCCATCTTATGGTATATATTTATTTCAAAGGACATTTTTAACTGTAATATTTTTAACAAAAATGGGTTTTTTAAGAAAAAGAGAAATATTGTATAATAAAAAGTGGTTTCTGTATAACACATTAAAAAATATGAATGATTAAAATAAGGTGCACAATAACATCTACAGTAACTTCGAACCACTTAATTTCTCTTGTGATATTTGAATTATTAATCACCTTCAATTAAATAATAATCTCATACTTCTAATGTTATACTCTTCTACAATTTAATTAAATTACGAGTATAACAAATTTTCTAAACTGAAGCACAATTCAAATTACTTATTTAAAACAATTGATTTCCAAAAATATTTATGGTGTACAAAAAATTTTATAAAGTGATGTCTAATTCTGGTTATATAACGGTAAAAAATTGACATTAAATTATACCATTAGATAAACATGTTGCATTCAATATTTACATAATATAGATTTTATAAAATATCAAAATGCACTTGCACATACACACGTTCATGTATATTGAAAAACATTATAGAAATTCTTGTTTTTTTTTTTCTTATTTTTTTTTTCTATTTTAAAGTTGAATTTGCATTTCATCTTCATTTTTGAAAATATAAAAGCTTTTCTATAACCATGTTTTGCACTTTATTTTACTACTCATTTTATTTTTATCTTATATGTACATGGTTATTCCACTTGCCTTCTTAATATAGCATGCACAATAATAATATATTAGCTATAGAATTGTAAACCATAATATTTTATTTGCATACATATGTATATTTGTGTGATAATAAAGTGACCATTAAAAGTCGGTGCATTAAATATTGTTTATATTGAAATTTGTATAACATTTTCTCTCAAGGAATTCCAGAGACGATATTGAATAGAAAAAAAATTTATATAAAATTTTCTCTTACGAAGAAAATCGCTAGATCATACTTTGTTGACGCTATGTCATATTTTTAAAAACGTAATGTCCGTTCTCAAATTTCTTCTTATATAAAATTTCATTTCCGAAAGAGAAACTAGTTTTAAAGATTCTTAAAATTAAGCCTTTACTTCCTAATTTGAATTAAATAAAAATTTGAAATCGAATTCAAGTACAGAGACTTATGGTTATAATTAAATCAGAATCTGAAAAGAATGCTGAAGAAAAGAAAACCGAATTCGTTTTCTTAACTTGAAAACATTGTGAATTGTAGAACGAAATATACTTTTTCCTTCTGCAATCTCTTGGCTTTACTTTGGAATTTATGCAAAATTCGTATTCATTTTTCCAATTCTAGTTTTAATAGTTTGGTCAGTTTAAATTCAATATTTACAAGTCTGGCAATATTAACATGTAAAAGCAATATGTATAAAATACACGAGTATGTAGACATATGTACATATGTAGATTGTTGATAATTTTAAATGTGACTTTAAAAGACAGTTTGGCTGCATTTTTAAAATGCAATGCTAGTTGAATACAAAAATAAAAAAAAAAAAAATTTTACATATAGAGAGAAAGAGATAACAATAATAATAATAATAATAGAAAATGTTGTTATTTTTGCTGATAGCGACGAATAATGAATAATTGAAAATTATTTGAAAAGGAAAAGTGAAATTTTTTATGTTAAAATTATTATTAAGTAAACGCAAAGCATAAAGCTTCTTTTTATGAAAATTATATAATAGGATGCATAAATGGAAAATAACAGTAATGTTTTGATATAATGTAGGTATATAAGTAAGTAGATACATGTATGTATGTAGGTGCTTATATTTTTTAAGACCTCGCATTTACATGAAAAGTATTTTAGAAATAAATTTTGTGTGAATTTTTGTGTGTGTACACTATCTAGTTCTGAGTTGCTCAAATAAAATATCCAATTTTCAAATTTCAGTTTTCTACTAAAAGTATAACTGTTATTCTTGAACTGTTATAAGAATCAGATGGTTTAATACCTACATAAATACTTGTATTTTATATTGACAACAGTCCTGCTTTAAATGTAATGTCATAATCCACATATTGTACATACATACATACATATGTATATAACATATCCAGCCATGTGACTTTCTCATAAAAATAAAGGAAGTGTGTATTCACTCATTACAAATCTTTAGAACAGTTCCAGAATAACTGTAGGAAATACTTGCACTATCAGAAAATAATTCGGGGGAAAAATACAGACACAAAATGCTTCCAGCCCAAATATTTTATTACGCCTTTTCAGTCAGCTCTTTTATTCACTTTCAAATTAAAACATGCACAAACATATTATATTCACTCACTTTCTTCTCACTCGTTGAGTTTTTACTCGTAATAACATAATCTGTCTCTTAATAAGTACATATAATTTTGTAAGCGATTAAGTTCATATTTTTGACATAAGAGCAAAAAAATTTTAATATCTGCTGTTACTTTTAACTTATTTTGCAATTAATTATCAATTTTGTGATTAAACTTGTTATTCACGCTGTAAAAAAATAAGTAATAATTAATTTTTCTATTATTATTATTATTATTCTCCTTTCTCTCATTATATTTTTAATTATCACATCTAGTAAAACTTTATTTATAATAATTTAATGATAAAGTGTTAAAAATTAAACACATAAATTGTGAGTGTGTGTGTATATGAGTGCGTACCATCTGATATCATTTAAATTTTCTAGACATTCAGTAGCCATAATAAAACTAGATTTTATTTATTTTTATGGTTTAGTTGCAAAATGAATTTTGATTCGCCAATTTCATTTGATAGCTTTGAAAATTTTGAAAGTGATTTTGTTATTAAAGTAACAGCAAATTTAGATTTAATTGAAATATTAAAAAGCAGGGTAGTTGCGAGCAAAATTGGATTGTAAACTACCTATGTACGTATACGTACTTCCTTTTCAATTAGTTCTTAAAGTTTAGTAATAAAAAACTCTACTTGAATATACAAAAATATTTTTAAATGAAAATTTCCTGAAATTAAAAACATAAAAATATGATCGAAAAGTTTTCGTCATCAATTTTTCAAAACAAAACAACACACAATTCAAATCAATTTTTTCTTCATTAAGCATTTTTTGATTGTTATTCCAAAATGTTGATGTAGCACATAGAAGGCTATCATACGATATTTGCGTAATTTTGAAAATTCTGCATAATGTAAAAAATTAAAAATGTACGCACCCCTCTTCATTGTACTGAAAAAATTAACTTTTCAGTTTTGAAATTTTATTCAAGCTACACGGTACAAATTTTTGTGCCGAGAAAAACTAAATTTAAAAATATCTTTATTGTGAATTTGCTTAGTTTACCAAGTTCTAAAGAGTCTAACTTCAAAATAACTGAGAAATTGTTATTTTACTTCTAAATGGGTTTGTACCCCAAATAATTGAAAATTTGAAATTTTTTAATAATTATTCCAAATTTTTTTACAAAAATCGAACAACATTTTAATAATTTATTTATTGTTCTTATTCATTTTCAGATCAATCATCAAATATGCACAATACAAATATTTATTCAAATTTTAAATAAGACTAATAAAACATTACAATTATAAAACAACAAAAATTAATTCTTATATTCTAAAACAATAAAAAAATTATTAATAAAATTTTAAAAATACAAACACAAAAAAAAATCTACTCGATTATAATGACAACCGTGATATATAATGGAAGCCCCTCCCGGCATCATAGCCGTATGACAAGTTCACATCATTTACATCATCAAGCACAACAAACAATACCACCACCATCACATTACTCACCGACATCGAATCAACAGCATTCAAATTCGAAACATCCACCGACACCATCATCTGTAATGTCATTTAATTCACATCATCAATCATCATCATTAAATCCAATAATAATGCCGCCAGCATCATATTTATCAACTGGTACACCGATGTCATCATCATCTATTTCACTTTCACAACAACAACATCAACAACAACATTCAGTTTCATCGCATTTACCGCCAACAATGCAAAATCACCCACCTCAATATCAACAACATATACAAGGACATTATCATCATGCAACATTATCAATGTATCCAGTTGGAACTGGCGGACGTCAACATAAACGTAGATCAGCTGTTGAAATGCTTGCCGAAAGTAAACCTTTATATGTTAAATCTGAAACAGTTTTAGATCGTCATCAACATTTAATGTATAGAACTGCTGCAGCTGCAGCTGTACATGGTTCAAATACACTTGGTAGAGAAAGTAATACACCAGGAAATGCAGTCGCTTGTATATTATCACCTGTAAGAACATTAGGTCATCATCATCACCATCATCATCATCATACAAATAATGGTATTAATAGTAGTATAGTATTAGAGAGAGGTACACAGGTTATTTCAAGTTCTCAACGTTCAGCTAATCGTCGTAGTGCTTCATCTAGTTCAGATTTATTACAGACCAAATTACGTAAGCTTTTAAATGCTGATACCAAAGATATTTCAGTTCCTGAATTGCCACGATATAAAGCAAATACTATGGGAATGCCGAAGAAATATGATACATTTAGTAAATACCAATCCGTAAAATATAATCAAGAGGTAAACTAAAAGTGTTTGAATAACTAATATTTTTCAATACTTAATATTTTTCATTGTAATTTTCAGCTGTCAATTCATCCTTCAAATGATCAAACTGATTCTAACGTTATGTTTCCTAGTGCTTTTTTGTCACCACAATCGCTGCCACCAAATCCTGTTTCAGATGATGATATTTATTCATATGGAATTGATGAACCACTTATTTTAACTGAAGACTATCGCGCAATTAGTCCACCCGCTGAATATGCAGCGGTTGATAGTTCGCCAGAAAAGGACCAAAGGTAAATTTTTTTTATTTAGGCATTTGTTTTCAAAATCATTAATTTTATATTTATTTTAGATGTAATTACCAACGATCCTTTTCTCATTCTCATGAAGTTGCCTCAGATGATCCTGATTATTCATCCCCATCCTATAATATTAATAGTCATAAATCATTACCAGACTTACATTCACAAATTAGTCGGCATTCACCACATAGTGAAGTTTTAAGCTGCTGCAGCCGCGGTAATCGTTCAAATAAATCGGGTGGCGGTAGCTCTTTAAATCGTGATTCCGGTGGTTCATCTGGCCACTATACGCATCGAAGTGAACCATGTTGTAAACAACAACGCGATATGAATAAAGTTTATGTTGGAACTGAATATCGACGTGATAGCGGTTCCTCAACACAACATAGTGGAAATTCATATTATGGTTATGCTGTATCTAGTACTCGTTATGATTGTCCCGAATGTCGTTCAAAATATCAAAAAGATTCTGAATGCCTTCTTAATTTTACAACACCTGAAGTACCAGAAGCATTTCAAGACGATTATCCTGGCGAGCAAACAGCTAAAGCGACAGCTCGTTACTATGAGGAAAAATCTAAGAGTCGAAAAAATTATATTCAAAGTGGTAAATTGAATCAATCACATCAACAACAGCAACATCAACAACAGCAACAACAACAGCAACATCATACTCAGCAACAACAACATATTCAAAAACCACCAACCCAACAAGAATTAAAGCATCATAGACATAGCAGTGGTAGTAGTCAACATCATACGCAGAATAGTCCTACAATTCGTACACCAGATGGTAGTATTGGTAGTCTAAATAATGAGCAACCTCAAATTCAATTAAAACCACAAGAATTAAGTCCACCACTTGGTACATTTAAACGTCAAAAATGTTTTCGATTTAAGCAACGAACACGTTATTCAACATCAAATGATCGAAATTCATGTAGAACTGAAAATGCAGCTATTGCTGTATCAAGTGCTGCAGCTACAATGTCAGCATCATGTGAAGATGATCGTAAACCGATCTTACGTTCTAAAAGTGATATTAGCGATCGTTATTGGAATCGTGGTTCACCAATTAGTGATAGTTGTAGTAAATTATCAACATTTGGAATTGATAAACGTGGACGATCTGAAAGTATGTCACAATTAGAGAAATTCTTTGATCGTTTGGGTTTAAATGAAGAAAAATATGAAGAAATTTATAGTCCAAAAAGACGTTTCAGCAGTGATAATGAATCGGATCAATCAAGTACCGTATTCTTTTCAGATGTAAGCACTGTTGATTCAACACGATTACCAGATAGTACAGAAACACAACCACAGACACAACCATATAGACCAACAGAGCCACCATCAATTGTTGAACGTAATGCACGCATTATTAAATGGTTGTGCAATTGTAGAAAGCAAGCGTTAACATAACATTGACTATATAATATAGAAAATAAATTTTAACAAAATTATTTTAATTTTTTTTAAGTTCGTCTTTTTTGTTGTTTTTCGTTTTCGTATAATTACAAAAATATTTTTGAAAAAGTACTTTTGAATTAGTTTTATATGTAACTGAAAATTATAAAAATAAAATAGTTATTATATTAATTATAAAGTCGGACTGATTTCCATTCTAAAATTTCAAGTTTAAAGAATAAATACTTTTAACAATTAAGTTTTTTTTTTTAATTTCATTGCAATATATGTGACATGTAAATAGTGACAAATTTTAATAGCATAATATGTGAAATGTAATTTAACATTTAAAATTTTAATTTTATTAATTTTTAAATGAATTTTATCTGCGAACATAAGTAACATAAAATTCAATTCATATTTCTGTAAATTTTCATAGCTCAAATCAAAATTGAATATAAATTTGAGCATTCTATTAATCCTGCTCAAATACTTTTGTGTAAAAATTTCTTTTCCAAATTATTATTAAATTTTTTTGTTATTAATTTTTTTAAACTTTTGTTTATTTCTACCTTAAACTATTTACCATGATAGCTGACATCCTTTGAGTTTTATTTTAATTTCTAATTTATTTGCAAAATTTGCTCAAAATAATAAGAATTAAAATTAGTATTCAATAATAATTACTATAGCTGCCCAAACTATACCTACAAATAATAAAAACAAATAGTTAAAATATAGAAAAATATTAATTATTACAAAAAAAATTATTAATTCAAATACAATTTTATATAAAATTTACATGACATGAACATATTATATTAAATTTTATTTTCAATATAAATTTTTTTTAATCAAATCAAAAAATAATAAAAAATAAAGGAATATTAGAAACTCAGTCTGAACTAACTTAAAAAAAAATTAAGATTTAAATACACACTTATGTATATTCATAAAACAATTGTTATATTAAACTACAAAATAAACTCAATCAAAATAAATGTAATAATTCAATTAAAATCAAAATGAAAAACAATATAAAATCATTAATTTTCCTAATATAATATGCAAAAATCCGTATGAAATATAAATTGTAATAAAAATATTAATTTACTATAATATTGATTATTAAGTTCTTGCAAAGCCAAAAATAATATAAATTGAAAAAATAAAATTTCATTTTAACAAAAAATATAATGTACAATACTTGTAAATAATTTGTATTTGATTCCAAATGTAAATTATCTCAAAATAATATTCAAAAATTTGTAATATTTTTTTTTTGTTAAAATTAATTTTAATTTATTGATTTTATTTTAAAAACAAAATATTAATGTTACTTGTTAATATTAATTTTTATTATCAAAAATATTCAAGTTTTTTTTTTTTAAATATATTTTTTTCTTAAAATACAATGCTTACTCAATATAATTATAATAAAATAACTTTTAAATTCTAAAAGAATAATTAAAAACTTATTTAATAGAAATTTCATGAGATTAAAATGGAGTTGTCCATTTTAATTTTATCTTTATGAAATCTTTTTATTTAATAAATTTTTCTATAAATTTTTCTATAGTAATTAATTGTTCATATTTCAATATAATTTTTCATTTTTTTCAATATAATTTATAATTTAATTTAAATTTCGAATATAATGAATTCATATTTGCAATAAAATGTATTTTATATAATTATGGTATTCAATTATATTAAATATAAAAAATAATTTTAGAATGCAATTTTACTTTATTTTCTAATATCTCTATTGAGTAAACATTGTTAATTAATGTTCATTTTATCATAAATCAATTGGCATTTAAATGTACATTCATATTCTCTTAGATGCATCTTTTAAGACAATGGAATATTATTCAACAGGATTCAGGGTTTCATTATAGAATTTCAGATTTTGGAATTGATATTATTCTTAAAATAACAAAAATTTATAATATGAATAATAAGAGAATATGACTGAGAATTTAAATTTTACTGTCTACTGTAATTTATCTATGAATATTTTACTTATTATTGTTATGTAATATGGTTTTATATGTAAAAAAGTTTTTCTAACAATTTTTATATATACATTCTTTTTATATTCTTTTAAAAACATTCTTTTCATTACTTATATACTTTTTAAAATATTTGTTTTGTTTATTTTACATTTTTATATTTAAATTTTTTCGTCTTACATTTTCTACAAAATAATTTAAAATATCTATTTTTAATAAAAATGTTAAATTTCCTAAAATTTTAACAATTTTTAAAAATATAAATTTAAGCGTTTTTTTCTGTATAAATTATTAATGAGAACCCAAAGTAAATTTTATATTTAGATATGGTATTATTACATATTTTATAATTATACTCGTAATATAATTGTTATGTACTAGAAAACAAACAAAAATTAAATGATTAAATGAACAATTCTAAATTTGAAAATTAAAATTTTAAAATAAGAAAAATTAAAATTTCTAAATAATTTATGGTAAAATAAATATATAAATGTATCTTATATTATTAATATTGTATTTATAATAATAACAAAAATTAGATGTAAATTAAGAAATTAATTAATGACAAAAATAATTACATAATATATATATTTTTTTGTTCGTATAGTTGATTGTTTCTCGCCTATATTCATAATATATTTACATTATATTTTATACTGATGTAGTGTAATTATTACAATATTACTAAATATGATTAATTAATTAAAAAAAAAAATAACACAAATATAAATTGCTGTTTAAAACTACCAAATAAAAGAAAATATAATTATAAATTATCAAAATCCAAAAAAAATCAAAAAGGGAACTTGAAATCATTTCACTTTCATAACCCAAATTTAATATTATATTGAATTTTATTAAATTTTGTTTTTCAATTTACAAAATATAAAATTTTTAATGTAATTCATTTTAATAATTTATTAAATAAAATTTTTTTACTACTTAAACAATTGAATTACCAAGAATAAATTCGAAATTACCAAAAATAAAAGCAAATTAAAAATAAGGTAATAAATTATTTAATCCGGATTAAAATCAAAATTTTGCTTTTAACATAATTAATTTAATTAAATTATTTAATAATTAATGAATACATATATTTTTTTTATCAGTTTTAATTTCATAAACCAAAAATTTTTATTACCACATTTATTACATTCTCTATAAAATATTAAAATCATATAATATCATCAATCATCCTAAATTTTTAATTTTAAATTTAGATTTACTAATATTATTGATACAATTCGAATATTATTATATCAAATTACTAATTATACTTACCTACCAATTATACCTATATACACCTATATACATGCATTATTATACAATTTAATTAAAACAAAAAATAGAAACTTTTAAAGCGTATAAAAATTATTTTACAGGAACCAAAAAAAAAAATATATAGTAATAAAAATCAAAATTAAGAAATACAAAAAAGAAATATCAAATCCCAATAATCCGAAATAAATTTTTTTCTCTATGTTCCAATATTGGCAGAGATTTGAAGATTGCATGGAACATATTGAAAATAAATTCAAAAAGTGATTGTTCGATCCTATTTAAGGGGTCTATGCCAGTATATGTGAAATCGAGAAAAATAAATTAACAATAGTATTTTGCATATGCAAAAATTTATATTAATAAAAACGAATAAATAAAACAAAAAATTTTCATAAAAATAATAAAAATTATTTGAAAAACAAATAGAAAATAAAATTTATTTAGACTATCTATTTAAAAGGATGAATTAAAAAAATGATTCATTAATTTATAATTTTAAATTCAAATAAAATGAAAAAGAAAAGTAAAACAATAAATAAGTAGGAAAATATAAAAAAAAAATGTTTTTGCCGATTTTATATCAAAATATTTAAAATATAAATTAAAAATATGTTTTATATAATATTATTGTAGAGAAGTTAAATACAAAAAAGAACAAAACAAAAGAGGGAAAATTAAATACATATATAAAAAATTAAATTGAATTGAATTACATTAATTAAGCATATTTAAAAAATGATCAATTAATTAATTAAAAAAAAAAAATTTTTGAATAAAATTAATAAAATTCAAGAAATTTAATATTAAAACATAAACAAAACCAAAATAAAAAAAAAAACATTCGTTGTGTATAAATTTTTTTAATTAAAAATATTAATTTTAGTACTTACATACACGCATTATATACAAATATTTGTATAAGAGTACACAATAAATGTATAAAATTAATTAAATATTAATTAATTTCGTTATAAAAAAAAATTTATACATACTTAGAATATATTTATAAGAATAAATGTAAAATAATATTAAAAGTAAAAAATTAACAAAATTCAACATTTTCTGTGAAAACAAATTTAATAAAACGTTTCTGTTAACGTTTTCTTTTTTTTTTTTTGTTTTGGTAATAGTAAAATTAAAATTTAAAAACAAAATATATTCTTTTTCAATAAACAATCAAACTACAAAATGAATAGTTAAATTATTCTCTTAAATAAAATTAGAAACACAAAAAACACAAAGACGGTAAATCAAAAATAAAAAATTTAATTTAAATCTAAATGTAATAATAGGTACATTATATAAATATATAAATATACAAAATGAAAAATAATAAAATATTATTCAAATTAATTAATAGAAAAATAATAAATAAATAATTTTAATGAATATAATATTAGATTGTTAACTTATTATGTTAGAATTCGAGAAATTTATTTATTGAAAAACTTAAATTATACAAAATTTTTTAGAAAATATTTTTCATAGCTCTAAATTTATTAAATTTTTTTTGGCAGAATATATAAAATTATTAATCTCAATTTAATAAATATTAAGATTTGATTAAGAAATTTTGGAAAATTTTAAACTTTATAGAATTGTCTGCGATTTTTTCAGGCTCTAAAACGAATTTTGTACTTTAATTAAAATATGCACATTATATGCATATTTTAATTAAAGTACAAATTATATGCATATTTTAGAGTATATGCATATTATAATATTTAATTAAATTATGGAAATTATTCGAATATGTAATGAAATAAAGAAAATGCTTGCTAATAATTACCCAATTTATTTAATTGATTTTTTTGAAATATATTTTGTCCCAAATATAATTCTTAAACAAATTCTTAGTCAATTAATTACAGTCACCATTTTCTAATTGAATTCAAACAAAATTAACAATTAATTATATTTTCCTGTTAATTAATTAATTAAATAAATTTTCACATTATAAGATAACAATCTAATTATTTTAAAATGGCAAAAACCTCATTATAATTGCGTGCTATAATAAATAGCGTAAAAAATATCTCAATAAATAATAAATAACAATATTTGAAATATAATTGAAAAAAAAAAAAAAAACTTAACCCCCCTTTTGCCTTTTTAATATTAATTAAAAAAAAAAAAGAACAAAATTAATAAAAAAATTAACAGGATCTTAAAAAAACTAAAACAAAGATGACAAAAAGAAAATTAAGGTGATAGAATTTGCATTTTAAATTAAAAAAAAAAAATATATGCCAATTCAATTTAAAAAGAATAAAAAAAAAGAAAATTTATAAAAAAAAAAAACAATTCAAATTAAAAAATTATAAATTTTAAAAATAAGAAAATTAAAAAATAACAAAAAGTACGAAATTAAAAAATACAAATTTCAAAAAGAAAAAAAAATTTTATTTATAAACAAAAAATATTTATCATAAAAATTTATTAAAAAAATTTTTAATTTTTTAATTATAATTTTTGTTAAAATTGTTTTTTTTTTCTTTCTATTTGTTATTCCAATTGTATATTTATAAATTTTTTAATATTTAAATAATAAAGTAGAAATTTTAATGAAAATTACTTACTTACTATATTTACTTATATATTTAAATGTTGTGAATTTTTCATTTTAATTTTTTTCTTTCATCATAAACTTTTATCATAATTCCTTAATAAATAAAAAAAATTATTTACTCATTTTCTATTAAAAACAAAAAAACAAATAAAGAAATTTTAATATCAAAATATTGTATTTTATATAAAAAAAAAATATTGCATAAAAAATTAAAAAAAAAAAATTAGTACTAAATTTACAAAATTATTTACACCTTATATAATTAAAGTTACACATTAGCAATTTTATATTTTATGTATAATTAATTTTTTAGAATAAAATGTATATTTCTTTGTATTTTATAATCATAATTATATTATATTTATAATCATATTTATATTTAATTATCTTAATTATTTTACTACTTAAATCGATTTTTGTGAAACGATTTTCATATTCGGAAAAATCGGTAACTAATCAATTTGTATGATTATCGATTTTTTACATTTGTGCAAATACGAAAATCGAATTATATATAGTAAGGAATTTCCGTTCGGAAATTTTTAAACGAAAAAATAATGCAAAAGTATTCGCACCAATATCTTGTATTTTCATTTATTACAGAAGATTTTAATTATGAATTCGAGAATTTTTGATAATTCAGGACATGCACTTAAACTAGTAACTTATACCTTAAAAAAATTTTTTTTCTTTTTTTTTGCAGGAACTAAATAACTAGTTTAATTTTTCAGATTTTTAATATCTAGATTTTTACTAAAATTTAATTATTATTTTTGCAGCATTTTAATAAATATCTTTAAAAAAAAAAACGCTGAAGAAATTTAAATATAATATGATTTTCGAACGTGTGCTTCTTTTATATCAAAAATTTATTGATTATGTTATCTTTGATACGGTAGCCTCATCACATATCTAGTAAACTCAATGACATAAGAAACTGGTTAATGGTTATCATTGTTATCTAGAATATCATGTACAAGCCTTATGCTCTTCCCAGGAGCGAAGTCGGATATACTTTATAATTTTGATTTATTGAACAAGATTTATATTTAAATATATATTGGAAATAAATTTTCAAAAATCCACCTTGGTTAATCCGAACGTTTTCCAGCATACAACAAAATTTTACAAACTCGTTCGTATTCTATTAACAAAATTATTTCATATTCCGTATGAGTATAAGAATGTGGAAAAATTGAATTTTTCATTTATTTTTTAAATTATTTTTTTTTTTTTTGAAAATTTCATTTTATTTAATAATTTTGTTAATCTTAAAAACAAAGTACAAAAGAAAAAAAAAAAAATATAATAAAAATCAATATGAAAATGAACACAAAGAAATATCATTTATTCTAAATAATTAATTATAAACCCAATTACAAAAAATTTTCAATCTTATAATTAAAAAATAATTCAAAAAAAAAACATTATTATTTCATATTTATAACACGAACTAACTACTATTACAAAAAAAAAAAAAAAATACCCCCCTCCCTCCCCCCATCTTATTTTTAATTATAAATTTATATAAATTGTGTTAGATTAGTAAAAAAAAAAAATTTTTGTATTGAAAAAATTAAAAAAATTGAAAAAGAAAACCTAAAAAATAAAAAAAAAACACTTTAATAAAAAAGAAAAAGTCATTAATTAAAAAAAAAAAATAAATTTATTATTATAAAATATTTGAATTAAATTTTTTAATTTATTTTCATAATTAGTTGTAATTTCATTATTATTAATTAATTACCATTATTATTACATATATAAAATTGTTAATTTTAATAAAATCCTATACATGTAAATTAATTTGAAATAATTTAATTGAAAAACAACACAAAATTTATAAATAATTAAAAATTCAAAAAAAAAAAAAATTATAATACACAACAAATAAGAAAAATTACTTTTCATAATTATTTTCATAATTTCCAATAGAACAAAAATAAAATTAAATAAATTGAATAAAAATTACAATATAAAATTATTAATAAATAATTTTAGTACGAGAACAAAGAAAAATAATAATGAACAAAACTCTATAGATTAAATAATTAAAAATCAAATTCAATAAATACAAAAAAGAATATCTAAATCTTAAGTAAAATCAAATTAAAAATAAAATAATTAGTATGAGAAAGAAATCACAAATTGCAAGCAAAATAATAAAACAAAGACAAAAAGAGAAAATAGAATAAACATAAACTATAAAAAAATCAACTTTAATTAATTAAAATATAAAATATAATTGATTTATAATGGAAAAAAAAAAAAACAAAAAATTCATTAAATATATTTATTATTAATAAATAAATTTATTATTATAATAAATTGAACCATAACACTTGGACAAAAAAGGAAAAGAAATGAAAATTAAAACAAAGAAAAAACAAATTATTTAACCTAAAAATTTCATAGATTAAATCGAGAATATATTAAAAAATTAAAAAATAAAAAAAAAAAAAAAACGAGGAACCTATAAAACAAAAACCTACAAAAAAAAAAATTATAAAAAAAAATTTAAAAAATTAAAAAAAAAATCTTAAAAACTAAACCCCAATACGTTGTTCACAAAAAATATTCAAGAATATTTAAAAAATAAAAAAAAAATGAAAAAAAAAAGAGAAATAATAAATTAATAATAATAAAATTATATAGGAAAAGAAAAACAAAGTGTTTTTCATTCTTTTAAAATATTTTCTGACTCCCATTCTTACATAATATGTAAGAATGGAAGTAAAGCGTTACTGTGCCAAACGCGTCACATTTGTGACAGTCACATGGCATTTTTTTTTTTTGGGGGATTCTACTAGACGAGAAATGTGTTGTGACAGAAGCAGCTCGTCTCGAAATTTTTTGATGTTAAATGATCTTGAACTTTCACAAGTATATCTTTGTGGGTAAAAAAATATACGCGATTAAATATGATAATATTTTCAAAAATGCGTCTAACAGAATAACATGGACACTTTTTGTGATAAATAGTGAAACGCGCATCTAGTAGAATACCAAATCTGTCACCCTACACTTTTTTATGCGTCGCGTCTAATAGGATAAGGCTGAATATAGCTGCATATGCCGAAACAAAACTTTGAAAGCAAAATTCTTCAAATAGAAAAGACTGATAAATTTTATATGTCAAATATTCCCAATTATGAGCTATAAAACGAAGAATACATACAAAGGCATCTGAAATTGAACTATGCATGTACGATATACCGCAAAGACGTATAGATGAAATAAATCTTAAATCCCAAATATGCTGTCATGGAAATAGCCCATGTCGTAAAGTATTAAAAATAAAAAATATCTATAATCTTACATCATATCGAATATGTACCTTTAATCAAGCAATATATAATATAATAGATTAAACTCGCCTATTGCAGTTTTAACGAAGATCTGCAAAAGCAGGGCGTTTCTGTAGTTTGCTGCAAATCATTCCGTTTTTGTTAGTAGATATTCAAAAAATCTTCTATCAAATCGACCAAATAAAATTTTTTTTTACTTGTAATATTCACAACCTCAATTAATAAAGAACTCATTATTGAGAGCGTAGAGATTCATTATTGAGACATTATTAATACTGCACTAGCGTTTTGCTAGCAATACAGCTTTTGTAGTTCTATTGGGGTGGAATTTTTACTAATATGAAATACCACTGTCAAAACTGTAAATGCGAATTCAACCGGTTAGTGTGCTTGCTTTTTGTGAAAAGTTTTAAAAGTGTCTTTATCGTAATGTCAATGAAGAATAATTAAGGAAACGCGTTATGCAAGTGCTGCCAACATTCAGATTTAAAAATATGGAAACAAAAAATTTACCTCATTATTATCTTTAGTATTACACTCACACTCTATTAAACTTCAAATGCTCCAAGTAGCTACGATACCTTGAAATCAAACTAATGTTTTTTTTTAGCATTTCAACGATTTGTCGCTTTTAAAGTGAGCGATTTTTTTTTTTTATAGTATATTTGACATTTTTTTGATAACCACTGTTTTGTAGTACTGTAACGTGCAACCTACATAATAATAAAATTGATGTTTCAAAAAATCCTGAAACTGAATTTTATTCAAACTTTTTAGAGAAAGTAAAAAAAAGCTGCTCTAAACATAAAGAAAATATGTCAATTTTATGCAAAATAGAACAGTTTGTCGCGAAACCAGTTGTGGTAATGAATCTTACCACAAACAATATTGTGAATAAAAAAGTTTTTATACCGCTATGCCCTCAAGTTTAATGTGCAACTTTGAGCAATGAAAATTTCAATGATGCAAAAATGTGAGCGATGAATCCAAAAAGTTTTTAATGTCATTTTTAGCTTTATTATTTTCGATCATTTTAGTTTGTTTCTGCTTTATTGAATAAAGCATTAAATTGCATTACTTACTAGCAGCTGACAATATCTGACACATTATATTCTGAAAGCTGTCATATCATATGTTATTTGTTTGGAAAACAATTTTTTATTTAAATATTTTAAAATAAATACGAGAATCTAAATTAAATTTTAAAAAATGACTGAATTTGTATTCAATTATTGTTTAAATCAAGTAATGGAAGGATGTGCAGAAACTTGTACTCAAAGAATAAAAAAAAGAAGAAAGCGTATTTATAGAAATCTAGCTCTTTTAAAATTGCACAACTTTAGAAGTTTAAATGAAAATCCAAATTTCGAACATTTAAAGACAATAAAAACTTACCCAAATGATGTTTTTTATTCAAACATACAAATGCAAAAAAATACTTTTGCGGTAAGAAATAAATTTTTTTTTACAATATAGTTTTCATATAAATTATGAATTGATATCTCTAAATTCTATTTTTTGTCTGTATTTAGAAGCTGCTATCATACGTAGATTCCTTATGGCGAAATTCATTTTATGGTAGACCACCTATAAATGCTGAACTTTCATTATATATAACTATTTATAGGCTTGTAAATAGAGCCACAATGGCAGAAATATCAGAAAAATTTTCAATAGGAAAAGGATCCGTTCATAGAATGGTAACAAGAATGACAAGAATATTAACGAATTTAAAGGAAAAATTTATAATATGGCCACAATCGAATGAAGAATATAAAAAATTAATGAAAGGTTTTCAAAACATTAAATCCAATAATCCATTTCCAAATGTAGTAGGTTGTTTGGGATGTACACACTTAAGAATATATCAACCAAAAATAGGTGCATCTAGTTATTGCAACTCAAATAAAACATTTTCTATGATTTTACAGGTAATTTTCATTTTTGTAAATTTATTTAAAATTGTGATAACGGACTTATTATAGGCTATTTGTGATAGCAATTTTCGATTTATTAATGTTTACTTTGGTTGGCCCGGTGGAAGTCATGACGCTGATGTGTGGAAAAAGAATCCATTATATGAAAAACTTCAAAATCAAAGTATAATTATACCACAAGATGGTTATATATTGGGTGATACGAATTTTCCGCTTGAAACATTTTTAATGGTTCCTTTTAGAGACGATGAGAATCTATCATCCGAAAAAATACAATTTAATGAAACATTAAATTATATAAGGATTACAATCGAAAAATCTTTTGGAGTTTTAAAGAAAAAATTTTCGATTTTAAAGCATTTACCTGTAAACAAGTTATCAGAGGCAAAGTACATAGTTTCTTCATGTATTATGCTTTATAATTTTATTATCGAAATGGAGGGAATATCAGCATCTGATCTAAATAATCTTGATAATGATGAAATTATTAGTCCGCCACTTGAACAATATAGTTTCAATGAGGCAGCTATTAAAAAAAGGAATCTGTTAGCTAATTCGTTTAGAACTTAACAAAAAAAAATTTCGAATCGGTTATAATAAACTTTTCTAGAGCACCAACGTAAATATAAAAACGCATAATGCAAATTTAGAAAAATAAAACATTTGTTTTTTTCTTTTTTGTACTAATTTCCAAATTTTTTTAATAATTAATCTTGTTTCCTATCTAATATTTATTAATCAAAATAAATCAAGTTTTCTACTTAATGTAAAAATTTTTCCATTAAATCTTTGATTCCACGCAATATTTTAATTTTTTCTTTTTCTATAATTAATAAATCTTTATGATGCCTATCAGCTTGTATAACTTCATCTTTTAAAGCATCTATTATATCTTTAAATTTTCTTTTCCTTGGACGGCTTTCTCTCTTGATAGGTGAAGGAGTTTCAGTATCGCCATAATCATTTTCATAAATATTATAATTTTCGGTTTTCACAGTAGAAACAATATTCAAATTTGATTCGTTATCATTACTGATTTCATCCATACTTAAAAATAAATTTTCTGAAAACGGATCTGCAGAAACAGTTCGTCCAAATACTTCATCAAATTCATCAAAGAATTCCCAAGTTGTGGAACCTTTTCCAGTTTCCCGGTATCTTTTCTTTATTCTTTTGTATGTTGTATAACAATTTGTATATTTTACAATCATATCATTTTTTGAAAATGAAAAACTAGGATCCTTTTCTAAAATCTTTTCCAGTACTTGATTCCACAGTAATGTTTTTTTTGTTTTACCTGATTGAAATTCATTTTCAAATGCTAGTCTTTCTGTAACTAGCAATTGCGTTTGTTTTCTTGTCATAATTTTTTCTCTAATACAAAAAAAAAAATAATAAATATTTTGTACAGTTTAGTATTAATAATTTGCTGATAAATCCTTACTCTGAATTTTCCATTTTCTGCTTTTCCTTGCTGTTTTTCTTAGTTCGATATTGTGGCAAATAGTTTATTAAAACAATGTAAATGAAGGGAATGCAAGCAATATGAAATGTTGCAAATTTGCAATGCCTGCTGTCAAAATCTATTGCGTCAAAACTTCATAAATATCAAGACATGCATTATTGCCAATTTTGGTAAGTTTTGCAAAGATTTCCGTCAAAAACGTTAAGAATATCAATTGACAAAGTTTTACAAGAATGCTGTATTGTTCACATTGCAAAAATTTTCAAGCGTCTTTTGGAAAATCTAGATTAAAATTAATTTTATTATAAACACCTTGAATAGTCTCATAAAATATGGCATTATGTGTAAGGACTTCATATCAGTAGGTATTGAACTTATATTTTACTTGCTTACTTAAATACATGTGTACACAAATTTGGACTCCGAATGGACTATGAACAAAATGACTTTTGAATGAGTTGAAAGCATTTAACAATGTTCCATAACGGCTATTAAGCAATACATAGCAACATTAAATAGTGCACCGTGTATACGCCATGCGACACTGCTTTTTTACAAGTTCTTTTTTGTAGAAACAAAACTTGGCAATGTTGGCAGTATTGCTTTTTATTGTATTAAAATCATGAAAGAACATATTTTTTGACAGCATGCATTGCAAATTTGCAGTACGTAAGTACTTTACATATTTTATTTTGTAATAAATTCTCGTTTAGTCGTGTAAAAAAAAGGAGAAAAATGGAACTCGTGGATGAAGAAAATGCAGAGTAAGTGCATTTCTATAATTTTCTTGCAATAATAATAAGTTTTTATAATTTAGAGAAAAAATTATGACAAGAAATCAATTAAAATTATTGGTTAATGAAAGATTAAACTATGAACAAGAATTTCAAATGGGTACAATAAAAAAAGCAGCATTATGGAGTACAATATTAATAAAAGTTAAAGAAAAAGATCCAACATTTTCATTTTCAAAAAATGAAAGTATTGTAAAATTTTCGAATTGTTTTACAACTTATAAAAGAATAAAAAAAAGATTTGGAGAAACAGGAAAAAGTTCCACGAGTTGGGAATTTTTTGATCAATTTGATGAAGTGTATGGAGATTCATTTTCTATAAATCCAAATGAAAATTTATTTTTGAGTTCGAATGAAGGTGAAGGGTTCGACAATAAATCAAATACGAATACTATATCATTTGTGGGAATTGATTCAAATAATGATAATGATAATGAAATTTATAATGATGATAATTATAATAATAATGATAATTATATTAATAATGATAATAACGATGAACATGCGGATGACGATAATACAGATAGTGAAAGAAACTATGAAAATCAACCTAATCCAAAGAAAAGAAAATTTAGTAATATAGCAGAAGTTATCAGGTATGAAACTGAACAAACTGAAAGACATCATAGAGAACTATTAGCTGTTGAAAGGGAAAAAATAATAATTTTAAGACAAGTAAAAGATTTAATGGAAGCATTTTTAAATTAGATGGTAACTAGATAATGTATATGAGCCCTATTATTATATATATTGCCTGGATAAGTTTCAATATATGAATGCAAATAGGTAGATAAGTAATAGAAGCAAATTAATAGAGGAAAACTGAATTGATAAAGTTGACTATTCTTCGTATACATACATATACTTGTGTAATATGTAATTTAATAAAACTGCGTGTGGATCTGTGGATACTCGCTTTTGTTCTTGTTTTCACTATTCTGAATAAAACAGGAATATCAAAACTAAATTTACTTATTTACAAACAATAAACAAAAAAAATATTTAAAAGATAAAATTCAACCATTATTTAAGTTATAACTTAATCCTTTTCTGACAAATTTTCTGTATCAATTAAAGGTACATATTTATTTATGTCACATACTTTATGCTACTTTATGTAAATGTTCAATCAAAAACTCTGCAAAATTATGTAAATAGTTTTGGGGACTAGAAAACCAAAAGATTTATTTACATTCTAAACATATTTGCTTAAATAAGCTTAATTAAAGTAGGTCATATCAAAATCAATAATTCATAAGAGCAAAAAATGAAGCAAGATTTCAAAAAAAGGAATAATAAATATAAAAACAATTGTGAATCCTTGACCTTTTAGTTAACATAAATTAAATTTGCATACGAAATTTAAATTTGCAATTTTTTTTTTGTATTTCCTTTTAAATTCGTCCTTTGTTCTTTGTATTTAAGATTATTTGGGATTGTTTTCGATGATAAATCAAGTAATTCGTTATCGAATAGACGTAAAGAGGGATATTAGAAAATTCTAACATAGATCTTAATAAGGTCATTAATTTCTGAACGATCTATATTTTTAATGTATATGTAGCGTGAATTTTCGGATGTAATACAAGCTAGAATTATTCTAGAACTGAATAAACTCTTATCTTAATATAAAGCATTCTTAAAGATTTTGTTTTTTTTTTTTTTTTTGTAAATGCTGCAAAATTAAAAATCTGACAAAGTTAGAGTTCGTATAAATCTGTAATGAACCAGAAAGAGATTATTAAAATTTAAGCTAGAATTCAAATTCTAACACCAATGCACTTTCGATAATCTGAATTCTAAACGAAATAGTGATATTCTAAACGAAATAGTGTAATTAACTCCATCACTTTCACAAAACAATCACTTTTACATAAAATCAAAATCCAATTTCAATTGGGCCACAATTAAATCTTTAAAGAAGAAGTAAAAATTAAAGTTTTCAAAACTACCAAAATAATTATAAATTCAAAATTACATTTTTATTTTATCCTTTTTTTTTTTTTTAAGTTAATATTTTCTTAATTGTTTTTGTTATTTTACTTTTTAAATTTTTTGTTTTTTTTTTTCATTTATTTAATTTATTAATTAATAAGTTTTTTTTTTTTAAATATTCAAATTTATTTCTTAAAAATTAATTACTGTAACCAATTTCTTAACATAAATATCTCTTATAATTTTAAAAAATCCAAAATATATATTAATAATAATTAATTAATTTATTAATTTTTTACTTAAGAATAAAAAATAATTTCAATAATACATTAAAGAAAATAATATTAAAATAAATTGTATATATTGTAAAAGCAAAAACAGAAAAAAAAATATAGAAACCAATTGTTTCAAAATTAATAATTATTATATAAAAAAAAAAAAAACTAATTAATAATTAGATTTTTATTTATAAAAGATTAATTCTTTTAAATTTTTGTGTTTATTTATATAAGATTACTAATTCAAATTAAACAGGATTTTATTTGATTTATTAAAATGATAATTATAATAATAATATTTTATTAAATTAAATTATAAATAAATTATTGAACGAAATTTTGTCTTTCAGCTGTTTCTAGTTTTTTTTTTCATTTTTTTTTATTTTTTACATTTCATCCCTTCATTTTTACATTTTTTGTTTTATTTTTTATAAAATATTTTTTTTTTTTTGTTTTGTGTATAAACCTACTTTCTTTCTTTAATTCAATCATTTTTAAAATATTTCTTTTTTATTTTTATTTTTTTGTATTTTTATTTTTTTTTAAATTTTCACAAATAAATATGAAATCAACAGTAACAATAATTAGTAACTAATATCAAGTTATTTAATATTATTTTTTTTTTATTTTGTTTTAAATAATTATTTAAATTTTCAATTTAAAGAAATTTTTTTATTTTTTAAAAATTTTCTATACTTTTTTTTTCTTCTTCTTTATAATATTAATATTTTATATATTTATACATTCTTACATATATATGTATATATTTTGTTTTTATAGATTTTATTTTTATAGTTTACAATTAAACTTTTAAAGAATTATTTTTGTTTTGATTTTATTTTAAATATAAGTATTTTTCTTTTTTTTTTTTGTTTTTATATAAGGCATGAGAAACCGTCTTTTCATTTATTTCAATAATTTGATATTTTTCAGTGACTACAAAAAAAAAAATAATTTTATAAATTTTAATAAAATTTTTAGATCAATTTAAAATAATAATGAAATTTGAGAAAACTTGTAATTACAAAATATTTATTGAAATCACACGAAAAAAAAAATATGAATTGTTTTATTTTAAAATGTTAATTGAATTAATAATGTAAACTTGTCTATTTTAAGAAATAAATATTTTATTTTTTTTTTTATTTGGTTATTGTGTTTAGAAAATTTAAAATATAATATATTTTAGATAACCAATACACACAAATAAAATATTTAATATTAAATTATATATTAATTATTATTTTAATATTAAAAAAACAACAATAAATATTTCAAAAATATTATTCTTTTTATAGCTCTATCAAATCGATATTAAAATGTCATTTTAATATAATCGATATTATGTATACCATTTGTATATCGAAACATAGAAATCGATTTCTGTCTTTTTAAAAGTATTTTATTAAAAATGAAATCAGTAGTGTGTATGCTTTATGTACACCATATTTTACAATGGCAGCACTTGACATTCAATACGACTATTTTTTTTTTTTTTTAAATACGTAATGCAAATTGTTCAAAAATAATTTTTAAAATCAAAGCAAATACTAATTGGAAAAGAATAAATATTTTAATTGGCCCATTTTAATATTTATCAGAGAGATGATACTTTCATTAACAAATCATAATGATTTTAATGCAATATTCATGATAAATACGAAAATATTGAATTGTATAAACAATTAATTAATATTTTTGTTAATATTTTAATTAATCTTTTTACAAAAAAAAAAAAAAATTAAATACAATATCCTCATGCATTATTTTTTTAATTTTTTTAATTTGATCTTGATTTAATTTGTAAGTCTTTTATTTTTTTTTTAAATCAATGTTTGTTTTTTGTTTTTTGTTTTTGTATATGCAATGATTACATGATAATTTTGTAATTGAGCTTAAATAAAATGAATTTAATTTTAAAATTTTATTGCAATAATTCTTTATGATAATTATTTCGAATTTAAATTGTAATTATCGATAACAAATACCCAAAATATGTAAAATTTAAAAAAAAAATGGAAAATCATAAAAATTTTTAAATATTTAAAATAATGCTCTTTTTTTTATGTAGAAAAAACTTTGATCCCGATATATTAATAATATTTTAATTTATTCGCATTTAATTATTATTAAAAAATTTTTATTTTAAAATTAATAAACCAAATTGTTGAAAATATACTTCTTTTTTAAAAATAAATTTTGTAAATATTTTCAATTTTAAATATGAAATAATTTAAATAAATTAAAAATTTTAGTAAATTGTTAGAAAAATTAAAAAAAGTATATATATTTTATTAGTAAATAATAAAAAGTGTAATTATTAATTATACATTTATATCTATATTGTTTGCAACAAACGTTACAAAAGAAGATAAGGCCTCTAATAGTTTATGTCCAATTTAATTCATATATATTTTTTTTAATTTGAAAAAAATTTTAATAAATTCAAAAATTTTATAATAGCAAAATTTAGGAAAACAAAAAATTTATTTTTTATTTAATTTTTAAAATTTATTTTGTTAATTTCAAATTGAAATTCAAAATCGAAAATTTAAAAGAAAAATTAATTAAAATAAATATATTTGGAAAATTGAAAAAATTAATTTAATAATTATTAAATAATTTCAAATCAATATTAGTACATCAACGTAATAAGAAAAAATGAAAAATAATTTTAATATTATAAATTTAAGGACACTATTATTAAAAGTAAATTATTTAAAATTGAAAAATATTAACAAAATTAATTTTTTAAGTATAATTTGAATACAGTTTCATTGCGGTTGTTTTTTTTGTTTTTTTTTTTTAATATATTTTATTTATAGATATAATATTGTATAATATATAATATAATATATTTACATAATTATTGTTTATACACTATTAATGTCTTACTAAATGACTATAAAAATATTTTTGGTTTTTCTATATTTTAAAACAAAAAAAAAAAAAAAGAGGAAAACAATAAAAAAAATTTCGTTCTTCTTATTTACAATATTATATATATATATATATGTACGTACATATGTATGTAAATTACATGTATCATATATATTTTAACATTTGCTTTTTTTGTTTTTAATTAAAATTTTAATTAATTTTTTATTTTGTAATTTTATCATTTACATATTTTTTTTACATTTATACATATTTATATATTTATAATAAGTTTATTATATAATTGGTTGGTATACAGAGTGTGATAAAATTTTTGAATTAATGATATTATTTACTAAGTAAATTTTTTTTTTTTTGTTTTCTTTTAAATTAAATTCTAATAAGTTATTGATTTACAATATTCTTTTCTTATGTTTTTTTTTATATTAAATTTGGGAACATTATATATTGAAGATGATGTAAAAGTTGTTTGTTTTTTATTGAAAACTTTAAAAATAAATTACATTTATTTCTGACCAAAATAAATTCTATTGGAAGAAATTTTATGGTTGTAAAATTTTCTTAATAAAAAATTGGAATTTTCATAAATAATTTGATCAATCATTTTTGAAAAATTGTTTAAAATAATAAGATTTTAAAATGTTTTTAAAACAGCATTAAAAATATATTCATTAATATAATAATTTTAAAAAATATTTTTCATGTTTAATTAAGAAATTTAATAATTTTTGTTTTATGGAAGCATTTTAAATTGGAAAAATTTTGAATCATTAATTTAATTATACAAATAAAATACAGAAAATTTAAAAAAATCTTAACAAATTTTTTGAAATTAAAAAGGGCCATCATCAAAGATGTATGGCCCTATAATTGTATGGTTATGGAGTATTATTCAAAAAGTATTCAATTTTTTATTAAAGAATTTTATATCACATCAGATTTTTTCAATAAATTATATAATCAAATATTATAATACAGGCTTGAGAATAAAATTAAAAAAAAAAATTTAAATTTAAATAAAGATATTGAAAACTTTTGCATCATCTATAATAAATAACCATAAAAAAAATATTATTTTGAATGCAACTCTTTTCATAATTTGTTCTTTATCTTCTCTTAAATAAAAAAAAAAAAAAACAAAATTGATTTAAATGAAAAATAAAATAATATTTATCTTAATTAATTTTCTAACAATTATTTTTTTTTTTGCAAAATGATTTTTCATGTTGAAAAACAAAAAATTAATTTTATATAAATATAGTCTACAAAATTTATTATACTAATCGTATATTTTAATGTGTTTTTAATTATTAAATGTTAATATACTTAAATCTAATTTACAAAAAAAAAAAAATAATAAAAATTAAAAATAGGGCAAAACAAAATTAAAATTTTATTAAATTTTCTACATTTTAAGAATATTATTTTTTTTTTTTTAAGTTAATTCTTTGTATATACATTATTTTGTATAAGTGGTGTAATTCTTATTTGTAAAAATAAAATATTAATTAAAAAATGTTATTTTTTTTTTTTTTTTGATAATTTCATCAGTTTATCATTTTCATTATTAAATTTTATTAAATTGTTGTTAAAATTAAATTGTTTAAAAAATTGTTTTTTTTTTATACGGTGCACGCTAATGAGATAAATTTTGTTATTAAATATTGAGACTAAATTTAATTATAACTTTTTACTTCAAAACTATTTCCATGACGTCTCAACCTATTCCATTCTTATCATTTCCTCATAATAAATAAGTATGTTGAATGTTTAAAAAAAAACAAATTATTATTGAAAAATAATTATAACAAAATTATGATTTTTTTTTTTTATTTTAAGAATCAATTGTTTCGATTGATAATTAAATGCTCTATATTAGCCAAAAAAAAAAAATTGTTCTCTTTAAATCAAAATGCCTGAAGCAATGAATCAGTTTACAATATTTCTGGATTTTGGAAATTTCATTGAATTAGTTTCGGTTTTTAAATAATTAATTAGATTCATAACTTCATGGAAAATAATTAAAAAATTTACAATAATTAATATTTTAAATGAATATTTTTCAATTAGTGAATCGGAATAATTTTTGATTAATTTACAATTAAATTTTGAACAAATGGACAATAATTATTTCTGTTATAAATTGCAATTTTAGTTTTATTTTTGTTCTAATTTTAATTTTAGTTCTATTTATTTGAATAAAAAAATCTTATGCTTCAAATTTCTTAAACAATTATTATTTAAATAATTATTAATAAAAAGTTTTATTAATAATTATTAATTATTAATAATGAAAGATTTGAAGAACGTATTTTACATAAAAGTTTCATATAAAAATTAATTATTGTGCTTTTATATTTTTAAATTAATCAATTAAAAAATCTTCAAATTAATAATATACAGAAAAAAATAATAAAATAATTTAAAATTACAATGAAATTTTCTATAACAAAAAAGAAATTTATGATTTCATTTATATATAATTCCTTTTTTCGGCTAATAATATTACATTATATTCATTTAATAATTAAAACTAAGAAAAACGAAACTAAAATATATATATAATATATGTGTATGACAACACATAAAGCAAATATTTAGAATATTTTATATACTAATGTCTATATTATGTATTTTGAATACATAAAATTTAATTTCCTTAAATAAAAATAAACAAAACGACGATAAAATAAAGTATTTATAAGTTTTATTTATACAAATTTTAAAGTATTTATATAACTATTCTTAATAAGAAAACAGAATTCTTAATCAAATATATATAAACAAATTTTAAATGTATGCAAACATGGGAAAAATAAAAAAAAAAAACTTTTTTTTTCTTCTTCAATCAACAAATTATTTGTATCATTAAAAATTACATAAAAAAAAAAAGACAAAACACATTAAAAGCACAAATATTTATAAAAATAATAATAATGGTAATAATAAAAATAATAATAAACTATATAATTAAATAAAAATCATTTTTTCATTCGTTTTGGATTATAACCTTTAAATAAATCGCTACGATCTGATATTTCTTCACGACGTCTTCTGGATCGTGTCATAGGTCCCCAATTTTGTACTTGTTCTACATTTTTCTTTTCTTCAATAATAATTTCTTTATTTAATTTATTTTCAATAATCGTTTTTGTTTTACTGCTAACATTATTTTGATTATCTCTTATATTTGAACTTAATTTTTCTGTATTATCAATATGGTTATAATTATTACTACTTATTATATTATTGATATTTTTATTAATATTATTAATTATTATATTATCTTTAGTTTTATCCATATCAATTGTTGTTGTTTTTGAACTATCACTAATTGTATTAATTTTCATATGTTTCGGTTTTCGTCCTCTCCTTTTTGGTACCGCTATTGTTCTGTTTGATAATTCATTTGATGCAATTTCTGTTGATGTTATTTCTAATGGTTTTACAACAGGTAATTCAGGTATTTGAATAGAATGATTATTTTTTGTAAAATGCATTAATTCATTATTATTAAATCCAATAAAATCTTCTTCACTATCTAATGATTCTTGTCTTTCTTTTTTGACACTTATAAAATTTTCTATTACATTTTTAAAAATATCTTGTATTGATGATCTATCAAACTTCTTCATATTATCTTTTTTATCAAATCCATAAAATTCTTCACCACCATTTTCATCTATGTTATTAATATTGATTTCATTTAATTTTTTTATTTCTTTTTGTTTTTCCAATGTTAATTTTTCAATTTCCTCCATATCAGGAACATATAATATATTATCATTATTATTATCAGTAATTGGAGTTTTATCAAAACTTAAAGTAGCACGATCAACTGATGCATTTGAACTTTTACTACGTCCTAAACCACTTGTTGTACCGCCTTCACTTTCTATACCACCTTGACTACTATCAGTTGATATTGAAACAATTGAAATATTTGATGAATTAGAGTCTTTTTGAATATTACGATGTAAATGTTGTTGTTGTTGTTTAATATTTTCAATAACTATGGGCTGATGACTATGATGATATTGATATATATTTTGCTCATGTTGTGTTTTCTTTTGTTGCGGAGAATAATCAAGTAAATTAGTGTTATGATGATTTTTATAAGCTCTTATTGGTTTCTGTTGTGGCATTGAATTAAATGTTAATAATTCTTCTTCAATAAATTGAACTTCATCGCTATTATTTCTATCATCGTAAATATAATAATAGTTATCATCTTGTTGATACAATTGTTGTTGCTCCTGTTGTAATTGTTTTGAGCCTGATTTTCTAAGAGTATTTATTACCCATATATGTTTACATATTTGTTCAATTGTAGCACGTTTACGATATGATATTGTTAACATTTTTTCTATTAAATCTTTTAAGTCTTCACTTGCACTTCTCCAACCTTAAAAAATTGATAAAACCCATTAAAATAAGAATTTAAAGATATTATTTTTGTTATATAATTATTTACCTCGAGTTTCTCTGTTTATATTTCCCTCTAAAATATTTTGTCTTATATCATATTTACTTTCATTATTATTATGCCGAAAAGGTGATTGACCACATAACATTGTATACAATATAACACCTAATGCCCAAATATCACATGCTTTTGAAAATATTACTTTTGGTGATTTTAATAATTCTGGTGCTGCATAATCTAATGTAAAATGTGGTATATCTTCCCATTCTGTGTCATTATATAAATAATGTGCATAACCAAAATCAACTAACTTTAATATATCAGAATTTTTAGTTTTAAACAAAATATTTTCGGGTTTTAAATCACAATGAACAATATTATTTGAATGTAAATAATACATAACATCTAGAATCTCGGAAAAATATAATTTTACTTTATCTTTTGGCAATCCATTACCATTTGTTGCTTTAATACGACTATATAATTCTTCATTACCAAGTAATTCCATAACAATATATGTATAATGACTATCGGTAAGGCATTCATGTAATCTAACAATATGTGGATGATTGCACATTCTTAATATACGAACTTCTTCACGATTGAAATGTGAGTTACGTATCATTTTAACTGCAAATTCTTCATTTGTGGATTTTCTACGACATTTAAAGCAAGCTGAAAATGATCCAGTACCAATAATTGCTGGATTTAAGTCATATTCCTTATAGAATGCAGAGTTTTGCTAATAAAGAGAAAAGAAAACATTTAATATCTAACACGATTTACGATTTTTTCTGTGAAAAATGTTAAAATTTTTTACCTTTTCAGCATTTGTTATGGTCCATTTATTAGAAATAATTTCTTTTTGTGGTTCCCGATGTTGCAATTGTGGATTACGTTTCAAATTATGTCTCGGTGACACATATGAATAGCCTACAATATAAGTGAAAGAAACAAATTGTACATATACATAATAAAAAAGAATTTTATAATTAAAAAATACTGTTCAATCAAAAAGTAAACTACATAAAATAGTAGCTTTATGCTTACCTCTAAATAATCTATTTGAATTTGGTGGAGATATAGCTGTAGATTCTCTTAATGGAAGACTTGTAAACTCTTCACTAAAGTTACTTGTATCTAATTCATTTGTAATAACTGGCTTAAATGGTGCTTTTATTTGTTTTTTGGCTAATTTTTCCCAATCTAATTTCCTAAAGAATGGATGAGATTTAATTTCAGATGCATCAGCTTTACTTTTTCCTATTAAAAGAAAAAATAGTTATAAATTTTTTTTTTTTAAATTAACTATAATTTGTTTGCAAAAAGTTTACCTAATCTCTTTTTTGGATCTTTAACTAATAATTTTAATATGAAATCTTTTGTATCAGCTCCTAAATCGTTCGGTATAGGTGGATCAATCCGTAATATCCTCCTTGAAATATCTTGTTGAGAATTTCGTTCTTCAACAACTGTAAATGGTGATGCACCAGTTAAAAGTTCATAAGTCAAAACACCTACTGACCACCAATCAACAGCGGTATCATGTCCAGAATTATTACGTACAATTTCTTAAAATTAGAAAACAAAATAATTTTTTTTTTTTTTTAAATAAAATTAATAAATATACCTGGTGCCATATATTCTAATGTACCACAAAAACTGTATGCCCTTTCATTTGATCCTGGTGATAATTCTTTTGATAAACCAAAATCTGTTATTACAATATGCCCATCAGCATCCAATAATATATTCTCTAATTTAATATCCCTGTATATTACACCTAATTTATGCAATTGTTCTAAGGCCAAAACTATTTCTGCTATATATATACGGACTTCATCTTCAGTAAAATGTTCATTTTTATATAAATGTGTAAAAAGTTCTCCGCCACTAACGTAATCTAAAAAAAAAAAAAAATAATTTTATCAATTGAATATTTGTTCTTAAAAATAATATTGAATCATTTTCATAAATATAACAAAATTATTTAAAAATCTAAAATAATTTTACCTAAAACTAAGTAGAGTCTTTCTTCTGTTTGAAATGCGTAGTGCATTTCTACTAAAAATGGACTTGAGCGTATTAATTCAAGGACCTGTAATACAAAAAAATATGTTTTAAAATATTTCTGAAATCTAATATTAAGAATCAAAATTTAATAATAAAATAAATAATAATTAATAATTTATTTTTTATAAATTAATGTTGTTAGCGGCGACTTTACAAAGAAATAAGTGAAATAAATATCGAAATAAGTATCGAAAATTCCAGTCAGTGACATTACTTCGATTCTACTTTTTTAAGTCGATTATTAAAAGGTTAGGACAAATCGAGTTTGTTTTTGTAGCCAAAAATAAATTTAGTATAATTATTAAGAGGGTAAGGAAATGACATGGGAATATTCAACTGATTGACAATTGTGTGACAAACACTAGATAGCTTGCATATATGAAAATATTTAATACTAATTTAATTTCTATTTGAATTTTATTTAAGAGACTGTTGTTCTGTACCGTAATTTATATTCTAGAATATCTCTAGTTTGAAGAATGTACTTGATAATATCAGTACGAAACAGAGAAATGACATTGCGTATTAAGTATTACAAAAAGTTACTGTGATTGTTAAATTTATTTGAATTTGAACCATCATAGGACATTTTTATTAAATTTTTTTTTAAAGTATTGCGCATTAATAGTTAAAAAATCTTGATTTTCTTTTACTACTTCGTTTTTCTTTTGTAGGTTTTCAATTTTAAATGTCTACCAATATAATTTTTGTTTTTAATTAAAAATTTATTTAAAAGTCTTATTTTTATTGCTCTTTCAATCAAAAATGAACAAGAAAAAAACATTACCATTTAAAAACGAGGTCACTAACTTTTCGCGTATATGCTTATAAATACGTACATATGTATATATTATGTTTACATTTGTATGAATGCATGTACATACTTGTATGCATAATCAAAAAATATAATAAAAAAAAAATAAATGTCCGAAAATAATAACAGATCAGCAGATCAACAAAATGAATCGCAATCATATTTTTATACCATTTCGATGGCAACACCATCAAAATTATCAACAACAGCAAAAAAAAAAAAACTTTACTGTTACCAATGCAATTCACACACCTCAGACTTACTTTCAAAATGAAATGAAGAAGAAAATAAAGACAATTAAGAAATTTTAAAATCAAATCGAACATATTCATTCCTTTTGACAAAATAATAAAAATTTTTAAAATTTACTACCAATTTTAAATTTAACATTCTACTCTGATTCTTATTTTAGATTTTACATTGGTTTAAAATTCCAAAAATCAAGGAAAGGAAATTTCATATTAACTTTTAAACTTAAAGAGCAGATTAGCATTTGAGCAACAAACAGTTTTTAATTTGACATATTCTTCATTTCAATTTCTAAATCATAAATTTTAATTGATTTTTAAAAAAATTATTAAAAATTTATGTATAATAGTTTGCTGTTACCAGATTTAGTAAACTTGGCAAAAATATCAATTTCTTTTAATGAAACGTGAGTCTGTAACAATTTGCTTTCTGAAGTACACAGTTTCACCTCATATACATATATATATACGCGCATACATACGAGTATATAAAAAAAAACTATTCAATTTGCAAATATTTACCATTAAAATATTTAAAATTTGAATTTAGTTTAATCGAAATTTCTGAAATTCTAAAAAAATATTCAACAAAAACAAACAAAAAAAGTTCACGCATCCTCACAATTTTGGAAAAATTAAACCCTCTTTCATGCAATACAAATAAAATACTGTATATATATAACGTACTCGTACATATGTGTGTATGAAATTTCTATACTTAGTTAATTAAAATATAAAAATAAAGTGTTATTATAATTTAATTTCATACAATCAAAAATTATTTTACACTATTATACTTTGATTTATATATAAATATATAATGTTCAAATATGTCAAATACTTTTGCATTGTACTGTACTACCAGAAAGAAACATATGTGTGTTTGTTATGTTTGAATGTATACTTTCATATATGTATGTATGCATGTCGATACGAATTAATTTATGAATTACATTATACTTATATTGAGCTGGTTGGTTAACTTTCTTTAATTTTGCTTACGCAACCGCAATCGCAAAAAAGAAGCTTTTTGTTTTTTGTGTTTTTCAATAGCATGTCGCATTTTCACAAAATATTTCAAAAGTTTTGCTATAAAAAAAAAAAATGTTCAATAAAAAATTTTATTGAATTCTTCTTTCATTTTTTATTTTTCTTATTACAGATTTGTATAATGAAAATCTCTAAAGTATTATTTTGTGTTATTGACGCTTGATATAAGATCTTATACACATACGTACATATATACATATATTAATATACGCGTTGACATGTCAAAATATTAGAAATGTATTGAGTTTCTGCCGCATTTAAGTATAAGTGATTTGGTATTTAAATAAATATTTTTTTTCAATTTATGTGTTAACATAGATAGATTTAAATTTAGAAGGAACTTGTCAAAAAACTTTTAAAATTTAAATATTCACAATATTAACCCTCGTATTTAAATCTTTACATATAGGAATATGAAAATTTTAATTCATATTTTTTGCATCACTTTTTTTCCCTATTTTTACATCCATTCAAATTGCATACAACAAAAAACATGCTCGAGATCACGTCGAGCAAAATGATTTTATTCAATTTTAACAGATAGGAAAAAAATTATTTTTTTTTGATTATTCTTTTTGTTCCCTATATAACACAAACGAAAGTGAGAAGTAGGGAAAATTATTTGGTTTACTTATTTTTATAACATAGAAATAAAAATTGAGAAGCGTCTGTAGTTTCACTTACATTCTATTCACTTAAGTATTTAAAATGTTAATCAAATATTTCAGGTTATCAATAATGTTCCCCTAAAAATATGCAAAAAATTTTTGTAATTGAAAATTCTATTGAAAAGAAGAAGGGTGCTTAAGGTAGCCTTCCCATCCGAGAATATATGTAACTAATTTTATCCTTATTAATAAGCTATTTTAAATGTAAATAAATAAATAAGTAAATAGAAGAAGAACGGACCATTAGAATCAATATCTGTTCTACATGAAAGGTATAAGAATTTATGGCATTAAAATTTTTCACATTTGCATTATCATTTCAGTTAAAATTTTCATTTAATTAACAATATTGGTTTGTTTTACTTTAAATCTAATTAAAAGAGTTTATGATCAATTTTTAACTTCATTTTTTATTCATTAATTAAACATTAATCATTAGATGAGACACGGTTTCCCAGGTAGCAATATATTGAACAAAATTAAAGAACTTGTCTGATTAACAGCAAAACTGTAATATTATTTTCATACAGTGTTATTGTTGTTACTTAATGAAATCCGGATTCGCGTTATGGAATCTGATTATGTTATACATATATAAAAGGCATATAAATAATTTTTTTATTTTCTCTACCAAAAAAATTTATTTTTTTTTCGTTTATTTGTAAATTAATGACATTCTCATTGCTTTCTTTCTTTGTTTTTCCTATATACGTTACTTATGTGTTTGTAAATATACATATACACATTTTTTGCATGTGTGCATACATATGCCTTGAAAAAAATTATTTTTCTTATTCTTCTTGTTCTCTCCTCTTTAAAAACATAAAAAAAAACAAAAGTTAAAAGCTCACAAAAATTCAACAACATTAAAATAATTGAAACGAAAAAAAAATTAAAAAAAAACACAATACCTACAAATTCGGAAAACTTAAAAAAAAAAGAGAAAAAAGGTGGAGAAAGTTTGAACTTTTGATTATTTTCAAAGCCATGAAATTATTTTTTAAGTAAGTATTTAACTTTGATTTTTAAAAATAATTTTAAATTTTTAAATTACATAAATTTTAAGTTTTCAATATTAAAATTTATTAACATTCTTATACATAATAAAATTCCAAGTGTCATAATACAAATAAGTACACACATACAATATGATTTCCTCTCAAACTGCAAATCTTAACTCAAACTGTTGGGTGAAGTAAATTTCAGATTAACTTGCTATTAATCGATTTTAGCTATACAAATGCTGAGTAAAGAAATTCTATACTTTTTTTGTTAATGGCACGTTTTACCGAAATGTGGTTTAAACGCCGAATATATTTGATCTTTTCGGAAACTGAATATTATAACAGTGAAAATAACTCTAATAATTTGAATACTAGTTATATAATTTCTCTTTTTCTCAAAAGGCCTTTAATTACATTAACGTTATGTGTATGTGCTCCGAGCGTATACACAAAATTTATTTTATGCTTTTCAAACCCACTCCCCTCCTACAAATAATTGTATTTTGATTTTATATTTTTAAAATAGGTGAGAGTATTTGAGAAACATAAAAGAATGGTCGTTGTAATTATACGTTCAAACGTGTAAATAAGCACGTGTAAATATGGCCAATATGCATTTAAACAAAATATACACTGAAACAAAATTTTATTTCAAATTTTTTTTTTTCAATATTAAATTCTAATAATTAATCAAATCTTATTAAAAACAAAAAATAGAAATTTATCAAATCTATTTTTAGCAAAAATTTTAAAAATAAATTGAATTTTAAATATACAAAAATTCATAATCTAAAATAAATTTTGTATTTTTTATAAATTTTAAAATTTAATCAGCGAATAAGAGATAATAAATTACATATACAATTATATGTATGTATGTATGTATGTATAACATTAACATAATTTTATCAATCAGTATAATTGTTATTATTGGAAAACCACTTGTTTATATTGAAATTAAATCTTTGAAAAAAAAATACTTAAAAATTTACTTAATCTAACACGTGAAATTTTGTCCATTTAATTTTTTTATTATAACAAAAATAGAAAACTTGTTTTCTTTTTTATGTACATATTCTCGTTTATGTATACATACATACATATGTCTATGAAAAACAATTATACATTTCAATTACATAACCATTTAATAATAATAAATACAATAAATTTTATTTTTGTATAAAAAAAAATATTTGTATACCAGCAGTTACGTTTTTAATTTTATAAAATTGTTATGATCAAGCCCAACTGTTATACATATTGATTAGTGAGAAAATAATGTATATACATATGTACACACATGCTTATTATGTATTACACGTTCACATGTTTAGCACAATTTTATTGATATTTGACAGAATTTGCTAAATGCGAAAAGAAAATAAAAATATTTGGTCAAGATATTAATGTTAGTAGCAGTTTAGACGAGGGTATTTAGATATCATGAATTTAAATTATAAAGAAATATTTTTACATAATACAAAAAAATATGTAAAATATTAATTGAAACATTCTGTCAGAAAAATATTGTTATATTAAGCCGACTTTGACTTAATATAATCATAGACTTTGACCTAATTATTTCTGAAATGGTCAACAAAATTTTAATAATTTACTCAAAATCTCCAAGAACCCAAATATACATACATACATGTATGTATATATTGGTATTTACTATTTACATACATTTTTTTTTATTTTTGTAAAATTATAACAGTTTTAGAAAAAAAGACATGCTTGGAAATTATCTAAGTACTTTCTAAACTACTTTTTGTAAAAAATTTTCATTTAATTTTTTTTAAAATTCTAAACGTTCAAACAAATTTTTTATACTATTCAGTAACACCAAACCATAGTGTTATCTAAAAATTTATTCTGTTATACATATATGAATATATACATTATTGTATATACTTAAATGCTTAGTAAAAATTGCACTTCAAGTGCATTTTCATTAACAAAGAATTTTATTTTTTATTTTCAGTTTTCTGCATTATAATATTTACAATAAAATATTCGAGCGCGAGTAAATATATGTACGTACATTGACATGTGCACCAATATATATTATATAAATTGTTGTTTATAATGAATTTTAATTAAAATTATGGTAATGAATATAAATATTTGTGAAAAAGGAATAAAAGAGGAGAAATTTTATTAAATATAAAATAATTTTCCAGAATTTTTCAGAAAATTATAAATATAAACGAAAACATTTATTTAAGTGTTATATTTTAAGGTACACACATACAATACAAAAAAAACAAATTCACAATTGGGCTAATAAATTTTAAAGACACGTGCACCACAACCATAATAATTTAAAAAAAAAACTAATAATTTATAACAGATTAATTCTGTTCTAAATTATTTTTTCTTATTTTACATGCAAATTTACTACAATACAACAATTAAAATTTTATTTACAACTTCATTAATAATTAATATTTAAAAACAAAACAAAAAAAGTTTGAACTTTAGAATCATACATGTATGTGACACGTGAAAATGCAATGATAAATTGTATGAAATAAAAATTAAATATGTGAAAATAATAAAATGACTAAGTAATAAATTTAAATAGCGCTTTCTCCATTTTATTTAATTACTGTTATATTGGATACTATATGAATTACAATCAATAATTTAAATTAAAAACAAAAATTTCTTGAGTAATTTAAACTTAATCCGTTATATGATTCATATTGTGTTATTGAGTAGGAATATGAATAAATATGTATGTATGTACATTTTTGTGTTATACATATAAATTCATAGTTGCTCACTTAAGTATGCATGTATGTATGATAAATAACAATTTTACAATTAAATAAATACTTATGTATGTATGCTACACAAATAATTTTGTAATATTCATTTTATATCTACATATTTGGATTATTTCAAAATACTAATTTGACTTTTGAAACTTGTTATTCTTTAATAATAATATTGCATAATATTTTGAAAAATTCAAGTTTTTTATAACAAATTACAGAATGTCCATGTATTTACATTCCATAATTAATGTATAGAAAGACTAAAGCTGAACGCACAAATCAATTTTTGTTTGCGTTACTAGAAAAACAAAATGAAAAAACATGCACACGTCATAATAATAACAAAAAAACAACACTAGAGGTCAATACGCAATTTCTTTTGGAAACAAACAAAGCATATCACATAATTATCTAAGAGAGCATCAAATCAAACAAATCCGAAAAAGAAATAAACTTTTATATTCGTGAATACTTCAAATTGTCATAAAATAATTTATGATTTTCATACTTAAATATTTGTACAAACATACATACATACATATGTACATTTTTTTCTTTAGATTTCTCTTATCGTTTTTTATTGTAGTCTAATATAAATTTTATAAAAGATGAGGTAAATGAGTATTTTTTTTTAATAAAATTAATATAATTGTATATATATGTACAAGTGTACGTAATTTCAAATTATAAATACTACGTATATTTTAATTCATAAAAATGTCACAATATTATTACTTGAACTCTATTTATTTAAAATTGAATAACATTATAAAACCACAGTGTATAACAAAATATTTTTATATCTGCCCACATGTATACAGACACTCATTTATATATAAGTATCTGTACTTAAAACCGAATGATAAGAATTTGAAGAAAAATAAAAACAAAACTTATATAAATAAAATTGTTTAATATAAGTAAAACCATAATAATAATGATTACAATTAGTCAGATGTTGCCAGTATAATATTAAAATGTTTATGAAATTGGTATCGAATACATATGTAATCGATAATCACTGTTTAGGCGGCCTATCATTAGCGAAATTCATTAATTTATTTACACATTAAATTATTTAAAACAAAATTACTGAGCCAAACCCAAAGTCCCGGAATCAAAATTCAAGAGGTGTATGATCGAATTCTAAGTGCTGGATTCGTAGAGCTTGTCGTTGAAGCGTGTCAGAGTTTTTCTTTTAAATATTATGGACGACAGGAGAGACTCGATTCGTATTAATAACCTCCTTTTAATTTAAATTAACACATAAAAACAGAGATAGGATATTTAAAACAACATAATAAGAAAACATACGAGTATTATGATTATTCGACAAATGTGATCTGGTAACACGGCGTAAATTGTACATAAGAAAAGTATATAAAACCAAATTAATTTTAAGTCATGATAAATTTATGGGACCCTATCACAATTTAATTTAATTTTTTTTTTTTTGTAAACAATGATTACATATTTTATTTTCTATATTTTCTTGTCATTTTTGTTTTCAAGAAACCTCATAAAACCCACAAAATAAAAAATAAAAAATAAGTATGTACTTATAGTTATATGTAATTATTTTTTTCATATTGTAGAACAGAAAACAAGCACACAATATTTAAGTTAAATTGTTTTTCTTTCGACATACACAGAGATTACACAATCTCGCACAATAATAATAAGTAACAAAACTCAGCTGATGTGCAACCACAGAGAAAATTATTATGGAGACAAAAAAAAAATAAAAGAAACAAAGTAACAAAAAAAACAACAAAAGCAGCACAACAAACAAACAAACAAAGAAGACAAAATAATGTTGATTATTGACACAATCGTTTTACATTTATTTTCCCGCCACTGCCCCTCCATCAATCCCTTAAAAAAAATTTTTATTTTTTAAAATCAATTTCAACTACAATTTACAATATTAACATGCCTCTACTTGTTATATATACTTAAAGTATTTAAATTTTTATTGAATTTAAGTTAATTTTATTTAATAATTTATTACTTTGTTTGATAGAATTTCAAAAAAAGAAATAAAATAAAAATCAATTTTAATATCAAATTACTTACGAAATCAATTGTAATTCGAGTATAACATTTTATGCGCAAACATTATTGAGAAAGCAAGAAATTTGAAAATACAAAAACTTTTTAATTATTTCGTAATCCGAATATGAGTGAGTAGACTTCGGAAAAATGCGAACATTGAAAAAAATAGAGTAAAAGTTTAAGAGAAACAATCTTAAAGATTAAATTGAAGAGAACCTGATGTTAGGAGCATCATAAATTTCTCGAAAATTTTGACAATTTGCTAATCACACTTTAAACTTTTAATGTATCTGACTTTGACATCAGCAAATATACTATTGAAATATTTATTATCGAAAGGCTGCAGATTGCAGAATTCTTGAGTCAAAATTTCAAAAAATCCTATATTATTATCGATAGAGATACGTTCACATATACCAGAATATTTTCATTTCATAAATGTAGAATAGGAAATACTTGGTTCACTATTATAAAGCTGACATTTATACGTTCATTAAAATAAGAAAAATGAGAATCTCAATTAAATTTATTTCAATAAAAGATGACACTTACTTATTCTTATTATATTTTACTTTGGTTTAATTAACTTTCCCCCTCCCCTCAAGTATTTTGCACTTTTATTCCTTACAAAGCTTACAATTTTTATTGTATAACAATTTACAATTTTAAGTAAATAAAAGAAAAAAATCTTTACAACATTTTTTTTTTATACAGTAGCTTGATAGTATAACAAATAAGTAATAATATTATTAATAAGGGACTTAAAAAAAAAAAAAATTGCTGTAAAAGAAAATCTTAAATGAAAGTGGAATAAAAGTATATACATACATATATAAGTACATCACGTAAATATTTATAAATTGTACAACGGGATTAATATTATATGAAAATGTATAATAAACAAACAAGAATACAAAAAAGAAAATACTTCAGAAATTCAACCTGAATTTGAACCTGATAACATTTTTTGAGAAATTTATATTTTCATGCAAGTTTTGTAGTTGCTAAATTTATAACGGGTCTGAATGTAAGACTAATTATGAATTTCGCCGCAATAGTTCATACTACTTTATATATAAAATAAAATGGCCATCTATTGGAATAAATTTTCAAACTAACTACACTGCTTTAGGTTGACTAAAAATATTACACTCATTTGGAACGTAAAATTCTCTTTATGAAAGGAACGCAAATATCTGTTATTTTAATTTACATTATGTAGTTAAGCATGTCAATATTTGATTTCGAAAATAAACACCAGGTTCTGAATATTTAAGCTACAACAATGATATAAAATATGATATAATTATTTTTTTAGAAACCTTTATAAAGTCAATAATAATTTTATACAAGTTTGACAAACAAAATTAAGCCTAATCCTGACGTGGACATTATTGTATAAAAAAAAATGTCACATTAGTGATGCTAGCAACAAGTTAATTATTACTTTTCTGTTACAATTCTACATGTACATATGTACTGCTCAAAATAAATTTCATTTATTATCTTCCTTTTCAATTATATACAAATATATTGGCATTAGTCTCATATTCATAATTTGATGCTTGATTATTTGCAACAAGTAAATCAATAAATTATATTTGTACAAACTTTTACACACATTTAACAACACAAGCACATACATACGAAATTGAAAATAAATTAAAGAAATGATTTTTCATTTTTATACTTTGTTCTTAATATAAATTTTAAGCTGTAGTTATATATTTCTATAACACTCTGTATGTATGTATGTATGTATATAGTTGCTATATATAAGTAGCTTAATTTCAAAATCGATCTCTGTGGTCATATCTTGTTATTTTTATGAAATACCTACATAATATTACAAAAATCATGAACAATAACGGAATAAATAATAAGTAAAAAAAAAATAATCATCCTTCCATTTCAATACATTATTCTAGTTGATTCAATGGCGTGTGACAAGATCGACGAAGGAAATAATATCGAAACGAAAAATATAAGTGTAGTACAATTGCACAAAAATTATAAATTTTAGACTGATTGAGTTATTAAAAAAAATGTAACATGCCGAATTTTCAATGAGATTGAAATTTTGCAGTAAACGTACTGCATTTGGATTGAATTTCGTTAAATTCAATCCAATATACATAAAGAATATGTACGACAGTTATAAATTTAATTTTATTTTTAATAATTATTATTTAAATTCGGCGTTTCCTACCCCAGTCTTCATTACAAGATTTCATTTCTCTTATTTTTAACAGGAATACATTTTTGTTGTTCGTATAAAGGAATATTTTCTTGTTTATTATTTGCGCTTCTCCTTCGCTTGCATGTTACATTTTTTTTTTTACTTATTTTCTTCTACTTTATTGGTTCATGTTTCTTTTTACAATATTAACCACATTTTGTATAGTTAAAAAAATCACATAAACACAAACATAAAACTAACTACCTTAAAATATACTCCCGTAATTTGAAAAAAACAAATAAAATAAAATTTTACCGGTATTTTGTAACGGGATTTGAAAGTAAAAAAAAAATAAACCGGAATTTTTTTTTACAGGTAATAGAAGGCATTTGCTAAAAAAATAAGAACAGAATAATGAAAAGCAAACAAAATAAAAATAAGAAATTTAAAAAGAAAGAAAAAGTAGCACGAAATTTAAACGAGAATTGAAAATGGAAAAGTTGAAAAGAAAGAATTTGCTTGTTTATTTTAGAAATACAAAAAAAAACAGAAATAAAAAAATGTAAAAAATTATGTACGTTGTGTGTACATGTTAAAATACACACATAACGCACATACAAAACATTATATTTAAATTTAAAATACATATGTATTTAAATACTTCATTACAGCGTATCCAGCACACATAAGTAGTAGAAATGTGACATGTGCCATAGTTGAACTATATTTAAAGTATATCACTGTATATACATTTATACATCATAATATTTACATATGTATATAATATGCATAAGCAGTTGTGTACATGGCAAAATGTGATATAAATTCTATGCTACATAACTGTTATTTAAGTTTTTATAAATTGATTTTAGAATTAACTAAAAGAAAAAAACATTTAAAATAAACAGAAAATAAGGAAAAGATATTGGAAATCAGCGATTTATTTAGAATATTTAGAGCAGTTATTGAAAAAGTTGCAGAATTAAGAAGATAAATTTTATGATTCTCATTTTTTACGTATTTTACACCCATTATTTTTTCTACTTTTCATAGTTTTTAATAATTTTCATGTATGCAAATAATATTTTACGTTCGGATATAACTAATAATATAGAAGAGTATATTCAATTTGTCAATACGTAACACCGAGAAGTGTGAATTGTTCGTTCCTCTGTACAACTTATTAAACATACATATACCAATAGAATATTACGAATGAGAAAAGGAATGTTCCCTAAATATTTTATTTACTTACTAACTATGTGTTAAATAATAGCTAATAAATACTTATACATATCTATATTGATACAAGATGAAATATATTTATCCATATTTGAAAATCACATTCTTTTGCTAAATTATACTTAAATGAGTTAATTATTTGAAAGGTTTGTTAAAATTAAGGAACAATATCACATATAAATGATAAATGTTTCGTCATGAAATCACATTTAAATCTTCTCATTCTCCTATCCTCTTTGAATTCATAAAAAAGAATTGATTTAAGAAATGTATCGTGGATTAACAAGATGTGCTGGTAGATACATACGTGCTGGACTAAATGTATGCTTTTTAACAGGAAAGTTAAGAAATTGTTTAGCATTATTATAAGACATAATCAATCAGAATTTGTTCATTATAATTTGTACATATGTTAATACTATTATCAGTGTAATTTTCTTAGAATTTGTTAAATTCAACTTTATAGCAAAATTAAAGTTTTCCGGATGAAAAAATTATAAAATTATGTTACTCTCACCTGTCTTTCTGTTTTAGTATGTTCTGCAGTCTTCTTTTTTTGAACAATTGCAGCTTTTTTCAAAACTTTCATTGCATATAATTTTCCACAATCAGTCCCAGTTTTCTTTCTCACTAAGTATACTTTACCATAAGCTAAAATGAAAAAGGAAGCATAATTAGTAAAAAAAATTTAATAATTATTATTTTAAAAACAAATTTTCTTAAATTTATTCTAGATTTACTAAAAATATACATATTTAACAATTTCACACTAATTATTTCCGATTACACGAATTGAATTTCAATATTTTTGAAATTCCAATTTCTATTTCTAAAATCTCAACATCTTCGGCACAATATGTATTGCAAGACCATCAAATTTATTTTAAATTTGTAGCTTCTTAAATCTTTAAATTTGTTAAAATTTTTAAAAGTTAATTTTTAATGAAATTTTAAAAATAATATTGGTAGGTATGTTAGTTAAGAATTAAAATTTAAGACGTCATTATTTTATAATTTATTCTGTCAATTCTGAATTTTCAAATTATTGACAATTGATTCCGTATACTTATGTAATAATAGTGTAAGACACAAACCACATAATAAATTTATAATTTTTTGATTCGAAATTTAATGACATACAAATGTAGAAATTTTTAAATAAATTTATTGTAATTTGGGATAATTAAGTATTGAAAGAAAATTTCAAAAAATTCTCAAAAATTAATGGAAAATTATTATTTAATTAACCTCTATTAGTATTCAATATTTTATAGAGTTAATACTGTTGAATTCCAGTTTTATTGATTTGTAATAATCTAGAATCATCTTTTAGTTTTCCAATGATTACCTACAAGAATGATTATCTACCAATGATTACTGATTACTCAATTCCTTTTTTTTATTCAATTATAATCCTAATTTCATTTTTATAATCTATGACAATTTTTTGACTGAAAATTTATTACTCTTGTTTATTTTTGATACTTGAGTGACAATTTAGAGCAAAACTTTTTTTTAGACAAGTACATGTAAGTACGAGTAGGTACAATTTACATAAAACACAATTTTCAATATTTTTCTTTTAATATACTTTTTAGTTTTTGAAACTTTTTTTTTCTTTTGTAACATTTCACTTTATACAGTAGCAGGTAACCTACTTATTTTTATTCATTTTAACCTATATTTTATCTTTTATATACATCAAATTTATATCTTGAAATAAGTATAGTTACTTTTTTTTTTGGATATTTATTTTGAGTACTACTTAATTGATTTGCTCCATAACAAAATGTAAAATGAAAAGGAAAATTAAAAACAAAAAAAAAAACAAAAATTCAATTTACATTGTTTTTTTAAATAAATCGATTTTGATAGCCTTGGCTTGTCATTTAAAATTATGTTGTACACATCTAAAATAAAACAACAACAACAATTTATATAAGATCGCCTTTCAATTTTTAATTGAATATAATGGTAGAGTATAGTAAAGAATTTTTTTTTCTCTCTTTTTAGTTTCTTCTTATACCTTTCATCATAAAATTAAATATGAAAACCTTTTTTTTCAATAAATGGTATACAAAATATTGATGTAAAAAAGGACGACATTTACAAAAACAAAAAAGGAACACAGTTTGCAATCAATTGAAAAAAAAGCGACGACGACGAGAACGACGACAATATAAAAAAAAATTATTGTTAAAAAAGTTATTATTATTATTATTGGCAATGCACAATAATAAAAGGACAATAATAAAATAATTGAAATTTATTGTGTGGGTTTTGTAAGAGGGGGGACGACTTTTAGAATAATTTATTTGAAAAAGAGTTTTTTTGATCAATAATAGAAAAATATTACAAAAACTAATTTGAAAATTTACTTCAATCGTAAAATAGTTAAAATATAGTTAAAAAATAATAAAAAAAAAATTAATTTATTGGAATAAAATTTTTTTATAATTAATTACATCATTTTTGTCTTGTAAATACTCAAGAATATTTCAAATACTTAACATTACGTTCAAAAAGCTGTCATATTAATGTGAATTTTGTATTAAAATAAAGCATTCACACGAAAGAGTACTTATGTCAATGTATACCACTGTGACGTAGGTCAAATTTTTTTTAGCACGAATTTTAAATTAATTTACACGAATAAAATGTTGACTGTGCAACAAAAAAAAAATTAACTGTTCTTTTACTATGGGTTTGACATTTGAAAAAAATTGACGTATTTTAAAAAAATATCAATTTATTCGTGTAATTGCATGCCAGGACTCACTCAATTCCATCTAACTCATCGCCTACAGTAAGTTGCAAAATTTTTTCAAAATAACAATAAACATTAGTCAGAAATTCATATTAAATACTTTTCGAACATATTTTAAAATTATGTAGTAAATTTCTCCTACAATTTGAACATCCTTTAATAAAGATACTTATGTCATAAAAATTTCATATGAAGGAGAGTTTTTTTTTCATGAAATTAAACTAAAACAAAATAATTAATCTCCGAGTTTTCTAAATAGCAAAAATATTGTATTGTCGAATACATCTAAAATTCGTAAAAGTACCACAGGTAATTTTGAACTCGAGAATGTTTACACTTAATTGTTTAGCTCAATTTAAAATTTGTCAACTTCTAAACTAAGATGTCGATTGAAAAAAAGTAAAACAATATTTTATACATGCTTAATTTTAGAAAAAAATTTATTCAATTTTTAATATACAATAAAAAAAAATGCATTTATGTTTAAGAATTTTTTTATTTCGTCTACTAGATCATCTGAAAAATATTCGGTTACAAACTGAATAAACACAATAAAAATAAATTTTTCATATTTATTTATTCAAGTTTATTAAATATGAAAATTTCAAAACAAAAATATTTCTGGGAGGAGAGAACTTTGAAGAAATACAGACAACTTTGTAAGCCATCAAATTGTATGTATGTGTACATTGTATAAAAAATGAAGGAACAAACATTTTACTCTTGTACAAAAATTTTAACAAAAGTTCAAAAAATTTTAAACAATTTTTATTTTTTATTCTTTTATTTTTTCTTTTATTTCAATTTGGATAAATGTCAGTCATAATTTTTGTAAATTTTTTTTTCTTGTATTTGTATTTAAAATTAATAACCAAAAATTAGTCAAAGTTTACAAGAAGAACAATAAAAGAAAAAAATACAAAAATTTCAGCAAGGTTATAATTAAAAACATGACAAGAAGTTAAAAAAAAAAATAAAAATAAGAAGAAAAAAATATGAAAAAGTTTATAGACAAACTAAATGTTTGAACCGTTCAACTAAATGGTCTTTATTTTAAGTGTGCAAGCATAAAAATTACTCGAATACAGCGACAATCAAAAATTATTCAAAATTGCTAAAAAAAAACAGATTAAAATTCACAAAGGTTAAAAATTTTTTGAAAAGAATTCACAATTTTGAAGAATTATTGTGAAAAGTTCACAATATTTAACTCTAGATATTTTAAATGATGATTTGCAAATTGTTCAGGAGAGGAAATCAAAGATAGAAAACATTAATTTCTATTCAAATTCCCAGTAGAGATTTAAACAATATAAACAAACACTTATATTAGTTTTAGATGGCAACTTTATGTCTACATAAACGTGCGGACACAGTCGAACTACTTATAGTGCACAAACAAGGTATATTCGTTATACGCGTTGAACAAATTTTCTTTTACTTCTAATATAAACTGATTCCAAAATTTATAATACATTTATAATTTTAATACTATGTTATTGAAATATAATAAAAATTTTATATATTTTGAATTCAAGTTTCACAGAATTAAGAAGTATATTCTTTGGTTCTTTTGTTGTTTTTCTTTCTTTAATTTTTTTTTAATAAAAATAATCCTTGGCTAAGTACAATTACCTTTTATTTAATAAAATATACATAAAAAAAAGAAATATTTAATTAATGTTTAACAGTAAAAACAAAAACTTTAAACTAAAAATAGAACCTTATTACGTTCTCTTCTCCAGAGTTTCGATTAATATTCATGAAAATAGTCCGGATTTTCAAGTAAAATGATTTTTTTTTTTCATTTTTCTGTTTTAAGATTACATGTCCATTTTGATAAGCTTGAGATAAGGTCATAAAAAAACTAGTTTAAATTATGATTTTTAAAAGTAAGTAATTTTATTTAAAATATATTTTATTTAAAATATATTAATTATTAAGTAAAAAGTTTAAATTCAAATATAACATCGAATAACAATCACTTATAGTTTCAATGAATTTAAACTATAAATGAATTATTTAAAATATCAGTGAATTTAAAATTATTCAAATATAATTTTAAAGTCTGAACATTGTCAAATGATTCCTTTATTTGTAATCAAGAATTGTCAAAAAGTATTCTTTAAGGTGAGTATTAAAAACTTAACTCAATAAAATACAATCGATTGTAATCGATTAATAATGCTCATTTTTGATATATTTACATTTAGTTGTACATTAAATTTTATAACGGAAATTTTGTTTTTCACACATGAAATGTTTTTTTTTAATAAATAAAATTTTTGTTCACGTTTTTACAAAATAAATAATTAATATTTTTATATTCTAATAAAATTAATTAGCATACATGAAAGAAAATTTGAATTTGAATGAAAAATCTGGAACGAAACTTTTAATGGGCAAGCCTACTATATGCAAATATAAACAAAATAACATGGCGACTTAATTAATATTATTTAGAATTTTTTTTTTTTAAAGATTACTATTATGATTAATTAGATAAAAGTTAATTATTGTATGTTTTCTTTTCTCTTAATTTTCATTTGTTTTTTTTCTTTCTTCGTCCCTTTATAAGAAATTTACTATGAACAACAGGTGAAAAGTTGTTAATCACGTTCGTTAGTTAATCACGTTTTGCTTGTACACTAAATTTTTTTTTATATTTACACTTAATAATTATTGTAGCGTTGAAGAAAATAAGAAGTAATATAAAAATGAAAATTATTTCATAATGTTATTTAAATATTTTGAGCTTATTTCTAAAGAGAGTAACAAAAAGTAAGGACCTTATCTCTTCATAAATGCTTATTTAATACTTATAAGATATTGAGGTTATGTAGTTTCATTACAATTAAGTATATTTTAAAAAAAAATATAGTTTAGTATGAATTATTTTACCTCCAGTTCCAAGCACTTTAATTGTCTCAAAATGTGAGCAATCAACACGATCTTCTGGTAATAAGTGACCTAAAAAGAGATTAAAAAAAAAATAAAAATTATTTAAATAATACATTATTTTTAAAAATTAAAAATAATTTTATAATATTTGAATTGATTATTTTAATCAATCTAATAAAATTGTATATTCTTATGAGAATTTTACGAGATATGCATATTTTCTTGAATTCTCTTTATATTTTAATTCTAGTAGAGAAAAATTAAATTTTTAATAAATTAAAAAATTTTGAAAAATTTAATTATTTTTCAAGTTGATTTTTGTTTTTCTTAATTTTCAACAAAAGAATTTTTTCATAAATTTTTAAAACCACCAGTGTTACCAACACTGTTGATGATAAATTTTTAATCAAATTAATAAATCTCCAAGTTTTCAATACCCACTCTGAAATATTATAAGTAGGCACCATACATTAGATATATTCAAAATTTAAAATACAAGAAAATTAAAAGAAAAATAATAAAAACAAGAAAAGGTTATCGAAATATTTTATTGTTTTTGTTTTAATTTTTAAATACGTCTTAAATTTATAATTGTACTCAGCTGTAGAGTACATTCATTGCATGTACAAAATTTTCTCAAGTATTTGAAAGGTGAGTAGAAATAAAAATTGTGAAAGTCCTTGAATATTGTAAACAAACCTTTTTTTATTGCCTGTTTTTTTTTTATTACGATAAGTTTTTAATATTTTTTTCTTGTTTTTGTTTAATACGTACTTAATAATAAAAATGATAAATGACTATAAATAAACGGGGTAATTAGTTGTATTTTTTTTTATTTTTTAAATAAAAATTGTTAAAATTAAAGAAGCTAAAAAAAAATCGAAAAGCTATGAGGGTTGTACACAATTAAAATTAAATTAATATACTTTGCTCTCTAGACAAAAAAAAACGATTAAGAACGATAAATTGTTTATCGAATTGGAAGAATATTTTATGACTCCAATATTTATGAAGAATATTGATGAATGGTGGAGGGAGGGGGGCGAAAATTATTTTAATCAAGTGTTCACTCCTAACAGTAGAAGTATTTTTTCAAAAGAATGCATGAATTTTACATATATTAAACGACAAACATCAATCTAATGTCTAATAATTAGGTTTCAGTCGGTTATCATTATTGTTAAACTCAGTTGAATTTTATAAAATATGGGTTCAAATTATTAATAATGAAATGGAAACTTAAATATTAAGTAATTGCAAAATTGAAATTTTTTCCTTTTAATTTAAGAGAATACAAGCCCATCAAACCATATTTATCAGTCAACCAAAGCGTATACGAGAATACTAGAGCAAGATTCCAATATGAATAATTATTACAACCCCAATATCACTTGCACTCAAATTATGAAATTTAATTAAAATCCCTAGAAGTATTTAAGTAGGAAATTTTTTGAAATGATCCAAAATTTGACATTTATCTGATGTTGAATTTCTGCATTAGACTTTCAATGTCAGTAACATTTAAAATTTCTTATTAACATATTAAAAAAATTTAATTTTTATAAACTTTCAAAGTTGTTGAATCTTCAACTCAATAAATTAATTCTAAAATGCTTACTTTACAAGTTTTCAATTTAAATATTCACATAGTATAATTAAATTTCCCAACAAATACTGTTTTTAAGTGTTTAACTGTAAGTACGTATTAGAACCATTTAATTAAAAAAATGTCATACGTATAACTACATATAAGGCTCTCTTCTCTTTATGTAGTTTTTTTAAATAAGTGTTGTATGTAGTAGACAAAGCATATTATGTCCTAGTACATATTTTTAATTATATAATAAAAACTTATATACCTATTAATTGAAAATTATCACAAAAAAAAAAACAAACAAGTATATTATTATGATAGTACTTAAAATAAATTAAATAATTATAAGTTACCATAAAGAGTTATTTTGTTAAAAAAAAGGCCAACCAAATATAAAAACCAAATACTACGAAAATATAAATTTTTTTATTCTTCTATACTATAATTTTATAAAATATAAATTCTTCTTAATTAAAGACAAAAACAAAAGCAGAAAAATCAATAAAATATGTTAGTATATACACCTAGTTAAATAAAAAAGTTAATATAGCTTAAATATCAAAAAAAAAAAAATACAATACACACATATACATAATACGAACATACATATGTATGTAAGAATGTATGTATATAAAATGATTTTGTGGTCTGAAAGCATTAATTGTAACTCTTCCATTCTATGATTATTGTTTATTATCATTTCTGATATTCCTTATGATTTTACCTTTCATTTATTATTTTTTTTTTTTTTTTTTGAAATTTTTGCAGAAGTCTCAAAATTATAATTTTATTTTTTTACAAGGATTGTCATTAATTTTATTAAAATATATAATATGTATGTTCATACATATCTGTGACAGCAAGGCAAAATTGTCTAAGTCGAAATGAATATTTTTAAATAAACAAATCCAGATTAAAGTTTCAAAGCTGCTTTTTTTTGGGAAAAAAATCGCACGACTTTTAGTAGTTGTAGTAGTAAGAGAAGACCATGCACTAGGCCAACAGAAAAACTCCATCGGCAACCCCCATGCAATCCAACCCACCAGACCCCCTATCCAAACCAGCCAACCTCCCTGGTGAAGCCCAAAGACATATTTTCGCTTCCACATTAAAAACGGAGAATGCTCTACATCCTCCAGCTCCGCCACGTCCCGACATACATCGTCTCTTAAATAAAACCGAGTTTTACTTAACAATTTAATTCCCTGCTTGGTTAAGAATTTTTGCCTATTTTTTTTTTTTTTAATTATAACATATTTTCATTTTGCGGTTTCCATAAGAATTTAATCAGTAAAATTTTTCAACTATTTTTTTTCTTATTTTAATTTCTTTAAAGTGTCTTCTAGATTTTGCCAGATTACGGTATTTAATTCACAGAATTCAAATATTCTAATACCTATATCAATTTTGAAAAAAATCGACTTAGATGGTTTTTCATTACGGTCACAGACTTGTGAAATTTATACATTATAATACCTTGTATCCCATATACATATACAAATGTACATATGTGCTTATGTGCCTAAATTTATTCTTTTATAAAAAAACACAATATTTTTATTATAGAAATTAAAAATAGTGACAGAAAAAGTTTCAAAAAAAGTCTAAAATTATTAAGTCCGTCTTACGTATAATGAAAAACGATTTTTGAAATTGTAGATTGCATGCAAGACGTCCACTTAACATACATGCATAATTCTTTGTGTATAGACGCAATTATACGCAGACTGTATTTGACAGGTTTAAAAAGTAATAACAAAAAAATTACATAAATAAATTAGATTTCGTCAAATTTGAAAATCTAAACTCAGATTAAAAAAAAATTAAAAAGTATTATAGAAGATTTTTGAAATATAATCAGACTAGTATTGTAAAATTGTTATTAATATATATATACATATGTACATTGTATGTATATCAACCGAACAAAAACAACAATTTATAATGCCAATCAAATAGCAATCTACTTTCATTCTTATACATACACATATATACAAAAATTGAAATGAAAAATAATAATGACAACTCTCTATTATCTTTACATACATATGTACATAATTATTACATTTTTATTCAATATAGAATTGAATATTTCATGATTAAAGTTTCTACGACGATACTTTGTAGTTTTCATAATATTGAAGACCCATATGTAAGACCATTATATTTACGGGTTATTTTGAAATTGAAAATTGAAAAACTAATATTGAGTAATAAATTGTCTTTTCTAAATTTTTTATATTTAATAAAGAATTTCTAAATCCACACTAGGTCTTAAATAAAAATTTATTGAATTAAGTCAGTCCTTTATTGCATTCCTTCTTAACTTTTATTTAAATTAAATGAAATCAAAAGTTAAGCCCTACACACATTTATTCTCCCTTTTATTATTTTGCATTTTATTAAATTTTTTCTAACTTTTTTTAAATTTTCAATTTACCTACTTATCACGTATTTTTTCTTGATTTTCTGCTTCTATGCTTTTTAGAAAACTTTTATTTTTTAATACAGAAACTTTGTTTTTTTAACATTTTATATGCGTCTGTATGTGAGTAGGTTTGTATGTATGTTGAATTCAATGGTTTTATTTTCTTTTTTGGCTAACGAATAAATGACGCTCATATCATAAATCCGTTCATTTCCATTTCTCTTTCTTTATTATCTACGAAAAAAAAACAAATTCGAATGTTTTTTTTTTTTTTTTCTGTTTTATCTAAAAACAGCCTTAACATAATTTTGTTTTTACATTTTATACAAACACACATATAATTTTACTATAAGTATGTATGCGTACATGTAATACGTACGGTACGGATTATAAAATAAAAATGAATAAGCAAAGAAAGCAATAACAAGAAACAAAGAAATTTTTTATTATAAAAATAAAATTAAAGTTTTTCTTTTACACGTTTTCATTTCTCTTCAAATATTCGAAATTTTCTTAAATTGGAAAAGTAGGTTAAAAACAGACAGACGAAGTCTTCATTTTCAATTTTTCTTTTTATTATTTTCTTATGTTGTTTTTACATACCTACATATTTATTTATAGCACACGAATATGTTATAATGTTATATTATGTGTCATACATTTGTATGCATACTTATTTAGGTATGTTGTATAATTTCATTTTTGGTTGTGTTGTCATTGAAGACAACAAAATGTTAAAGAAAACAAAAGCACTCTTTAAAATTGTGCAGTTGTTGTTAATAGTAAGGTGTGGAGAAAAACATTTGGAACATAGTGAACTAATTTTGGAGAAAAATGAAGGATATATTAAATTTTATTAAATTAGGATTCAAGAATATTGCCAATTTCTTTTAATTGCCAATTAAATCTAATGTCGTCATTTAGTTGTCAAAACAAAGTAAGAAAGTAACAAAGCCGCATTTGCGTTTATAAGCTAGCAGAGAAAAATCTCTCAATAAAAGGTAGGGGTACTTCGATTTCTTATTAAAAAACATTTGGAAAATTTAATACGTAAGTAAGTTTGAACATACATATGTATGCACATATATATGTTTCACATCAAACATTAATTTTCTTGTAATCAAAATTCAGTTCAACCCCATCCGTTCCTCTTGTTAATTGGCCGGGCGATTGCGTAAAATATTAACAATAATTACTCCTTTTTTCCCATCAAAAAAACTATTAAAAATATCATACATACATCTGTATGTACATATGCATGAGTATTTATTTGCATGCATATGCATGTGTTCATATTTTTCAAAACAACATGGCAACTCTTTATTTCTTTTATAATTTATACATACATATGAATGTATGTATATAAATGTGTCTGTTTATATGTATTTATTACTATAAAACGCACACACAAAAAACATAATTTTTTTCTAAAATTTTCTTTTTTATTCAAAAGTATTATAATACGTGTATGTATGTATGTATATATATATGTATGTATGCCTATGAATTCAGATATTTATGAAAGTATATGATACAACTTAAATAACGGATCAGAGTTTTTTTTTTGTACACGAAGGAATTTTATTTAAATTTTTATGGTTGACAATTTCATTCAAATTGCACACACCCACACACATAAGTACTCATCCACACTTATTAGAAGCAAAAAATTTAACAACATTGCATATAATATGTATACGTACACAAACATCCTTACATACATATATAAATATATCTTCATAGTAATGATGATGGCGGTGATGATTTTGTAACTGTAATAATCAAGCGTTTTTATGCTCTATTCACTTGGTTTTTGTTTTTTCGAATTAAACTTTAAATCTTAAGTTTTGTTTCTCCTTTTGTTTTTTGTTTTGGATTTGGTGTTGTGTGTGATTTTTTATGTAAGCATTGAAGTGTTTTCATTTGTAATTTCCATTTTCTTACTTTTTTTTTCACTTCTTTTATTTTATAACAGTGAATCAACAGGTGAGAGAGATGCCAAAGAAAAAGCAAAATTGATGGACAAAAAATAATTTCAACAATAAGAAAATCAAAAAAAGAAAATCATTTATTCGCGAATTTTTTATAACTTTCAAGCCATAAAATATAAGCAATAAATTGAAAATAAGAAATAAAATGCATGAATGTATGCGTTTCATGTTAACAAAATACAAACATCCGTACGAAAAACGGATTTCTTTCGCACATATATACATATATAGAACATACTTACATTAAAATTTTAAATAAATTTTTTTTGTTCATTCACACATAATATATACAAATGCATATGTACCTATGTATATGTAAATATTTCTCTTTTATTTAGTGACTTTAATATTTTAACGAAAAAGTTAAATTTAACTTAAAACAAAATACATATGTACATACATAATATCGAAAACTTGGTGAGAAATCCAAATTCAATCAAAAAGTTTATTCTTGTTACCACATTAAAAAATTTTTATTCTCTTTAATGCCATCTAACTTTTTTTATTTAATACTAAACGTGAATAAATTCAAAATTATTAATTTTTTACGTTCAAGACTTAAGGAAGCGGCCTTAATTCATCTGTCAATATTTTGTCTTTAGGAGGTCCTTTTTAAGATGACTTAAGATAAAAACACAATTAATCCCTGTGAGTAGCTTTACTCTAACATTATTAAATTATGCTTTATAAAAAATTGCTTAAATTTGAATCATTTTAATTATTTCAAGTTGCATCGAACAAAACTGTTTATTTAATTGTTTCAAACAAAATTCATGCATTTAAAAAACTTACGGTAAAAAATATTTGCATAGTGAGTGGAAATGGGTTAAAGTACAATACAAACAAAATTTTATAAGTAGATGAAAGTAAGCAATGACAGTAAAATAAAGAGACAAAAGAAGAATTATCAAATAAAAAACCCCCGATTCTTAAAAATTGTAACAAGTTTTTCCAAAAATAAAAAAAAAATTCATTTAAAAAGAAACTGTAAACTTTTACGAAGGTCATTATAACAAAATTTAACGATTAATTGTCTGAAAAAAAAAATGTCTAGCTGAAATTTTACAATAGAAAATAATAAATTGTTCTTTTTTTCGCTATGTAAAAAAAAACAAGAAAAAATATAATCTATCTCTCTCCTACATCAAATCATTTTTCTTATTTTCTCTAATAGAAATTTTTAAATTACTTATAGCTGGTAGACTGTGCAAATAAAATTCGCAAATTTTTTGGGAAAAATTTTTTTTTTTAAGAAAAAGAAAAAAATAAAAAGAGCATTTGTATTAAATTGGAAAATTTAAAGGAACACAAGAAGTAAGTAGGCAGATATGTACATAGATAATATCAATTTAATTTCAATAGGTAATAATTTACTGCCGAATAATCACAATAATACCAAAAATATAAAAAACATTTAAGAGAAAAAAATAAATGGCGATTTTTGCTTCTTAAAATTAAAGACAAAATGGCGACACCGCATTTTTCTAAAAGTATTTTTTCGCTTTTTTTTTTATAGAAATATGCAAAAAATAATTGGAAAAAAGCAAGAATAAAATAGAATATTGTAAATGAACTTTAAAAATAATTTGGCGGAAGAGGAAATAATTCACAACTTTTTGTTATTTTTTTATTTTTTGCTCATTATTATATGTTATTGTAAAAAATTCTATACTCAAGGTTATAATAAACTAGTTTTTTTTTCTAATTTTAAATTTTTGTAAATAAAACTAATAAAATAATTCTAAAGAATAAAAACACTAAAAACCAAAAATTTTGTAATAAATTTTTGATTACAAATTGATTTAATCTTTATTTTTTAATTTTAAGATTTTGCAAAATAAAAGTCATCGCAACATAAAATTTGAAAATTTCCTACCATAAGTACGAAAAGGAAAATCTTAGATCAAGTGGTATGTTGAATGGCAAAGATGGCAATCCAGGAGAGATTATGATATGATCGCGACACTAAGATTATTGAAAAATTGCTATGCTAGTAAAAATTAAGTGCTAGGCTAGTGCTACTAACACCAATCTTTCAAATTAAATATTCATTCTAGAATGGCATACAGCAAAATGCATGGTCTGGAAATAACAGTGAAAGCTTGCGGAAGTTTTATTCATTCTGGAATGGCATACAGCAAAATCCATGGTCTGAAAATACCGGCGGAAGCTTACGGGATTCAGTAAGAAGAATAAAATAGATTCTGCCTCTTTTTTAATTTAATATAGCATACTATTTTAGATCCATGAAAAATGAACTGACGATGGAAGAATAGACTGACTTTTTTTCAAAAGGGTTTTACAGGTGAATTTTTCTAAAACTTAGCTTTTTTATTATCCATCAAACAGATTCAGTAATTGAAAATGTGTCTTTTTACTATTTCAATAACTTTAAACATGATAAATTTCGTGAAACAATTTGAATAACAAATTTTTCGAAAATTATGCCATCGTTGATAGTTGCTATTCTTTAAAGGAAAAGTAGTTTCTTACTATGAGGCATGGTTACATTCAATCGCAGTCTTTTATCTTCTAATCTAATTACATTACATTCCCATAATTTTGTTTAAAATCTAACTTCGAATAAATTGCAAATCAAAATGAGAACAACTAATGATTTTCATAAAATTAAACGCATAAAAATAATTTTTTTTTTCACGGTAAATTCAAGCGTAAAGACTGTTATTCTGTTTTTCTTTTAATAAATATAGCTTTATCTTTTTCTAGTTTTTCTCTTTTGATTGTAATTCTTTCCATTCTAGATATTTTTAAAAACTATATTTTTAATCGAAAATATTAAAAATTTGCAATAAAATGTTGACCTTCTTTTTTAAGATACTTGCTTGTTTGCTATATTCATGCAAACATTGATATTAAAACGCAAAATTTAAAATAGCTTGAAAAATATAAAAAAAAATTCATACAATTCAAGGTGAGAAAGAATTTTTTTCATGTTTTTCTTTTTCTATTCTCATATTTTATTTTTCATATTAAATTCTGTCAAGTTCAAGCGAATTTAGATTAACTAATTTTTTGTTTGCTTACTTACTTATTTTCTTACTCGTTTTTTTGTTATTCTTATTTTATTATCATAGTTTCGACACAATTACATATTTACTTAGATTGCTTTTTTTTTATATTTTTTCTCGTAGTTACTAGAATTCTGATTAAGAAATATTTGCATTACAAAATAAATATTTTTTTTAACAAAAAAATATTTTTATTTCAGGTTTTTTTTTAATTCTTTCAAAAAGTTTGCATTACTTGAAGAAAAATTACACATTCAGTCCTATTATGAATTCCGTTCGTTACACTGAAATTTGGGAAATTTCGAAATTCATATTATCAATTCCGAACTACTAAATTTGTGCTCCGAATATTCGTAAAAAAGTAATGATAAATTACGTTCGTAGTAAAAATAAATATGAAAAAGAAAGAAATCAACACGAGTAGAATTTGTGAACAAGTCTACGTTTCGTAGTTCTACGAATGGAATTCATTATAGAGCTGATTATGTGAAATTTGACATATTAAAATTTCATATGGTCAATATTTGATATACTTTGAAGAAAAATTTTGATGTAGCAAATTGGGTAGAAAGAAATCGAAGTATTTATTATGTTTCATGTACGGAAAATTCCAAAATGACGGCATTCAGAATTTTAATTTTCTTCCGATTTATAACATATTTACTTCAAAATATTCAAAAGAAAACTTGTTTAATGAAAAAATTCGAGATAATTATTAAAGTAATTAAATAATTGAAGTAGAATTAAAAAATAAATTTAGAATTTTTAGAAATCAAATATGTAATTGCTTAAACGTACAGGCTCGGAAAATTTTCATTAGTCAAGTAAATTTTCGTTTTCAAGTAAACAAATACTTTATTTCGAATCTTATTATTTTAAGTAAGAATTCAAATTGAAAAGCTCGATTTATATGTACATACATAGGTATATTTTAACTCTTCACTACATTATATAGAACTATAAAAGAATTAATTACGAATGCTGCAATAGTGGCAAAATATGGAGAAAAAGGTTGAACAAAAACAAATAGCCAAGAGGCGCCTGATGGTCAATTTGAAAATTATAAAACCAATATTTTTATGCGTTTTCATTATGAGTAAAAAATCACAATGACCCTAACCGAACACACGTCCAAGCAATAAATCAAAATCGTTAAATTCATTTGCGATCGTCTTTTAAATTTATTTTCGCAGCGCGTAGCGTGATCTCATTTCGGCGTATTCCTCTCAATATCAACGTCTTATTCTTATATTATTATTAATTTTATGATTTTTACAAAATATAAAATTCAAATTTTTATAGCGCTGCCTAATAACTTTTATAAATTTTCACACCTAAAAATATATTCGAAATATTCGATTTATACTTAATTTATCGTATTTTTCTTTCAATTGAAACAATGTTGTATTTATTATTTTTAAAAATTTATTTTAAGGTTATTGGCATTTAAATTTATTATTTTTATTCAATAATCTTTGTTTTTTCTTATTCCTAAATTTAAAATAAAGAAATTTTTGTCTTTTGTTTCTATGTTACCTACGTTTTCTATATTATTTTTATTTTGTCTTATTTTTGAAAATATTCTAAGAATAAAAGCTCTATATTTAAATGATTGATACTTCGATTTCTAGGAAAAAATAAAAATTCTATACAAAATCAATAAGAAGAATAAAAATATGAGAAATATTCTAATAAATGTAGGTGAAGAAAACAATCTGTGTATAAAAAAATTGAACTTCTATTTAATCTATGAATTAAGTATAAGTTCAATTTTTATCTAAAAATATCTACATGCTTCCGAACTTTCCTATATATGTATGTACTTAAAATATATTTTACATTAACATTTACATTTTTAATATATCGTAACAAAAATAATTTTGCAGTATATTAGTGTTGCCGATAACTGTGTATATGAGTGGTTATATCAGTGTTGCCATAAATCATAAATAAGTTAATTGTATCAAAGCTGAAATAGGTAATTTTGATAGCTAAATCGAGCTCAAGTAGTTTAATCTAACTTGTTCTAGCTCAGAAATTAAATTTAAAAAAAGTTGTGATAATGAAAGATTTTAAATTCAGCTCGTATATTTTCTGAGATGTAAATTTCATTTTGAAATTTCTAACCCCCAATTGTTAATGGCATACAAAAAAATTGATTTTGAGAAGAAATTTTGAAAAAACATAAAATTTTAAAAAAAATTTACGAATGTATATACCTTAATCTGCTATAAAGAACCGAATCTGGCAATACTGTTTTACATTTATCTTAGGGAAATATACAACAAGTACACTAAAAAATAACATTGGCTCTTTTTATCGTAATAAATATTTATGAGAATAAAAATTCTATTTTTAGCAAAAAAAAAAAGAAAATAATTTCAATTGAAAATAATATATAGAAAAAGAAAAACAAAAAAAATAAAATAAGTAGCATAATAAAGAAAAAACAACAAGAAAATCGTTGTATTCTATTTAAAAATATTTTCAATTAATAAGTATTGAGGTCGTTAAGGCAGATATGTATTGTATATATATGTACATATGTATAGTATGGATATATATGTGTCCCACAGGTAAAAAAGGTGTTTTGCTATAAAGTGAATGCATAACGTAGAGAGAAAAAAATTAATATATTTAAGAAATACTTAGGTATGTACATTAGGACCTTATAGTTTATTAGCTTGACTTTTTTTAAGATCAAATTAAATTGTCCCCGAAAGTGAAAAAAAAAAATGAATAGAATCGCATTAATCAAGCGCAACACTGTTAAATGTCTTAAGAAAATGCAAATATTTATAAAGGGAATTTATTTATTAAGTGATTTTAAATTATGTTCAAGCGCATATTTAAACATAAATATATTAAGAGATAATTGCTTCGAAATTGTATAATGTACCTACTACACTATTCAGCAATTATAACTTATAAGCTGAATTGCATATTATCAACAATATTACTTGCTTACCGAAAATTTCAACATCAAAAGTCCTGATATTTTGTACTATCAAACTAAAATTTGAATTTAAAAATATGAACACCTTACATTTTATGTGTATATATGTAACAATGAATATAATTTTCTGTATATAAAAATTTACGATATAGTACATAACATTATTTTATGAATGTTCATGAATCCTATATTATTATACTATAGTATAACAATAATAATATAAAAATCTATAAAAAAAATTTAAGAATAAATTGGGTATGAAATAATTCCAAGTTTTTCATTGTTTTTATTTTTCTTTTCTTTAAATACATTATAAGATGAACAAAAAAGCTTTGGATTTTGGATGACAAATTTTGACGTCAAGAAATTTTCGAAGAAGAAATCAGTTTTTTTTTTTTTTATTTTTTTCTCTTTGTTTCTTTTCTTTGTAATTTGGTATTTTTGTTTTTAGAAAGGCACACTAAGTATAAGTATAATAATGATGCCAATGACGAATGCCGCCAACCATAGAACTTTAAAAAATTCATGAATATTAAAATCCAGGTGGATGACTAATATTTTTAATAAAAAAAAATAAATTTCTTTTGAATTCATTTTTTCAGTTTAATTAATATTTAAAAATAAAGAATTTTCTATAAAAGGATTTGGGATAATGAGATTGTTGATCTAGAGAAAATCAATGTGAATTGATTTAAACGGGAGACTCTTATACGAGTATGAGTGCAATAATAATTAATGATATTAGTTATTTGGTTTTTGGAATGCATATTCAAATTAAATTAGGGTGTTTATAAGGAAAATATTCATTAATTTAATTAATCTGGTCAGATTTTTATTGCGTTTTGTTGTTACGAAGGATCCAATATCAATTTAAAAAAATAAGTATGTATAAGTACTTGGAATGTAGTGAAAAATGTAGTTGATCAAAAACAACAATTCTTGTAAAATAGTACAAATTTCCCTTTAACAAAAATACCTAGAATTGGAAGCAATGATGTATTCATACTTGCAAATTCTAGCTAATCCCGTTATTTATTATACAGTTTAATATAATAGTAAAATAATTATATATACATATACCTACCTACCTACATAATATAGGTGGATAAAAAGCAACAACAACACAAAAAGGAAATTATCTAACGTGTTATTTCCAAAGAAAATTAGGTTAACGTTTGGGAGCTGAACCATTTTATTAAATTTTCATTACAAATGCATAGATATATCAAGTTTACATATGCACCTACATTCATATATTGTATGAGAAACCCTTACTATAATAATGTTAATGGATTTAAAATTACTCACTCCCACACAACAGTAAAAAGGAAATTTTTCGCATTATAAAGATAGAGAGTAAATTATTAAAGAGAAACGGATGGAAAAAAATAAGATATTAAAAAAATATTCAAGTTTCACAACTTTTCATAAATTCGTTTAAAAATATAATTTTTCGATTTCATCATAAAATTTTTTTGAAAAAAAAAAAAAAAAAAGAAATTCGTTTTTATCATTTTAAAAAAAAACTTTAATTGTACCCTCACCGGTTTACATTTTTTGTTTTTTACATTTAACCTTTCCTTATGGCAATAAATAAAACTTCATTTCTTAAATGTATCGAGAGAGCTGATACATGCTTGCCATAAAAACACACATTCAAAACTACATATTATGTGCCTTATACTACAATGTTATATGCAAAAAGCCAAGAAAATAATAACAAAAACAAAATAATAATAATAATACAGAAAAATAGAGACACTCAAACAACACGTGACACAAAATTAAAAAGCTTATCATCACATTATTATTACATTTGTTTGTTTATTATTCTTGTTGTTGCTGTGTTGTTGTTGTTGTTTTGAACGTGTGTATAAAAATATTTTAAATAAAAATAAAATGAATGCCTTTTTGCCATAAGTTTATTACGAAAAATCGACATTGGGAAAATTTTAAAAATAACAAACAAAAAAATTTTTGCAATGAAAATGTAAAAAAAAAAAAAAATTTTATAAGAAAATAAAAAACAACAATTCACACATTTTTTAATCGTATTCAATTTTGAATTTCATATTCGAATTAACTAAGTTAGTGTAGTAGAAATTCTTAACGTTATGAAAATTAATGTATGTAGTAAAATGATTTTGTAAGTACATATATTTAAAATTCAAATACGTACATTATATAAGTGAAAATGTAAAAAGGTAAATGTTGATTTAGATAAGAATGTCTTATTTATTACTTACATATGTGCGATAAAGTTGAGAAAATACCACAAATTTTTAGAAAATTCTATTCTAAATCAATAGCATTGTAGTAGATACAGTCAAATCTTGATAAAAGTATAAATAAAGAACTCAAATTTAAATGCAAATATAAAAATAATGTCAGAAATGGCTTATTAAATTTAATTTGAAATTTAGACTTATTTAAAAAAAAAAAAATTGTAATTTTTAAAGTTTTTTTGTCATAACTCCGAAATTAATTGAAATACATGAATAAAATTTTAACAGAAGATAAAATAAATTCTAAAGAATTAAAAAGTGAAATAAACTGAAAAATTACAAAATATGACTTAGACGTTTTGTTTTTTTTTGCTTGCAATAATATAAATATGTATTTATGTAAATCATAGTCATGCCATATACAAAAATATGTGAATGCCTGTTCAGAACACCACTGTTGTACTACAATAAACACTACAATAATTCACAATGATTCACAAGTTTTTGCAGTAAATTTACTACATTTATGCAAATAATTTACAACATCACTTATACAACTTTTAAAATGTAAAATTAAAATTTATAGTTGTCATATTGTTGCTGTAACGTGTAACATTTTGTTTTTTTTTTTTCTTGTTTTTTTGATTGAAGTGTTGCACAATTATTTTAACCAGGTTGACTTTGTTTCATTTTCGTTTTTTCTTTTATTTTCTTTCTTCATTTTTATTTTATTTTTTTAATTGTTTTGTTTACTAAAGTTCTCAAATTTTATTTTCCATTTTTCATATTTTTCATTTTTTTTTGTTGTCTGCAAAATTTTTGCACACGTATTTTTTAGTTTTTTATTGTTTTGCCAGTAACCCCAGCTGGTCTAAATTTTATAAAAATGGAAAAATTATTCTTCTTTCACAATATAACAAACAATGAAAAAGAAGAAGAAGAATAAATGGCTGAACAGAAAAATTCATTTTTTATTTTTTTTTTTGCTATTTTTTTTGCAAGGCAAAAAAAACAAACGAAATGCAAAATTAAATAAATTAAAAGAAAAAAGTTTCGAATAAAATGAAGAATTTTTTATTTATTTTACAGATTTTTTCGGTTTTTTTTTCTTTCTTCTACTCTTAAGATGACTAGGTACTGATAAAGATGACTAGATTTGAATATTGAAAGTTGAAAATTACAAAAACAAATTTAAATGAATGTTAATTAGAAAACTTTTATACAAATTAGAAAATATTTTCCACTATAGCAGAGGAATTTTTTTTTTTAATTAAAATATTTTTAACTTTTTTTTTTATTTAAATGTGGAAAATTTTTTTATTGTATATGGAAAATTTTACATATTAGGAAATTTTCATTGATTGAATTTGGAATTGAATAAATTACTTTCAAATTGAGAGTATTTTACTCATTTAAATAAGGAAAAGGAAAAATTTTAGATTTTAAATGAGAATCTGATTCTTATTCAGATTACAACACTTAAACGGTTCAGTTTTAAAATTTACATTTTAAAGAATTGTTATATGCATATCGCATGTTTGCTGTAACACTAATATAACTCAAAATTTGCACGTTTGAGAATATCAAATTTTAATGTTTTGAAGTTTGAAAAACACTGTGTTTATCTCTGTATTAAATAACTCAGAAATCGCATTTTTTGAATTTTGTCGCTGCTGCAGCAAATGAGTGATACATACTTATATTTCAATATCACTGTATGTGGTATGTAGGTATATGTGATTTAAATTTGCGATTGACAAAAAACATTTAAGTACATAATATAAAAATTAGGTCAGATCATTATCATTCGAAACACATAATAATTAAAGGGTTGTAAATTATAATTAGTAAATAATAATAATAACAATAGAACAAAGTGCCATTCCATCATCAAGAATATTTTATCGTCAAGAATATTTTATCCCATTAAAATTCAAGTATTACAACTGTTTGAACAGTTTTAACACAAATAAATTTATTCAATAAATCATTTTTATTTAGTGACGCTTTCCTAAATAGACGCGTACTACTTATTGTGCTTTGATGCTATTTAGATTAAGTTTTCCAAATTCGCATATACTCGGTATTTCGAAAAAGTGCAAAAAATCTTTTTTCGCCTTTTTTTTTTTAATTTTCTTCAACATTATAAAGAAAATCGTAATTTATTTCAAAGCTATTTCGAATACGTTTTTGTTTTTAATATTTTTTCGCTTTCTAAATTAAATTTAATTGATTCAATAATATTACGTATAACGTAAAAAAAATTTAATAATAAAATAATTTACATATATTTTTCTATTTTGCTTTGTTCAATGAATACTTATTAAACTCTACGAGAAGTAGATTTATTGCAAAAAAAATTTGCTCTATTAAAAATTTTAAGCTCAAAAGTCGAAATACTTTGTTTACTTTATTTAAATATTAATTATGAAATTAAAATCAAAATTTATTTTTGAAAAACTTTTAAAATTTAATCAAAAATCTACAAATTTTGAAAAAATCTTTTTACACGATCATATTATTATAATTTGAAATAAAATTGACTGACAATTTACAGGGCGACGCACGTATGTAAATTTTGTATTGGAGTTTATGTGTAAATATACCCTTATTCTATATTTTTATTAACTAATAATCAAATTATGTAGAAAACAAGAGTGTAAAAGAACAGTGAGATATAGTTATATACATTGTGTATAACACATATAAACAAATTTTTAACAAAACTGAGAATGTATTCTAAATTATTTGAATGTAAAATGTTAGAAACGCAAAAAAAAAAAAGTTTGTTCTTAATACAAAGTAAAAAAGTACAACAAAGAGCAAAAAAATTTTAGAATAAACTGAAAAAGTTTTTTTATTTAAGTAGCTGAATGTGTAAGTACTTATGTATGTATATGAATTTTTAATTTGGAAACCAAACAAGCAAGCATACAATTATAAAAATATAAAGACAAGTTCGAATGAAGCAAATTTTTGTAAGAAAACGCAAAATTTTTTATAAACGCTACTAATTTCCACAGCTATTAACAAAAATTTTTGGCAAAATATTTAAAATTAGCACCAGAGTCATGACTGTATATAAACATTCAAAATTTTTAAAATTAAAAATGAAAGAATGCAAAAATTCAAAATATTACACAATTTTATGTTCAAACTGTAGCAAGAATTCTTCCCCTTTGAAAATTTTCCTATATTAATTTCGAATTGAAAATATTTCTACTTATAAAATGCTTTTATTCAGAATCACTCACTGTAAGAGAATTTTTTTATTATAATGTAGAAATCTTGAAAATTGCAAATTGTATGACAGTTGAAAAAATAGAAACAATTCTCTTCCGAATTTTAAAGTAATTGAACAATAATGGAATGTAATTAGGGAAATTTTTACTTTGATTATTCTCTTATGATTTTAAAAAATGTGTTTGGGAATTTTTTTTTCGTACCACAATTTTTAACAATACTAATTAAAAAATAAATCATGATAATGGGAATAAATAAATCTTGAGGACTGAATGAAGGGATTTCTTCTTTCCTAATTTAGACTAATAAGTAAAAGAATTTTTTATACTTACTTAAGTAAGTACAAAATAATTTCGTTATTAATAGTAAACATTAAACAAATAGCAGCTGTTTTGATGACATGACACAATTATTTTGAATTCAAAATTTGAAAAAATTAATTATTTTAATGATTTTAATTTTGTTTTTTTTTTTTTTAGAATACAGTGAGAGTTTTTGACAATTTCATAAATGAACGAGTAGCAATGATACAAGCTCCTCTTGACCAAAATTTAAAGTCTCTCTTTATGATAGTACGTAAAATATGAATTTAAAATGAAATCAATTTTACCAACATCTGACACGAAAAACTTTCAAACAACAAAGTTAATTGAAATTTAATTTAAAAAAAAAATTCTTTTCAATTCCACAATATAATCAAAGAATAATCAGGTTATGTAAAATGATATGGGACCCATTTGGTTCAATGGTAAAAAAAATTATTTTTGCTTATATCAAGACCACATTTTAATGGTTTTATGTACATTTATGTGGGGGCCGAGCTTGCATTTTCATTCATTCTATTTTATATACACATTAAGACATAAAGTTGTTATGATGTAAAAGTTTTATCCTGTTAAAGTGTAAGTACAATAATTTAAGTTACAAATTCAATATTAAAATCAATTCCTTTTCTTTTTTTTTTAAATCGACATAAACTACTTTTGTTTGTGAATTCGCAGATGCATAATTGTATTTTGTATAAATGTGCATTCACATATATATATATATATATATATATATATAATTAATTCTGTAATAAAAATCAATTTAAATCTGTATATTTTTCCATAATGGTTTTAAGTACATACTTTTATCTTACATTGAAGGTTGACTATCCATCTTTTCCAATTTATTTTAATTTAAAATATAATCTAATTTAATTTAAATAGAAAAAAAATGAGAAAAAATAGAATTGATCATGTCAACTGTGTGATAGCTACATATGTATACTCGAATTTACTATCCTATGGGCGAAAAAATATGCTATAGCTGAAACTATGACACCGACTTTAATTTCGTAGGTTTTGTTTTACAAGAAATTAAATAAATTTTCTAAGTGATATTTTGAACTTTTTGTATTACTTAAATGATTTGTGAAAATTTGATGAGATTAACTCAATTAGGTCTTAAGTTATCGTTGATACAGACGGACAGAATGACAGCCATTATTAAAACGACTCAGAATTCGACGCTGATCAAAAACATACACTTAGATCTATATCATAAACTATTATCTCTTAGCGTTACAAATGATAAGTCAAATTTATAATACCCTTCGAACATACATTCACACAGGTATATAAAGTAAAATCAATTTTACTTATTTATTTTATTATTTAATTATACAAGTAAGTAATCGAAAATGTATGTAAGCTTTAGGGGGAAAAGACAGAAATGCAGAATTTTTAAAGGTGCATTCTTAAAGAAATATTGATGTGCTCTTTTTCATTATTATTTATCTTAATAAAATTGATTTATTAAGGGAAAATTATTTTACGTAGAGAAAAATTAAAGGTATCAGGTGTACATTTTACGAGTAATGTGAGAAAATAACAAAAAAAAAAAAGATACTAGATTTATATTTTAAAGGAGTCAACTATGATAAATCTTGAACAAATAGAAAAAAACAGAAAAATCAATTTAAATTATACTGTGCTACGTTTACGAGAATCAATGCTGACTCTATAAGAATCAATAATATGGTAAACAATCGTTACATGTCGTTTCTGATAGTTTTAAATCCGGTATACAGAATTGAACGACTTCATACCGATAATACTTAAACGATAATAGTAATTGTGAAAAACTACGTTATTAAATTTCAACTTTCGGCAAAACACGACCTTCTAAGTTTTACATACTACCTAATATTTTAATTTCACCCCTTAATTATACAATAAATTCATAATTTTCACATTATTATACGATAAACATGAAAAATAAATGAAAACTTTTCAGAATTAATTCAATAATTTTTATACTAAAAATAATTATGTGAATGTATGCACAATATATGCGTATGTAGATTATTCTTCACTACTCATTCATAAATTACTTATGGATAATATTGTGTTCAGTGTTATCGTTTTCTCACAATTTTGCTTGAAAACAAAGTAGAGACACAATCCCGCATGCCAAAAAATACTATAATAATAATTTACAATGCAACCAAAAAATATTGCACATGTGGCATTCATACAGACAAATTTTATTCACATCTAAGTACATAACTACTTATGTAGGTATTGTCTGTAAGTATGTACATATAAAAAAGTTAATTAAAATTCAATTAAATGTTCTATTTTTTTTTTATTTTGTTTCGCAACAGAAATAAAAGAATAAAAAAAATTGCATACAATTTTTTTTTCTCATGAATTTTTTTTTCTTATTGCCATGTACTGATTACCTACATACATATGCACATAAAATTGTACATTAATGTATATCTGAAGTAAAAGTGGAATTATTATGACCTTGAACTAAATTCTTATAATATATGGATAGCTTTCCATCATAATCATTATCAACATCATTATATTACCATCATGATTATTATTATTATTATTAATATTGTTAAACCTGCTACATAGTTAACTGTATTCGATATTTATAACTAAGAGAAAAAAAAATAACGAAAATAAACAAAAAAAAATTTATTATTATTATGCTACATTAACTATCATGTCGGTGTGAATGTTTGTGTCTGCATAATATAATTAAAATAACAATAATAAAATCAAACACGAGCAATAAAAACAAAAAAAAAATGGAAACGTCAGTAGAACTCTCTAAAATTTTTCAAAACATTTGTTTTTTTTTCAAATTTTATCATCACCATTTTTCCTCTCTTTCTTAATCTCACCTCACCTCTCCACTTTTTCCTAATCTATTTTTGTTGTATTTCTTTTTTTTTTATTACAAACCTTTTTGTTATTTTATGCAACACATACATGCATCCGTACTATTTAATACCATACACACATACGTATGTGTGCATTTTATGTGTACGTACATGTTTATATATAATATAATCAGTAGTAACTATTTACTATAGTTAAGTACCTACATGTTATTTTGATTATTTCTCTATATTTTTTTTCTTTTTTGTTGCAAAAAGGAAATTGCAATGTAAAAGTGAAGAGGGAATGAAAAGAATAGAAATAGGAAAAAAAATACAATGTAGAAAAAAGAAAAGGATAAATAGCAAATAAAAAATTGTGGTACTATAAATAACGGTATTTTTTTTCATTCTGTTAATAAGTACTTTACATATGTATGTACATATATGTATATATGTACATATTATGTACATACTTGAAAGCCATAAATAATATGCTACTCATGTAATTTTGTTTTGTATGATTTTTGCTTTTTTTTTTGTTTGCAATATATTTGTGCTTAAATATGCATATAGTACATATGTATGTACATGCCTAATGTGTAATTATTATAAATAAAAGTGGGTATATATCTTTATTTATATTTACGTAGTCAATATACATATGTACATATTACATGCAGTAAAACAAAGTATGCACATTGTAATCAAAAATTATTTGCAGATATTTTAACTTAATTTTGCATAAACATATAAATATATCAAAAAATATGAACAATATAGAATAAAATCTGTGTATGTAAATAAGTAGATACATACATACATACATATGTATATTCTTATAATCTTATAATCTTAGGTACATATATGTACATAGTATATTGCATGATAAACTGTGTTATGTAATTTTAAAAATAATTAGTAAAATTGCATACATTAGGGGGCGTGATATTTATATATGTATAACACTAAATAGTTTTTTTTTTTTTGATTTACAAAACGAAAGAAAATCAATAGTTATATAAGGCGAAGGTAAACATTTTATCAAGAATTTTAACTTAACTACCGTCGTCTTATCACATTTAACTCAAATTTTTGTTTTGCAGCAAAAAACAAATAGTACATAGTACATTTGCAGCATAGTACATTTTACTGTTCGCTCAAATAACGCAAGTGTATATTCGCAAACGCGACGCGATGCGTACGACAAATCGCGTCAATTACAAAATCCAAAACTGTGGGTATTTAAATAATATTACCGGTAATCTATATTGATTCAAAGAATATTCAAAAGATTAAAATTAGAAAAATTTAAAATGTGAATTTCTCAGAAAAGAAATATTAATTATGCAGTTACAAGCTTTTTCGTGCCGCAAATTAAGATTTGAAAAACATCGAATTCATGATAAAATAATTATTTATTATAAATAAATGTTAAAATATTTTTTTTATATATAGTTATTATAAAAATACTACGTACATATGTATGTATTTATATATATATGTATATATATTTTGCAGTTGACATAATTTTTCTTAGAAAAGCCTCCAACAACTAAATGCAATGAAATGCGTCATAATCTCATACATATAACTACACTATACGATATTGAAGTTTTACTCAAATTTTAAATTAACTTGTTGAATATTTACGATATGTATGTATTGCAATGTTTAAATACTTACATATATGTAAGTATTTGCAATTAAACAAGGTTACTATGATCTAATTTTATTGATTATTTTGAAAAACAACAAAACATTTTTGTGTGTACGCGCCAGAATAAATTTTTCCATTGAAATTTCAGAAAAAAATTAAGACAATATCGTAAAATTAAAGCATGTGTGTTTATAAATAAAAAAAATAAATCCGAAATTCTGTTAGTATATACGTACATACTGTATATGTATGTATGTATGTATGTATGTAATAGAAATGAACTTAAACTACTTATTTTGAGTACATATTTAGTGTGTAGGTAAAAACTTAATTAGATTAGTTAAATAATTATAATGGTAGTTATCTAAAAATGTAAAATTCAATGAACATTAAGTCTACTTTCAACGATTATCTCGATAATAATAATGTTAACAAAATGTTAATTATACTCTTTTAGTATAAATAGAATTAATAAAAAAAATACGCGACAGACATTTTCAATTACTTGTGTATTTCAAAGAGTTTCAAGGTAGAAAGTACGACGAAATGAAATTAAAGCAATTAAAGGGTAATTTTTTATTTTGATTTTTTAAATTTTTAAAAATTTCATTAATCGAAATTAGTTAACATGAATTTGTTAATATAAATGTATGTAAAGAATAACAATTTCTGTAATATTTACGGCTGAGGTCAATAATTTTTATGGTAGTTTTCATGCAGTTATTAGAGCGGACTCTTTATTAGTGCGAACTCTTCATTAGTGTGGACATTTTTTTAAAATGTTACTGTCAAAATGACGGGAATATTCGGTAATATTCTCATTCATATAAAGCTTTTCGTATTTTTTCTACATACATATGTACATATGTATTTCTTTTAGAAAAATTAAAATATTTTTTTTTAACAAAAATTAATGTAATTAATTATTAATAGTTTTTATTCGAAAAAAAATCTCAAATTTTAAAATTATTAATAAACATTCTACAATTTGAATATTAAATAAACTTGTAACACAAGTATACAAAATTATATACCCTATAAGTATACATATATATACATACATACATATGTATATACAAAAAATTATTATACTTGGATATTTAAAAATTGTAATACACGAGAAATTGCCTCTAGCTTCAGCAAAAAAGAAAAACAAATGGAAAATAAAATGATAAAATCAAAAAATTTTTTTGTCTCATTTTCTTTTTCGTTTTCTTTTCAAGATCGATCGAAAGCTTTGAGAAAGCTTATATAAAAGTTTTACAACTACTACATTAAAGAAAAGTGTCAAACGAATATAGATATGTTTCTAGTGTTATATACTATTTTTGTTTACACTATAAATATTGGGGTACAAATGTGGTGGGAATGATAAATGTGGTGATATAATATTGTTTGTTCGTATATGGATGTTATGTGTTATACCACCACAAATTTTATATATACAACTTATTATTGTTATATAAAGTTATCTATATTCGTATAAGGTAATTTTGTATTTTATAAATTTAAATTATTATTAATGGTGTGGTATTCAATATCACCCCTTTTTTTCAACCTTCTTTTCTATTTATATTTTAGTTCTTTTTTTATATTTTAGAATTTACATACGTAAAAGTATATAACGTCAAATTTATTGTAGTATTGCAAGTGTATATATAGTATGTAAATATGTATATAATTTTTCGCTTTTAGGTTTTATTTATGTTTAGCTATTTTTTTATTGTTATAAAACATGAAAATATTGTTGCCCATCAATAATTATTATTATTATTATGACAATAAACCAACAAAATATTATAAACTCTAGAAACAAACATAAAATATTGCTGCCGAAACAGAAACGGAGGGACATACATAAATATATAGCTATTTATATAGCTAGATATAGCTATTTATGTATGTAAGTATATGAGAAGTATATGTAATTATATTTTTATATATAACTTATATATTATAACAGCAACGTTGCCAAAACATCGTAAACTCAACACGATTATAAAAATACGAAAAATAATTTCATGCTTAAAACTTTTGGGTATTGTATAAATTGGGAATGTATGTAAGTATGTAGTTGTTTTATTTTTCTCTTCGTCTATCTAAATAAACATTCACCTACTTGAAATTAATACATTTTTTATATACATTATTATATTATTAATTATAAATAAATTTAAAAATATGTAAATATATTTACGTACGTACTTATTTACAAGTGTATGGTCTTTATTTTTGTGTGTGTGTATTCATTTAGGTTTATTTAAAAATAATACTTAAATACGTTTATGCATATGTATGTATGTATTTGCTTTACAAGTGACTTGACGTTCGGGACATTTGTACATAAACACACGCGTATTTAAAAGTTTAAATATGTATGTAGAAGATAGGTAAATTTTATTATATGTTTTTTTTTAATTATTTTAATATTTTATTTTTTCTGTTGCTTATTAGATTGCTTGTAACATGTTCATTTAAATAGACATACTTATTTTGTTTATAGGTAAATAGCCTCACTTTAAAATGCTGGTTTTCATTTTTCTTTTTTGCCTTTTGTTTTTTTCCATAAATATTATAAAATATGTGTAAACACATAAAAAAAAAAATTAATGTAAAATAAAAAATTTATTAAAAAATACAGTAAAGTTTAGATATTCAATTCTAGATGAGGTAGGTAGCTATATGTTCCGGATATTAGAAATATCTTAATTGTAATTTGAATTTACCGGGAGCTCTTTTCTCTATTTGACAATTTATTGACAATCAGTTGTTCTACATACCTACATATATAGAAATATGTATGTTAAAGTAATAACGCAAGCTAATATTTAAACAAATATTTCAGTTTTTACAAAAACTGAAATATTCATTTTAGTTTTTGTCAAATAACATTTCTGTCGAAAAATTGACTTTTTTCACCATTTTCCAAATATTTCGTATCTTTTACAAAGTATTCATACTAATACACGTCATTCTTCAAATCTAATTTTTCATTTTAAGGGGGTAAAAACAGATGTCGAATATTAAGACACTAAATAAAGTTCGAATTAGGTAGTCAGATTTTACTTAAATTAAAAAATTTTTTGGCAAATATAACAAATAATTATACGTTATTGTACACAAAAATATACGAAAATATTTAGACAAAATTTCTACTTTTTGGAATAAGTGACCTGATTTAGTATTGCTTTTTTATAAAAAAGTTTCAGTCACAGTTTCTTTACCACCAATACGTCCTATAAAACAGTTTTGTGGAAATAGGATTGTCATTTAAATCTACTACAAATGTTTTAATCTTTCATCCGAGAATTTGAATAGAAATTAAATTTCTAATTTTCTTTCCTGAACAATTTGAAAATTGTGTATTGTTCTTCATTAACAAATTACATTTAGTACGAAGACCAAAAAAATTCTAGAATAATAAAAAGTACTGCTAAAATACTGAATTTATTGTAGCTATAATGTACTTCAACTCATTTATTAGTATGTAAAGTATTCACAATATAAAAATAATTAAATTGAACATTCGTAAGTATGTTGCACATACATACATACATATACTTAAGTACATTAATTTCGAGCTTAATACAAAAATTTTGTAAATAAATGGAATTTTTTCGTTTTAAAATTTTGTAGAATATTCGAAAAGAAAAAAAAAGAAACAATAACAAAAATAATAATAGAGTAAAATAAAATGCATAAAAATTTAGTAAACATTTAACCTCGATTTCCGACATTTTTTTTGTCTTTTTTTTGTTCGTGTCTATTTTTCCTTCAATCATTTTCCTTATTCAATTTTTGTTTTTTTTTTTTTTTTGTTTTTATAAAAATATAATATTCTCTCTATATTAAGCAAATTGTGTCCAAATTTTACCCATCCCAAAAATATTGGAACATTTTGTGCTAAATTTTTCTAATTTGTTAATATTAGAATAACATTTATGTATGCATGTAAGTATATAGTAAAGTGTGCATATGGGGGAACCATAAACTTATAGCAATAATCATACTTAATATTTAGGAAATAATATGCACTACACAATTTTATTATTATGCTGTAGATTTGGGAAAATTAAAATTTATGTGGAAGTATTTTATGTGAATAAAATGTGTTATGTGACATAATTCACATATGTATGTCAAGAATGATTACATTTACATGATACGAGTATACATGTGCGCCTATGCAACTATGACATCTAAAAATTTCATTGAAATATGAAAATTTAAATTTTGATAGCAGTTTTTGATTTTCAAGTGAAATGAGAGAAAAGTAATTATTGAAAGTAATCAATGATGATAATTCATAAAAGTAATCAATGATGATAGTTCATAATATGTAATAGTTTTAATAAAATGCAGAATAAGACAAAAATATGCGAAAAATTCTCAAGTCACTCGCACACTAAAATTATTTTTTTGAGAATAATTAATTAACATTGATTTAAATTGTAATCAAAATTTTGCAGCAAGTACTCACTTATCTTTCATAAATGAAAGTGAGTTAGTACTTACCTACAAAATAATAAATTTTTATATTACAATAAGTACTTAAACTGGAAAATTTTTTTTTTAAATTCTTTACTTAGAATTCTTCAGAAATTATTAAATTAACAGATAAGGAATTAGAAAATTTAAAAATACATTAAGAGTGAACTAAGGTACTTATATGCACTTTTATCATTATCCTAATACCTATTCAAATTTGTTTTAAATTTTAAAAAAATGTAATTAAATGTACATACGTTAAGTGCTTCATTTGAAAGATAACACGAGGATTACCCAAAGAATTTACAATTAGAAAATAATATTACATATACATACATATGTTTTCTTGCTCTTGTTCATTAATACCCGATAAATTATTTTTTATTTACCTACTGTAATATTATGACTCAGAAAATTTCCAAATAAATTCAATAATAATAATAGAGTAGTATTTGTAGAGTGGTAATACCGGTATTTCCAAATTTACTAACATTTTTTATTATGACATTTAAATTCAATTATGTGATACATACAATAAAATTATGAAATTAAATAATATTTAATTTCATGATTTTGCATTAGAGTGAAAAAACTATTTACTGTAATTTGAACTGGTTTAAATTTGGATGACAGAAAAATTGAGATATACATACATATATAAACGACAATTATTATCTTATCTCTTCTCTCAGCGTGTTTATATTGCTACAGACTTTTAAATTGCATCGAATTCAAATGCTCACTGTTTGAAAAGTAATTTAATTGTATACAATTTTAATATTTCTGCATTAATTTTTTCTCAGTATTGGAACACAGAGCGGAAATTACAATATATAAGATTGTTGGTATACTTAAATAAAAAAATAATTTATTTCACTTACTTGTTGTTCGAATTTTTGATATATCTTCAATTTCTTTTTCAAATTGCATATCACGATCATTTGGTACAATAACAACAGAATCACTACGTTCTGTATTATCTTTAGCAGCTTTTGATATTTCACCGCTACTATTACGTTTTAATGTAATAGCTTCATCAGAAATATAACGTACATTTGTTATATTTTCTTGTTGTTGTTGTTGTTGAGATTGTTGCTGTTTATCTGTCATATTTGTATAATTATTACATTTTTCAACACCATGATTTTTAATATTAACAAAATTTTTATTATTTAAATTAGAATTATTAACAATATTATTACCACTGCTACCACCTCCACCACCATTATTAATTATATTATAACTATTATTATTATTATTATTATTATTATGATTATGAATATTATTTATTATTGTTGTTGTTTTATTATTATAATCTTTAACAAATTTATGATTAAAATCAATAATATAATTATTTTTTGAATTTATATTATTATTATAATTATTATTACTAATAGCACTTTTATCATTATTATTTGTATTATTTGTTTTATCTGATGCTAATAACATTTTATTTTTATTTAAATCACAGTCTTTTAAATTTTTATTTAATAATAATTTTTTTGAATTTTTTAAATTATTTTTATCACAAATAATATTAATTTTATTATTTATATTTGTTATATCAAAGCCACTTGTTATATTATTATTATTATTAGTTGTTGTTGTTGTTGTTTCAGCTATTAATGAATTATTATTTGATGTTGTATTATTATTATTAATTATATTTTTATAATTTTTTTTATTATTACTATTATTATTATTATTATTATTATTATTATTTGTTATATTAATAGCATTATTTCTTAAATTACCGCGACGTTTTTTATTTGGTGTATGATGATATTCTTCAATATTATTACCATCGTCTATACTATTAATAAAAAATGTTGTTGCCGTTGCCGTACTATTATTATCTGTTGTAATATTTAATATTTTACTGTCGTTAATAATTTCTTTTTGATTATTTTTATTATTTAAAATAATATCCTTTGTCTGATGATAATTACTATTATTATTATTACGTTTTTGATATTGAGAATTTGTTGTTGCTGAAGTTTTTGTTGTTATAGTTGATGTTATTGTTGTTTTTCCTGTTTGTTTTGAAGATGTTGAAGATTTTGACGATGTTGAAGCACCAGATGATGATACTGTTGATGATGATGCTGTTGTTGTTGTTGTTGATGATGATGATGATGCTAAAGATGATGACGAAGATGTTGTCGATGATGTTTCAAATGCCAATATATTATTATAATTATAAGAAGAATTTTTATTATTATCACTTACATTTATATTATTTTTTGAGGTAGTAGATTTTTGATTATTATTTTTATAATAATCATTTTTAGTATTAGATTTTTTATTATTATTAGTAAATTGTTGATGTTGTTGCTGTTGTTGTTGATTTGAATATTTATCTTGTTTAATATTAACAATAATATTTGTTGATGATGTTGAAATATCTATACAAGGATTATCTTCATAATAACCACTTTCTTGTTCAGGCTCTTTACGAGCAACAATCATTTTATTACCATTACCACCTCCAATATTTGTAAATTGTCTTGCATTTAATGATTTTATTTTACTGCTGCTACCTCTGGCAGTAGATTTATTAACTGAATTCGTTAATTGATGACTCATTACTTATTTACAAAAACAATACTCTCTCTTCTGTTTACTGTTTTCTTTATATATATTCTTGTTACTTTAATTCTTACTTTTCTCTTTATTTTTAAATTTCTTTTTTCAATTCGTGTTTTTTGTTTTCTTTTTGGGTATTGTTGATCTATCTTTGATCAGTTAAAAATAAAAAATTTTTAATTTTTAAAATATATATAGTACGTATTTATATATATATATATATATTTTAAAGCATAATAATCATTAAATTGAGTTTATGACTTTTTTTTCTTTTAAAGTTGGCAGGCATACCTGAAAATATAAAACATATACGTGTATGTAAGTAAGTATTAAAAATAATATAGACAAATTTTAATTTGACAAATACAGTATTTATGTTTGAGTAATTTTTGGAATATTTTCTCTTTTTAAAAATAAAGGCTATAAAATATTAATGAATAATGATAATAATATTATGACGAACGGAGAACTAATGAGAGAACGAATACGAAATTGATGGCTGGTGAGAGCTGTTAAAAGAGAAAGAAAATATTTCAATTCCGTAAAAATATAATTTCTTTTTGACATTCTAAACATAACAATTAATATTTGTTTACTTTCAACTTATTATAGAGGGAGAGAGAGAGAGAGAGTCAAAATAAATGCAAATGTGTTCCAAATGCAATAATTTTCAAATTATCATTCGATATTTCATTTGATTACCTATTTGGTAGACCATAAAATATGTAAGTAAAAATATGCTATGTACTCGTAGTACCTGCATGCAATTTTTATTTGTTATATAAATATAAACTGTAATATTATTATAATATTATTGAGATAATTTAAAGTGACTCTTAACACTTGATTAAAATCACATTTCAGACTACCTTATGTCATTCAATCAGAATGACATAAATGTCATAGTATTTGTGGTAATAAATAATAATGATTTTTCATATAAATAATATGGTTATGTAATAAAATACATATATATATATATATATAAGTATATATATATATCTTTTTTCAATTCTTAAAATAAATTATACAAAAATAATTTTGAGAAAATAATTTGTTGAGAATTACATTTCTTAATAAGTAAAAATAGAAAAAAAGGTTTTTGGAATTATTAAATTTTCTTAATTTATTTTTAATATTTCATTTTTCTCAAACTCAAATTTATATTTATTAAAATTGCAATAATAATAAGAATATCCTGTCAAAAATTGTGACATAGATAATTTAGATTAATTAGTTAATTTATTAAAAACATTTTTAGCATAAAAAATTTTAATAAATGGCAGGTATTTGATTTCTAAGAGAGAAATGAATGTAAAATATAAGTTTCTCTCTCTCTCTCTTCATCTATCGATTCTCTTGTACTTAATAAATAATAAAATTAGAATATTGAAATATATAACACAATTCTAATGTGTTTCTCCTTAGTACTAATTTCTATTATTAAAAAAAAGTGTGACATGTGTTTACTGATTTTATTTACTTAGGAATTTTACAAAATTCAGCAAGAATATTGTAAAATTATGAAAAATAGTGATCAGGTACACATAGTGATCAAGTACACATTTGATAAACCCTTTTATTTCAATCTGAAAATTTAGAAAACTTTGGGATGAAATGTGAAAACCAAATAAGAAAAACAGAGAAAAGAGAAATGAGAGCAACTGTCTAATGAATTTGCAATCCTTCATGAATAAGTTTTTCTTTTGTAGTTAGTGAAACAATATAGAAGGGGAACACGGAACATGAAAAACCACAAAAAATGGAACATAGAACATATGAAATACAACATTATATAAGGGAACATGGTACATTTTTCACGTAATCCAATCAAAAATCCAATAAATCTGATATTTAGTTAAAAATCTTGTATAAAACACTTCAAATTTATTATTTCAAATACATACTATTATATAATCGAGTTAAATTATTTATAATCACCGATTATTTAAAATTGAAACTTTTAACAATGAACGATTAAATACCATATTTTGCAATTTAATTAAAAAAAATTAATAAAAACTCGGATTTAACCACGATTTTACTTTTATATTTGTGTATACCGGAAATTGAGAGCTTTAAATTATTTTTTTTATTGTGATTTTCAATAATTTTTTAATGTTTTAAAGTTTTTATTTCGCTACTTTTTTTTCTTATTTAATTTAAAATGGAAAATTTAAGTTGAGTGAATATCAAATGTGAAACATTTTATTTTTACACAATAAATTTTCAATATCATGTTACATTTACACAATTTCTTACAGATCGCATTGTATACAATAAGGGAGGTCATGTCATGGAAATAAATTTCACATATCAAGTTTTCGGCGGAAATGTGTTTTTCTCCAGAGTAGGGAAGTGTAAATAAACTATTTTTAGGGAAAAGCCTGTATGTCAGTCTGTTTGTGAAGATCAATATCTCGAGTTATACTATAGAAATTTTTATAAAATTTTACATCTGAATTCATTCGAGGATGGGACAGTTTGATCAACTTTTTGGAAAAGACAGATCTTCGGAAATGGACCAATTTCAAGTTTTTTTTCATATAGAGATAAATAATAAACTAAGTTATCGGAAATATTTAGAATGTGGATTAAAACAATGAACTATTAACTTTTTCGGGAATATCAGGGTTCGGAATTTCTTGAAATATAATATTTTAGTTCTAATTGTTAACTGTGAAATTTTGCAGTGAAAACGGATCACGGAAAATGAACGTCTACTAAGAAACGATATGCGGTCGATTATGTGCTGTTCACATCAGATTTTTTTTTTCTTTTACTTTCTTATTTAAAATGATATTTTCAATTTGAGCTGGGTTTTTTTTTTATAAAATAAGTGAAAGTAATAAATTTAACTGATTTTTTTTATTTTCCATTTTTAATTTTTTTTTTCATCAAATGTTTTACATTTTTTACCTCTCTCTCTCTCTCTCTCTCTCCCCTTTCGTAAATAACTACTGCCTGCATCATATAATTTTGCGTTCATAAATTGAACTAATTGAAAATGAATATGGAAACGATTCGAGTTTGAGGAAACTATCAACAAAAAAAAACTGAAAACATGTGAACATTAAAATAAAATTTTTTTTTAAGTAAAACAACAGTAAAATACCAGTAAATTGTAACACTTGTTAATATCATTAATATTTTGATGCTAAATAGGCATTATTCGCTTTAAAGCTTCTTTTATTAGATTAAATAATGTATAAGCATGCCGTAAAGAATATATAAACCATCCCTGACATCGGCATTTTAGTATACTTTAATTACTTTGAAATCCACCTTATAAGTGCTGATTGGTATGCATTTTGTAGAAATGCAGTATTACTGTAAATCCTGATTTTAGGTTATTCCTAAACAATTTAGCTTTTAAGTCTTAATTACAGGGCTTGATAAAGATGCAATATTACTTCAAATCCAATATGAGGTTGTAATAATACTAAACAATTCAGCTTGTAAATATTAATTGCTGAATAGTATAACGATACAGTATTAAATTAGCCGATAATATAGGAATATTTTTATTTTACGAATATAATAGCAGTATACAATTAAACTTCTTAGTATTAGAATTTTAATATTACTACATATTTTGAGTCAATATTTGATTGACAAAATTTTATTCGTCGCATTTATGACAAGTTTAATTCCAATACACTCAAAATAAATTCAATTCACAATTATTATTGAATATTTACTGTCTCTAATGAAATCAGTAAACTTAACTTAGATATTTTATTATTAAATTCACTTTCATTTCATATAAAATTAATTTTTTTTTTTGTGTACAACCAAGTAAGTGAGAAAATACAAAATATATATACTTTATTTTATTTTTTTTTTACTGATTTTGTCTTTTTTAATATTCACACATTTCACAAATTCAAAATAATGATTAGGTACTTTCTGCAATACTCACTGAAAAAAAAAACATTTTGAAATTTACTGTGGTTTAAAATTGAGGGTTTAAAAATAATAAATAGGGCATAACAACGCACAATTTTGTTCCTCTTTCATATTATTTTTGTAAAAAAATTGTAAGTTATATATACTCAATGTACAAACATATAAAGGTATATATATAATAATATTTATTATAAATATTTCGTAATTATTTAGCTGCTATATGCTACCAATTTATTTGTTTATGTTTAAAGTTATTTTGTTGTACAGATTACAATTGCATGAACAATTTTACAATGTGATAAAGTGTTACTGAATCATATTCAAGGTGACTTGCTTTCAGATGAGAATATAGAGGAAGAAAAAAAATACTGAGGCGAAAAATTAGAAATCGAGAAAAATTTTCTAATATTTAAAGCCGGATCAATTCAAATCTTAACGAGTCCTACTTATAATCTGACAAAATTGTTGAAATCAACAATTTGTCCAAAGAATTCAAAAACAAATTGTCAAAACCAATTGCATACGATTCAAAAATACTTAAATGTAAGTTTTTGGCATTCAAATAAAGTGGCAAAAATAATTTTAAATCAATAACAGGGGTCGTACGCTACTTGTCTAAATCCGACTCTGCAATTATACCAGGTAAGAAAAATGATTAACAACAGTATTTTATTGTTGCAGAGTTATAAAACAAAACATTTAATAAAATTGCGTTAACAACACTATTAAAGTATTTAATAAAAATATTAAAATATTTAAATTTTATAAAATTTCCGAAATTTTATTTTATTTTTCAGATTTATCGTCTTCATTTGAAAAGCAATCATCATGTTAATGATTGATAATATTTTCACAAATCTTATAAGAGGTATTCAATAATTTATGATGTCATTTAAAACTCATAAAAATTATTTACGATTTCTCAAATAAAATTTATTCTCTCACAATAATGTTTTTTTGTCTAACAGTATTCAAAGCCGAGTAAAATAAGCAAAATAAATAACGCTAGGCCTCTTTTTTAAATGCAACAATATAACGCGATATATTAGCGTAAATTACTCTATATTTATGTTTATAGACAAATGTTGCAAATCTGAATTGAAATTTATTATTATTTATGGAATATTATTGAGATGCAAAATGTTAGCAAACAAAAATGTATATGGATCAGAAAATTTTTTGTTCATAAACACGATACTGTGCCGATATTTAAATTATTCGCAAATTTTATACAACAAACTGTCAAAAATATATTGCATACATTTTATGTATTACATTATTGTTTCGCAGTATTGCGTTTACGAAAATATCTTCTATATCTAATTTTTACGCAACAAATTTCTAATGCATACTGAATATTAAATGTAACCCATGGCAATATTTTAACATTTCGAGTATGAATATTGCGTAAAGACTTACCTTTTGATTGATTTTATAGTATAATATATAAGTACATAAGTATGTATAACAAAAAAAAAAAAAAGCGAATTAATTATCTTTCGTATATTAAAGAAAAAAAAAAATAAGGTCAAAACAAAATAAAAAATTCATTAAATGTAAAAAAAAAAAATGAAACAATTTCAATTATTTTTTTTAGATATACGCATATACATACATATACATATAAATACAAAATGTATATATATATACATATATATGTATAAAGGTATTTATTTATTTTATATACCAATTTCTTGCCAAAAAAAATTTTTTCTCTTTACTTTTTTCTTCATTATACCTATTTGCTTTTCATTTAAATTATTTTTTTTTTTTTAATTTTTTATTATTTTCTAACTCTATTTTAATTATTATTATAGTTATTCATTATTTTATTATTAATGTAATTTATTAAAAATATAAAAATTATTTTTACATAATTATGTATGTAAAATAATTTTCTTATATACTTATAAGATAATTATTCCAAAAATATATATATAAAATGGAGGATCCCAGTAAACGAATTAAATGGTAAAATTTTAACAGTTAATTAAGAATTTCTAGATTTTTTTTGATTAAAATAGCAAATTTTATTAAAAACTCCCGCAAAACTTTGCGGATCTCGATTTTCATTAAAAAATTCGGCAAAGTTTTTATTTTGAAGTTCGTGCGGATAAACTCCGTAAAGTGTAAAATACGTCAGTGACGGATCAAATATTAAACTGCAAAAAGAATATTAAAGATAAGCGTTTGTGATCTTGACATTTTTTTAAATATTTTCCTTACAATTGTAAAATAATATTATGGAATTACAATTTAAAAATTACAAGAGTTACTATTCTAGAAACAGATCAAAATAAATGTATTTCGTAAATAAAATGCATGCTTTATAAAATTAATTTAATTCGTTCAACTGATAACATCTTCTTTCTATAGCATACAAATTTCTGACTAACATAATATAAGTAATAATAAAATATAACATATTTAAAATATTTATATAATATACTTTAAGATTCCCTGGCTGGTTATTCGTATTATTATAAATTTATTAGGCTCGAAATATTTCATTAATTGAATTCATTAAAATTACAATTTATATTTAAAAAATGAAAAATATTATTTTATTTTTGAAATTTCTATTTGGCGTTCCATTCAAGGAATAAAACTAACAACTGATTTGAAACAGTTCAAGGTAATTTTTTAAATGATACATATAAAAATTTTGTTATGAAAACAGAACAAGAGCGTTTTTCTATTTGTGTTCCGCGGCGAAATGTCAAAATTCATAAATATTTAAATAACACTATTCAGAAATTAAATCGAAATTATCGCAACGAATTTAATCACCAGCGATTTCTTTTTATGTATAACACAATATTACAAAATACTGAACAGTTGATTTTGCCGTTTCGCATTAATAAAGGACCGTTTTCACCGCTTTTGTGATGTTAAATTACACTTAGGAATTTGACATTTTTACTTTCTATACGTTCTACACGTACAGAACAAAACGTTCATTATTCCGCTACTCCTCCAAATTACTTCTTTATACAAGTTAATCTGGTTTTATTAATTAGAGTTATAGAGTTGCCGTATATGTACTCTTAAATGGAACACAAAAAATTTTTAAATTTATGCATTTTATAATTAAAATTTCATAGCACATATAATAAAGAAATTTATTATATTATGCATTACATGATTTAAAAAATAATTTGATAAAAATATTGATATGATAAAATTATTTATTTTTAATATTATGATTTTTATGCTTATAAGTAAAATTACATCAAAAAATTTCTTCAAAACTGTTAGCGTAGTTCCCGCAAGAAATCTGCCCAGGTTTTTTTTTTTTTTTAATTAATTTCAGATTTTTAAATTTATTTTATTATTTAACTCTTATACGATTTTTATAAATTGTGTTATTTTTCATAATTTGAACAAATTTTTTAATTTGATGTTTATTAATAATTTTTCTTCTTGTATTTATTTTTTAATTTTTTTTAAATTTATATTTTGCAAAATTTAATAATTTTCAAATATGACAGTTGTCTGTTTATTCGCAATTATCAAAAAATGAAATATTCTTGTCTCTTTCACTCATTTTTCTGTTTGTGACAATGGTGACAGGGGGGCGTAAAATATTTTGAAGAAATTTTTCAATTTTATTAATTTATAAAATGAAGGTTAACAATTTTTATATAAAAAAAAAATTTCATCTATTATTTCTTAATTTAAAAGATTTTCCTTTAATTTAAATTTAATATATTTTTTATTTTTAATTAATTTAAAAATTATTTTTTAAATTAAATGGGCATTGATTGCTTTATTTATGTAAACATTTTATATTTAATAATAAGGAAAATGAATTTTTTTTTTTTGTGAATTCTAAAAGAAAAATAGAAAATTTTTTTTGTTGCTTTCTTAAATTGTAGAAAAATATTTTTTTTTATTAAATTTTAGAATATTTTTTGCAAGGAAAACATTTCGATTTTATTCTTATTTTATTTTTTTTTTTTTAATTTCTTTTCTAATACATAATTAATTTATTTATAGTAAACTATTTAAAAATATATAAATTGGCTGGATTTTGTTTTTCTTTCATTTGTTCATAATATTACAAAATTTGATTTGATATTTTGCTGGCCATTTTGTTCTCATAAAAAAAACAAATATACTTATTTAATCGAAAAAGAGTTTAGTTTTTATTTTTTTCCTGTTTTATTATAAAAATTGTGTTTTTGTGTAATAAATATACTTTTATTCAAAAATCCTTTGAAAAATTGTAGTAATAACTTATAAGTTTTAAGCTTTTGAATTACCATAAGTACCTATAACAGTATTGTGTATAACACTACGAGTATAAGTATAACTTCATAATTCAATATGAAATCAAAAACTGTTATTAGTTAAGCATTAACGAAATTTATTATTTTTTTAGACATAACATTTTTTTAAAAAAATAGAATAAATTGCTTGAAATAAAATGAAAAAAAAATTAGTTTGACACAGGTAATGAATGACATGAATTACCAATTGTCAAATTAAGTACTTTGATACTTGATAGAAAAAAAATTGTAATTGTTTAGACTACTTTTTTTCTTTTTGCATTTTAAAAATTTTCCATAATTAAAGACTTTGGTGTAATTTTTGAATTCTGTAAAACCGAAATTCCGTATAAGTAGCGCTTCCATTAAGCGAGGGATGAGTGTATATATATATACAATGTCAAACTTATTAGCATCACATCAAATTTTTTCATTATGTCAATAATATTAAAATTCAACAAAACCCCAATTACGCATTTATATAAGTAAAATTATAATACACGTGTAGAAGAAGCAAATCTATAGCACAAATGCATATATACAGTATGTATGTATGTATAAAAGTATAACAGTTTGAAAAAAATAATTTTTTTTATTTTAATTAATTTATTATTTATTCCAATTTTTTATTATTATTTTTAAATTTAAATTATAAAACGTAATAGAAATAAAATTTGCTAAAAAAAAAATTCAAGAAAAAAAATTAAAATTTTTTTTCCAAATTCAATAATTACCTAAATATTTCTGTGAATTAGTAAAATATATGTATGTATGTATGTACATATATTAAAATGTTGCTTTGTAATTTAATCAAAATTCAAATAAAAAATTAAATTTCTTATTACTTAGAATATTTTTTTTAAGTATAATTATTACACCATTTTTAATAAAATTATTTTTTATTAAAAATGTTTTTTTCTGTTTAACTTTTAAAATTTCACTTTTAAATTTTTCTTTTTTTTAAAAATTACATTTTTTCATTTTAAATAAATTTTTTTAAAATAATTTTCATTTTGTAGGTATTTAATTTTTTTTTTTTTTTCAAACTATTTTTCTATTATAATTTTTTTATACAATATTTTTATTTTTGGCACACCAAACTCAAATATAAAATTATAATTCTTCTATTTTTTTTAATAAAAATATTACAAAAGAAAAAAAAATTTTTTTTTTCTCTGCAAGTTTCTTTTTTTTTTTATTATTTTTATTACAAATCATATGATTTTGACCGTTGTTTTTTACATTGTCGTATTTTCTCGCGAAAATATAAATTTAATTTGAACATTTCTGTCTGTACGTTAATAGTAATTTTAATTTCTACATTTTTATTTTTGTTTTTGTGTTTGTTTCGAAAAACAACAAAAAAAGAAAAAATAAATAATACAATTATACAAAAAAAAAAAATTGTTGTATAAGAGAGAATTTTATAAAATATGTGAGAGTGTGTGTGTGTGTGTATAACAATAAAATTTATTTTTTTTTTTTCATTTTATTATTATTAAAGTTTATATTTTTATTTACATACATATATATTTTTTGTACACATGTATTTTATAATAATATAATGTATGTCAAAGCAGTGTTATACTGTTCTCAAAGTGTATATAATATAATAACTACATTCATATACAATTTAAATAAAAAATAATTTTATAAATGTATGTATGGAAATAATATAGTTAATAAAGTGGCAATACACACCCATATAAACAGGCAATATATTTTGGTTAATGCGATACGAGTATCTCATAATAATAATAATAATAATAATGCTTTATGCGATACTGTTATATAGATATTTGAATTGTAGTCTTTTACTATTTAAAATGGAAAAAAAAATGTGCTGTGCTTTTTTCTTTTTTAGTTTTATTCATATATATACTAAATTATATGCCTATTGCCTATTTTAAATACCCCTACATTCCTATCCTATTATTAATGTATGTGTGTATGTAATTTAAAAAGCTTTGAAGGTTTCTTTTTTTTTTTATTTATTTTGTAAGTTTGTGATTTTTTTTGTTATTTATATTTTATATTTCGTGTGCTTTTTCATTTTTTGTTTTTTGTCTTTTTAAAATTTTGTTTTTTTTTGTTTTATTAAAGTTTTCATTTTTATGTATTTTGCTTTTTACTCGATCATATTTTTTTTGTGTTTTTTTTTTGTTCAGTGTATGCGTGCCTTAAATATCATTGTATATACATTTTTATATATATTGACAGTGTAATAGCAATAGATGGTATAATAGTAGTGTACGAGCATTGTATATTTCGATGATTTAGCAAAAACAAAAAAAAAAGTCTACATAATTGCAGTAGTATTAGTAGTAGTAGTATAATAAGTAGTATTTAGTACTATTTAAAATCGAATAGCAATATTATTTTGTTGTGTAGTGTGTACATTTGTACATTTATATTAATTTTTTTTAATATTATTTACTATATTCATTCCTATTTAAGTAATAATATTGTTGTTAGTATTAGTAGTATTTTTTTTTTCTCGCTTTTTTTTTATTGTATATTTTGTAGTAAATTTTAATATAATAAATATAATAATAATTATATTATCTATTTATTTATGTATGGACTTTGTTTTTATAAAAAAAAAAAAATTTTTTTTATAGGTAATTAACCAGTGTTACCAATGTATGTATTTAAATGAATTCAAAAAAAAAAAAAAATTAAAACAAAATAAAAATTTAATTTAAATATTTTAAAAAATTAATGAAGATTAATTAAAAATAAAATTTAATATATGATAATTAAATAATTAAAAAATAGGTAACATTTATTTTTTTATTTTGGTTTGAATTTTTTACATTCATACCTAACGATGTATGCATGTACATATCACTCATTTACTACAATAGTGACACAACTCAAAATTTTGCAAATTTGAGGAAAGAGAATTTTAAAAGTGTTAGCATTAATATGTTCTTCTCGTTATCGGAACATTTTATAATGTATTGCAAACAACTATTTTCAAGTTAGAGAAATGGTGTTTTTGAACAAAAAAAAGAAATATTTTAAGTGGCTTTTGTTTTTCTGCATAAAAAATTCAAAAATAGTTTTTCAAATCAAAAGTGAACAGAAATATGTGAAAAGTAAGCAGAGTTTTGAGTTAAGTCAAAAGCAAATAAACGATATTATATAGTAATTATAATTTCATTTACATAAATGAATATTAAAAAAAAATTTTATACAATTTTTAAAATTAAAAAAAGCTTTTACTTATTCAAGAAAATTTAAACTATGCATGTATTTTCGTTTTTGTAGAAAGATGTAAATTCAGTATTGTTTACTTTACAAATTTTCAAGTTTATCGAAAATATTTAAATATTTATAGGTATAGATTATCACTTTAATAATTAAGTATTAAAATTAATTTGAAAGCAAAATAATTCAATAATTTAGTTGGAAATTAATTAAAATATTTTAGTTGCAGTGTAACGCAATCAATTCCAAAATTAGATCTAGCATCTAAATAAAGTGATATCTAGTTAGAAAAGATTATAAAATATTTCTGATTTTCAGTATTAATTTATGTTCATACATACAAGAAATTATTATGCTTAAAAATTAATAAATAAATAAATTAGAAAAAAAAAGCAAACTTAAAGGATATTGAAATTTATTATATTTATAAAATATTCTATTTTAAATTTAAATGACAATAGATTGCACCAAATTACTAATGCAATAATATTGTGTCAAGGTTAAATTACTATAAACGTTTTTTTTTTTTTTGCTTTTGTAATACTTAGACGGCTATAAATGGGTTTTACTATTTATATCTTATAGATATCACATTAAAAGTTTATATTCAATGCTATTAATTTTTTTTTTCACAATTTAAAATCTGAATCTGATGTAATATTTGTATAAAAGTAAAAACTAATGAAGTTAGATTTAATTCTTAGAAAAATGGAATAGAAATATTTGAACTAGCTTTTATTTATTCAACAACCATTCAAACAGTTTCAATTATTTTCTAAATAAAATGGGATAAAAAAAACCATTAGCAACTCCTAACAGATTGAAAAAACGTTTTAGAACAGAATTACATCTTTGATAGTTCGAAAACAGAACTATTTCCTTAACTGTTTAAAAACAAAATTCAAGTTCCTCGAGAATTTGTTTAGTATATTAAATTAAGAAACGGACTGAAAACTTATTTAATGTAGTTTATTAGTCAAGACTAAACTATCGAGAAAAAAGAAGCTTATTACAACTGCTTCAATTTCCTTTCTGACTTTAAAAAATTTTTTTGGTAAATTTTATTTATTTTTTAATTTATTTACGTTTTTAAAAACCATATAGCTATACAAATTAAATTTTAATAAATGTTGAAATAAGGAAATAAAAAATTGAATTTCAATGAAAATAATTCATAACATTTTAAATAAAGTGTATACAAATTACATAGTTAGAAGCATTGCATAAAAAAATTGAAAACTTTATTATACATATTTGCTTTATAAGTATATTAATACTGAATTTCAGTGTCAAGTTTACAATTGATTATGAGTACTTCTAGTTGATAAAACTTATTAATTTCTTTGAACAATAATTTCACAAACTGATAATGACAAAAATCATTCTACCAAATAGTGATATACTACAAGCACCTTACTAACGAAATTAATTTTAAAATTTAATAAAAATAAAATCTAATTATATTTATTAAATAAATGAAGTAAAAAAAAAAACAAAAATAGAAAGACAACAAATTAAAAACAAATAAAAATCGTATAAAATAAAAGAATATTTTATTGAAAAAAAAATATATAATATATATATATATATAATAAGTGTATAAAAGATAAATAAAATTATTTCATTATTAAATACATATTAATTTTTTTTATATTTTTTACATTTAATATTCGAATTAATTACAAAAATGTCTTACAAATAATTTATATTAGTAAAATTGAATGTTTTAACATTTTTGTTTTTAAATTATAAATTTCAATTATTACATTTTTATATAAAACACCAAATTAATTGATATTTTGTACATAAAATTTTTATATATTTATGTACATATACATTTAATTAAATTTTTTATTTAATTTTAAAGCATTTTTAAGAAAAATATTTTAAATTTTCTTTACTGAGATAATAAAAAATCTTTTTTTTTTATGTAAAATGTTAAGTGATATGATTTTGAAAACAAAATTAATAAAAAATAATAATTGTTAGTAAATAATTTTGATATTAAAATTTATTTATTGTATTTTTTTATTTTGTTGATTTTCAAATACAATGAAATCGAGTTTTACAAATATTTTTTAGGAATTTTGAATTAGTTGTTATTATACATAAAAAAAATTTAAATTATTATTTCACATTAAAAAAATAATTTACATTTATTTAAATGAATTATAATGTTGAGGTATAAATAAAAATAATTTTATTAACATTATAATAAACCAGAAGCCAATTGATACTAATAAAATAAATTAAGAAAAAAAAAATATCATTACAAATAAAATTTTAAATTATTTAAATATTTTTTGGGTCATTGTCACTTACAAAAAATTTTAATAGATTTGAAAAATCTAAACAAAGAAAAAAACATAATATTTTAATACTATGTATACCAAATATAAATTTTTTCTGAATTTCATTATGAATTTCCAATAAAATTAATAAGAAAATTATATAGGAAATACAGAAAAATATTAAAATATAAACAATCAATAAATTATAATTTCTTTCATAAGGGTTAAACCCTTTTCATTTTTTTTTTTGTTTACAATCTAAAATAAAACATTAAATATTAAATCAATATTATTTTAATGGTATAAATAGATTTCTTTGATTATTGTAAATAAAAACCTATATCTATTAAAAATATTAAAATGGAAATTAGGAAAAAGTTTTGTTTTCTAAATTAAGAATGTCAATATAATTAAAAATCTAAATTATAGGAAAATTTTTAGCGCCGCTTTGATATTCTCTAATATCTTATACATAATGATACAAAAAAACATTATTTGCATTAATTGCTTTTCCAAGCCAGTTTGTTTTATGCAATCTAAAATTTTGCAAAAAATATTGGTGTACTACTAGGAAAAATTATGCTATATAAATTATATTATCAATTTCGGAAATAATATATTTGTTAATAAATTTAAGTAAAAATTACAATTGCAAATAAAAATATTAATAATTATATTAATTCGGGAATTAATATAAATTCGAGAGATTGATGCTTGAAATATAAAATGATTATTTAATTTAATGACAGTAAAATTTGACATTAAACAAAACAAATTAAACCACGGCCAACACAATTGCATCAAATACTTTTTACTTTTTAATTGTTTTTTAAAAGTAATTTTTTTTATTAACTCATAACTCATAAGTCTAGATTAATATTTCAGAGTATATAATGATTTAGAAATTTAGAATTTTTTCAAAAAACAATGTTTAATAAATGTACATACATATTTTTTCGAGTATTTTTTATGTGAAATAATAATTTAAAACAATTTTTTATTTAACATTCTAATAAATATTATGTATAATATAAAGTATGTATATAAATATGTATAATATAAATTTTTTTATAATATGCAACACTTGAAGTATGTTGAGGTATTAAGATTTCAGATTCTACAACCAAAAAACTTTATTCTTTTAAACAATATCCCAATACTTCAAGTGATACGTTTAACAGAATATCTGTAGGTGAATATAATGTTATAATATGATTGCGATAATATTATGAAAAACATATTTTAAGACTTTTTGTTGTTTTTTTAATAAATGTGTACATTATAATATATTACATTAAAATAATGCCCTCTAAAATCTAAATTATAATATTTATGTATAAATATATTATATAAAAAAAAACATTGTAATATACTTAAAATATTGAATATGTTTATATATAGTTTCTTCTTTTTCCTATAGTATAATATTGCAATCGTTTAATATTTTTTTTTTTTAGAATATAAGTTTTAAGACATTCATCTTTAAAATATTTGAAGATTTTTTAAGCAATTCATTGATGAAATAATTATAAATGTATTTATTTTTGAATTAAAACTAAATTTAAACCATATTTTTAGAAAATATAAGTTTATTAACATTGTATAAGATTTTTTGAATAACATTTTAGAAATATTAAAATCATTGATCTTTTTATAATCAGGGATGTTCTGATTATAAACTAACAGACTCTTAGATCTTGAAAAATTGCATATCTTTTTAAAAAAGTTGAAGTTTTCAATAATTTATAATTTTAAAATTAATTTTTTTTATTAGAAAATTACAAATTTTATAAATAATATAATAACATTTCAAGTGATATATCTAAAAGTATAGACATAAGTGAATATATGTTAAATATTGAAAATATTTCATGAATGAAGTATTAAAACCACACATAAATAAAACACTCAATTGAATACAATTTGTTTATGAATTGCTTAATAAATATTTTGTTAATAAAGAAAAAAATTAAATATAAATTATGATTAATTTAATATTTATTTAATATAAAATATAATTTTTGTTCGTTTACAAAGTTGTATATTTTTTTTTAATAAACTTCCTTCTCCTTGCAACAATACAAAAGAATTTATTTAAAAAAATAAAATTAATTTCATTTTTATTATTATTATTTTCATTATTATAGAATTTTGAACAGAAAATTGTTAATTTCCCAATTTTTTTTTCTTTATATAATTAAGTATTTTTAATAAAAATTTTTTTTGTGTTTTTATTTACATATATTTAATATAGAAAGTGTATATTATTAATAGTTCATTTATTTATTCATTTGTACTCGATATAAAACTACTTCAAAACATTTTTTGTCAATTTTTAAATTATCTTTTTTTTTTTTTTTGGAACTTATATAAATATATAATAAAAATTTATTTTAATACTGGATTGAATGTAATTTCTTTAAAGTTTTATTCTATTCATATAATATTACTTGCCTCTTAAAAGTTTTTATTAGAAAATCAAAATAAAAATAAGAAAAATTTGGGAATAGTTAAATAATATATTTAATAAAAGTAAATTTTATTTTAAGAATTAAGCTTTTCCAAATCAATGGTATAACCAATTTCATTTACCCCGTGCATTCTTGAAATTTGAAAATTAATTTTGGTGCATTATAAACCAAAAAAATTATTTTAATAAAATCGGCAACAACTATAAATACTATTGTTATTTTTATTCAAACAAAATTTAATCTAGCATATTTTTCCTCTTATATTCTCCCATATCAATCAATATTATAGAAATTTCCTAAAAACTTATTTAATTTTTGTTTTATTTATTAATAATTTTTACTTAATTGTACATTTATTTTATTTAATTATTTATTAATTTATTAATATCGTTAAAATTTAATGCTAAATTCAAATGCAAAATTTTTCTACTATCCCCAAATTAAAAATAAACGATTAAAGCATAAAATAAATAATTATCAAATTATTAAAATAAATACAAAAAAAAAAATTTACATATAATAAAGTGAATTTATTTAAATATAACAGTTTTATACTTCATAATTTCAAAAAAAAAAAAACTTTGTTTTTTTCTTATAAAGGTTATTAACAATTTTTTGTTCAAAATTTTTTCATCAGTCCATATAAATTTTCAATTTATCATTTGTGTTTTTATATTTTATCATATTTATTATTTTTTTTTTATATATATTTTGTTGTGTATTTTTTAAACCTATTTACAAAATCACATTTTTTGGTAAAACTTTTCATTTTTATGACATTCTTTTTTTAAATTAATGAATATTTATTATTAGATAAGAAAAATGAAAAGAAAATAAATAAAAGAAGAAAAAAAACATTAGAAATTTTTCTTTTATCAAACTTCCAAAAGCGATCTTCTACTTTAATATAAATGTATTTCAAAAATTGTTATTACTTTTATTATTAATGCTAAATTAAATCCTGTTGATCTATATTAGATTCATAAGTTCCAATAAGTTTTGTGATCGTAATTGATTATTGAAATTGTTAAAATTATACAATATTAAAAAATTATTAAGAGTTTTTGCAAAGTTATTTTGAAATTTTTATTAAAAAAATTTTAATTGCAAATCTGTTTACAATAAATAGTTTTATAAAAAAACATAGGTTATTGTTTTAACAATTGATTGCAAAATATTAAATCATTGTTTATATAAGTTAATAATTAATATTAAATAATTTACAATAAAATTTTGTAATTTAACTGGTTTAACATTAAATCCACTGGGATGATAATAGAAAAAAAAAATGAAAAAGAAGAAAAATTTGAAGAAAAATTTGAACAATTCAAGAGATTGATTAGATTTTGTAATTTTTAAATCTCCTAAAACATTTCTTTTTATAAATTAGAACAATAATTAGAACCAAACTACTAAAAGAATGCATCAAGCAGTTTTTCTTTGTAACTTTCAAATAAAAATGTACAAAATTCAATTTTAAAATATCTAGATAATAGATTTTAGAAAATCAATAAGTATATAACAAAAAATATATATGTAGTATATTAATAATATTTTTTGAGATATAAATTGGAGGCCCTACCAAATTTTTAATTAATCTAGAATTTTCGTTAATCTATTTATATTATTATATTTTTACGAATTATTTTTATACTAATATATAATAATAATCATAAATATATTACTTATTACTAATTAGTACATTGATTTGAGTTTTTAGCAAGAACTTGATTAAATACAAAATACAATATGATTCTTGTAAAAAAGTAAATTATTCGAAATGCAATAATTTATTTAATGTGTCAAATATAGAATCCTGCTAGAATTTGTGACATTACATTTCGAATTTATTTAATAAGAGTTATTATCAAAATTTTATATTTATATTTACTTCTATTATTTAGAATTCTGATAGTTTTCCATTTTCATAACGAAATTTATTTATAAAACAAAAAATTCTATGAAACATTACAAAATTTAACAAAAATTTTGCAATATTTTAGTGTAAAAATCGAACTTCTGTTTTAATATCAAACTTTTTGGAACATAATTGCGTATATCATTAAAAGTAAATCTTTAAAATTATATGAAATGTTTACAATTTAAAGAATCTAACGTTTTGGAAGTTATGATATATGATAAAAATGAATAATTAATTTTATAAAAATGATTTTAGTATATATTTTGTTATATAATTAAATAAATATTTATTTTTTTGTTGTAATAAATTTTTATGTTTCGTTAAATATTTTAGAAATTTCATCTTTTTCCTCATTTAAAAAAAAGATGTTAAAATATTTTCGATTTAATTATATTAAGGTTAATTCAACATACTATTTTTTATATAACGTATATATATATTTAAAATAATATTTAATAATGTTAAATATATGAAAACATAATGAAATAATATTGTATTTAATATGTTGATTAAAACTTAATTTCCATTTATATAAAATATAATTCATTATTGTTTTGAATTTCAATAATTTGCATAGAGAACTATGCAAATAAGTATTTGTAATATGGAGAATTTTAAATTTTAAAATAAATTAAATAATTTTAGTTGTTAATTACATTTAATTAAATTCTTTATTTTTTAATATAAAACAAAGAAAAATTTAAGCATGAATTCTATTAATTAAAAGTAAATCTGAATTTTTAATTTCAATTATTAGTATAAATAATGTAATTAATTAGTAGTTTTGAAATTGTTAATGAATTATAAAAAATATAAATGTAGTTTGTAAAAATATTCTGGTTATTTAATTAACATAAAATATTTTTTTTTTATGGGTTTTTGTTATTGCAATTAGTTTTCATTTTTTTTTTCCTTTTTTTAACATGTTTTATTTTTTTTTACATATATTCCACATTATTAATTGACAATCATTAATAATATTTCTTATCCTAGATAAAGTCATCTTCTTATATTCCCTGATTGATCTAAATGTATTGTTCTTTCGACACGTACAGAAACTTTTTCGACAACAATTTGTGAAATACTAACAGCATCTGGATCTGTTATTTTATTACTATTATTAATATTTGTTGTATATTTTGTTATATGTAAATCATTTTCATCGTTATTTATATCAGAATTTCCTTGTTCTGATGAATCTTGACTACGTTGCTGATCATATGAAAAATTTGATCTTTGTAAACTTTTTTCTGATATATCATCAAATGCTGGGGGCGGTGTTGATGAACATGATGGTGCTGAATTTGCTGAATTACTATATCTTGAATTGGGCGGAATTCTTATTGTATTTTTATGCATTATTAATGATGTACCACCACTATTATTATTATTACCTCCATTAATACCTCCAATATTACTACGTTCACCAGAAATACCACCACCAATACCGCTACCACTACTACTGCCACCACCACCGCCGCCGCCACCACCACCACCTACGCCACCTGTACCACTTATTTGACCTTGATGATGATAATAAGGATGATATGATTGTGAACTAGTTGATGGTGTTGAATATACTCCGCTTGTTGATTGTTCAACTTGTTTTTGATTTTGATTATATTTTGATAAGCTTTTACGTTTTGATGGTGATTGTTTTAATGGATATGGAATTTTTTTGAATACAGTTTTTGCCATAAAATTTTGAAAACGTTGAGCATAAAATGATGGTCGGCATACTGATACTGTATCACCATCATGTATAATACTTTTAAATGTATGTTCTAATTTTTTAATTAGACGATATGATTGTAAAATATCAATAATACCAATAAATAATAATAAACGTTCACCCTTTTCATTACGTGCTGGTATACCACCAATTGGTACATCATCATCTTCATCATTTGGTTCAGATTCAGCTTGTATACTCTCCATTGCTGTTGAATGTGCAACTAAACGTTGCCTATTAAATGATTTATATATTGAACTATTACGATTTATTCCACGATTTTGTTTATGTGCATGACGATCAGCAGCTGCTGCAGCAGCAGCAGCTGCCTCTTCTTGTTGTTCCATCATGAATTGATCAGCTTCTGGAGCATCATCTAATTCAGCTCGATCAAATTTTGCATTTGTTTGCAATCTAATTGTTCGAGATCTTTGATCAGATTTCTCTTTTGAAGCTGTTTCTAAATTATGTATACCAAGTAGTAAAGAATAATCCATTATTTGAAATGATTCTAAAACAGTACAATCTCTTTGTATGGTTTTCATTAAAGCGGCATATGTATCTGCTTCTAAATAAATACCATCCGGATGATGTTCCATAAAATCTATATTAAATTTTAAAATTATTCGGAAAAAAGTTAATTAAAAACTATTAATCAAAATTGTGTTCTTTCTAATATTTTGTTATTTTAATATAAATTATTTAAATAAATAGTGGATAAATTCAGATTTTCTTTTGAATTTGAAAATTCACTTGCAATATTGAAGTGAAAGAAGAGATCCAACACACTTGAACAAAAGTTTTGAGAATTTTAATAACCGAATTTTCAGTGCATTTTTAAAATTTTGTTACTCATTGTAGTGAACTTTATATTTTTAATGAGGCCTGTCGTAATTAATCGCCGACAAATAACAAAATATTATAAAAGAACTTTAAAATTAAAATTTTTTTATTAGATTTGTGAATATGACACTGCCATTCTTGTGATTGTGACTGCTTTTTTAATAAACTCCCGGAGCCTTCAACGAAAAAGGACCTTGAATATAAATAAGTGAAAGCAGCTTAAAATAAATTGAAAACCATTTGCATTGAAAATCGTGTCCATTTAATACTGAAAACTATTGATTGGAATGAATTATAGAAAATCATACAAATGGTCTATGGAGACAAATGTGCCAGAACAAACTAGTTAATTTTGTTGGACTCGACTGTTCGTGGACTTCATATTCACACAATCTAAACATTTGAAATAAGAAAAAAAATTATACAAAATTTATATGAAAAATTTTTTACTCACCTAAATCTTTATATGTTGGTGATTCTTTTTTTCTTTCCTGTTTTGATGCTTTCCTTTTAAATGTTGATCCTTTTAAATCATATTTTAAATGCATTTTAACACATGATGGTAATAAATTATTCATAGCAACTAAACGTACATTTTTACTATTACATTGAAAACAATATAAACCAAAAAATTTTGGTAATAATGTTCTTGGATTTTGATTTAAATTCATATAATAACCAGGTAATAATTTTTGTAAAAATTCACCTTCTTTATGTTGTACAGTTTTTATTATAAATTCATCATCATCAGTTAAATAAAATATTGAACCGGATGCACCAGGATTTGATAATTCACGTAATGGTGATAAACACATTGATATCATAAAATCATCTGGTTGTATACCAAATAAATCTCTAAAATAACGGAATGCAATTGGTGCATAAATTTTAAATCTAAAATCACTATAATGATGTGCTGGTGTTATACTTGAACCATCTGGTGGAAATGATATTGTTTCAATTTCACAAAAATCATTCATTAATAGATCACGTTTTGGTTTTGATGCTAAACTACCAACAGTATGTTGTATACCTAATTGTATTGAACCCATAATATGTGATGTTTGAATTTTTTTATATGTTATTTCACCAGCTTGTGTAACACGACGATGTCCTAATTTTTTTTCTTTTTCATGACGTCCTCTTTCATTATGTATTAATGTTGTACTAGCATTTGCTAATTGATTATTATTACCACCAATTAAATTATTACCATCATTAAAATTAGTACCTCCTCTATTTGGAATATTTATAATATTATCACCAGTTCCACTATTACGATTACTATTGTTAGTGCTAACACCGCTACCACCTCCACCACCATCATCATTATTATCATCATCTGTATTAGAACTTAATCTATTAATTGTTATTGGTTTTATATTATATTTTTGTTTTGGATCATCAGAATCAATTGATTCAGTGATTTCATCAATATCTTTTAATATTGTTGTTGTCATTGCTGGCGGTAATAATGATAATTTTTTATTCGTCTTATTATTATGATAAGTTGTTGGTTCTAATTCAATTGTATCACAATCACCGGAAGCCATTTTGTTTTTTTTTTTTTTTCTTTAATATTATTTTGTATAATTTGTTTTAAATATTTTTAAATGTAAATATTGTTGAACATAAGAAAGAAATTTTTGTTCTTCTTTTACTTTATCTTACTGTTTTGTTACTGTTACTTTTTACTGTTTTGTTACTGTTTCTTCCTCTCTTCTATTGTAAATTCCAAAAATTTTGTTAATTTTTTCAGTTGTAAATAATTATAGGAACTGAATTTGGTTTATTTTTTTGTCGTTGTCCTGCTCTTTTTTTTTATTATTATTCGATTTTGTTTTCGTTCTTTCCTTTTCTTTTGTATATTTTTCTTTGTTCTTTATTTTATAATATTCGGCAATCCAATTTCTTTTTGTAGTTATTTTTAATTACTTTTAATATTTTTTTTTTTGCAAATTCTTATTTCTATTTTTGTAGATTATTTTTTTTTTTTTGTGTTATACAGATTCATATGAGTATCACGTTGCTTGCCTATTTTGTTTTTTATTTTATTTATTTGTTTTTTTTTTATTTTTTAATTTTTACATTAATTTAGTATGATACATACATTTTTTTTAAGGAAGCCTGTAAGGATATTCAATATTTTATTATATTTTTATTATAATTGAATAAGAATTTTAAATATGTATATGTATATATATAAAATATAAAAAAAAAGAAAGGTCAAAAATTTATGAATTGTTATATTTATAATTTTGTATTTAAATATATAAGATTATAATATTATATAAGCATAATATGAAAATAATAATAGTTTATGACGTCACGAGTAAATAATATTGAATCAATAATAGTAGAGTATAAGAAGTACTAAATAATATTTGTTATACGCATTTTGAAATTCCGAAATGAACAAAAAAAAAAACACAATTTTCCTATCAAATTATGGGTTTATTTTTAAATATTAGAAAATAATTCGGTCATTGCTATTCTCATTTATTCTTTTTATAAATTTTTAGTTTTTTTAACATTTTTAATTGACTAAATTCAAATTATGAGAAAAAAATTTTATTCATAATTTAACGACGACCTTATAATTATTATAATTTAATGCTATAATAAAAAAAAAATACGGGAAAATTTCGAAAGTTTATTTTTCAAAAAAATTTTTTATTTGTTTTTTTTTCTTAATAATTTTAATTTTTAAATTAAATTTTATTTAAAAAAAATTTTGAGTAAAATTATAATGAAAAAAAAAATTAAATTTATAGGAAGGGGGGATAAGGACCCAAAAATTATTATTAACAAATATTAATTATAATTTTAATTAAAAAAAAAAAACAAAAAAAAACGTAAAAGAAAGATAATGTATTTTACTAAGCCAGGTCAAAAACTGTAATTTTCTAATGGTAACACTATCGAAAAAAAAAAATTATTTCTTTTTTTTAAATAAAACTATTATATTTTTTATTATTTCAATTATATTTTTTGATAGTTAATTGATTCTTTGGCAATAAATTGAAAAGCTGTCCAAGTCAGATTAATTAAAAAATAAAATGAGGCATTGCCATATTAAAATTCCAAATGATTGCTCCACAACCAAATCATAATTCAACAAAATCGATTTAAATTTGAACAGTTTGTAGTTGTTCAAATTAAATTTAGAAAAATTATCTTCGAAAGTTTTGGTCAAATTATTGGGCTTTTTTTTTTCTTTAGGAAAATTTCATACAATTCAAATTTGGTTTGAAAAAAAAGTAATAAACACCCATATTTTGTTAGTCGCATCACTGGAGGTGATGGGATATTATTAAAAAGAATTTAGTTTTTTTCTTTTTTTTGAAAAGAATTTCGAATTTAGAATTTATTTTTTCAGATTACAAAATTTTTTAATGCCAAACCATCACATCAAATGATGCGACTAACAGAATATTGGTGATAATCTAGTATGAAATGAACATTCTACACTACTCAAAATATGAAATTATTAAATAAAAAAATTTAACTAAATTTTTCCGAAAATGAAATATTCCGATTCTGATTTTGAACAGTTTGATTTATTGCCACAGAATTACAAAAAAAAAAAAAAAACTTTAGAAAATAAAGTCATTGCTCTTAAAAATAATTGAAATTTAATTAATACTTAAAATGTTTTAATATTAATAAAGGAAATTAATATAATTATGTATACTAGAAATTCGAGTTATTTTGGAAATTTAAATAATTTAAATTAATTTTTTTTTAAATTTAATTCATTAATACCTAAAATATTTTCTTAACTTTGTGCAATATTATAAATAAGAAATTCTTTAGTAACTTTCTTCATTCGAAATAATTTTTTCAAATATCTATTTAAGAAATTCCCGATAAAAATTTTAATTTTCATTTTTTTATATTTATTCATTTAATAATTCCAAAATGGCGATAAGAAACTGATCTTTCACTTGGTTTGCATGTCTAGATATGTACAATCTCAGATTTTTACTTTCAGGCGCTCTCAATTGTTGTATACTCTCTAAAAATGTCATAAAGAAAAAATTTCTCAATTTAAAATTAAAATTTATTGAAAATTGACAAATAATGATTAAATTTTAAGAGAAATTATTTGTCAAAAATGTTCTTTTATTTGTTAAAATTGACAGTTCTCTCTCAGCAATGTAATTTAAATAATCAAATTTTTACAATCGAAAAAAATTTTAATATTGTAAATTAAAATTTTTTTTTTTTTTATGAAAATTTTTTTTTGAAATATTTCATTTATACTTATGATTCACCTAAAATTTTCATTATTGAATTCGCGGATTCAGTGAATTTCTAACATTTAGAATTTTTTTTAATTAAGTATAATTTAAATATACAAAATTTCATTGAGTATTTGAAATGTTTAATTTAATTTATTAAAAATTATAATTCTAAAAATTATTCAAATCACAAAAATATTTTTGAAAAATTCAACAATGTTTTTTTATTTTTTTTTATATACAATGCTAAATAAATGAGATCATTCGTACAACTGCTTATGTACAACTGAGTATGTGAGTACAAAAACAAAAAAGTTACTTAGTTTCTTTCTCTCTTCAATAAAAATTTTTTTTAAGCAATAACCTTTTTTTTTTTATAATATTGCACAAGTTATTTTTTTTTTGATGATTCAATTTTATTTTTCATATTATACTTAAAAAATACAACAAAAATTATAAACAATTAAAAAGAGAAAAACAAAACGCCCATGATTTTTTTTTTTGTTTTGCATAACGAATCCGAAAAAATTATTATTTTGATTTTATGGACATACAAATTGATTTTTTAAATTTTCTATTTAAAAAATCAATTTGTATGTATGACTTGCAACGCAAAAATTTACAATATTTTTTTTTATTTTAATGTAAAATAATTAAAAAATTGGTTTAAAATTAAATTTTTTCGATTTTTGAAGCACGCCTGCCGAATCGATTAAAATCTACATTCGAGAACAATCGAAGCTTAAATGCTTCATAATAGAGTAAGTAAAATATTTTCCACACTCTTTAATTGTTAAAATTACACTCTTTACACTCTTCAATTATTTAATTAAAACGTAAATTAAAAAACAATTATATTGCAATTGCATTAACAAAAAAAACAAAAATATCCCCGATTATTATTAATTCAACAACTTGCTACCCGATTGTTATTAAAATCATTTAAAGTAAAAAGTTATAATGCACAATCGTTAACTATTGTGCTATTTACGATCGAAGTAAAAAAACGTTCCGTTTAACTCATTAAAATGCTAAAGATCAACTTTTAATTATTTTTTTTTATTTTATAAATCGATTTTTTTATTTCGATTTTTTTTTATGTATAATAAATTTAAATAAACTTAGTATGGGCGTTTATAATATAAAAATTTATAAAAAAAACTGCAAGGGCTACAGCTTTATGAGATTTACAAATAATTGAAATTTCAAAATTTTTCCCATTTTATTTATTATTTATTTTATTAATTTAAATTGTAAAAAATTTTTGGTTATCAATTTGAACTTTATTAGAGTGTAGTATAATCTAATCTTAATTTTTTTTTGGAAAATATTTCAAATTCCATTTATAGAGTAGAGAATTATTAAATTTTTATGTTAACAATCTTATTTCTTAAAAATATATGAAATAAAATAATTTAATTTTAAACCAATTTTTAAAATACATACATATCTACAAATTATATACATTTAATCTCCTTTTATTAAATATTGTGAATTATAAAATATACTTATATTTAAGTTTTTATATTTTTATAATTATTAATTTATTCGTAATAGAATAATACATACTATATATTTGAGAGAATGAACGAACGGTCTATTATTTTAAAAAAAAAAAAATTAATAGAAAAAATCGATTACAAAAAAAAAAATAAAATCGATTAAATTTTTGTTTATATAAAAAAGAATCGAATTTTAGAAAAATTTATTCAATATTAATGAATCGAAATTTTGTACTAATTTGAAAATATAATAAAAAATGTCTGACTTTTAGATTCGCTGCAAAAAAAAAACATTAACTTTTTTTTTTAATTTCGAATATGTATTTGAAATTTAAAGCCAAAAATTTTCATAAATAAATGTCAAACCAGTGAAATTAATTGTCATATTTACAAAAAATATTCAATTTAGCAAATGTCAATAATATCAAATAAATGTAAATTGTGACAAATAATGTCAAGCATGACAATAAATGTCAAATATGATAAACGTCATCAAATTACATCAAATTTCAGTGGTTTTCAAAATAACGGTAAATAATTATCAACAAATCTCATTTGCAACAGATGTTAAGCATGACATCTGAATGTCATTCTGTGAAAATTTGATAAGAAAATTGTCAAATACATATTCGAAATTAGAGAAACATAACATTTTTTTTTTTAATTTATATATAAAAAACAAAAAACTATACTTATTTAAACTAAATTATATTTATAATTTTAATAAAGGACAAAATTTAAAAAAAAAAAAATTTAATTAAAGCAATGACCAAACTATATAACCATAATCATAGAATTTTCATAATATAAAATTAAAAATGCAAAAAACAATAATATTTCTTTTAAAGAATAAATGAAATTTTATTGAAATTATTTTTTCCTAAATAATCTGTTCATCAAAAAACAAAAAAAAAAAATGGCAGAATGGATTAAATTAAGGGAAGAAAACTATGACGTTTCATTGATAATTTTTTTTTTATTTTATTTACATTTCATTTTTTTTTTTTGAAGTAAAACAATAACACTATTCAAAACTCCTATTGATCCTATACATTAATGACATAAACAAAAAAAAAAAAAACGAAACTCATGATGTCATAAACATTTTTAAGAATTTTTTAATTTTCGATGTCAACACTCTACTTTTGAGAGTAAAATATTTTTTTTTTTTTATAAAATAAAAATAAATGCAAATTATACTTAATTGTTAACTTATAAATATTCTCTTTTTATTTATTTTTTTCAAATATTTAATATTTATATTAAAAAATTTTTTTATATTAATTAAAAAATATATTTATATTTTTCTTTTTTCTAAAAATATTTTTGACCTTCTTAATTATACATATTTTTTCTTTTTAGTTTTTACTGTAATTGTATATTGTGCGTTATTATTTGTTTTGACATACACGCATAATATTTTTGACAATTATAATATTGAATATCCTTATCCATTTATATATATATATATTTCAACTTTAATTCACGAAAAAATTATTTTTTTAATAAATTTTAAAATATTTAAATAATTAAAATAAAATTTTAATTTATTAATTTATTCAAAGCACTTCTCTTATTCTTAAAATCAAAAATTTTTATATTTTAAAAAAAAAAATTAATAAAATGATTTTATTTTCAAAAAAAATATATATAATAAATAATTTAATTTAATTAATAAAATTAAAAAAAAAACAAATAAATTATTTTCATAATTTTTATTTTTTTAATTAATAAACTTTTTATTCAACGATAAACTGTAACTATACTCGTTTTATATATAAATCGTATTTACCGTTCCAAAAAAAAAAAAAACAACAACAACCACGTATATAATATGACTTAAATCAGTCTGTCAAAGTATGACTCTTTAATTATTAATTTTAAAAATGTAACAATAATCCGACAAGAAAAAAAGCAGCAGAGAAACTCAACTCTAATATTGCTTATATGAAAATATTATTACTTTTAAAAATCAAACATTTTAAACAAAAAAACAAAATTTACTTTATATATACACTATTTATAATTGGTATTATATATATATATATATATACGTATTATATACTAGAGAGAGTATATAATTCTGTATATAGATTACAAAGAATTAGAAAAATAACCAAAAAAAAACTAAAAAAGAGAAAAAAAGCAAAAACAATAATTACGAATTTTTCTATTATTATATTGGATGACACGATTTGATGTTTAAACGTGGAAAACAATCGAACTAATAGGTATATCGTATATATAATATGCATGTGTTTGTATATAGTATACAACATAATATACAAATTATAATAAGCATTCATTTAGTATAATATTAGAAAAAGGGAAAATATTATATCTACTCACTTACTTAAAACTATATGGACAAAAAAAAAAATAAATTTCCACGGTCAATTTTAATTTTTCGATAAAAATATATATTTGTTGTATGTATATGTATAATACCGTATAGAAGGTATACATTTTTACATTAAGTAAGTAAGTAACGGGTGATTAATTTCTCGGCAAAAATCAAATTTTCATATTTTTTCATATTTTTGGCATTTTCTCGCACAATTCATTGCAAATGTCAGTGTCTCTGTCAAAAATGACTTAATTAATTTAGTCATTCCATCATAAAAAGACTGGCGCCCGAACAGATACTCTCAAATTATTAAAATTTTTTTAAATATTCATTAAAAAATGTTTTCAATAGAAAGGCGTTTAGTTAACATTTTAGAATGGCCAATTTGTCAAGATTATTCGATTTGATTTTGGGGGTATTTGAAATATTTTGTTTACATAAACAATCTGGCAACAATTAAATAAACAATTAGTATTAAACGTGCTATTAGAGAAGTTCCTCATATGGAACGTTTTTTTTTGCTTTTAGGAATTTTCGTATTATTAGTGTAATCCGCGAAAAATGTTTTTCAAAACTGAATTGCTTATTAATTAAATAATAAAAATTACAAGTGAATTTGAACTTTTTTTTTGCTTCAAACACTTGAAAAATCACCCATTAAACATATTTGTCACTCAAATCACACATATTTGTACATATATATGTGTTTAGAGTGTTACGTAAATAGGCAATTCTATATTTCTGTTCTTAGTTAAAAGTCGACAAACACATTCACTCACAACATTTATATTTCATTTGGTTATCGTTTTTAATCTAATTATTTGCCAAGTATATATAGTAAAATAGATAATAATAATAAAAAAATAACAAAATAACACTAACTATAATTCTTATTTATATTCGAAAACTTATAAAAATTATTTTTTACTCTTTATATTTATCAAAAATTGCACAAAAAATAATAACTACTTATTTATTTTTGTTTTATAATAAATTAAATAAATAATTAATGATAAAAAAAAAATGTAAGTTATATAACAAGTAAATTAGAAAAATAAGACACTTTTTAATTTTAATTCTCGAGTTCTATCCAACTTTTCGTTTGTCTTATAACTACAATTATTTTATTAAGCGTTTCTTCTTTTTATAAAACTGGAAAGCAAATAAGAGTACAGTGAGAGAAAAAGAAAGGTAGAATTAATATTTAAAATAAATAAGTATATTACTAGTCTTCATTAATGTGGAAAAACATGCTATCAACTATGGTAGTAAAAAATGTAAACAGTTGCCAACATTTTTGTAAAACTGTTGCAGAAATTTTGTAAAATTATTGAATGCAAAAGCTACTGTCGCAATACTATTGTAGTTCATTACCGAAAACTGTACATCGTAGAAATACCGTATTTATGCTTCAATGAAGACAGACAGATACTTGACATAATTTATGAATTAAAATTATATCAAACGATTAATTAAAAATCAACGCAATTTCATCCAATAGTTTTGGAATATAAATTAAAATTAAATTTTAAATTTGGCACCCATCTTAAATTTGTTCAAACCATGGGTGTCTACCGTAAAACGCCGATCTTATGTCAAATTGATTTATTCAGTAATTAACCAAGTATTGCCGAATAAATCAAGTTGACATTAAGATCTGCATTTTGATGGAACCCCTTACTTAGTTTAATTTTGCTTCAGCATTGAAATTGAAAATTACCCATATTTTTTTTTTTTGTCTCTCAGTGTAACAATAATTATAATAATAATAATAACTCTCACAACAAACGATAAGAATTATTAAAAAAAAAAAAATTAAGATGTTAAATAGAGAAAAAGTAACAAAATTGAAGTGAATAATTTTTTTTTTTTATATTAAAACTAAATTTTCATTTCCCTCTAAAAAAAAAAAAACAAAAACAAATGAGTGAGAATGATGAATTGTTTGTTCATTTGTATGTGTAATGTAGAGTATAGAAAATAATGAATATCATCTCTTTATTTTTTTTATAAAAATATCAAAATAATTGTATAACGAGACTAAAATTAATTTATAAGTACAATGTTGAATTTTTTTTTTATTCATATCACATCATAAATATATTTCCTAAACTATTAATATAAATTTTATGTATAAATAAAAAGTTGTATGTAAATATATATGTGTGTTTGAATGTATAAAATAAAATTAGAAAAAATATTAAATAAGTATATTTATTATCATTATTATTTTTCAAATAAAAAGAAAAATCGGACGAACGGCAGTGGTAAGTAAAAAATTTAAAAATTAGTAACAGTGAAACTTCCTTTGAAAAAAATTTTTTATTAGTAATTGATATTAAAAATATTATGACAATAGCGGTAAATTCTCTTTCTCTTCTCTCTCTCACACAACTCTCTGACAATATAATTCAATGACAGAAAAATTATTTTCATAATAATAAATATTTTTCAATTTATTCAATTCAAATTTTCACAATAGGAATTCTTGGTTGTTTGGCTTCCAATCTCTAAAATCAAAGTTGTCAAAATCGCTAATATTAATACACAAAATTAACATTTATAAATTAAATAATATATTAGGAGTGCATCTGAATAAAAATTATTAATGCAAACATCTATTTGACTCTGAAAACTGATGAGTTTTAATGCATTTCTAATAAGACTAACATTTTTATGAATACACTTTTAAAAGCCCAATAAACAATAAGTTTATTATTGAAATTTATATATGTATAATACACGGCACAGTGTCTTTCCATGAAATTGACATTTTATCAATTTAAACTTGAATAATAATTAAATAAATACAAAATACAAATTAAATTGAAATTAAAATTAATTTATTAATAAACTTATTAGAAATAAAATAGTTTTACTGTTTACTAAATGAAAATAAACTATAGTATACTTAAAATATACGTTCATACATATTTGTATGAAAAATAGTCAAATATACACTCACATAAATAATTTATACATAATTTTGTAATAAATTTGACATTGATATTAAAATGGATTTTTTATTGTTTTATCATAATTATTATACATACATATTTACATTTATGAATATATATATTTCAATTTATTTCATAAACGATAGTAGATTGTTGAATTTTTTAATATATGATTCATAATAATAACAATAATAATGATAACAGTAGTAATAATAATAATTATTATGATAGGAATATAATAATTATTATATGAAAAATGAGTATATTTTGAGAGGCGTGTGTGAGAGAGTACTTATAATGTTAATTAAAATGAGTACCTATATATAGTTTCTAATTAAAAATATAAATATAATAATAATCATTTTAATATGACAAACCAATTAAAGTAGAAATGAGAGAAAAGAAGAAAAACAAAATCTTAATAAAATGCGGAAGAATTCTTTTAAGAAAAAAAAAATTCTTTTGAATTTCATTTATAAAACTGTCATTTTCTAATGTCATTTAAAAGTTTCTGCCTATTATAAGTAAAAATATAATACATAATATATTTATTTAGTATAACACGATATTTTAAATGAATTAAGTATTTGTTAACTAAAAATTTTTAAATAACGCCAAAATATTTAATGTGAAAAAAAATATTCAACAAATTAATTGTTGCTCTCATTTATTTATTTTACGATAATTTCAATCACGACACTATGACGTCATTAACTATTATTAATAATCAACATATAATTGTTTTCTATTGAAAATTTTAATGTAAAACTTGTTCGTTAAATAATTAATTAAATTAAAAAAATTATTTTAAAAGTTCAGTTTAATTGAAAAGAAATAATAAATGATAAGATAATTTTTGAAAATAATTAATCGGATGATTTTGAATGTCAATTTTTTTTTTGTTTCAAAAAAAAAAAATATTAAGATTAATAAGTAAATAAGTAATTATTATTTCAAATATAAAAAAAAAAATAATTTTCCTGCTCAACAAGCTCAACTAATTTTGCTCACTCATTCACTCATTTTATTTTTCTTTCTATTCTTTTTTGTTTTATGTAATAACTTAAATAATTTCCAGTTCTCTCAAATCTCTGCTTTATTTTTTATGTTTACTCTTTCTCTCTGTTTTTTTTCTAATTTTTATTAATTTTTATTTTTTTTTTTAATTCTATAAATGCTGCGAGAATACCCGTGTAAAATACGTATGCAATATCATCAGATGACGTTTATGAACTAAACTAATAATAAGAATTGAAAAAATTGTAACTATGTACTTTGTTTTTTTTTTTTAACTAAATAAAACCGCGATGACGGTAATATAAAAAAAAATATTAGTAAATATAAAATTAGGCACAAATATGAGTTTTTTTTGGTTGTGTTTTGTTTTGCTTTTATTTTGTTTCTCTTCAAACGGAGGATAAATATGAACTAAAAATGAGAGTGCAAAAAAAAAAAATACTTATGTTGATCCAATCAATTGTAAGTAACCCTTTTTTTTCATATTTACTTAATTTTATAATAAAAACGAGTAGTTACATAAGTATTTGATAAATATGAGTGATTCTCTTAACAGGTAGACCGGTACTCACTATCCCGCCATTAGAAAGAAATTTTCTCTAATGCGACTATTTTTTCAGACTCAGATTCAGATATATTCTTAAAAAGTAAAATCTAGAACATAACATTTGCATTCCATTTACATATTCAAATTACTCATATGTCTAGTTTGTAAATGGTAAGCGGTCTTATTCGGTATATGCGTAAGACATAACCTTATTTTTATTGTTCAAATGTCAATTTAATAAAAAATGACATTTCAAATATTATAATTACATGTCAAAATAAAATCGAAAATATATGATAAATCTGTTGTAAATGTGAAATAATATTTTCACCTAACGGAAAACTATAACGTAACGTAACTGAATGGATTCTTTACGCATTTGTTCGTTAGTGAATTTGTGCTCAGTTTCAGCTACTCATGAGTACTGCGAACATGTAAATGAAACACAAATAATGACACAACAGTGAATTTTCGATTTCACAATTTCACTTAATTTTTCATGATAACAAAACAGTTGGAATTTTTAGTGTTGCCTATATTCAAAATAAAATTATACCACACTGATACTTAATAAATAACATTCATTGACTGAATTATGTGGCAAATATATTAAGTAAGTATCACTTATTTTTAAAAATTTGTAAATATAAAATTCTCATTATTCCTACGTGAATTTTATTATTTTGTTACTATATTAAGTATAAATTTTCCGAGTTGAATCATAAAATTATTGAGTTATCAGATTTTTGATTTTCTTTTGTCGCCTTTGTATAACTAATTGTATTTGATTTGTTATACTTAAAACAATATAACTAACTGATTCTGACGTATTACAATTATTCTCATATTTTATTATCAATAATAAAATTACATACATATACGTTGACGTATTAAAGTACAAAATTTATAATTGTACTGAACGAGTAATATAAGAAATGTTTAGTAGAGAAAGTAAATTTCCAATTCAATTATATTTAGAAAAGAGAAAATTATAAAATTATCATTAAGAGTAAGGTATGATAAAAATAAATCATTTAATTGTTCTAAAAATATAAATTTTAAATTTATAATTTTCTTAAAATAAAATCTAATATTATAGAAATACTCAAAATACAATTTATGTATAATTAGTAACTTAAAGAAAATTTAAAACATGTTATAAAATTAGGCAATTACAGTCACTTTTAAATATTTAGTCTAATTTGAAATATGACGTATGCTTTCAATTTCAGGTGCATGATAGATTTTTACCATTTGGTAATACCATACAAGTGATTGTTTACAGAAAAAGAACCATAAAAATACACTCATAATCTCTAAGTTACTGTTTGCATATAAAACAAAATCTGGGATTTAATATGAGTAAGCTTTGTCTAAACTGCAAATATTAGAACTTTCTATATTCTCATTACATTTACTGTAAGATTTTTAAAAAGTAAAATGATTTTACTTATATATATACTTAATATATTTTAGTATTGGGGGTTAAGGTGTGTAACACATAGCCTCTCGACTCTAATGTCATCCTCACTTACTCGTGGCGCCCCACGTCAAAGCAAACGAGGCTCTGGCAATCCAGTATCTAGGGATAATAACGAGATCATACTGATTGTTGGAGGTTCAAATAGACAGTCTGATCAGCGTAAGGCTGATCTTCCACCTAATGAAAATTAAATTGTCATGGAAGATCACAATATTACTCTGAACCTGAATTAAATTACAAATATGTCAAAATTTTCCTGTACTCGATAATCACATTTCAGACGCATTTTCCTTACATATAATTGTTAGTCCACGAGAATTGCTGACATGGTGACAGATACCCGATTTTTGAAATTTTGTCAAAGAAATAGAGAGTAGAAGTATTAAAGTTAAAAAAAACAAACTTTATACTCATTAACTGCAATATTTCACATAAGTCATATACACACATACATATATACAAATTATATTATTATTAAGAGGTTTTAAAGTAATTAAAAAGTTTACAAAAGAACACTGATTATTTTCTAATAAAGAAAAACCGTACCAATTTCTGATTTAATACAATACTCGTATATACTTATAGGCACATATCAAGTATAAATTGAAAATTTAAAAAAAAAAAATGTTTGTTATTTAATATGTCTACCATATGGCTTCTTTATCATAATAAATGTGTGTATAACAATATGTAGACGTATAACATTTTTCAAGCATAAAATGAAAAGAAAACTATATGAAAAAAAGAATAACTATAATTTTTAAGTTCTTAAACAGAAATCATAATATACAAATATAACCGGAGAGTATAGGCATTTTAGGGATTACCCTTCACAATTAATAGTCTCTCACATACTTAATAATATGCTCACATATGCATATTCACATACACATATATTAGGTAATATAGAATATTATATTGTTGAAGTTTATTGACATAAAAATCTTAAATTTTCATAAAGAATTTATAGGTATAACATTTTAAATCAGTTTGATATTTTTATACTTTGTGCAAAATAAAATATTCTTGCCCCTCTGTTAAAAGAAGAGCATCTGTTAAAATAAGATGATAAAAGATATTAAGAAGAAAAATTAAGGGATGTTAATTGATATGTACACACATTTTTATATATATATATACATACATACTCATGTAGTCGAATAAATTAACATTGCATTAAAATGTCTAAGGATATCAAACCTTATTTTTTGATTACAATGTTTGCAAGTTCTCAGTATAATTTAAATGAGGTTAAAAGCAAAATTTAATCTCAACAAAATTATAAAGAAAAATGTTTGGATGAAAATAAAATGTTCCTGTAATATTAATTTTTTGTTGCCACACATAAATTTATGATTGCTAATATTTGAATTCCATTTGTCTTTAATTTTTTTACCAAATTTTTGGCGATATTCAGTATATGGCGATATTTATTTTCAAATTAGTTCCTTAATGTAAATACAAAAGAATTTACTTGCTTCTTTTGTCAGATTACTTTTTTAAATTTTAATTAACATTCTTGCACTAACGTAAGGGTCCATTTAATATGTGTCACTAACACTCTAATTTATGTAAATTATATAACGAAGTTAAGTATTATATTATTAACTAAGAAATAATTGGTGAGATTTTGTTCTTCTAAATTTAAGAAGACCTGTTTGTGTATAAGAGCTTAATATTTTCTTGCCTAAAATTTTAAATATTATTTCCAATATAAATTAATCTGATAATAAATTACTAAATTATTTAGTAATGTAATATAATACAAATAATTTACTCATTTCTCACATTCATTACTTTGGTATGATTTTACAAAATGAAGAAATTACAATAAATTTCACTATTAAACAACAGAAATTCTCATTTAAAATTTTAGTTATGAAAAAATCCATATTTATTCAGAAAGAAATTTTTCAAAAAACTTGTAAGTATCTACATTACATAATGGCATTTTATATTTAATATCCAAATTTTTCATAATTATTAAATATAAATAATTTACAAAGCCTTTGTAATTAAGGCATATAAAATATAAATTTGATATTATAGGTACATAGATATGTATATATGTATGTTTGGCATCATTTCTAAAACAATAAAAATTCTAAGAAATATGATTTAAGGATTTAAGATGGTAGATAGGTATTTACTATTACCTGACTAACTATATCCATTTTAAATTTATATGGATACAATTAATATTGGAATCGGTAAACAATATTTAATATCCAAAATGCATTCAATATTCCTTCTAACTACATAGTTAGAAATAGGTACATACTTATGGGAATGGCTATCTATCAAAGACATTTTTGTATTACATTATAATAGTTTATAGTACTATCAAATTGATTTTCCAATTAGAATTACATTATTATAGATGTCTACCTCTTTGTAAAAGTAGAGTGGATATTTACATATTTATAATTTAAATATTTTTTCAATTGTAAATAATTTAAATGTGGTTTGGAGTACAATATTTTATTTTACATAATCTTCAATATTTATAATCTTAAAACTTTGTTATTCATAATCAAATTCTAAAATTGAATATTCGATTATATTTGGAAAATACACCCTATCTATAACTAATTACGTATATTGTTAGTTGCCTACTCCTTTTTACCTAATTCATAATATGCTTTACAGTTTTATAATACGGATAAAATCCATTTCGCAATTATTATACAGATAATTATTTTAATATAATGGGCTTGTTAAGACACTATCTTGTATTGTAACAGTGAATGTATGCAAATTTATGGCATAACACACAATTGTTGGCAATATTATTCTCCCTATAATTTACATGTGAATTTTTTAAAATTTTTTCTATAATAAAATAAATTATAGTGCGAATTGTTTTTTAAATATTAAATTTAAAAAAATACTTATAATATAATTAATTAAATACATACATATATGTATATGTAGGTAGCCTAAAAATACTAAAATAAGTAACACAAAACAAATTTTTTTTTTTGTTGCAATTTCCTTAAGAAAAACTAAAAATAAATTTGAAAATTTTTTTTAAAGACTAAAATAATTTTTTTTTTTTGTACATACCTTTAATTTTGGCTTATTATTTCAGCTATAAAATCCATATTTTTTATCCAAATTAATATGATATAAAAAAAATATTGTTAAACATTTATAAAAATTAAATTTTTTTTTTTATTTTAATGTGCTTTTGATGTACGTAAAAATTAATTTGACGTATGATGACGTTCCCCTCTTTTGTTTCTTCTTCTTCGTTTCGAAAATTTCTCGTTTGTCCACACACAGATAAAAAAAAAAGATTTTTAAAGGGAAATTCAAAATTTTATTTTTATTAGAAAATTTTTTTCTTTATTTTAAATAACAAAATCGAATCCCAAGTAATTTCTTGGTTTTTCCAGTTTTTGTTTTTATTTTTTTAATTTTTTAAAATTTAATTTTTAATTTACTTAATTATTTTGTATAGTCAATAATTTTAAATTTCTCCAAAACAGAAAAACAAAAAAAAAAGAACGAGAGAAAGAGAAAAAAATGAATTTATAATGGCCGCAAAAATATCATTCAAAAAATTATTGTACACGTCTATATGTATGTTGAATGCATATACATATATATATATATATATATATATAATATTTTACACATATGTTTGTTATATTTGCATATGTATTTGCTGTTTATAGATTTTTTCTCATATAAAGTATTTTTTTTTTTTTTTGATTTTATAACGCAATTTTCAATTTTTACATTTAAAAATGAAAGAAACACTTGAAAATTGAATTGATTTTTTTTTTTATGAAATGATAAAAAAAATTTCATAAAAAACTAATTATTTTTTTTCTTAACAGTTGTATAGAATATTAAGTGCAATATATTCTTTTTTATTATTAATATTACAAAATTTTTTCTTAAATGAAATGGCAGAAAAGCAGTAGTTCATATCGACATACACATGTAGCCATGTATAATGCATGCATCCATATACAAATGTATGTAAAAAAAAAAAAAGAGAAACTTTTTTTTTTCTTATTTTTTTATACTTTTAAAAAACTTCCACTTTAAATTCTTGTTTATTTCAATTAATTTTTTTTTTTATAAATTTTATTTAGAAAAATTTTTCATTCTATTGGTATAAAAATTTAATTTTCATTTTATTACTTTAGTTTTGAATTTAGAAAAAAAAGTATATGTATGTATGTAATATAAGAGTATAAAGAAAAAAAATCAAAAAATAATCCACGTTGCGATTACCGAATTTTATCGTTATTGACCCAACAACTTTCGACGAATAAAAAAACAAAAAAATTTTAATTTAAAAAACAAAAAAAAAAAAGAGCAGAATATAAAAATAAGAAAAAAAAGGAAACAATATTTTGTTGTTCTTTTCTTTGACGTATAAAACAGAATGAAATAGATAAATATAATAATGTAAGAGAAAAAAAGAGAGAAATAGTAAATGAAAACAAAAAAAATTTCAAAAAAACGTTGTCAAAATTTTTATTATATTGACATTTTTATTTTTCAAAATGTCATGGATGAAATTTATAATTTTTAAAATCGAAAAATGGTTGACACATTCAAAGAGATTCTTTTATTTTTCGATAATTCTAAAAAAAGTTTTCGAAAAAAAAAATTGTGGAAAATATTAATGGAAACCTAATTTTATGCTAAGTAAATAAGAATGTAAAAATTGATTATTACGTTATCAACAATTAGAGAAATAAGGTGAAAATAGCCAATGAGCAATTTTCTGTGGTGAGATGCCAAAATTCATATAAAATACATTATGTACATATATATAAATGAGGAGAGTCAAGAATGAAGCGAAATTATTGACATAAATTGAGCCGAACGCGGTAAAATATTCTGTGATCTTATAAATAGCATATTTTATCGCATTTTTCTTTTTAATATCATCTGTTGAAATGTGTAACATTTGTGTGTAAAATATTGGGCAGTTGATTTTGACGTTCCGTTGTTATTCTACCTACGTTAATTAACTACGATTAACTACGTAATTCGTTCGTCATTTTCGTTCTCCGCTTATTTCTGCTTTTACATTTAAAATAAAATATTTACGATATTTCTGCTAATAATTAATATTCTCGAATATTCCTGAACTAAAAATCTGCATTATTATTGTTAAAATTTAGCGATATAAACTCGTTTGTTAAATATTATATTCTAAATCTTAAAGAATTTCTACTTTTCATTTTGGCTTATTCTTGTTTTTGATACTTCCCGAGTGAATTCGAATTATTATCGTTAAATTGTCTCTGTTTAATTTCCAATAAGAAGCGATGTAAAATATCAGCTTTGAAGTGGTCGCCATTTATGTGAGAATCAATGTCCCCGTATATGACTTGGTTTTGTTTGAAATTCTGACAGGTATGGTAAACAAAATATTGGTTTTTTTTTTTTTTGGTAACGGCAAACAAATTGGATTATGGTTGTACCCAGCGAGTATTTCCCCAATTTCAAATTTTATTCTGTGCTTCTTTAATGGTCTCTTAAAATTTTTTAATCGTGCAGGTTATAGATAGTGAAAAACATAAATAAGTAAGTAGGTCTAGATTTCAAAACAGTATTTGGTTTCGGAACATTTTTGTATTATATGGTCCGATTAAGTAATCAATTAAATAAATAAAATTTATCTAAATTCTACCTACTTATACAATATGTACATGTGTATGTATGTATCTATATAGCACTTGCTACGAATGCTTACGGGAAATACCCACTACAATTCAATTGCAATATTGCGTACAAAACTTTCTTTTAATCTTTTCGGAAATAAAATTCTCAAAAATTAATTTTTCTTTTGAATAAAGTATTTGATATTTATGTATTCTAATGCATGAAATTTACAATGACTCAGTATGTTTAAATAATAAGATAAGAATAATCGGAAAAGCTTTTTTTCTGTGTCACGTTGATGACTTGATGTATAAAAAATCAAAAATGCTGATAACATATTTGCTTTGGGTAATTTCTTAAGCAATAGAAATAATTGTTTTCGAATTTATTCTATCTCTTTACTGTTTTTTTTTTTTTATGTAAAATAAAGAAGCATTTATGTAGTTTTAAATTACAAGTTCACTTGTTTTTGTTTTAATATAAAATATATTTTTTACATAAATTTTACTTAGTAAATTTGTAACATTAAAAACTTAAATATAAATAAATATTAAATGTATATGTTATATGATCTTAAAAATATTCAAGAATTTGTGTGTAATATTGAATTATGAATTTAGATAATATTATTAAATAATCATTAACATAATAATGTTATTACATATATAAATAGATATGTATATAATTGATAAATATACGATATTTATATTAAACCTACATTATATATCTATGTAGAGATAAAAAAATATAAATTGAAACTTAAAATTATTTTGATTTATTATTCAAATAAATTTGAAATTTATTGAAATCATTTATAAAATTTAATTGCTGTCTTCTTCAGCTAATATTTTGGCTATTTCTTTTTCATCTGATACCTAAAAAATAAGATAAAAAGAATAATTTAATAAAATTACAGAAATAATTAATTGATCTAGACTTCAAAATTACAGTAACATTTGTAAACTGAATTGTGTAATACTATCGTCTTACAATAATTTTTGAAATCAGAAGTAGGTACGTGCCTACTAAACAATTTAATACAATATTTTTTTATAACAATAATTTTACCTTTTTTAGCAATAATTCCTTTAAATAATGAACATTGTTTTTTAAATTTTCGATATCACTTTCCAATTTTGTATTTTCATCTTTTAATTTTTTTACTCTTTCTTTGACTTCTCTTGCACGTTCATTAGTTTTTTCTCGACATTTTTTTACAGCCTACGGAAACAAAGAATAATTAATAAAAAACAAATATTTTTAATTCAAGTTTTTAATAATTAGTTTACAATTTAAAAATTTTAAAAGTAAATTCCCGAACATTTTCTTATTCAAATAAAATTCAATACACAATGCATCATAATAGCATGTAAACAAAAAATTTCTTAGAAAATTCATGAATCAGAATAAGAAACTTTTATTAATAATGAACTTTAATCCTATGGCTTAAAAACATTAAAACAAAAAAAAAACTTACCAAATTATTACGTTCTCTTTTTTTTTTATAATCCTCACTTGCAGAATCATCTGAATTTGATTTCTTTTTTGCAGGCATTTTAATTATTATTACTTTTTAAAATCAAAACAAAATATATTTATTTTTTTTTTTTTCAAACAAGTTTTCCCAATAAAATTTGTAAAACTTTAATAAGTTAACAACAGCAGTACTCCTTTATATGATCACCTCACTCAACAAAAGTTAAATAAATTGTGAAATTACGAGTTTGAGAATTTCGTAATTTATTTATATAAAAATCATTTGTAATGATTAATGACGTCACAATTAGAAACGTCAAGATAATTTCAAACTAAAGTGATTGTATGTATATGACGTAATTATTATTTTGAGAAACGGTAGCAACGTTTTTTATTTTTTAATGGAAAAATACAAAATAGTGTTAGGTCATTCCTTTATTATTTCTTACCGGTAAAATAATTTATGTAGTCTAAGCGTAATTCCCTTAAAAATAATATTTGTATGTAAATTCACACTTATTATTTTATTTTATTAATTTAACTAATTTTTTTTTAATTAAACTAATTTTACATTAACAAAAACATTCAGCAGGTTGATAAACTAAAACTCTAGATTTATCTTAAGTTAAAAAACCGACTTTTATTGGCAAAATGTCAGAATTCATATAGAATACACCTAATATTTCAATGGGACTGGCCAGAATCAAGAGGAATAACTTATAAAAATAGCTACGTTAAATTAAAAAATGTTTTATATTCAACCATTACTGGTTAAAAATGATGGAAAGTGTCACGAAAGATTTTCTCTCAAAAAATTTTTTTGACAGTTATATTTTTTATTATATTTAGGAGTTTGATCTTAAGGGAGTGTCAAACATTTGTCATATCAAAATTTGTTTTGATTTGTTTTGTTTTTATCTGAACTGCACGTGGACTGTGGACACTAGAATAGAGACCATAATTTAATACCGAAAATGTTATCAAATACAGAAAGTTCAAGTAAAAATAAAAAAATTATATTTGGAGATGACGGTGAAGTATTATCTGAGAAGCAAATCAAAGATAAAAAACGTAAATTCAATAAAATTTCTAATAATCCAAAAGATACTGAAAATGATATTGGTAAAAAATGGTATGAAGTTGTAAGTATAATTGCCATTAATCGAATTTTTTCGTTTTAATAAACAAAAATTTTACAATATCTAGTATCCAGAGTATAATATATGTGAAGAAGTAATAGAAATAAAGGATTCTGAACAGAAATCTTTAGAGGAATTGTGTAAAAATGCTTATGAAGAAGAATTACCACATTTACTTAAAAGTAATTAATTTTTTTTTCTTGTATATAAATTTAGAGATTTTATACCTATAATAATCTTTTAGATAACCCGCCTGATGCTCGATGGTTAGAAACAGCTTTACATAAAGGAACATCAAAAGATAGAAGTAATGCCGGGGCCCTTTTATTAACAACAAATCCGGTTGCAAATATTCCTATACTTGAAACAGTAATTGGATTTGCAAAATTATCTAATAAATGTAGTCCTGATGTGATTGTAATATTAACTGAATTATTTATGGAAGCTCTTATTCCATCAAATAGAAAATTAATTTCATTTCAATTACGGGGCGCTAGTTGGAAATTTTTGAAAAAACAAGAAAATATGAATAAGAGTATAAAAAATAAAATTTACGCGTATTGGCATTTTGAAAACAGATTAAAAGAATTATATTTCGGTATGTATGCAAGATTTATTTAGAGCACCTAATTAAAAAAAATAATTGGTTTTATTTATTTGTGATACTTTAGAGTATTTAAAAAATTTACAAAGTTGTCTACAATCTGGCCAAGAAAATAATAAAAATTCAGCTATTATCTCTGCTTCAAAGTTATTAGCATATGCCCCAGAAAAAGAACAAATGATTCTTTCAATGCTTGTAAATAAATTAGGGGATCCTTCAAGTAAAGTAGCGGCTAAAGCTTTACATCATTTAACAGAAGTTGGCCGTAAACATCCCAATATGTGTGGTGTTATAACTAGAGAAGCTGAAAAGTTATTATTTCGTAATAATATATCTGAAAAAGCTCAACATTTTACTTTATGTTTTATGGAACAAGTTTTACCGCCGGGACATTCTGATGTTAGTACTAAAATTGTTCATATTTGCTTTTCATTATTCAAAGTACTAGTTAAAAAAGGAGCTGTTAATAATAAGACGATGCAGGCAATACTTCGTTGCTTACAAAAATCAATAATTGATGCAAAACCAATTAAAGGTGAAGATCAAATTTTATCAAAGGAAATGCAAGATACAATTTATCGTTTAGTACATTTAGCTGATATAAAAATTTCCATTCAAACTTTAAGCTTACTTCTCGAAATGATTTCATTAAAGAGCGAAAAACCAGATCGATTTTACAACGCGTTGTATTTGAAATTAAGTGATTTGGATTTAATAAAAGTTGGAAATACAACAGCTGCGTTATTTTTGCAAATTGTCCATAAAAGTATGCACATAGATAGAAATATACCAAGAGTAAAAGCTTTTACAAAGCGTTTATTGCAAATTTCATTTTATTTACCAGCAAGTTTTGCATGTGGATGTTTGATTGTAATTAATAAAGTAATAAAAATTCGAAAGGATATTCAATGGGTATAAGAAACACAAAAATCTTTAGAAAGAATTATTTTTAATATTTTTGTTTATATATAGGAACAGATTGCTGAGGACTCTGGTACAGATAATAAACCAAAAGATTTATCTAGATTTGATGGCGATATAGATGAAAATTATAAAGACGTTGAAAATTCTGATGAAGAAAGAGATAAAGAATCGATCAAGAACAGAAGTCCAGGAGAATTTTCTTCATGGCATCATGTAAAAGTGGAATCTGAAACAAATAATAAAAGTCAGGAAATATCAAAATCTTGTTATGACGCGTTTCATAGAATTCCAGCTTATTGTGGTGCTGAATTTATTAAAAATTGGGCATTAATACAATTACAAGAACACTATCATCCCTCATTAAAACTTTTTGCCCAAAACATTATTGAACAGAAAAATATTTCATATTATGGTGATCCTTTAAGAGATTTTGGATTACCTTATTTCCTGGAGAGATTTTGTTTTAAAAACCCTAAAAAACATAATGAAAATGAAGCTGCTAATGAAGACGACATTTCAAAAAAATATCATAAACATTATACGCCATATGGTGGGCGTAGCTTAAGTGTTAAAAGTTTAACAAAACAAAACTGCACAGAAGATGAACTTTTCATATTTAATTACTTGGAAAAAAAACGTGAACTTCAAGATCAAAATGCGAAATACTATCAGAAAACTGATGTAGGAGATGTTGATGATGATGAATTTGAGGAATATCTTGACGGTCTTGTAAAGCAAACTAAAAAAAATGTAGATAATGTTGAGGATGATGAAGACTTTGAAGTTGATTATATGAAAGAATTAGGTGAAAATTTGACGACCACTGAAAAAACTAAAAAATCTAAAAAATCAAAAAAACTTGACGAATCAGATGATGAGCTCATGGATGATTGGGGAGATGATGAAGATATTTCAGATAATTTTGATTCTGACAATGAAATGGAAAACGGACAAGATGATATAGGCAGCGGAAGTGATGAATATCATTCTGATGATAATGATATTGATATAGAATCAGATGATGAGGAAGGTGATACTGATATAGAATCAGATGAGGAGGCAGGTGATACTGATATAGAATCAGATGATGAAGATTTTCAACCTAAAAAAAAGAAAACTAAATTTGATGTAGGATTCAAAGATTTTAAAGCGGCACTAAAAGAAAAGACAGGTAAATTATACAGAAAAAAAAAAAATTTTTTTATTAAAAACGTGAATATATATTCTTGTATTTAATTTGTAGACATGAAATCGCTTTTTGCTGCTGTAGATGATTTCGCTGATATTTTAGATGAAGCTGGCAAAACTAAAGACCATGGAACAAGTAAACAAATTTTAAATAAAGATAAAGCTTCTGATAAACAATTGAAATGGGAAGAAAAACGAAGATCTAATTATAAGGGCAGTAAAAATTGGAAAAAAGTTAAATCAAATAAAAATAACAATAATAAAAATTTTAAAAAGAAAAATGTTTATAAAGGTAAAATGAAAAAGGGATTGAAAAGAAACTAATAATTGAATAATATTATGTAATATTATAAAAATTATGACTAATAAATAAATTAATTTTATTAATTTTATAATTATTATTTTATTTAATTTTATCTTTTTTAAACACTATAAATTTAATAGTTACCAGTCCCTTATATACAAGAAATGACGTAATTTTGCTTGAGAACTTACACATATGTTCTCAAGTTTATTACATGCTTAAATTCTGAATTTTGCAATTTCAAATATGCATGAGAAGGGTTGCTAAACAACAAAAAAATAACGATTGCAAAAATTATGTAAATTTTTGCAGAGATAACGAAAATTTGATAATGGAAAAAAAATCAAAACATTATAAAATCAAAAATCCCATAGGAAAAGTACAAACATTATGGTATAAATATATTTTAGCTCGAAAAATTGCACCAACTGTTAAAATGGAAAAACCAAAAAGATCACCGAAACATTTATAGTGAGCCAAATTTTATAAAATATAATAAACAAAGTTGTTTTATATAAAAATAATTTTAATTCTAGTGCTCAATTATGTTATTTTCGTTATAAAACATCAATGAATATTCATGATGAACAATTTGTAAAAGAAATTATTCGAATTGAAGAAAATCAACCTAGTGGTTGGGATGCTATGAGAATGAGAAGGTTTGTTCATACTCATATTCTTTAAAAACAAAAAAACTTTTATATATTTTTTTATAAATAATAAAGATTATTTTCTGTAACAATGCTGTGGCCACCGATGCATTCTAAAAGAGAAATACAAAAAACATTTAAAAATCCGGAAATGATTAATAGGACAAAAGAACAAAGATGTTTAGAAAATCTACTAAATCCTTAATTAAACCTAGAAAATATATAATAGATAATATGTAGAGCAAAATAAAATATTGTTAAATAATAAATACAAGTTTTTTTTTTCAATTTAAACATGAATTCCATAGTAAGTGAAAATCAATATAAAAAGTAGTATTTATTCAAATTAAAAATTATGAAATTTTCTTCCGGAATGATGAATAGCTGCTTAAGTTTATTTGCGAAATGCAATTTCTTAAAACTAAACATCAAATATATACGTTTAAATTTCTTAGTATCGTCGTTCCGATTCAAATACCGGAATATGAAATAATACAATAGTTTTCTTTTGTTATGATATAAATATAAATAAACATAAATTAAATTCTAAAAATCATCAGTACCAATATGTTTTGTACAAAACATAAAAAAACACAAACATATATGGTATGAAAAACATAAAAATCTTTTCAAAACAACAAATTTAAATTAAAAATTAATAATGTATGTATGTAATTCATTTATGAAACAAAATTAAATTTGTATTCAGTTAGAAAATAACAATTTAAATAAATTTTATTTTTGAAGTATATGAAGAAGGATTACTTAAATTTTCATTTGATTCTAAATCATCTTTACTTGAACAAATTATCTGATTACATATTGCTTTATTTCTCAAATTAATATCATTACTTAATAAGATATAATTGAGATTATAAGATTTTAATTGTAAACAGCAATTAATTATGTGATCATCAGGATTTTCAATATCAATATCAAGAATTTTTCTTGATTCATTAGCACTTTGTCCAATAAAATGTGGATTTTTTATTGAAAGATTTTCATTTAAGTATTTTATGGCACGAGCTGCGCGAACACATATTGAACGTTCCGTTTGCATTTTTAATTTATCTAATTCTTGTAATACTATATATGGTATATATAGAATTGAACCTTTTGTATCTAAAAGAGAAAGGCCATGTTTAAAATATTAAAATCTTTAGTATATGTAAACTTACCACATAATTTTGATTTGATTAAATCAGATAAAAATGTTAAATTATCTAGAAAAACATTTGTATCGGGTACAATATATAAATAATCCTTTTTAAAATTACTGAATTGATTATTTTGATGTCTAACTAAATTTATTAAATTATTATTTACAATGTCATGTTTTTCTAAAATTTTATCTGAATCATTTGAATTAGAGTCGTCTTTAAATGGCCCAATGTTTGGATTAATCTGAAATTTACAATAAAATTAAAATGCTATATTTTTTTTTTAGATTTAAAAGTATTTTTTACATTCGTTTGTATATTCATTTTATATTCTGAAGTTTTCTCTTCTATTTCATTTGAAGTCTGACTGTTATTGATTTGTTCTCTTAAACGTTGCAATCTTTCGTTTGCTGAAAATTTTTTTCCAGGTACTGGCGTTAACGGGGTTTTGATTATATTACTCTTAGATGATTTAACTACTGTTGAACTTGTGGAACAGTCCGAATAAATATTTTTATAATTAAAAAGTTGTACATTAGGGTGAGATATGTTTTTATTTGTTTTAGTCTCATTATTTAATTTTAGTTTTTTATTACTAGTTTCAATTGTTCTTGATTCCTCATAATTTTTTCTTTTCTGTATTCCTTGTTTTTTGTTATTTGTTGAGTAATCATAATCAAATATATCAAGTCCACGTCCAATTTCTGAAGATGTTGTTCCTTTCTTTAGAGATTCTTGGTTTTCGATACAATTGAATAGTACTTTAGTTTCGTTTTCAGAAATTTTTTTATAACTATCTAATTTTTGAGTTTTCTTTGGCGTATCTGAGGACGAAGATATACAGCTTTCTGCAATTTTTTTGCTTACTTTCCCTTTAGAATCATTTTTCTCACTATTAATTGCATATACATTTTTGTCTGTATCCAACGCATTTTTAACAGTTTTCCATACAGACTTAATTTTATTCAATATTGAAGGCTCTTTAGAATCGACTTTAGTTTGGGTTGGGTTTTCTGAATTAACATTTTGATCAGGGATTAAGTTCTTCGAAATAAGAAAATTATGTGAAGGTTCATTTCCTTTGTCAAATTTATTATTTTTATCTGAAGAACAGGTTTCAGTTTTCCTCTGAAAAAATTCAAGTCTGTTTTGGAGTGAAGTTTTAATTCGCCCTAGAAATGAAAGTGTTTTGAAATAAATCGTTAAATGTACGTACAATATTAAAAATGATCCAGTAGAGTAACAACTTACATAAAACTTCAAATATGCATGAAAATAATTTAAAGCTATTATAATATTAGTGTTACATACGAACTGATAAATTTTATTATTATATTAAATTTAGATAAATTTTATGCTATTATGACATAAAAATTTGTAAATATATATGTATAATGGAGGTACTTATGTATTTAAATGTACAAACCTGAGACTTGATTCTTTAATTTCTTAGGCACTGTTTTCTGCTCAAAAGAAGAGTGATTAAATTTTGTTTGAGGATCTTTCTTGGACTCGATTATTTCATTTTTGTCAACAACGTTGCCACAGGCAATAATGTCATCTACATTAGCTTTTAAAAACACAAAATTCAGTTTCGAATCATAATTTTTGTAATTGTATATAAATTATTTACTTACTTTTTTCGTTCCCTTCTATTAGATTATCGCGTTTATTTTCTGTAAACTTTTCAATTGTTTTATCACATAATTGAGAATTTTTTATATCTGATTGTAGCCGCTTTTGCAATGCTTTTAATCTATCTTGAGCCGGAGTCTTCGAAATCAATTCTGTAAATTGTAAAATATGTAAAGATTTTTATATATAAAATTAATAAAAATGTAGATTTTGATATTACTGGACTTGCAATTTATGCCCAACAATTTTTGAGATCTTTCCATTTTTATATTTTATTATTGAATATTTAGTATGTTTCCATTTTTATTTTTTACATTTCAAATTAAATTGAAGCGACAATAAAAAATTGTTTTGATTATCTGTAATTTCTGTATTAAATGTTACTGTCATACAGATTGTTTTTAGCGACATCTATTTAATTATTAAATTACGACAGAATTCAATCACAAACTTCAATAGCCCGAAAACAATTATCAACGAATAAGATATATACAAACATAATGATGCCATCCCTATTCTGTTGGTAAGTAAAAGCTGTTACATAAGCTCGACTCTTCACTTCAAAATTATAATTTCTCAGGTGGTGGGATCACCTGGATCACCTGAAACTAAATTTTTTAAAAAATGAATAAATGGAACAATGTTGCAAATGAAAATTGTCCGTATTTAATGTAAATGCAATGAAATGTTGATTGTAGGTACATATAAAATATTACACTACTTGATCTACACAACTACATATATTATATACAAAATTTTACAAAATTTTTTTTAATGTACATATTATAACGAATAACGAAAAACTTTGTTATGCCAAATTATGTATGCAAATACGTTATTATTATTAACCTTAACAATCATTATTAATTATAAAAAAATAAATATTTTTTCCAAAAATTTTTCATTCAAAACAAATAAACTAAATAAATTTACACCATTCCAAATACTTAATCATATAATATTTTTATGAGTTATCTATTACGAAATGTAATTTTTACTTTCAGATACATAGGTACACATCTTCATTAAATTCCTTGTCTAGTTCTTCAGCTGAAAAATAATCTTCATTAGGTGAATCGATAATTTCAAACCAAATTTTTATGTCCTTTTCTTCACCTTATAAAAAAAATACTTTATTTATGTAAATTTTAACATTTTATTATTGAAAATCTTATCTGATATCTAAGCAATTATAATTTGGACAATCCCCGATTTTAATAAAGCATTAAAACAAAAAATTTTTACTACGAGTTATTTTGTTGTTGACACTTTCAAAAAATTTTCATTTACGAAGTAATTTATAGGTGGCTCTGAATACGTTAAAAATATTTTTATAATAATTTCTGAACGCACATTTTTCGGCTGTCACATCATACATATGGTTGGCATAGCATTTCAAATAATACATTTGACAAATCAATTATCGGTTGGTTCTTAGCTTTTAACACAAAAAAAAATTCTAGATCTGGATCTCTTGCTTTTTAATTAAAAAGAATTACAAATTTTATTTGATTTGATTTCGGAAATATTTTTTATTGTCGGTAGAAACTTTGGGAAAAGCTATGTCTGCATTTACGGAGCAGGCTTTGCTTAAAAAACTTTTTGAATTAAATTCTAGCCAGCAAAGTATACAAACACTGTCCTTATGGCTGATACACCATAGAAAGCATCATGTTGGTATTGTTAAAACGTGGTTCAAAGAATTACAGAAAGGTAATTTTTTATATTAAGTACAAAATTCTTAAAAAAAAAATGTTAAATTTGTTATGGTTTTAGTGCCGGAACAAAAGAAGTTAACATACATGTATTTGGCAAATGATGTAATACAAAATAGCAAGAAAAAAGGACCAGAATATGGCAAAGAATTTGAATTGATTTTAAATAAAGTATTCTGTCATATATGTGATACATGTGAAGAAGAAAAACTTTATATGAATTTATACCGCATTTTACAAATATGGGAAGATCGAGGGGTCTACGATAAAAAAACAATTAATGAGTTCAGAAATAGTTTAACTAAAGGTAGCGGTAAAGATGAGAATGATAAGAAGGTAGAAGTAAAAGCTCCAGAAAAGAGAAAAATTGAAACGACTAAAACAGATCCGATTGTAGAAAAAAAACATAGATCATCCAAAAGCACAAATGAAGATAAGACTAAAACCGTAGATTTGCAAAATAATATAGAAGCTGTTAGCCCACAAACTCCAATTGGTGAACCGCCAGAACCAGAAGAGCTTGTGAAAGCTCTTACAGATCTAGAAAATTCTGCGTCCAGTGATGCTGCTGTGAGAGAAAGAATTGCCAATTTACCAGCAGAAATATCTGAACTTCATACAATTAGTAAATTAGAAGATAAAGAAGCAGCTGCAAAATTATCAAAAGAGGTAATTTAAATTTGTTTAAATTTGAAAAATTAAAAAAGAAACCTCATGTAATCATATTTTCAGATCAATGAAGCAGTACAACTTTTAAATGAATATAATGCAAGGTTAGCCATGGAAATGGAAGACCGAAAAAAACTAGCAGTTATGTTACGAAACTTCCAAGCAGAGCAAAAAGAATTATTAGAACAAGCTGAACAGCGTTTAGAGGTAAAGGAATAATTTTTTTTATATTTAGATTTTTCATTAACGTTTATAATTTCTTTTAGGAATATACTAAAAAGCTGGCTAAATATAAAGACATTCAAAAAGAAATTAAAGACCATTTATCGAATTTACCAGATCTAAGACAGTTACCAGATGTTAGTGGTGGATTTTTAGCACCTTTACCATCAGCTGGTGATTTGTTTAATATTCATTGAAGTAAAAAATATAATATTAAAATTAAATTATATTACATAAAATATTATTATTAGTGGAGTACTTTCATAGATCTTAAAGCAATTATGCAAAAAAGGAAAAAATAAAAAAAACGAAAACAAAAATTCAAATTTCATAAATTTTTGTGCACGTTAATTGTAACTTTTTTCTAATCCAAGTTATATTAATTTTAAAAACTAATAATTATACAATTAATATAATTTTTGATTAAATTAACCATGATATTGATTACTTTTCCTTAATTTTGATTGAGTATGAAGTAATTTGTTTTTGACAAAATCTTGTACGAATAATGTTATTTTCGCAACTATTCATATTATTATGAATTATGATTAATATAGTCGTTTAAGAAAATGATTGATATTGGTAAAAATGTTAAATAAAGTTTATTAAAAACTTTCCAAATTTTAAAAATTTCTTTAATTTATTTTTCTCTAACTACAAAGCACCGTCATTTATGTGTTTATTAGAAAATTGGCCGATCCGCACCATTTTTCTATGAATTCTATAACATCTGGAATATTGCTTGTTGGGTTCATTTTTGCTGCTACAGTTAATTTACTCCATGCGTCACGGTTCGCTTGTTTTTTGGATTTTTGAAACAATATTGGTTGCCTGCCTGTCACAGGATAGCCAGTAACAATACATTCAAGGTCAGATAAACCTAAACTTGATTCAAATAAATTTCGTCCGTCGGTAGGTAAGTTTTGATCGACACGTTGATCCATACTAACAGCCAATATCCATTCTCGAGCTTCTTCATGTAAATTGGTTTCATTTCTTAGGTGCAAATTTTCTGGTATTGGAACAGAACTGGGAAAATCTGTAGTTGCCAAGTCAGAATGGTCAACCAAGTTTCCTGAACCATCTTCAATTGCTTCACACACATCTAAATAATGATTTAAAATAACAAATGCTTCAGGTTCCCGGCCTACAGAACGTAAATCCATTCCGGCTTCATAAAAACCTTTATCGACCGGTATTATACCAGTATAACGAAGTAAAGCTGCAGATATTTTAACAGCAATTTGCTGTAAAGCTTGAATTTGCCGGCATGCTGCCCTGGTCGTATAATAATGGGCTATGAGCAATAATTTATCAAAACGATCATACACTTCTGTTTCGCCAAATTCTGAGGCTTTTAGAGTCTAAAATTGATAAATTAATGTGCAAGCTTATTTTTTTTTAATATGGGATTTTTAATACTCAAATTTACCGTTGTCAATTGGTACAGAAATGTCCTTAAGTCTTTCCAATAATCAACAATTTCTGCTTCACGTAAAGAAAAACATTCCAAAGCTATTCTGTAATAAATATTGAAATTTTGCTCTATTGCTGGAGCTCCATTTGTTATGTATAAGGAAAGTGCAGTAAGTGCTTCTCCGTCACGAATTAGTTGAGCAGCATATAAAGCCAAATATTTATGAAGAGCCTTACCGTTAAGTTGTCTTGCTTTTTCTAAGCACCTAACCCATTGACCTTGTTCAGCAAGCATATCAAGCGCACTAACTATATCTGAAAAAGAAGTTTTAAATTTAAATTTTAAATTATGAATAACTAAATTTAACCTATATCAGCAAGCTGTTCGATATTTCCTTCATTTTTTAATCTTGATTTTTGTTGCTGTTCTACGTAAGTAACTAACTCAGAATCTATTTCTTTTGCCAATCGACGTGCTTTTGCCCACTGTTCTGCTTGTATAAAGACTTCAACTGCTTCTTTTGGCAAATCAGCAGCTAAATATAGCTGTGCAGCTGGTCCAATTTGATTAATTTCTAAAAGCCTTGGTCCAAGTTGTTTTGATACGTCTAACGCATCTTTTCCTTCCAAAAATTGATTGCATATTTCTGCAGCTCTTATTAAGGCTCTTTCAATAGTACCATCATCAGCATTAGTTGAATCAATTTGTAATAAACATTCCGCAGCCTTACGGAACTCTTCATTTCTAGCAAAATCTGAAGCTTGCTGTAAATATGACCTTGAATCTGCATTTGCTGATCCTAAATTTGTATTACGTCTACGTTCTTGTGTTTGTATTTTCCTCAGATCATTCAAAGCAACAGGATGATGCTCTTCAGCTATTCTAACTGCATCTTCAATCATATTTAGTTCTTTATATTGCTGTATAATAATATCAGGTCGACCAGCTTGTAGTAATAAATTTTCATAATCAGGATAATTTCTTGTTTCTAAAGCGGCTGTAGCTTGCCCCAGTAAAATTTCATTTATCGCATCAGGTAAATATTTTTCGGCAACCCTTAAAGCAGATTGCCAATCTCCACCATGAGTATGCATTAATATAGCCTCTTTTGGTTTATTTGCTTTTATAAATTCAATTTCAGCTTGATCAAATTTTCCCTCATCTTCCAAAGACATTGCAATTTTGTAGTGTACATCTTCTGTAGGTTTTCCTGTTAATCGACATAAGTCAATTGCGAAATCAAATTGACCTGAGTCGCAAGCAAAATTTAGCGCTGTATCAATTAGGCCCAATCTAGTTAATAATCTTGCCGCTCCTTCAATTGGCAAAGATTTGGCCCACATATATGCTACCTGATTACTAGCTCCATCTGTACCTTTTTGTTTTGCAATACGATAACCGTCATCCCAACGACCTGCATTGCAGTACATGTGAACAGCCGATTTCCAGTCTCCAGCAGCAATAAAATGAATTTCTGCATTTTTTAGTTTACCTTTAGCTTCCAATTGTTTAGCTAGATGTAAATGTGTACTTTCTAAGAGTTCTTTGTGATATTTTTCAACCAAGCGTATCATTGAGTCATATAATTCACGACGTTTGTACATCGCAATCGCTAAGTCAGGTTCATTTATAGCTATTAAAACTTTCTCAGCATCACGGTATTTGCCTAAAACAAAACAAGTTTTATTAGAAACTTGATAGATAAAAAAAACGTTTTTATAATTCAACCTTGATCTTCAAATGTTCTTGACAAGTTAATAAATATATCCCTTGTTATTTCACTACTCATGTATGTTTCTGCAATATTATAGGCTTTTTCCCATTGTCCATGTTTATTAAGTAAATCTATTGCTTCTTTAAACATATTTGCCCGTACTAATAAATCTTCGGCTCCATCTAAGTCACCCGCAAATGCTAAATGTTTAGATAAATCTAGAGCATGTTTTTTAATTTCCTCTGGCTCATCCAGAACTTTTGCAATTTGTACAGCTTTACGCCATTGTTTTGCACCTACAGCTGCTTCTAAAGCTTTTTCTGTTGCACCGGCTTCTATATAATGATTTATAGATGCATCTAATTGTTTTTTTGATACTAACCAGTCACCCCATTCTTCTTCTAAAGCTATTACATCATCTGGTGCAACCTGCCTTGCTAATTCAACAGCTCTGGGATAAGCTGCACCTTTGCGATAAAGTGTTAAGGCAGCTTCTGGACGGGATAATTTTAAAGCAATATCTCCAGCAAGTTCAAAAAGTTCTGTTTTTTGTTTAAAAAAAACAATTACTGTAATTTATTAAAACAAATTTATGCGATTTTCATAAAAATATACAAACCAGATTTCAATAAAGCTTCAGTTATTTGGGCCACTAAATCTTCATTTTCCATTAGGGCAGGAGTTTTTAATAACAAACGAGCAGCTTTCGGTGCTTTTCTTGCTTTTAAATACAATTGTATTGCTTTCTCTGCATCACCACGTTCTTCCCAAACTTTTCCAGCTTTTTCTTCTTGATTTGTCATTAACAAAAATTTCATTTGATCTTCCCGAAGTTTACTTATTCCAGAATATCCTCTTTTTTCTGCTAAATTAATTGCATCGTCCCACATTCTTAAATTTTTATACATATTTAAAGCTTTTTCAATATCCCCTTGTTCTAAATAAATTCTTTCAGCAGTTCTTAAATCTGAATTTAATAATGCCATCTTTGCTTGAACTTCTGGGCATGTTGCATTTATTCCATTTATTTCTTTATACTTTTCATCGGCCATAATCATTTCATTTAAATAGAATGCTTTCGATACATTTCCAAGAGCAGCATAACATCGTTGTGCAACTCTTAAATTTTCTTGTTCTAATGCTATAATTGCTAAATTTAACCACATAGCTTTTGCTGCTGGTTTATCACCTAATGTCTCCAAAAATAATATAGCTCGTCCAAAATCACTATCATTTAATGCAGTTCCAAATTCAACTAATCCTTCATCTAATTGATATGAATGATCTGTTGGTCCCTCTTGTGTTTTAACAATAGTTCGAGAATCATCTCTAATAACATCAAAAGCATCACCCCGTATTGGCATTAAAGTAACATGCTCTGGTAAATCTATATTATACCATATTGCTAGATTATTATCACTTTGGGCGACAGCAACATCGGATTGAATGACCCATTGAACAAATGAAACATTTCCTAAAAGAGTTTGTTTTTTACCAGTAGAAATATCAACTAAAACTAGCCTAAAAGTTGAATAATAAAATGATGAAATGTGAACACAAAATTTATCTATAACGGTAAATATTAAGTTTAGTTAAGAATATTATGCTAACCTCATCTTTTTGTCCCGAAAAAGAAGTTTATGAGCTGTTTCGTTCAATTCAATCCAATCGATTTTAGAATCATGTCCAACTTGTGTTATTATAGAATTTGTTATTAAATCTAATACACAAATAGTTTTCATGTCCAATAGGTATGCTAATTTCTTATTATCCCTAAAATATCATAAAGATTGATTACGGAATTTTTTTAACATTAAGTCAATTAAAATTTTCTTCTTACACTCCAGAATTATTTCCACGTTCATTTAATCTTATAGAGATAACATGTGGATTAACAAATTCTGTTCTTACTGATCCCAATATTATATTTTCACCGTACTCAACTAAAGATAATTCACCGGCATTAAAAATTAAACAAACATTTGGATTTTCAAAATAAAATTTTTCTAAAGATCCTGTTGTATTCCATGGTATTTCACTTGTTAAATTTCTTGTTAAATCACATAATAATAATGAATCTTCTGTTTTAGCTACCAAATAATTATCTTTTCCCATAATACGTATATCATCGATTTCTAAACCTAAATGTGATTCAATTGTCATTTGTTCGAATGGTTCATGTAATGTTTTAACTAAAACTTGACTTGGAGCTACATAAATTATTTCAAATTTTTCTTGCCATATTGTACGCTTTAATACCGATTCAAAAATTATTACTGCACCAGATGTCGAACCAATAGCTAATCTAAAATTTATTAATATTAAAAGAAAAAATGGTTTTATTGAAATTTGCATGCAAAATTTCATATTTTATGAAATGTACTTGGCACCATCTTTTCTCCATGTTAATGCTGTTATTGAATATAAATGTTCAATTTCTTTTGAAGCACTTTCACTCCATGATGATAATCTTGGACTCCATGAAAATATTCGTATTCTATCAAAACTACCAAATGCTACAGCTTGACCATTTGAACTAGATGTTGCTACTAAAAATTCTTTTTCACTATCATTTCGTGAAAAATCAAAATTTCGAATTTGTCGGCCCTAGAAAATAAGAAATATGTATGTATATGTATTTTATTAAGTAAATTTAAAAACATACTTGTGAATCATAAAAAACAATTTTTTTATCACAGCCAGCAGCAGCAATGCCACCTTGAGGCCATGCTAAAGCAAATGGTGGTACAGAATGTTGAAAAAGTTTACCAGATGATTCAATTCCAGCACTATGACGTGGATTACTATTGTCATCTAATAAAAAAAATCTTATAACTGTTCCGTCAAAATGCCCAGATAAAAAACCAGTTCCTTTTGTATTTGGTGCCAATGAAATAACCATATTTTCACTGCTATATAAACTTTGAGATTTATTGGTCTTACAGTTTAATGAGCGTACTTTACCATCATCTAAACCTAATTCGTTTTGATTTTTTAAAAGAGGCGTAAATTATTCAATTTTTTATATTTTTTATATTTCTTTAATAATTACCTGCAATTATTGTACCCGTATTTAACCAGATCATACATGTTACTGATGTTGATTGCGGAAATTTATTACAAATAACTTTTTTTTCATTCCATCCTTCACCCAATCTGTAAACGTATACAATACAATCACTTTGTGCTACTGCTAATTTTGTTGAATCCGAATTAAATGCTATACCACGTATAACATATGAATTTTTACCATTATTTGGATTACTTGGTTTTGTTGAGAATTTATCACGTTTTTCACCATATTCATCAAATATATATATATGACGATCTGCTGTAGCTATTGCTAATTTTTGATGATTTGGTGACCATGCTATACCAGCAATTCGATTTATATAAGTCTTAAATGTGCAAAATTTTTTTTTTAAATAAGAAAACTTTTAATATTTATATGCCATCTATATTAAATTTTTATTATTAATTAATTAAATTACCTGCCCATCAATTAGAGTTTTTAAATATTTTAATTGCATAATGTTAAAACATTAATCTTTCAAATTATTTAAATAATAATTGTAATTTCATTAAAAGAAATACTTGGTTTAAATTTGTATTTCTGAGAATAATTTTTGTATTAATAATTTGTTTGGCTTTATTACCGCTGCTATAGTTACACTACGGTTACAAATGTGTACATATGTATATGTACAATACTTCGATATACTTGCAAACTTGGGAATAACAAAAATCATGTATTTAAATGGAATTTCAAATTATTGAATGAAATTTTAGGTAATGATGCATATTTTATGAAATTTACAGGGTTACATATATAAATTAATTTTAATATATAGAGTATTTTCATTTCATAAAATTCCGTATACCTGCCCCTAATCCTTACCAATAAATTATTCAAATTTAGAAAAATTCAAAGCATTCCAAAAAAAAAACTTCTCGGAGCTTTCAAATATTTGAAGTAGTTTTCATAAAATCTCGGTACATTAAAAAAAATAACCATTTCTATTTCAAATAAAATCTAAGTGTGTGATCGTTTATTTTGCAATTTTACTCGCCAGATGGAAGATGAATGATAATGTCATATATTTATTGAGTGAGATGATTTGAGAAAAAATATAAAAATCTAATTAAAAAAGATGTGTTTTTTTTTTTTAATAAATTACCCAATTGAAAATTTTATTAGAAAAATAAATTATAAAAATAATAAACAATCCATTAGAAAAGAAAGAAAATTCTGATTTAAAATTGAATAAAAAGTGTGATGAAAAACGAGATACACGATAAGGCTGTAAGCTTTATTATAAACACGAAAATTTTCAACATAATCCAATTGGACATCCTATTAATTTGGTAATTTATTTAATAACAAATATTTTGTTTTAGATTGGCTTTTAATATTTGTCCACTTAAATACATTTAGTTTGTGATTTGTTTTAAATTAATGATTCTAAATTCGTCCCTTGGGGCACCCTATATGGGTATACATATTTGATTTCGATTTCTGTAGCCTTATTCGATTAGTTATTTTTCTTTCGAAGAAAAAAAAATCTCTTTAGCAACCATAAAAAGTCATAACGAATATGACACACATTTAATGTTTACACAATGTTTTGTTTTATTTGGGATTTATAATATTAATTGTAAGTCTCGTATAAGTATGCTAAATTGGTAATCGTATAAAGGCTCGCATGAATACATTTCTATAGTATATGGAATATTATATGAATGACTTTAATTTTGGGTTAAATAACTACAAATTCATGGGTTAAATAAAATCCAATAATAATAAATACACTGTTTATAACCATTAAATTCCGCATATACATACATATGTATGTGCATTCGTGAAACCAGAAAATATTAAATATAGTCTAATTTAAATATATATGTATGTATATAAATTTTTTATGAATGAATTTTATTATGTTATAAAGAAAATTTATATACATATTTATGTATTCATGTAAGTACATATACTTATATGTATATTAATTACATAAGCGGTATACCAATAGTGTTATTATGTTCTCATAATAACAATATTTTAATGAGAAACCCGCTAAAACTTCATATACTAATCTGCATTTAATAAATGCTGTGTTTTAAATAAAGCATGTACTTTGAAGACAGACATAAGTGTATGTATGTACTCGTATTTTCTAATCTATATTTTTTTTAATAAATTATAGAAAATTTTTTACATTATTCATTCGAATGATGGATTTTTTAAAATTCATTTAATTGTAATGCTTTTAGTAGCCAATACAATTTTATATTTTAAAAATTTAGAGTTTTATTTAATTTTTATATGCTTCAACTCCAAATCTATGATATATCTTTGGCATATGCAAAATCCATATGGATCATAAATAACTGCAAAATGAATAAAATTTCTGCAATAATTTTTCTATTCTCGAGAGTTTTCATTTGAAGTAATAATAATTTATTTCCGTATGGTGGGAGAATAATAGGATTTTTCTATATAGAAAGTTCCGACGACCGTAACTTAAGAAGGTTTTTTGAACCGTATCCAATCTATCTATATGATTAAGGTAGAAATGAGACCAGACCTATGACTAGAATACTTAAGATGTGGCTGAACCAAAGCAAAAAACAAGATTTCTTAAGAATAACATTTTTTTTTTAACATAATTTGGCCGAGAATTTGCTAAATAACAATAAAAAAAAATAATTGAAAAAGAATATTTAATAATGTTATAAATTTTATATTTATTATCAAAAGGACAGTAAATATTTAAGTACCAATAATACAATCGGTTTTATGGAAAATATAAACAAAAAGAATAAATTGCATAAATAAGAAATTGTTAAAAATGAAACAAATTACAAATAAAAAAAAAATATAATCATAAAATTAAAAAGGACCTGTTGATTTTACTTATGTATACAACTAATAAATAATATTCAGAAATTGTCAATATTATGTTACCAAAAACAAAGAAAAGAAACAACAAAATTTGATTATGTTTGTTGTCATATTAATGTTATGTTATTTTAGTTATGATTATGCATATACCGTATACGATATTTATGTATTTATACGATAAGGTTCCAAATTTAATAAAGAGATAAACAGTTATTGTATTTTGAGTACTTCTATATGCACGAAGATTATCGCTTTAATTTAAACGATTGATTCTTGAATTGCAATATTGGAAGCAGTTTTGTTCGGTGTAGATTTGTAAATCTGTGCGTATTTTGACTGGCTATTCTGTATAAAAGTTGAAAATTTGGGATGTATGTGTGTATGTAGATTCTTACTATACAATAAAATTTAATATTATAACTTTAACAATCATTGAATTAAAACTTATCATAAATAGAATAAAAAAAGAGAAAATAATATTGAAAAGGCTCAGAGTAACAAAAAAAAAACAAAAAAAAAAATTTTTGTTTCCAAATGCTGTTATCTTTTAAAATGCGCATGTTCATCACCTGTTGCTAGGATAGAACACATTTCAGGAAAAATAAAAGGGGTTTAAAATAAGAAAAACAAAAAAATTTGAGAGTAAAATTTTACATTTTTTTTTCTTTACAAAATTTTTATTTTGACTGTTATAATACTGTTTACATATAGGAGTATTGATAATAGTAAATAGTAAAATTTTATTATTTGTTATAAGCATTATACTTACTTACATACATAAATGTTAAGAGGTTATTGAATGCTAAAAAGAACAACTTGTTTGATTAATATAACAAAAAAATATAGGGCATATTATGTTTACACATACATATGTACATAAGTAATTCTCAAATGTAAATCGCATAGTTTTTTTTAGTGAAGTTGAAATTTATTTAGTTGTGAAGGCCTCATAGAAAGCTCAAATTCAGGCCTTCAGAAAGTTATTCGAGCATTTCCAACTATTGTTGATGCTTCTCGTTGAAGTCGAAATAATTTCGTCGAAAACGTGTCTATCAGTGGCTATAACCGAAAACGTCATAATTTACAGATGGAAGGGAAAGGGTGAATAAAGTGTCACATAAACTAAGAATAAACTAAAAAAAAATCTATCGTAGCGTCTGCTGAATACAAGGTAATTTCAGGCAACATACACGTCATTGATTCATGCATCCCATAGCCGTACTATATAAAGTCGAATATTCAAAAGTTCGAAAAAAATCGACTCAATAATATTGGACCAACTACGTTATTCACAATAAATTTATGAATAAAACCTATATCAGTAATCACTTTACGATTATGAAGCGACCTTAACTGACGGTTATTTCCAATAACTGAACGCTATTTTCATAAGGAGGCAGTCTAAAGTCAGGAGGTAAGGAGAATATGATCAATTCATACCGTGAAGAATACAATTCGGTCTATATTAATATTATGAAAAGGAGACCACATCTGACTAACGTACACTAAAACGGGCTTCATGAAGGAAGCATAAGAAAAGAGGGGTCATTAAATTCTCTAGCATACCTCATGACACAATCTAAGGGCATAATTCGCCCTAATAACCATCACATTAAAATTTACCATAAAATGGAGCCTACAATTCGACGTAATACCTAAACACATTTGGTATTACTTTGAATTATATCGTATCTCAACGTTCATAATTTTACGGTAAGTTAATCACTCTAGTTTACTAAACTGTAAATATTGCAAAAAAAATCGTAATTATTATCGTACTCGTATTTAATTCTCATTATTATGATAATATGGTAATCTCATATTATTTTCAAAACTGTTATACAACTTTTAAGTATAATTGTATTTTATTATACACACATATTATAAGAAGAGAGAAAAATTCTAAAATTTTCCGATAATGATAAAATATATTGTGAAAAAAAAAAAATATTTTTTTTTGTGCAATTTTTGTTTTCTGTTTTATATTTTTTTTTTTGTGTTACGATATCCTTTTACTTTTCATCTGTGATAGTGTTGTGTACTTATAATCAGCAAAGCGAAAGATTTTTATTCTATATTTGTTATCACTCAGACTCCATTCTGGAGTAGTTAAAAACGGATGTTTAAAGCGCATAAAATTTTTTATTTTTTGAATTTTAATGCAAAAAAAAAAATAAGGCAAAAAATTAAAAAAATAAGAGAATAATCGAAATTAAAAAAAAAATAAGTTCTTTTTTTGAATAATTTGTAATACTAGTAAAAATTATTGTGCAAAAATTTTAGCCTTTATTTAATAGTTCGTAATCTTCGGATGCTAAAATTTCTATTTTCGGAATTAAAATTTTTGATTTGTCTAAAATTTTTAGTAAATTTTTGAGAAAAAAATGTGAAATCGTAATCAAAATTATTTCAAAAATATTTTATATTTTATATGAAATTCTAATTGTATAACAAAAATTCAATTTTATATGTTCGAAATATATACGATATATAAATATAATATTGATTATATTAAAAAATAAATAAATTTAAAATTTCTTATTTTAATTAAAATCGTTTGAAAAAATCCAAAATATTTTCTCATACTGACTGTGTTGATTTCTATTTTCTCCTGTAGATTCAATTGTGAATATAAATTATAATTATGTTTGTTTAATAAAAATTTAATATAATAATAATAATAATAATTATAAAAATATTTAATATTTTCCATAATAACAGGTTATATAAAGATCCTTGTAATTTCACATTATTAATATTCATTAATAAAATTGATTAAATTCTATATAAAGCAATTAAAATAAAATTTTTAAAAGATTAAAAATTATTTATTTTTAAAATAAAATGTGAAAATTTTTGAAATAAATTGTAATTTATTCAAAAATTTCAAAAATATTTAAATTAATTAGCTTTTCCTATTATATACAAAATAATAGTGAATATAAAATAAAATTATGAATTTATTTTAATAAATAAATTTATATCGTGAATTAAAAAAAAAAAAAATAATTTAAATTTGTTTTTCGGAAAAATTTTATATTTAAAGAATTCTTGATGCATAATTAAAATGGTTAAATCCTAAAAGTATGCAATATATTTTTTGTGTTAATTATTATTCTGTATGTAATTTAATACGTAATTAAAGTGTAAATATTTATACTTGTTATAAACCTATTTAAATTATTAAAAAAAATAATAGAATTTGGATTAATACTGGTATATTCAAAATTAATTGGTATAAATAAATATTAATGGTAAGTTTGTTTTTTAAATAATATATTAAAATTTTTTTAAATTACAAAAAAATATTCAAAAACATATTCTTTTAATATTTAATTTTTTTTGTACGAGTATAACAACTTAAGTGAAATTCTATCTAACTATTTAATTTTCGATCTCTTGACCTCAAATATAAAATATTTATATTTTTGGCTCGTATATTAGAATCTATATAAATGTTTAAATGGGCAATGCGGCTCAAATGTACTCGTATTAGTAGAGGGCCTTACGGCAACTTGATTAGCCAATTCCTTTTAATGTTAAACCGGAAGTTATATGATTCGCTTCGATTAATTATTTAATTTCAATTAAAAATTTACAGACATAAAATTTAAAAATTATAACATTTTTATAAAAAATCGCTATACATATTATTTTATTCGTGTTAAAATTGTCCAGATTTCCATCTAAATTCACTTAAATTTGGTCAATTTTAAGGAGAAATTTAGCCACATTTAAAATAAACTGATGGAGAATTTCTCTTAAAATATGGTTTTCATAAGAATTTAATATTTATTTTTAAATGTGTTATTTAACAAGAACCATTATTTCGTTCCATAAAGAATTGATTGAAATTTTTAGAAATTTGTCTTTTGTGACTCTCATTAACCTTAATTACTACTATACATTCATACTCCTATGAAATTTAATTTTAATTTTTGCAAAATGTTATTTTCCCATTTTTCATATTAATTTTTAGTGAATTTTTTGAATTTGTGTTAATGAAATATTTTGCTCCGCCTTTTTACCATATTACAAATATTGTGGTGATTGTTCCTTATTAGAAAATTAATTGTGTTATAATATATGAGTAGTACAAAATTGATTGTAATTTGAACTTATTATTTGTAATTAATTAGAAATCTAATAAGAATAATTGTAATTTTTACTTAAACATAGTTAATTATCAGATAGTTTTGCTTTAATATGAAATTGGATGAAATTGGAGTTACTGTAATAATTTATTTAAAGAGCAATATTATAAGGTTGGCCTAGGTCCGAGAGATAAAGATTACCATAGGTAATTCGTTGGAGCTTTTTAGAAAAGTATTGTATATGGGAAAGAGGGGGGGGGGGCTCGGATATCTAGGACTAGTTTTGGAGTGTTAAAGAAATCGAATTGAAAAAATTCTGTCCTTTATTTTGTGAATATCTATTATAGCTTCGAAGCTGTTAAAACTAAAAGTAAAGTTTTGTTATGAAGAAGTTTTGTTTTACTGTTATGCAGAACAGTATGGCTGATAATTGGCAATAACAACTCTGCTACTTTTTTTCTCGATGCGCTACATTATCCTGTACAACTTTGATATACACAATTATAATGGTACTCGTGCCATCTTGAATATGTTGTACTCTATTAAATATTATTGTACTCCATCCTTATATTCGATTCCTTTTTATTCCATCATTCCATCATTCGATTCATTTGAGCATAGACAAAAAAAATTTATTATCTAATGTGAACAACCTTTAAACTATATAATTTTTGTTTTAAAATAAATTAAAAGTTTTAAAGAATATTTTATAATAATTTTAATTGAATTTTAATTATTTTCTTCTTTATTGTAGACAATATTTCAATTTGGTGAATTAATTTCTCTTACTCTCCTAAAAATTGTAGTTCAAAGTGTTCTTAAATGATACAATTATAAAATTTTATGCATAATATAGCGTGAATGTGTGTGTATCGTTAAAATAATATAAAAATAAATTTATATAATCTATTGTTTGTTGTAATTAATATTTTAATTATATAAAAATTGTAATAATTGAGAATTTTTTATTAAACATAATTTTGTAATGGAAATTTCTTATAAACATACTTAAAAAGAAAATATCGGATCAAAGATGAGAATTTTATTTTAATTTTCTTAATTTAATAATTGTTTAATATTTAATAAAACTTATAATAAAAGAATTTTATAACTTTTAGAATAATGTGAGGATATTTTTTAATTTATTTTATAATTAGTTTTGTCTAAACTTAATTGGCAAAGTAAATATTTTTTAAAATCCATATATGTCCACGCAGATTAGTCCGCCCAGATATGTAAAATGGAAATTTAATTAAAATCTTTTAGCAATTATATAAAAGGGTAGTATAACTTTATCTTACCGTTTGTAATGCTAATAAATAATGGTATGTTTTTCATCAGTATCGAATTCTGAGTTGATTTAATCATCTTTGCTCATTCGTCCCAAAGACAACTGAAAAACTAATGGAGTTTAGATGACTAAATTTTCAGAAATGATTTATAATAGTAAATACCACAACCGGAGCCCTATTTAAATTGAAATACAATGGAGGTAATGGTTCGGGTAGATGCTCTACAACTTCAAAAGTTATTTGGCTATATTTAAGAAATTATTGACGTTATAATATCAAAATATTATAGTTTTGCAAAACCAATTGAAATTTCTTGACTTGCGGTGATAGTTGCCATACAACTTTCTTTGAATTGAGAAAATATTTGCAAATTATAAAAATATTAAAGATTTCAAATAAATTTATTTAAGCAATTTAATCGTTCTTATACAGGCCGTAGAATTTAGACAAAATTCGTTCCATATTTCTTACTATTAAAATAATTTTAAGAGAAAATTTCATTGTTAACTTTCAGTTTCACTATAAATTATATTGTTCTTGACATTAATTTTATAGCTGATATTAAAAAATAAAGGAATAAATATCTAAAAAATTTTTAATAGAGAATGACTTGTTATAAAAAAAAAAAATATATTTATTACAGCTTATATTACCGCAATGGTCTTACTTTTCAGTTTAACAACTTTCATAATGGTTCCCTTTAAAAATTTGCTTTTAAAAAAATTTTTGTTTTATATTTTTACATTTTCTCGTAAAAATTTTTTTTTAATACTCGTATGTAGGACGATAACATATTATATCTTTCCATATTAATGTTATATATACGTATGTATACTATTATATGAGTTTATTACAGTAATATAACAGAAAATTGTACATACTTTTTCATTAGTATTAAACATATATATTCGAATAAAATGGTTTCTCTCAGTAGTCTCAGTACATGTATCACACATTTATGGCATTTAATTGTAAATGTTTCTAAAAATATTTCATATAACTTTTAGATTTATTTTTTTTCAAATTTTTTAATATTTTATATAAAAAATATATAAATATAAAAAACAAATAAAATGTTTTTATTAGTAAATATTTAAGGGTTTTGCATAGAATAAAGAAGGGGTAACGCGAACGCTTCAAATTTCGGACGTAAAAGCACTTCTCCATGGTACGGAAGCATAAATAAACAATTTTTAAAGAGTTGTTACTGACAGGCATTCTACTGACAATCTGACCATTGGTGCAGTGGTTATGGCACCGGTCCTTTAACCGAAGGGTCTCGGGTTCAAACCCCGGTCAGGTCACTATAAAAATTATATTCAATATTATTATAACTTAATATACAATACTAATAAAAAATATTATACAAGTAATTTTCAAATATTCCTAATATTCGATATTAAAAAAAAAAAAAACTAAGAAAAATAAATAGTAAATATTAATAACCTCAAATAATTAATATATAAATAAAAACTACGGCAGGCTAGTCACCTACCTAGTTAAACCCAATGACGCTATGCTCCTTCTAGGAGTGAACAAAGGAAAAAAAAATTCTACTGACAAGCTTATATTTCCTATAATTAATTCTAGAAAAAGGGACAACAGAATAATCAGCAGAATGAGACCTAACACTAGAGTTAACGGATTATTCTATTAAAAATGTCGGCAAAGACTATGTCAGCTTTCATAAGTTAAAAGATGAACATCACATTTGCAACATCAAATCTATTGCTTAACATCATTGAGTTAATTAGTTTTGAGCTTATTTTCATATAGTGCAAGAATAATGGTGGCCCCCAAGGAAGCCCTAAAAGCCAATACCAAAAAAAAACTTAAGAAAATTTTTTGAATTGACTCAATTTTATTAATATGAATATTAAAATGAGGTGATCAAATATTGAACGTCATTCCATATGTGAACGGACAGTGAATGAATACAGGGGCTACAAAATGTAAAAATCATATGCAGTTGTATAGTGATTAATGAATATCGACTTATAATCAAAGCCAAGCCAAGGTTTTTATGTGAATCAACTCTTGTAAAAGATCCTGGTCATTTAGTGTATTATCTGACACAATCGTTTGTCTCAGTCTAAAATAACACTTCATTATACACTTACTAACATTAATTTTTAAGTTGTTCTTATAGTATACAACCCGTAAATGTTATTTATTATTTTTAAGAGAAATTATAGAACGCTCACAGAGCGGATTTTCCAGAAAATTTTCATATCATCATCATAAATTAACACTTTCCTGTAATTCAAAACAAATACAAAATTTTTATAAAAAAAAAAATTGTTATAGCTATGTATACATACAATAATTATTTTCAATAATTAAAATTTTTCCATTAGTTTAATTAAAATAATAGTTTTCGCCTAAATGTATGCAAAATTTTATGATTTGTTCTAATAATTTTCATGATATTTTGTACTTTAAAGGTACATGAAAGGAAAATTAAAATGTTTATTTTTTAATGTTATGATTTTTCCAACTTGAAAATTAGTATACATATTATATACATATATATGTATATGTATTTGTGTATATATTGTAAAGGTCAAAACAAAAACTTAACAATTAATATTTTTCATTCGTAAGGTTATTCATCTGTACCATGTTGTATATTTTTTTTTTAATTTCAAAAGGATTTTACTATGAAAATGAATGCATTTTTTAACCTTTTACAATTATTGTATTTTTTTTTACTATTGTTTTTCATTTATATTTACAAATTTTATCAACTATGCTATGTTGAAGGATATTTTTGTTAAAGAAGTCCATAAAATGACCTTGTAAGTATATGATGTGGAAAAATGCATTTTATTTTTTTAACATAATGAAGAAGGATTTTTGTTTTTGTCGCCCCTTTATAACCTGCTGCCTACTTTTCTTAAATTTAAATTGTACAAATTGTAAATTTGAAAGTGTTTGTTCTTGAAAAATTTTAAGTTTTTTTTTCAGTAATTTTAATTTTTAAATTGTTTCTATGAAAAATCTAGACTTAAAATTTTATAATTTTCGTAAAATATTTGATTCTAGTTTGGTTTAAGAAATTTCTAATCTTAAAAAAATTTCCTGACCTTACAAATTTGTTTGTTAAGAAAATTTTAATTTAAATTAAGTATTTTTTCAGTTCCTTAAATTTTAGAATATTAATTTTTTTTTAAAAAGGATTTAAGTATTTCTTACATTCTAAATTACAATATGAAAAAATTTACTCATAATGATTAATTAAAATGTTGAAAATTATGTGTAGGCGTAGATTTTAACGATCTTAAAATACACATTTTATTTACAGTATTTAAAATTTCCATTATTTACAAGATTGTGATAAAAAAAAAAAATCTTGAACAAAATTCCAATTTATTTTTTTAACGCTCATTTTAATTTAAGAAATATAGATTTTATTGCTCACTGAAATCAAAATTGAAAATTTCTGTACAGCAAAAAAATTTAACTCGGAAAATGAAATTTTACAAATTCTAATACTTTGGATATAGTCAACATAATAGATTATTACATATTATTAATAATTATTTTCTAAGTTAGACATTGGAAACTATATAAGAAATATGTTTTCGTGACATTATAAATTCATGATTCTGTTTGTAGGGCTAAGCATGGAATATCAAAAAAATACGCATTTGAATTGGAAATATTCGTGTTCAGTTCTTTCAATTGGAGTTCATTTGATTTAATATGTCTTTAGTCCGGCTGTAGTATTCATAATTCAAAAGTACTCGTATACTGCAAGCATCTTTCAAATTTTCAAATTATTTCCATGCAATTGAAGGAGTTGTTGAATAAGTGACGTTCTACTTATTAAATATTACAAACTGTGCTATCATTTACATAAATTGGACGGGCCGTTTTCGTATTCAATTTTTTTTTTTTTTTGCGAAGTACTGAACTGAAAGTGCCTTGTAACCAAGTGTGTGTATTTCTCTTTAGTAAAAAGCAACACTTCGGATAGATTTACAGTTTTCGAAAATTCTCTTAGTGGAATACACTTAGCGAAATACATTTCGCGAACTACATTTCATAGTAGTCGATAAGACGTCACAACACATTCCTCTATGAACTTAGTAGCTTAGTCTATCATCGCCTCCTTAGCAATTCTTTAAATCTAACCTATTTTGTATAATAATTTAATTATTAACGGTAAGTTTAATATTTTTCCGTTTTAATTTTCTTGTTTTATGAAACAACGGCAACACTACCAAAATATATTTAAATTTTTCTACCAAAAATTATTTTAATATTTTTGAATTTTAAAAACTATAAGTATATGATCTGATTTTACCTTTATCTATATACTTAACAATAAATAAGAAATTTAAGGATAGCGTTAAATAGTGAATTTTTGGTACAATGAAAGGATGCAAAAAATTTTATTAACTTGAGATAAAATTTGGTTTTTGTTTTTATAGCAATAAAATATTAAACAAGGTATTAAAAATATGGCAGTGTAACGTATATGGTTGTGTTCTTTTTTCTGCTTACTCATATTTTGGTATTACACGCTGTTACGGATGGTTAATCAATAAATTTACTTAAATTTATTTTATCTTTCCGTTTTATTTTAACGGTTTTGGGTTTTTTTTTCGCTGAAATTTTTTTTTTATCCCGAAATTTTTTTATTAATTTTTGCTTGGATTTTTTTTTTAATAAAGTAATTACTCAAAGGCTTTAATTGAATTTTTTGTAAATTTTTTTTTGTTGTTTTTTTAAAGGAAAGTTTTTATTATATTTTTTTTTGCTCTCTCAATAATTAATGAATGAATATTTATAACAAAGATTATAAGGTAGGTTAAAAAAAATTGTTTTTGAATTTAATTAAAATTATGAAATTTATTTTTGAATTAAGGTAATTTTTGTACGAAACGAAAATTGTAGTGTTCGCTTTTATATCAAGTGTGTCATAATATAAGAGAGTTAAACAGTCCGAGTCTTGTATTGATCAAATTTTTGCTTCAGAATATTTCTCTTCCTTAAGAGTAAGTTTCCAAAAGCTCAAATAATGGTTGAAATTCTTACGGGGAATTCGAATTTTCAACATAGTGTCAATTCTAAAAAAAATCTAGAAGAAAATTAAATTTTTTCCAAAATTAGAGTAGAGTCTCTCAAGCGTAAGCTCTAGTAGCGTATAGGCTTTAATTTATATTTAAATTTAAAATTATTTAAAAATTTTTAGTATATTTTAAAATAATCTTCGAATACGTTCGTTAATTTTCTTATCATTTGAATTCCATTCAAAATACAATTAAAATAGTCATTAATTCCTGTGAGAACTGTAATTGAATCTCGCCTGTTAATAACTTTTGGAGTGAATTACAAAATTTGAAGTTTGGCAAGGTGTTGAATGTATAAGTACGAATTTGAGTTTTGATAAATGGGAAATAAAATGATGGATGTGAACAAATTTTATACATACAAGAAATTTTGTATGTAAATTAAAAATTAAAAAAAAAAATTAATTAATGTTAAACATATGGGGACTCTAAACCTTTTTTTCTTAACAATATCGATTACATACGATACAATTACATTATATTACTTAAAATTGCATATAGCACGGGGTCCGGGGTGATTCTGGAAGGTATTCAAAAATATATTTATACTATAGGTTAGAGAATCGAAAGTGAGTAAAATCTTTATTACCGAGTGAGTATTAAATCTCAACAACTTCTGAGATACAGCTAGATTTAAAGAATATTTTAAAATCGAAAATATTTACTTAGTTAATATTTGCTTAAGAGTTCCATTTGAAAAACGGATAAAATATTCTAAAAATTCTAATAGTTTTTAAAGAGCTACTATACGCGGCATGAAAACAAGATATTAATTTTTTTTATTATTCTCATACTTTTGGAACTACAAGCATTCGTTCTTTAAAAAAATTTTAATTTTTCCATTTAAAATACCTGGGCAGAATAGTGGCAGACGATGTAGGAACGAAATAAGATATATACCAAAGATTGTCGAAAGCAAGGATGGCCTTCGGCCGCCTTTGATATATATGGCGCATGACTGGATATATCATTAAGGTGGAATATTCTAGCCCCGAACAATAACAAACAATGATCTATGGTCAATTACAGACCAGAAGTCTATAAACGTGGTATAACGTCGCGGCGGAATAATATACGATAGCCAGGCAGGTATTAGATTCGAACCCACTGGAAAAAGAAAAGTATGTAAAACCCGTAACCCGTAAGAGGCCGAATCAAATGGAAAATGCTGGTCCAAAGAATTATTTTTAAAAACAAATTAAGTTTTACATTACAAATTAAATTCTCATTATTCAAATATCTTAATAGTTTTTGAAATTTGTTAAAAGTGTGTACGGCATTTTATATTCTTATATTTCACATTCTAAGCTTTTTGAATTTCAAATTCAAAATAACATAAGGTCTAAATAAAATAACATTATAATAAATAATCAATAATTAAATACCATAAAAAGAGCACACAAATAAAGAGACCCAAAGGTATAGAAAAGAAAACATAATTGCAATATGAATCCTTCCTTTCTTTTAAGTAGTTAGTAAGGGGATATAGTTAACAAACAAAAAAGGAATGATGAATGGAAAGTGAATAAAAATTTTTATCTTTCTTTCCTTTAATTTTTTCAAAAGGGAAATGACAGAGTACCTGCTCTTCACCATTTTACTTTTTTCTCTCTTACATGTATCCTTCTGTTACGATCTTTTTAGAAATCTTAAATGACGGTAAAATGCTGAATTTAATTTTATCTTTTCACATCTAAAGAATAAACTATGAGTACATGACTGTGAAGAGACCATTCAGTGTGTTTGAAATTTTAAGGAATAAAAATTTTTCTTTTTCATTTTAAGAAACTTTTATAATAAAAACTGAGACCTAAGACCTTATTGCATGTATTCATATAGTATGTGTGTAAGCTAGTGAAGGTGTGTGTAATATAAGTTATTTATATACTAATGAATACAACTATGTAATGTAATTAAAATGTAAAAGTGAACTTTTTGATATTTTCTTACCTTTCGGTGTACAGTCTGATTTAAATATAGGTTATTTTTTGAAAATTTATTCAAAACGTGTTTAGAGTAGGTCCTTTTTTTCATTCAAAATTTCCTTTAATATACTGCAGAGTATAACAGGGGGTATCTATGTGATATATACATTCTAGGTGGTTTGAATCCCAAGTCCTTTAAGTTATCAATCCGTTTATTATTTGTCACCTTATACATACTTGCAATTTTTTCGTCATGTTCTCATTATTTCCTATATGTACATTGTAATTTATTTAAAATAAGGACTATTTCCAAGGAAAGAAAAAGCGATGATAGCATTCTTCAATTTTCTTCTTAGGTCTTGGAAAGGAATTCGCAAACGCAAATTAGTGAGTACGTGGCAGCCGACAATCAAAACACGTCTACCCTACTCTAAGTTTCAACGATATCTCCATGAATATTGATGGAAACTTAGTGGCTAAAATGGTTTTTTGGATTTTTCTAAGACTTTCAATTACGGTTCTCTGGATAGGCAATCGTGCTGTTCTATGATTACTTGTGGAAAAGACAATGGGCATTTTTTGCTGGTGGTAGGTATTTTTAGCCGATGGTAGGCATTTTTTGCTGGTGGTATGCATTTTTTGCTGGTGTGCAACAGGCATTTTTCCATGAACCCGAGGAGTTGCGGAAAGTTCAATTTTGGGGTCTTAATTATTTACCAATAAAGTATTTGTCAAGGTCACTAAGGTTTACAACTATACACTAATGAGGTTCAACTGCAGGTATCCAGACAGTTTGGACTTCTTGAGGATAGTATTTTCTGCTTGAACACAGATGTGCATTGCATAAATCACTGGCCGATTACTGTTAATAATCTAATTTATTAATAAGCTGCTTAAATAATCTAATTTATTAATATTTATTATTAATTCAGTAAGACTATGGAATTCCTTTCCGGCTCCAATCCGGTTCATTGAATATTCCACCTCTGTTAGCGAATTGTCTCCAGTCCAAGTATCGCCAGGCAGCACATAACGTATTCGGTGTGTTTAGTTTTTTTTCTAATCACAAGATTAATGTTTATTAATTGTGATTAATGTTAGTGTGGTAGGTTTGAATGGCTTTAGGCCGATAACAAGTGCTACGTACTGTAAATGAAATTGAGTTGTTACAAATGAATTCAAAATTATTTTAAATATTTTTATTACTGAAAAAATTTTAAATTAAAATTAAATTAGATCTAATTTCAAAAAATCATAAAACTGAATTTAATAAATTTAATAATAAATTTGCCAAAATAACAAAACATAAGTATAAAAGGGGAAAATTTATACAAGTAATTAACAACTCTTTGTCACATATAAGAGGATATTTTTTGAAAATAAGTTTTATGGGATTAATTTTAAAGGTTGGAACCGATTTCAAATTAAAAACATTTTTACTCTTTTCTTGTTTTGTTTTTTTTATTAAACTTTCAATTCGAGAGGGTTAACGTTAAAATGAAAATACAATTATCAGTCATATATAAAAATTTTAAGAAAACTTTTCAAGGATATAGAAAATTTTTTTGGAAATTTTCTAAATTAAATTGTTTCCATTTTATTATGTGGGGGGTTGTTTTGTATTGTTATATTAATAAACAATAGCTGTGTATATACAACGTGTTTCCGGTCTAAGTTGTGCTACTACATACATAAGTATAAAGTTTTACTTATTAAAGAGTTGGGAGTTGATCGATTTTCACGATGGAGTCAGTGTTTAAAGCTCAACGCATTTTCACGTACTTGGTCTTTGAGTCGATTTCGAATGCTTTAATTTTTTAAAATATTTGACCAAGAATTTTTGACTGCGTAAGCTAGACGCATAATTGAATAGGATCTTGAAAAATTATTATGTGAGCTTTCTTATGAACATGTGAGTTCGTTTTTTCCTATCTTTCAAAATTACAAAAAAGAAATTAATTTTTTTACAATTTATTGTTAAACAATTTTAGTTTTTCAAGGGATGCAACCAAAACATCGTATCTTTCCTCAATTTTGTAAGAAATAAGATTTTCTAAACGTGAAGTTTCGTTTTATATTAATGATTACATGACAGATACCTTACATAACGGGGTATCCTTGCATATATTTTGTAAATTTATGCTCAAAATGATTTTTACTTCAAGTTAATATTACAATATTCGAAATTTCTTTATGTTCTTAATGAATTTGTATATATGTATGTATTTGTAATATAAATATAATTTGAGCTTTTCTATATGTACTGAATTACAAAAGAAAATTAAAGTAGATTGAAAATATTTTAGATGTGAAACATTATTTAATTTACTTCTTCTTTATATACTTACATAAGTTAATTGTTAAATCGAAAATGTTTTTGAATTTCAATTTAATTGTTTTATCTATATATATAGAGAACGTAACATTAAAAGCAGTTTAGATATTTTAGAGAATATAAAGCTCTTTACAATTTGCCCTAAAATATTTATCTTATTTTCTGAAATGAAAACAATATCGAATTATATAAACATACTTTATATATTATACTATAAGTAATCTGTAAAGCAATTCCAGGTAAACATATTCCATTGTCAAAAATTCAAATTATTAAGGCTCGAAAGAAAGCTAGCCTTTAACCGGCGAGGCGGTAGTAAATTTCACATGCGCTGCCTTATTTTTTTGTAATTACTGCCTTATATTACTCTCTTATAAATTAATATTCTCTGTATGAGAATACTGTTATATGCTCTCATTCTCAATTTCAATTTTGTATCGTGCATAAAACACTTATGAAAAAATTGGGAGAGGGGCTTAAAAATTACGATTACTTCGACGTTAAGACGTCTTAAGACTACGACATTATTTGTTAAAAATTTTATCTCGTACGTTAAAGACTAGGACGGAGTTGGCTGCCCAGTACTGTTCGACGTCGCAATTGTCTTAGACAGGGTTTTCTAATCGTTCGGTAACTACTGTCCAATCACCTTCGGAATATCTTCAGTTTTATACTGGGAACAAGAATATTATAGGTGGAAGAGTAAGAAGGCACTTATTGTACCCAGAGGGGTCCTCCTGTTCTGCTCGGTTCTCCTTAAATCTACAAATCTGCAATCTATCTTCTCTAAGCGTTATTAAATCGTTTAGTTTCATATTATTCTGCTGTATAATATTCTTTTATATATATATACAATTTTTTGTTATATTAAAATTAAAAATAAAAACGATAAATTTATTCGGTAATTAAAATTACTTTGGAAAATTTTACTTATAGGTATAGAGAGAGGCCTTATTATCCTCAAGTACTCTACATTAAATACAAAATATGTATACCTATATAGAGAACGTCCTTGTGTTTTTTTTTTGTTTTATCTCATACATTTTGATCTTTTGTTATGTTTTTAATATAATTTTGCATAGAAGTATGTATGTACATTATAAATATTATATAATATTTTATATTAAATGTACATACGTGTGTATATATGAATTCAATTAGGAGAACAGAAAATTTTTTAATAAGGATACCATGTCACTCTCAACTAAAAATTTTGTAATGTTTGCCTTTGAAGTATTTTTGTTTTTTATTTACTTTGAAAATACTTTTTTTTTATTTCTTAATTTATTGCGAATATTTAAATATTATTATAGGATAATATGAAGTATATTATGCTTGTATAACGGTAATTTTTTGGTAAGTCTTATCAAATATCAAATATTTAAAGTTAAAAATTTTAAGAATTTAAAATTGCTTAAAAACTGTCGAAATTTATCAAAATGTCGAAATTCTAAAAACACAGGTTTCTCTGTAAGATGAGTTAAATTGTGTATAGCTAAAGATCAATATTGTATTACTTGTTTTATATCAAAAAAAATGAATTAATTTTTGCGTACGAGTATAATAAAATTACCGAAAATATAATAAAAAAATTACAAAATTTCACGTTTCTTTTGAATAGCGTTAGATTACTTAAAAAGAAATTAGTCTCGGTAATTTATTCATGAAGAAAATTATTGTAGTTTGAAAACACAATTAAGATAAATCAATAGTTCGAGCCCAATTTCAATGAATACTTGAAAAGATGTCGGATAGGAAACAAAAGGGGATATTAGCCCAGACATCGGAGTGGTGAAGAATGTGTAATACGTGCTCTTTGAGTGCTACGCTCTGATGCAATTTTTTTGATATAAAGGGGGAGGAAGCTCTTTGTAAAGATATCATTTTGATGGATTGTAAGAGTTCTCGGAGGCTCCGTGAGTGATCTACTGAACTTTATAAAAGGATTTGGATGGATTTAGTAGGGTGAATATCTGCCTTCTATTGGGTAATTATTATTTAATATTTCTTTAGCAACTTTATAAATAAAAATGGGTCTTTTAACAACCTCTTATAGCGTCATAATTAAATTTAAATGAAAAATAAACATTAATTTCAATAAAATTTAAATTAATCTAATAAAATGAACATAAAAACATTCCCAAAATTTTAAAACTTAAAAATAAACTTTAATTTGTTCAATCCTTTTTCTTATACATTTGTAATTAAATTTAAACAAAGAGTTTTTCATAATTTGAAAAATTTTCTCTTTTAAAACAACAAAAAGAGCAAAAAATTATTTTTAATATATTGAGGGATGCTTATAAAAAAAAAATAACACCATATTTTAAAAAAAAAACTTTTTTATTGCATTTCCTCAAAGTTTATTTTTTTAAAATTAATTTTTTTTTCTTTTTATTTTTCGTGTATTTTTCGCGGTTTCTCCTTCAGTTGCTTCTTAAAATTTATTGAAGTAAAAATTTTCTTTCCTTGTTATCTTAAAACTTTCGCCTCATTTAAGATTTAAAATGCAAACATTTTTATTTCACCTAATTAATTACAAAAAAAAAAAAAAAACAATTTCTTTTAAGAAAATGAAAAGTTTGGCACTTTTTTCTTTGTTTTTTCCCCTTTTCAAAAATCATTTTGTTGTTATAAAACTGTTATAAAAGGAATATTAAAATATTTTGGTCTTACCAGACAATTTTAATTTTATAATTGTTATTGTTGATGCTAGTAATGAAGCTACACTGTGTTACTGCCATAATTAATATTATCAACAGGTCGGACAGATTGTCATTACTGTATTCAACATGGATTTTAAGCTTTCATATATAATTTTTAATAAAAAAATTTATAAATGGAATTTTAAAAGTTCTTGGAGATTTAAATAGAATATTAAAATGAAAATCATGCCAATTGTGAATAAATATATTTGTGAACTTTAATTTTAAGGTACAAATGAGTCCTTGTATATATTTAGTAAAAAAATTTAGTATTAACTGTTTTAGAGCTAAGATGACGTCAGTAAAGATTATTAGTTGATAAACGAAAAAAGAAATATGAGAAATGAATTATATTTGATAAATGAGAAAAGAAAAGAGCATATAGAGTGAATAGTCACGAAGTGTAATAATAAAAATATAAGCGAACTGATTTCATATAAAAAAAAATGAGTGGAAGAGATCACTGTTGGGACTTTTGGTTTTTGAAGGAAAAAATGCTTCTTTAGGAAAAATATTTCTTCCGTTTCTCTTCTTTCCCAAAAACCGTAACATTTTGCTCTTTCGAACTGAGTTTTCTGAAATTTCTATTTGTATTTCAAATGTTTTTAATTGTAGTTTTGATTCGGTGCTCTTTCGGTCATAATTTTGCCCCTAACTAAATGGATTTCCGTTAGCTTACTCTCTTAAATAATAAGTTGCAAAACTAATCGATATTAGATAATTTTTCTCTCATTTAAAATAAATTTATTTTCCCCAAAATGTTTGAAAGTATGAGTAATTTATTAGTTATTGTGCATTATAACATTTTAATTTTTAAAATAAATAAAAAAAAAACATTGAGAATACTCCAGCAATAGAGGCGATAAAAAACAACGTTCCAAATACCGAACTCCTGAATAACATAAATCACGCTTATGTAAGCTACATAAATTTATAGCACATAACGTATAAGCATATATTTAATTAATTATATAAATGCCCCCGTTATAATTTTATTAATATTGTTAAGTAAAAAAGAAATATTGTTTTCCTTTGTAATTTTTAATAACCATTATGGCATAATTATAAATTGTTTATTTATGTTTTGTTTTATTCGCTATTATGGTAAATAATACGATAATTAATGATTGTTTTTTTTTAATAATACCGTAATAAATAATAATTATAAATTATATAATTAAATATTAATTTATAATAAGTAACATTTTTTTCAAAAATATAAATAACAAAATTAAAATTTAAACAATTGCTAATAATTGGCAACTTTTTTTTTTTTTTGAGTACTTTTGTATTCAAAAACATATTATATTTTACGTTATCATAAACAATATTGTTATATAAAATAGTCAGCCAAAACTAATGGTCTTATAAAGAAGCAAATTTCATCTTTGATAATTTGAGTTAAAAATTGAGGATTTTATAGAAAAATTGAGGATTAAATTTTTGGGTGTAGAGATGAGATACGATATAGAAATAAACTCTATATCGTATTTGAATTTTTGAGGGGAGAGATGAGGTAATAATCGAAAATTTTGTTTCAGGAAATTAATACTCGCAAGCATACCGAATGGACGCATACCGCACAAACAAACGACGTACGCATATTGACGAAGGACGAACGTAGACCTCCAGGAGGAACAGACGGTCAGAATAAAACTGATAAATAGTTTTTTTTTTTTAATTTTTTTTTGGAAAAGATCCTAAAAATGAAAGGGAACACAAAATTAATTTTTTTATTTACAAATTTTTTTTTTTTTTTTTTTTTTTTGAATTTTTTATATGCCTTTTGTGGTGGGTCGTATGGGATCACAAAATATCGTAATTTTAAATTAATTCAATTGAATTGTGTGTTTTTGTTTTTTTTTTTGTTATTTTACATTATAAGTATTTTTGTTTCCTTTGTGTTCTTTTGGTAATAAATTGAAAAATAACAAAATATTTTTTTTTATTTTTTAAGAACAAAAAAAAAAAAAGAGAAATGAAACAAAAATATTGCATAAAACTTTGTAGGTAGTTATGTAAAATTAAAAAAAAAGAGAAAAAAAAAATACTTTTATTTTTTATTTTTCATGTTTCGGCAAAAGTTTTTTTTTTTTTATAAAAACCAAATCTTTTAGGAATACTACAAAAATCAATTATAGGGAAAATTTTTATGCATATTGAGATTTTTCTCTTTTTTTTGTGTTGGCCTTATACGGTTATTGTTTTGTTATTGTGAATGGAAATTGTTATATAAATCATGTAGGTTTGAATGTTGTATTAATTGTGATGTAAATATGTATGTTAAAGTATACATAGATTGTTTAATGAATTTTATCCTTAATGTTAATTTGCTGTTAATTAAAAATTAAAAGAAAAAAAATGACAAAATTGGTATGCATGCATGTGATTGTGTGGTTGAATAGCAATTAAAAATTATTTACTTTATTTTAAAAAAAATGTGGTAATGAACACAAAAACCCTAAGAATAAAAATTTTCTAAAATAAAAGAAATTTTATTTTAGCTTAGAATGTGAAATTAGAACTTATTTAAAAAATATACATACAGGGTTAAGAATCACCTTAAGAGGCGGTGGCTGGATCTAGAAAGTTGGAGCACTTGCAAATTTTGTAGGGAGGATGAGGTTCACCTTCTGGGAGGTCGACTCCGGTTGGAAATTCACACGCAAGTGAACGAAAATATTGGGAAACTACGTACTAGGGCTTATCCAGTTTATGACTTGCTGGAGGTATAAAGAATGAATTTTTACTTTCTGTAATTTAATCAACTTTAATTATAGAAGTTACATAGAGACTGTTCAATTATTTTATTATATAATTTGAATTTTATATATAAAATACGGTACTGAGTTAGTTGTTTACCAAAGCCTGTGTTAATTTTCAGTTGTTGTTTACTTTCAATCTGATTTCAATTGCAAAAATCAGTAAATTCTTCTACTGCGTAATCAGTAAACTTACTGCGTATTTTAATGAAATGATAAAAATAAAAATTTCTTAAAAACAGATTACTTCTCATTTAAAGATTTTTATTAAAAATGGTTTTTTACTCTAACTAAGCAAAGAATAGAATGAAAGCTTGACCCTTCCTTCCCTAGGCTTTTTAAAATATTAAAAAACCTACTGGGGAAGAAAATTTTGTTTGAGTTTTTTTTCAAGAATTTTAAATTCTTTAAATAAAATTTGTTGACTTCGAGTAGAAGAGCATTTATAATTATGTTTACATGTACTTATATAAAGCCTTTATATTATTTACCTCTTATTTAAATATTTAATTAGAATTTCAATTCAACCATTTATAAATTATGAACAAATAACTTAGAAAAACCGCAGAACAAAACGGAATTGAGTAAAAAAAATGAAGGAAAATTAAAAAATTAAAAAAAATATTCTCAAAAGGTTTTCCTAGGTGAGTCTGGGAATGTCGTCTTGTATAACATAAAATATTAAAATTTTTAAGAAAAATTTCAAACAAAAAAAAAATAAATAAAATAAATAAAAAAGCCAAAAGCAATCATTATCATATTTGTGAATTATACGCTAACAAAGAAGTTCTGGTTTTGTGTTTGTAATTTCATCTCAGGCTTGTTATAAGAAAAAGATATTCAGGATAGGTTTCTGTGTTTATCACATGATTTATTTACCTGTAAATGGTTTATTTATAAATTTGGTGCTACATACTTTCTTCTTATTTAATTAAAAATGGTGTCAAAGTATAGGTATTTCTAGAACAAAGAGCTTTTTAATTTATCATTGACGGGTAATTGAAATAGGGATTTATCAATGCTTTCCAATAAACATTTGTAGTGGCAATACAAGTCGGCTTATTGTTTCAATTAAGATGTATTTGATAGAAAAAGCTCGAAAAACTGATAATGAACACAGGAAATTCACCTTTCCCGGTACAATTGAGTTGACTACTGTAATAGGTATAGGGATTGTTAGGGGGTATTGTCGAATTGGAGAACATTGTACAATAGGGATAAAGAGGAACAGAAGGAAGGGAAAAAAAAAGAGAAAGGGAGAGAGGTGGAAGAGGAAGAAGAGGCAGAGAAGAAACATGAAGAAGAGGAAGAGGAGACGGAAGAAGAAAAGGTGGAGGAAGAGGAGAAGGAGGAAGAGGAGAAAGAGGATGAGGAAGAAGAGAAGAGAACGAGCGGGAAGAGGATGAGGAAGGGGAAGAAGAGCAAGAAAAGGGGGAAAAAGAAGAGGAGGAGAAACGGAGAAGGATAAGAGGAAGAAGAGAAAGAGGAAGAGAAAGAAGAGACAAAGAAAGAGAGAAAGCAGAAAAAGAAAGAGAAGAGGAAGGTGAGGGTGAGGAAGAGGGGAGAGACGAAGAAGAGAAAGAAGAGGGGGAAGAGGAAAAGGAGGGAAAAAGGGAGCACTTTTCATGATATTGCCATTTTCGGTGAGGAACGAACTTAATGAATGTAAATTTTAGGCATTATTGTTAGAATAACTAATGAAAATTTCTTCATACAATTGCCGACAGACGGATGACAGTGAGGCGCTTTCTAAACGAACTTTATTTGATTCTAATAATGACTGTATAGATTAAAATAATTATTTCTAATTCACACTATTCAATTGTTTGTTAAACTTTGATACACTTCAATCCTTGACTTTTATACGAGTAATAAAATTAGTTCAAGAAAATTCAAGGTTCAAATGTTCAATAAATATCTCTTTAAAAATAAAATAAAAATAAATTTTTTAAATGCAACAATTTACAAAATTTTTATAAAGGATCGACATACACGCATATGTATATATATGTTTATTTATATTTTGTTCATATACCTACACACAAGCTTCATGATCATGTGCGTATATTCGATATTCTCATTTAATACAAATTTTCTTGTTAAGTAAACAAAATCTGGAAAAAAATAAAGAAAATTGAAAAAGAGAAAATAAGAAAATTTCCCTTAAGGATTACAATTTCTATTAAATATACAAGCATACGTACAAATAATACGTACAAATAAATTTTCATTCCCGTATATTTCTAATAATGTGCATGTTTTGTCATAATATTATTTAGTTGTATAGGAAATAACGTAGCCATAAATATTAAAAAAAAAAATATATCCTTGAGATAAGACGAATACAAAATAATCTTAAAAATCATCAAATAAAAATGAAAAATAATACACACAGCACAAAGTTAAAGACATTGATTAGGATTACAAATTATATTTTCGAAATGGTATATAATGGTATAATAAGATATATGAAATAATTTTATAATGCGGCTCTCCCCTTAAAACATTCATTATTATCAATGTTGAATGTAATTTGAAAAATTTATTAAGGCATTAAAATAATATCAAAGAAAATAAAATCATAATATAGAATTTATTTTCTATTTAAAATAAATATGAATAAATTCTTATGGCATATTTTAGATCTTCTGATATTTCGTTTAAATCTACATAATTGAGTTGGATTTCCTAGTGAAATGATAAAAATTTCCACAATTGATGAAAGTTAATTTAAAGTAGCTGCTATATTGCAAATTTTGTTAATGGTTGGTACCTGATTTTCAATGCCTACACGGTTAGTCTGATACATTGGCAATATAGGAACATGAGCTGCACTGAAAAATACAACAGAGAATACAATAGAAAAAATGCAACTAGTACAGTACTATAAGATTAACTGGCAAACAGCAATCTCAGTTAAAAAGTCCCTAATCTAGAAAATCGAACAAAGAACTCTGTAAATCATCGAGTATGGTCAGATTCGAAAAATTCCTAATCAGGCAAGCAGAAAAGTTTATCATAACATTTCCATTATATTCAAGTTATATGTTTGCCATCCTTGTTGTCTCTGTAAATCGACATACGTGGCAATGTTTTCTAAAGGGTATGATTGACGATATGTGAAATGTTTCGTATAAACTTCGGCCTTATTCATGAGCAAAAATATACTTTTTCTTTCCGTTGCCAAATTATATCAAAATTTTAAATTTAATTTTCTTAAAAGGTGATTTTACAACTTAGTAGGTATTTTTCTAAAACAATATTTTACGCATTTATGTATGTTTATAACTACTATTATACAGACATTCTCTAACACCAACTGTCTTTGCTGCTACCCTCGAAGATCTATAATGATGAATCAATTTAATTTCTTTCGTTTATCTTTTTAAATTTTTCTGTTTTTATAATAATCTTTGAAATTTTAGCAAGTCCTTAAGTGTACAATAAAACTTATTTGTACGCATATGGAAGCGATTTCCGGGGTGTTATATACAATATAAATATAGTAAATAATAGACGTGTATAATGAAAAACAGCTTTTAAGGACATTAATCCGGAAATAATTGGTTTTATAATTGACAAATTTAAGTTTTAAATTAACAAAAGACAAGAAAAATAGCCGTCCGCAAATTCTTAAAGATTTTATCAAATCTGTGATAATATTAATTTCTTTAATCATAAAATAAATTAAAAAAATTTCATTAAGTTGAAAAATAGATTTTTATTTAAGTTCAGTAAAGCGTTTATAAATTTTAAAATTAATTTTTTAAAATAGGTTTGAAAATTTCTTTTGTATTTCTAATCAAATGCTTTCTGATCTTTTCCTTATTTGAAATTTTCTTATAATTTTGATGATTTTAAGCTGAATTATTTAAGAAAAGAAAAAAATAAGGTTCGCCTGGGGGGGGGGGGGGGCGGGGAGACTTGATAATAAATTGCGCACATCAGTAGAATTTGCACTTATTTTAGGGTTGAGATTCCATGTAACACAGGTACTTTGCCTTTCAACTCCCGAAACAATCCGAAAGAATTGCCAAATATGAAAAACCAATATTAAAAATTTTCTTGTTTATCTGAAAACAAATAAATAAGAACATTTTTAACCAAAAAAGTTTTTTTGGTGAAAATTTGGTATTTCAATTAAGAAACCAATTTAAATTAAAACCTACATAACAATTAAATTTCTGTATTTACCAGAGAAATAAAGATTTTAATTAATTTTTATCTATAAAATCTTCAATTATTATTAAAATAAAATTTATTTTGTTTTTATTTTAGTTGTTAAAACGTTGTTACACGTATATCTGTATCAATACTGTATACAGGGTTTTCCGAAACTATTAAATGATAAAGCTTCAACACCTTCGAGGCAACAAGCTATTATGGATATTTGTTCAGACAAAATTTTTTCAATCTGAATTTATTTAGCTCTCTGAAACTACCTCTAGAAGTTCGATCTCAACCTCCCACACGGACAATTTTCTACCTAAAAAAACTCTAAGGAAACAAGCCGGGGAGTTTAAACACTGGTTTCAGACTATTATGTGTAAAGTACAAACAGAATATCAGGGACTCAATGATACACGTTAGACGTTTTTCTACCCTCCTTTTTAAGTTATAAAACCAAAAATTTGGTCTTTCAACAAACAGCTGTTATTGCCAGCGCCATCACCTTGATTCTCCACCGTAGTTCCTTAAGAAAAGTAATTATGAGTCTTCCTTTTATTCAAGTATATTTCTTAAGGTACTTGTAAATTGCACATTTTCCAGACTTTTAAGGTCCTATAATTTGAAAAAGAGGAAAATATTGCCAAATATTTCTCTTTCGTCTCGGTAAAGTCTATTATACAATTTCGGCAGTACCAAGATGTCTCAAACACCCGGTTCTTTAAAGATATTTATTTAGATTTTCAATTAATGAACAAAATATAAGTAGCTGTTTGTATGTATAAGAAAATTAATTTTTAGTTTTGTTTATTTTAAAATGTCGTTCTACAAATTGAAAATATTAATAAGAGTAAGAAATAACAGTTTGAGAAATTGATAAGAAAATTTATTGCTGTGCGTATACTTTACAATATCCTCATAAATATCCTGTTTATGGAAGTACATATAATGAGTAATACAAGCTTTCAAAAGTTTTTTTTATTGCTTATCTTAAAGTTATATGTATATTCTATAAAATCACAAGAGACTTGTATATTTAAAGAAATTGTACAAAGATGTAATTTTTGATAATTTATAAATCCTGAACCCGATTAACAATTTAAATGTTTTTTAATCTTCTTGTATATAATTAGTTACTGTTTTGTTATTTATTATACGAGTGTATAATAACCGTAATTAATCTAAACTGTCATAAAAAGTTCTAGAATAAAATTCTAAATTTTGTTTTATGAAATGTACTGTGTCGATGCTTTGGAATGTTTTTATTGAATTTATCGCGAGAGTAAGAAACCACTAATAATAATTATTAATTAATTATATGTAATTATAATTAAATTTTTATTTACCTTAGGCCCAAATGGTCTGGTTGCCCTGCGTATCGTTGCATTTTCCCACCTGTGTTGGTTTGCTCTTGCATTGCGTAGCAAAATCTTGCACGTACTCAGAAGAATCTTCAAGTCCTTTTTTCAGTTAGGACACGCAAAAGTCATTCAATGCCTCGCGAGCTCATCCGCCCTGCGGTTTCTATGAATTCCACAATGAAACGGAACTCAAATAAGGTCAGTTTCGAACGATTGTGCCATATCGTTGGAAATGCTCTACAATCACGGGCCGTTAAAATGCTGATATATCTACAAAATACAATCAATATTGCCGGCCAGCCATTTTAAAACCTCGGTTATTGCGGCGGCCTCCGTCTAAAAGACATTGCAGTGACCCGAAAAAAAAATAACTCCACATCAAGTTTTTTGGAGTAGATTCCTCTTCCTCTAGCCCAATAATTCAGTTTGGATCCATATGTGTAGAAGTGAATAGAACCGTCCCATATATTGGCTTCATTCTCCCAAGTTTGCTTTGATGGGAGCGAATTGCCAAAGTCTTTTGCGAATGAAAGCACAGAAAAGATATAGAAAACCCTATACGCCATATATTCATTAGTTTGAAGTATGGCCGCGTACCTCAAAGAGTCGCCGAATCGCCAATCCTATCGCAATCGGTCTCCCCATAATATCAATTGGAAGAAGGTGAAAAAGCATTTCAAGTTCCTGTGTAGGAATTGAACACAACGCACCCCCCATGCATATCAATGTCATCCTTTGGTCTTTGCTCGCTAGGTTCAGATAGATGGACTTTATTAGCGCGGGTGTAAAGCCAAGAACCGTGTGTGGCTCCAGACCTCATACCTTCACGATGGCAAATACAGCGCAATGGTTGCTTTCCTCACTCGCTCCATGGTGTAGAACCCGCAGTTTAGCTGAGATTACAAGATTAATTCCAAAAATCTAGTTTCAAAGGAGAAAGAAAGCCTTGTTACCTTTAGTTTAAATTTAAAAGCATTTGTTCGATGAACATTTTTAAAAATTTATTTTAATTTTCTGTCAATTATTTTATTGTCAAAGTTGTTTATAAAAAAGGGTGAACATATCATTCTGTCAATGTTTAAAATGTTTATATTATAAAACAAGAAAAAATAAAATTGTTTGCTAGGAAATTTCAAAAGAAAAAATTGCAAATTGTGTATTTTACCTTAGCAACAGACTGTAGGACATGGGGAAGTTTATAGTCTTAATTTTTTGATTTTTATAAAGAAAGTAGGGGAAGGCAAACCAGAAACAGAAATTTCTTTAATAAAATGTTTTTATTTTCCAGTTTTCTTTTTGTTTCTTGTTTTTTTTTCTTGTTTACAAACATAAACAAAAGAGGCAAAAGTAAAAAAATCAACTTTAAGTTTTCATTAGAAATTTTTTTTTATTTTTGAAAAAAAAAAATGTTCAACTTTTACAATAAAGTTTTTTCTGTTTACACGGGAGAAATAACTATAAAGAAAAGAAATAATAATTGTTAAGTAAAAAGAGATAAAAATATTTTATTAAAATTGTTATTTTAATTTCGGAGTTTATTTTAAAAGAAAAACTATAAACACTTTTTTAAAAACATTTGAAATATTTTAACTTATAAAAAAATATTAATAAAGAGGGGATGTGTAAACTACTTTCTACTTAATTTTAAATTGTTTTTGAATAACTGTGAGTCGTAGAAGTATTCGTAGTAATTTTGTAATTAAAGCATTAAAATTTATATGGCGTGAGTGTATCTGTTAAATAATTAATTGAAACTAATATTCGGGCTTGTTAAAATCAACAATTTTAAGTAATCCGAACGGTTTCAATAATTAACCGGCTCGTCAGTAAATAAATTATAGGAAAACTAAGATTTAACATAGTGATCCAACGAAATGCTTAATGTTTTTTGGGAATTTTACTAAATTTCAAATAAAATATAATTTTACTGTGCATATGATTCTGTTGCTATTGTAATGTGTTGCTTTTTTGTCATTAACACTAATAACAATGATATAAAAATTATTTACAATAGAACCTAGTTTATATCACATCAAAAATGCACAGAATTTAGTGACGTTAACCAAGTTGTGAAAATAAACAAGATCAATAATATTCTTTGTGAAAATACACGAGGTTTTTCTGAATTGCAAATATTTTTTCTACATTTTTTGAGTGACGTTGTTTTAAATAAAAAAAAAAACCAAACGCTCACTAGCGCTACTCAAAATTTGTAGTTCTATTGTGTTATTATAAAAATTATTTACTGTATAGCACTATAAACTGTGCATATAATGGTATATAACCAACATGAATTTAGTTAATATACGTAGATGACATTAAATTTGACATTTTACATGAAAAAAGTACGCATCGATTTTTAGTGTTTCGATTACATGCATTATTCATTATTATTTTATAAAATTTCTAATAAATGTGATTTTAAATAACCTTCTTTATATTGAAGTTGATTTTAAGTGAATTGTGATATTAAAAGAGTTGCCCTTATCCGATTACAAATACTTGTAACATTACAACCTTTATTTCAAAATAGGCGGCGGTTTGTGATCCTATCCTATGCGATTTTAAACGAATTCCACAGTAGAATAATATCAGAATCATATTCGCATTGTAATAAACATAAAAATATGTCTACTATTGTTATATCATAAATTTTACTAAGTTAATTAACAAAATTTTTAATATTATTGAAAAATTAAAAAAAATAAATTAAATCTTTGTAGATGTACAATACACATAACATATTATAGAAGATCTACATATTTGTACATATGTATGTATATTGATTGTGTTATACAGTATTAAACAATTAAAATTGTGAAAATCTTTAATGAAAAATTATATTTCATTACAAAATTAAAAAGTGTGTTTAGGTAGAATATTAAAAATTAATATGAAATTTCATTAATATTTTCATAGAAGTTTGCCAAAATGTCGAATTTTATTGCATGTTCAATATTAATATATAAAATTTAATGTAAGTTTTTATTAACATATTGTTTGTATTTTAAAATTACAAATATTTATAAGAATTGTTTTATTATATTATGTATTATGTGAATGTAATTGATCTAAATTTACGATAAACATAGTTAATAAATGTGTAATTCTGTAGAGGATCGCTGGCCCATAGGCTTTTGTCACGTCGACCAATAGGATATTTTGTGATTGCCATCCTCATCTATATTAAAGCAATATCTAAATACTTGACAAATTGCAGTACACAAGCCATATCAAGCCGCGAAACTTCTATCGGGGTCAAAAAAAAATTTAAATGAATTATTAGTTTCAGAGTTAAATTATAAAATAACTTGCTTGCTACACTTGCTATACTATCGTACATTTATTTTATAAATGTCTTGGTTTTTGCTCGGACGCCAGTCAATAAATTTTGATCAGTGCGTTTTTACTCATTTCTCTAGACTTACACTCGGCACTAATTTGTAAAACATTTCCGACAAAGTAGACATAGAGAAAGTGTTAACATAAAATATTGCGTAAATTTTATATTACTTAATTTTATAGTAAACAAAGTATTTTCATTTTATTTTTGTAAATTGGATTTTAGCCAAAATAATGTTGGTCAATATTGTGTAATCGAAAAATATTAAAAAGTATTAAAATATCTTAAAAAATGTCAAATGTGAATTACAATAATATTGTGCAGTTTTTATTATAACATGAAAAATGCTTATATAAGCATAAATTGTGTTCAATAGTAGGTGTTTTATGTAAAAGTATAATGTAAAGTTAAATTTCATATTTTTATATACATCTATATAAGAAGAGTAAATTTATTTTTTTGTTAATTACTACAAATGTGTTGCTCTGCTAATTCTTGTGTGCAAAAATATTTTAAAATATGGTTGTATTTTTAATTAAATAAGAAAAACTCTAGGGCAATAAAGTAATTAGTAAATATCATATTAATATACTCGTATATATATAGGTATACACAACATGTGTGAATGTATGTGTGTATATGTGATTAATAATATAATTAAAACAAAAATCAAAGTTTTTATAATTACAAAATTTGAAAGCAATCTTTAATCATGAACAAATTACTTTTGGAATATGAAATAATAAAAGGAAAAATATTTTATTTTAATTTTATTGGAATTTTCCATTTAAATAAGATTTGCAAATCTTATGTGGTATACATTGAAATATCTGCCCCAGTTTTGATATAGTAATTGCATGGTATTGCAGTCGGAGATAAATGATGAGGTGTGGCTGAGAGAAATCATACGAAGGAACTGTAGGAACTGTAAGATATAAATTCTTTCGAATATAGTACAGTGGTTTTATACCCTTTTCGGGTATTAACCACAAAGTAAATTTTTTAGGGGTAAGCGCAGAGCTCGTAAAATCAAGACTTACTTCTTTTTCTTAGACAGCTTATTCTTTTCCTCTTATACTTGGTTTCTGTTTTCATATAATACTTTTTATTCGATTATTACTTATATGAGTGTATGATTATATTTCAGTCTTCATCATATTTTCTTTATTTATTAATTTTTAAATTGAATAAATTTTAAAAATTTAATATGAAAATAGAAAATTTTTTTATTAATGAAATAAGAAATTTGTAGAAAAATTTTAGAACACGTAGAGTATACAAACAACTGACACATATAAATAAATTTATTCTTGAAATTTTATCTCTTGAGAAAGAAATTAAATAAAAATTTAATAAAAAAAGGAGACTCTGATTCTTTAATGATATTTTTATTTCATTTGCACACATACACAGTCTCAAAGATAAGAAAAGGACAATTTTCTTTAGAAATTTATGATATAAATATAAAATTCTCTTTTATACTCCAGGACCTATCTATCACATATTTTTCTAATAAATTAATTTGATTTTAACTCGAAAAAATTCAATTTTAATAGGATAATTGAATAGGTAAAGGTTACTTTTAAATTGAAAATAATTTTTTTTTTCTTGAAAAGGCAAATCTTATTATGTAAATGTGAATGTAGATCTTTATATTAGGTGCTTAATAAAATTATTGTTATTTTTATAAGATTTTTATTTAAATTTTGTCCTTAATAATTTTTTTAATTCCTTTAATATACAAATATCACTTAAAAACTATAATGTTTAGCTATACGAGTACGTTATACAGGGTGGTTCAATTCTAGTGTATTTTAGAAAAAAAATCGTAGGTGGATGGTGGAGACACTCGGACGTTTATTTAAATAATTTTATTTTTATATAAAATTTATTTTATAATATATAAAATTCTACATAGGCAAAAGCAGTTGAGTCTGAAATTCAGAATTTTTCTTCTCGAAAAGGAAATTTGTTATATTTTTGATTTAACGGCAACACTTATATTGGATATTTAAAAATTTTTTATTTTAAACAAATTTAAAATAAAGAAAATATGTTTTTGGTATGTGTGTTGTGTAGGTGTGTGCAGGTGTACTGTGGATCGTTCTGTTATTTGAGTTTTTTGTTTTTTAAAAAGATTCGAACAAGCAGCCTACTGCTTTTTCAAGTTATTTAATTCCATTAACTTAGTTCAGCTTATTGTTGTGACGAGGAGGAGAAGAATACGGGGCAATCTAATTTGCTCATGTCCGGTCCTGGAAATCTACAGATAGTGATGCCTTGGGTAATTTTTTCATTTGGAACCGGCCGAATATAAATGCCAAGGATCTTGCTCTATTTTTAAAAATCTCGGGCTGGTTCTTATGAGGGCGGGGAATTTTTTGAATCCAGCGATATCACAACGAGAGCATCTGGCCTACATGTATATTACGGTAGCCGCGTCAATCAATCCTAAACAAGTTCAGTTTGATTTTTTTCCGAATTATGGATTATTTATAATTGATTGATTGCCTATATACTCGTATATGCATTTTCTTAAACATTATAAGGTAACTGTCACAAATAAGTGTGTACGAGTTGACAACCTCTAAAAACCGTCTACCGGAATCCATGAATCGTAAGGGAAGGATTACAGGTTATCGTAAGGGAAGGCTCTCAGGAAGCGATTCTTCTTCCACATCAGAAACGGACAGGCTTACAAGATGTTTGCCGTTATGTATAAGTATATTATACATGTGTTTTATATTATACATAACTAACATATTATGAGAGTGTGTACAATGCATATATGTATGTAGTATGCAGTATATATCCAAAAATTTTTGTAATATTTGTATTTTTAGTTAAAAATATTGTAATGAAGAATTTAATATGATTTAACTGAAATGTTTGTTATACTTACGGCATCAGAAGAAAAAAAGGGACCATAATCTTAATTTATTATTAAATGGAAAAAGGAAATTTTTCTCTTGAAAATGAAAAAGAACAAAAACAAAAAAAGGATACCTAATGGATTGTTGCATTTATTAATTTATTATTTAACGTATAATATTTTACATACATACATACATACATACATTTGTTATATATGTTCTATATTTGCTTAAAAGTCTTGTATAGTTTTGTATTTGTAGTCTTGTATATTCACATTATCTATATTCAAATACGGATATAATATACGAATTCTAAGTGAATGTGTGTGTGTGTGTATTAAGGATACAAAATTTTGTAATTTTTTACTCTACAATATTATTTTATCCTTATCTTTTATATGATTAATCCTGATTTACTGTCATCATCATATATTTTTGATTTTGATTCATTCTAATGTAAAAAAACATTTATTTTCAGGTTAAAGTAAAAAATATTTTTTAAAAATTCTTTAACACATAAATGTACATTCAAATGTTGTATGTTGTCATGTGGTACATCAACATGTGTGCATACCTATATTCTAATCTTATAATACTACATTAATTTCTGAATGCTGTTCTTCATTTACTTCCTTGTATGTTTTTTAGTTTTCATATACACAAAATGTTGGTAATTAACTTGATTTCTAAGTGAAAGAATAATTTATTCTATGTGTGTTGTGTATGTGTGATAGAATCTTACAGAAAATATTATGTTATTATATTTTTGTAAATAAAGAAAGCAAGAGTGAGTTTAGCTTTGAAAACTTAATTATCTATAGAAATTGGGTAAAAGTAAAGTTAATTTGAATTAATTGATTTATAGAAAATCGTGTATATGAGAGCTTTTTATTTAAACGTTGTTCAAGTGTGCGCTTTAGTTTGAGATGTTTTTCATAATTTATAAAAAAATTTTTGATGACTTAAGTTGAAAATTGGAAAAAGTGAGTACAAATATCAGAAGTTTGGATAGAAACATAAAATTTCCGTGTCGGAATATTTTAGAATAGAAGAACATGATACTTGCAGTATGAAGCGAAGACTTCTGTCGACTTTCTGGGAGATTATGATGCTCTAGCTTATAGAAGAAGGGAAATACTGAGGGGCTTTGGTTTCATGACGGCGGAGTTGCGGTCATTCGGGTCTTACAAAGTGCTCGATTTTAACAGTTGGAGGGGGAGATGGAGGGGGGGGGGGAGTCTCGAGCGACTGTTTTTGAGCTTGCTCTGAAATCACAATGCAGCACAGTAGATTTTTATGTGCGGTTCTAAATTCACAAATCTAAAGAACAACATAATTTCTAAAAAAGTTTCTATTTTTAAGTTGACTAATTATAAGAGATTTTTACTTCGAATTTTGTTAAAAGCTCATATCGATAAAAAATTAATAAAGCTCTTATTGTATTTTGAATTCACGAGAACTTCTGTTTCAGGGATAATATTGTAAAATTTTGCATACACGAAGATTAAAAATTTCTCTAAAAATAAATTTTTAGTCTTACTTCATATAGTCGGTTTTAGTTTTAAGTATTCGAATTTCTGTTTTAAGTAAAATCTCTGTCAAAAATGATAGTCTTTAAGTCAAAAATTTTGTATAATCGACGAAAAGTTTAAATTTGTACTTATCTTAGGTTATGTACACACATACATTTATTTATTTATTTATATACTTACATATATACAAAAATAATTTATGAAAACGAAAACTTTTACTTTTAGCATTTGAAATCGGATCTTTGACCTTTTTTTTTAAAAAAAAGAAGCATCCCAAATTCATTCAATCCAAGTACATATTTTTAAAAGAACAAAATCTAAAAACGAAGAAGAAATGATAAAGTTAACAAGTTGAAGATAATTTTGTAAAAAAAAAAATCCTAAAACTGAAAAATATAAGAAAAGTTTTTCTTTCAAATATTGCAAAATGATGTGAGGTGAGTTTTGAATTACACAATATTCATACACACAAACAAAATTTTGAATTTATGAACACAAAGGTGTTAATTTTAGAAGAAATTGTTCTTGCTTATTTGCTTTTTCTTTGGATTTAACTTAAAATATTTAAAAATCTTTTTTAATATTTTATATATACACTAATAAATTATGAATAGAAAAATGAAAATTATAAAAACGTAAAAGAAGACTCAAGGTCATTGAATGATTTTTACTACACAGTGAAGTTTTACAAGCGTCATTAGATTATAACCAAAAATAAAGATATTTAAAATCAGCAGGTAACCTTTATATATTGAATTATTGAGCAAGACGAAAATATTGTTAACATCAAAATTAGTTCTAATGAAATCTAAAAATTTTCCCTTAGTTATTTTTAAGAAAAATTCCACTAGCATTAGTTTATTTTGCTTGGTTTGTACAATTTTGGTATGCGTACTTTTTACTATCTGCCACTCACGAGCGGTTATTATAAATAAAAACACTTCATATACACCTAGAGAAAATAAGTTACAAGTGTCAAATCGTATTTTCTTGGCAAACAATTAACAGATTGTTGAAAACGCGAAATTACTTGTAATTGCTCACTGAACTCTAATATTTGTTGAATTAAATTAATTTGTATTAACCAATATTTTTATTTCTGCACACGTTTTTCCAGCTGTTGCTAATTTTTTGGCGATTGTTTGCCTCTATATAAGTCGTGGTCCATGTAAGTGGACTTTACTGATTCCTGATCCGTAATCTGCGTTAGTTGTGTGTTTGTTATTCGTCTGGGCCAGTGTATGTTGCAAATAACTCGCAGGCACTTGTTTAGCATTGTTTGCAGTTTCTCCTTCTTATAATTGCCATAAAATTTCTCTGAGTCTCGTTTATTTTAATCTTCTTTCAAAGAGTTTAACTTAATTGTTCTGCTATTGCATATACTTGAACAAAGTAAGAAGAGAGAATTTTAAGTTCATTCTCACAAAGTAAGAAGAGAGAATTTTTAAGCTCATTTTAAAAAACAAGGCAGCAAAATTATTTTTTTATTTAAAAATGCTAATGTAAATAAAGAACTGAAGAAACAAAAAAATAAGAACAAAAAATTTTTTTAAAATATTGAGGAATTGGAAAAAATAATTCCAACTGACAGGAGAGTACCACTTTTTTTTTTTGGTTTTCCTCCTGTCTATTTTAAAATTTTACGAACATATTCCAATAATGCACGAAAAAAAAATGAAAATTTTCAAATCATTTGAGAATTTTTTTTTAAATTTCTGTAAAGGTTTTTTTATTTTATTTTTTTTTTTTATATTTAAAATTTAATAAAGAGAACTATAGAATGATTATGACTTTTGTTTCTCCCGCACCTAAGGCGCTGCTGTTTGAAACTCGTATTCAATTTTAAATGATGATGCGATTTACAAATTCGTAACTTTAAGGTCGGTGCGGTATTTTTCAAAAAAAAAATTTTGTAAAAAAAAGGAAATTTCATAAAACTTCATATCAAGTTTCCTTTTTTACAGGAATTTATAATGAAAACAACAATAATATTTATGTATGTATGTGTTGAATTTTTTTAAAAAAATTCAAATTTTGTTGATTTCTTTTGATGAAAATTTTTTAAAATTTTTTTGTATTTTTCATTTTGGTTTAGATTAATAGACTTCAAGTACAGTGATTTGATGTTCTGGAAGATTTCACCTTTTATTTTACCGTTTTACAAAAGAGAAGAACGGATCCTTGTTATTATCCTGAATAAACAACCAAGAAAATTATTTTATAATGCAAAACCGTATACATGAATATGTTCTGAATGTATGATATTTTATGTAGTCTATATGAATTTAAGACGTAGAATGTTTGTACATATTTTAAATCTAATTATATATGAATGATGTTATACATGTTTAAAGTGATTTAAACCACCATGAACGTGCCATTTGGATAGAGAGATTTTTTCTTTGTTTTTTTCTCATGTTTTTTAAAAGTTTTTTTTTTCAGTGTTCTTATGTGTGTATTGGTAAATATTATTGTAAGGATTAACGTTATTTTACTAACAAAAAAAAAAGTAGAAAACCTCAGGAACAGAGAAAATCGTATACGTTAATAAAATATATTACTTTCACCTGCTCTTGTTACCTTAAATATACATGCAATATGTGTTACATGAAAATGTTAAATAAAAAGGAAAAACATGAAATGAGAACTTGACTTATTTTGTATGCCACTGTACAAGATAAAATAAATTTTCAAAGCACTATCATATTCTTTTCATGTATTAATGTTAATATATTTGATTTGGTACTAGGTTTGTAATCGCTTATTGAAAAAACTTGTGGTCGATTAGGTTAAAAGTGTTATTATATTTTGCTCAGTGTTTAGTAACAATTTATTTAAGCTCAGTGTTTGGTAATAGTTTAAATTAAAGTTGGTTTGGATCCCCGGATACAGTCGAACTGTAAGGTGGACGAGTTTGCGAGACATGTAAAAACACTTGAAATTTTCCCTAATAAAAAGGAGTTGGATATGCCTTTAGGCGTCCATAGGCTACCGCTACGTAACACAGGAGTATAGCAGACTAACCTCATCTGAAAAAGTGCAACGCTACGAGATGTAGTCTTGTTCGGAGCTAGCGAACTCCGGACGGTGGTTTCATGGGTCTCACTTCTTTCATTTTGAAGGTGCCATAGGTAACTAAAGACATGGCACGTTAGTGTGGTGAACGGTTAATTTACTGAATAATTTTAAACTTATATAGAATAGTTCTAACCTATTCCCTTCTCTTAAGAAATTGTTGAACAAGTAAAATACTGAAGGTTAAATAAGGCTGCGTATAGAATAATGAAAATGTTTCAAACTTAAGCAAAATAGCGGAATTCTTGTTTTCGGCTTGTATAGAACAAAATGTTCGTGGTGCTAAATATAATGTTGATTATTTTCTCCGCGAACACCATATAATGATAACTCTGACTTAAACAGAAGACTATTCTTACTTCAATCACGAGTTAGGAGTGGGGGCGGGGGCAAAAAAAATTTAATTTAATTTTGTATTATTCCAAATTAATAATCTAAATAAATAATTTCAATTAAAATTATTAAAATTAATTGAAAGCCTTATATTTCAAGTGTAAATAATGGTAAATGTTTCATTGTAACCATTAAACAGAAGTACTTTCCATTAATATTTAATTATAATAAATCGCTGTTCTATAAGGCGATTATTTACAAAAAAAAAATTAAGTTGAATTGTTATAAAAATAATTTATTTTTTTTTTTAAATTCTATTTAAATTATTAAATTTTTCCATCCGGCATTGAAATATTTATTATATAAATGGGTGTTTATTGTAATTATTATAGCAATTGTTAATTCTACTTATTTGTTTAATATATTTTAATACATAAAATATCCTTGCGGTGTGGTATATTGGGTTTGAAATAGAAAATGACAATAAATACTGTTAATAATATTAAATACTACATAACATGTACATGTGTATGTATACTAAAATAATTATACAGGGTAATTCACCAATAAGTTAGAAGCCGTATACCACCGGGTTAAGGGTGGAAAATGAGTAAAATTTTTATTTGGAACATAGTTTTTTGCTATATCTCCTGTACTGCAAAAGATTTTTTAATGCTTAGCGACTAAAATTAAAGCTTAAGCAGCTGGGAAGTTTCAAAAAATTTATAAGAAATTATCAGCACAAAAAAAGTAGAAAAATAAAAAATGAGGAAAATTGGAATTTTCCTAAGGTTTTAATGCTTGTATTTCCGAAAAGCATTTAAAATCAAGTGACTTGCTGTTCTTCATTTAAAGCTCTCTTAAAGCTCTTTTAAAAACTATTTGTTTGAAACTTCTATCTTTTTGGGAACGGAAGTTATGTGCAAATACACTTAAGTATGTTAAAATATCGCCAAATTTTTGTGAAATTTCTGTAGCTCGAAAACGGTTCCGATTTACACTATGTTCCGAAAAAAAATTTTATATATTTTCGACCCTCTACCCGATGGTATATGGTTCCTATACTTGTTGATGAACCACTCTGTATATGGGAAAAAATGAAAAAACTTTGCATTATTAAAAATAATTAGCACTGATCAAGTACAAAAAAAAAAAACAAAACAAATCTAGAATAATAAAGTTCGATTTCCGGATTCGAATAATAATAATCAATTTTACATTTCAACTTAATCATATTCACTTATTATATAACAACACAATTATAACATTGGTGTACTATTTACATATTATCAGGATATTGAATTACAAATATCATCACATACTCACACATATTTACTTTATATTGTAAAATTATGCAGAACTAAAATAAATTAATATGAATTAATAATATTTTGAAAATAAAGTTCAGAATTAAAATTATTTTGCTTATTCTCAATGTATTATTCTCTATTTATATAGGTTCTTTTATTCAATGATTGATAATTAGGTTCTGTTTCTATAATTAAATTCTGTTTCTATACTGAATACGATTCCAGTTGAATTCCAATAAATATTATTTAAATATTTCATAATTTTCAATTAGAAATCTAGAAATTTACCAAATAAAGATTTAATTCAGGCAAGTATAGAAGATTAAAAAAAATTTAAAGAGGAACAAGCTGGTTTCTTTGAAAAACATTAAGAATCATTGCAAAGCTTATCCCACTTAAGTAAATTTTATCATCTCGCAAATTTCGTACGGTTGTTTATTGCAATGAAGCGCGAAAGCATATGGGAAGCATTAATGAAGAAAAGAATTTTTAGAAAAATTCATTGGCATGACAAAAACACTGAAACAAGAGTTACTAATCTTGCTATAGTGGAAAATTGAAAGAAACGAGTCAGTTGTCATAATCAAAGTAGACAAGCATGGCCACTCTCTTTCAAGTACTTTCCAAATATTGTTCGATTTAAATAGGTAAATAATTAGGAATATTATACAACACTTTTATAAAACTGATATTGTTAGGAAAAAGTAAATCTAGTTCACGAAATCACGCCAGTATAAAAAATGTACTGATGTTACAAAAATAAATGTCTTAGGCAGTAAGCAGATTTCATATATAGAAGTAGGAGAAACTAATATAGAAATTTGAAAGAGATAATAAATGAAGTGTCGCTATAAATAATAAGAAGATAATGATGTCGATTGATTAGAATGGAATTCTTGATTTTGGGTACTTATAAAACAATTACAAAGTAATTGAGTGAAATAAAGAGCCTATTTGGAGGTCCAACAAAAAAGAAATAGCTTGAGTTTGTGCTACCACTTCATAAAGTAATTAGAAAATTTTAATACATGCGATTTTACAAGACGTCGTCCTATTCCGTCTCATAAAAAATTTTTCATTATTCGCACAAAATATGTATAGTAAATTCGTACCACAGTTGAATAACGATACCGGACCTAATTACTGGACTAAGTTTTAGTTTATTTTATGCTGACAAATAATTGAGTTTTATGTGTATTTTATAATTATAATTATAATGTTATAATTTTAACACATATTATTTCAATATAGGGTTTGAACCCCTTCCTCTTTTTTTTTATATATGTGCTACTTATATTGAATTTATACAAATCTCATATTATTATGTACGGATTAATGTACTTACATTACAAATTATACACATAAAAAAAAAATCATTAATATTTTATTTCATGAAAAATAAATTCTCAAATTCTAATGAAATTCTAATGAAAAAAAAAATCCAATATATTTTTTTTTCTCAGCAAGTATTCCATGTACGAGTACGTTAAGGATTTTTATATCATTATTATTGAAATATAATTACAAAAAAAAAATTATTATAATAAAATAGGAAATTTTAGCAGGAAACAGGATTTTACGTAAATACAGTAAAATTAATGATAACGAAGAATGTGTAAAATTAGATTAGGAAGTAATTTTCAAAGTAATTTACAAAATATAAATTATTATACATATCAACTTATATAACACATACACATATGTGTGTAAGCAGTATATAATGCTACATATACGTTCAACAAACGTAAGAGTAAACTTATACGTACTTATGTATAAGATATTTAATTTTTATTTCAAATTAAATTATAAAGTATTTTTTCATTAAATTCCAACTTCTTGGAAGAAAAAAAAAGAAATTAACTCAAGTTTGTAGGATTAATCACTAATCGCATATATGTACGTGATAAGTAAAAATGAATGAGTTCTTTTCATCAAAAAAATATCATATGAAGTATTTCTGTGCAAAAAAAGGATTAACTGCAACCATTGTCGACTAAATACAAAATTAAGTTGATATTATTCCATACCCAGCAAGACTGGTTTCATTAAAAATTGATTATTCTAGTTCTGATTTTACAGATCTTCGCCAAGTGCGTCCGGTTCTTCTTGAACCTTGTGGGTTCTACTCTAGCCTCATTCTAGTGATATTAGTGGGCTTTCTAAAAATGTGTCCAATCCGCCTCCAGATTCTTCTTAATATTTGTCTATCGATAGGTTCCTCGCCTACATTATCCTATCGAATATGTTAATCGGAATGTTCGGATTTTAATATTAAGCCAAGTTTCGCTACCGTACAAGAGAATCGATTTTACACCAAATTTTATTCTAAACTTGGTCGTTCTGAATATCTAGGTACTTCTCCATAAGGATTAACGATTCTCGTCTGCCAAACGCTGCTCTCACTTTTTTCAGTTTGTTGCCTATATTTAGCCGAAATTTAGCCGAAACCAGGAGCTGCTGATGAACTCTGTTTGTTGGTTGTTGAGATCCAGATTTTTTGTATTAGTGAAGTTTATTTTCATCGCCTTAATTTTGGGTATGTTTATTTTTACACCAATATGCCAGGTAAGTTATTCAAGTTGTTTTAGTTTGCTCTGTATATCACTGATCTTGTGGGAAAGAAGGCAGATGTCATTTACGTAATCTAAATGTTTCAGGTGTTGGGCGAGATTCAAAATTATGCAGCTTCTCTGTGAGCAGGCGACTTTTAGTATGTTACCTAGCACGATTGCTATGCGATGTCAAAAAGAAATGAAAATGTCACAGAGAATGGTAACCCTGTTTGACACCTGATTGGATAGCGAATAGCACGTTTTTCCTTTATGTATTACCGCGGGCTCGAGTTCTTCATACAACGCTCGAATCATGCGGATTGTTTTTGTCTTCTTGAAGTCGATGAAGAGCGTACGTGTGTGGTGTTTAGTACTCTATTGACTGTAGGTTAAGTTTGCCTGTCTTCTGATTAGGTACTACCATGTATTTCCTCGTTGGACGTATACGTTATGATTCTGATTGCTTCAAGGTATTGCTTTCATATTTCCAGCTGGGTCTTCTCATTTTTCAGTTGGTTGCCATTTCAATTTCTGGCCCGGTTAGATGGCCCGGTTAGATATATTATTTGCGGTACTTTACGCCAACAATTATAATATTAAATGTTAAAATAAAATAGTTTGCTATGTTCTTTATAGGTTGAAGTCAGTTTTTTTCATTTCTCTAAAATTATATTAAATTTAATTTTAACGTCTATAAACTTTTATCTTTTAACTCTTGAAATTGAATTTGATTTTTATTTTGATTGATCGCAACGAATAAATTATTTTACCATTTTTTTTTGCTCTCTCTTCGTGGAGAAATGAATATTATAATAATTTAATTTATTAGTAACATTCTATTTGATAAGTTTATTATAATTAAATTAAATTTATAATAAAAAAATTTTTTTTAATAAATTTAAAAAAAAAGTTCGTATATTTGTTCCAGCATGGGTTTTTTTCTGATTTCCCGGAAAAAAATGTGGGGAAAAATCAAATAAAAATTATTATGAATGTGAGTATGAGATTTTGCTTTTTAGTACCTATACATAATATGATTTTTATAACATTTTCCCTATGTTCCTGTACATTTATTCCATCTGTTTTATAAACAAATTCATCTACACGCCATATAAAATATCCTTAGTTTGCATTTTGATTTATGATTTGGGTTAGTTGAGGGTTAAGCTATTATACTTCATTAATTTATAAATAAAAGTTTTTCGTTTTATTTTTGTATGTATATTGAAGAAAAATATAATCCTCGATAATATTATATATTTAACATATGTGTACGTTTATGCACACACAGATGTTTAAGTATATTATGAATGTTATAGATATTATCGAATATACAAGAAGGAATAAGTAATTTCACATGAGAATATTAAAAATATTCTAAAATAAAAAGCTTAATTCTCCTTATTATATGCAATGTGTGTGTATGGTTAATAAAATATGAATTCTAATAAATGATTCTAAATATAAGTGATGAAAACCGCTATCATCATAAAATTTATTATTTTCTAAAAAAATTTGCAGTTATATAGAGGAATTTCGAAATAGAAAGTGTTTTCCTATAACTTTGATTACTTTTAATTGAATATTAAAATTTTTTCAATTCATAATAAAATTTATGTAGTTTAATTGAATTTAAAAATTTTAATGTAAAAGTGTTAATTTTTTTCATTAAAGATGATAATATTAAAGTGAATTTTTTTTTAGCAGAAATCGTTGATTTTATACAAGAAATACAAATTATGTAGTGAAAAATTAAATTTAAAATATTTTTGCATATTTTTAGGGGTACGATTGCACGATAATTTTAAGTGCAATTTAATTGTTTTAACATTGACTAACATTGAGCAAATTCATGAAGCCATGCATAGGATGTTCTCGAATATTTGAGCGTACATTGGCAGTTCTTGGGTTTAAACCAAATATCTTCAACAGTGGCCATTCAAAGAAAGCTCAATTGTTATAACACTTTGCGTCTGTTAACATTGTGAGGTAGCTTGAAAAATAAAACTGTCATTTCGACTGGATTTCAAATATGTAGTTCTAAGATTGAGGTCTTGAGGAAGTGGCTTTTCCAAAACGCAGCCATTCTTGTGATTTATTGTAGCCATCCCACGCTCTTGCCTATATTATCCCAGTCCCAAGTATAAAACTGCAGTTATTTCAAAAGGAATTTAATAACATTTCCTAAGTGCTTAGGAAACTCATTTCAAAACAGTTGTGGCATTTGAGAGCCAACTGAGCCGTCGTATCGAAATGGATGTTTGCGGTGGTTTCATCACTGTCTCCACAAAATCTAGACAAGGCGGAATCCGATTTTCCCAGCTTATACAGGTGATATTTTGTAATGGCACTAACTCGGTTTCTATCCCTTCCCAACGACTTCGCAGTTAAGTTTCTTGAGCGTGATTGAAAAAACACCTTTGCATGTCTGAATTACACTCACTTCTTTTTGATATCGCATAGCAATTTCTTTTTTGTTTCCTTGAAAACAATGAACGTCATTTTTAAAAATTCGGAAACAAATATGAGCCTCTCATAAGTTGTCTGAATTTTTTTGCATTTCGATTTATTTTCCAAATTTTTATGAAGTCATTTTGAGTAAATCAACTTTAATAAATATTATACTTAGAAAACAGGACTTGAACTAAAGTACTGTCTTAATTAGTTAAAGGAAGTGATAAAAATCAATTAGTTTAAATTTTGTTTTTCTTGCGTTTTCCTTTAAATCAAGTCTATTAGTAAGATTTTTATGTCATTTTGTTTTATCTTCTTTCCTTAAAAAACTTTTATTTTAAAAGGACACAATCTATAAAATGTTTTCAATTATCTTACATTATCATTCTAGTCATATAATTTTTAACTTTTTATAAGTTTTGATAACATGCGGTTTTTATTACTTTTGAAATTTTCTTAAGTTTTTATTTAAAATTTTTGTTTTTTCTTATAAGAGGACCCAATAAAATAATATTAGAGAACTGAAAGATAAAAGAAATTTTTTTAATTTTAGTTAGACATGTGTGTGTGCACTTGCATACTCGTATTTTGAGTGTGTAGTCCGGAAACTTTTTGTAATAAACTTTTGAAAAAGTTGCACATTTCTATGAGAATGTGCACTATATTCGTAGTTTTATGTTTAGAGTTTAACATTTGGAATACGAGTATCGATGAGAATATTTTTATGACCCAGATAGACAAAAAATCAATTTTTAATTAAAGTTTATCTTATTTTAATTTAATCATATTTGTTTGCAATACTTTATTTACTTTTTAACTTTTAATACTTTCCTTAATTTTGTTTGTTTAGTAGCAACTAAATAAAGATTTAAGTCGCAACTAGAGTGTGGTTGATTTTAAATAACTTTCAAAATTTTCAAGTAGACTGCGTCACATAAGGAATCCGATTTCTCTCTAACGGGAGAATATCAGTGCTGTAATAGGGGGTCTGACGGGACATTGTCTGATTGACGAACATTCAAGAAGGATGGGCTGAAGCGAAAAGAAAGAGGAAATGGTGACCCGCTTCCCATGTTAATGTTCGGCGCTGGCGAACTCCAAGTAGAGATTTTTTGGGTCTTAGTCGGTCAGAAATGTTAGGGATTTCAGCCGATTTTTGAGGAGTTTGGACTAATTCGAATTATGGGAGGAAAAGGAGAGATCCGGCGGTGCTACAACGAGCTAAAGTGGCCTTGATGAATCGTTCGGTGGCCGCTATAATAGTTCAAAGCAATCATAATTCACACTGTTTTGGAAGGCACAAATATTTGCTTTTCCCCAAAAAATTTACAAAATAATCAAATCATCTTAGCTTCCTCAACTTTTTATCTCACTTCTCTGATTATAATAAATTTAATCCGCTTGAATAAGTAATATCATCTCATATTAATTAAAAAGTTTAAAGTTTAAATAACTTGAGCGTTAAAATAAATTTTATTTTGTCAAATATTCTATAAAAAAGAAAAACAAATTATAAACGCATTATGTATGTGAATAACTTATTTATAACGAAATCATAAAGTGAAGCTCACATTCATAAAGTAGTAGTCATAAAGTGACTAGTATCGTAAATAGTTTTCTTAAAATTTTTTGATCTTTTTGAAAATTCTTTACATTTAACAAGTTTAAACAAAACTTTTTTACATTTGCCTTGTGTTAAATAAAATAAAGCTAAAAAATAATTACACTTTTAGAACACACTTGTGGAAATAAGTAAGAGTGACAAGACTAACAAGGGCACAAAGATCATAAATATAATATGGTGTTGTTGTTGTGTTCCTTTTTATTTTTTTTGTGCTTTACCTCAAAGGATATTAACCATATATGTAAAGTTTTTGTTATATTGTGTATATGTGTGTGTTAATTAGTAAAAAGATAATGTATATAACAGTTTATAAAGAGAGAAAAAAAAATTTCGTTTTTTATATACTCGTATTTTTAATGAGATAAAAGAGTACTTCTCTTATTTTTTTTTTTATTCAACAAAAAAAAAATGTTATGTTTATATAGAAATAAAGAGAGCAACTTAATTGTATAATTTTCTCGATCCGTTGTTGGCAGGACTTTAATTTTTCTACTGTAGTTTAAGGTGGTTACAATTTAATTAAGTAAAAATAAATAAATTATTAATAATCTTAATTATAAAAGTTAAGTTATACGAATTCATTTATGTGATGGATTTCGTCGGGAGTAGTACTGAAGATGCCTATATCATTTAGGCTGGATACCCGTATTTGTTACCCCAAATCGTGCAGTCTGCAATTAACAATTCGGTTTCAAACCTACAAAATTGACAAAAAAAAATTACAGTCGAATTTAGTACGCCTTCTGGAAGAGTGTGATGCTCTCACTAGTATATGAGAAGAAAAATACTATAGGGTGCTTCACTTTCACGTCGGCGGACTTGCGGTTTTTCGGGTTTCATGCTCGAGCTCATCCCCGCACACATAGCTGTGGGCACTCCGATTGTACTTATTCCGATAATTTATTCGGATTTAATTTTCACTGAACAATATGTTGGTTTCATATTTTTGAAATTCTTTCCACAAGGACACTAAAAAAAAATAATAAAAAATTGTGTAACTTTTCTGCCCCATATACTTAAATAATTTTACCTCAATTTTCTATATGGAACGGGACTGGACGGTTACAAGTAAAGAAAGATAAGTGCTTCCTCATTTTTTTATTCTTTTTTTCTTTACTGTTCTCTCTAAATAATTAACGTCAACGTTATAACATTAATTACACTTTATAGTAAGTAGAGTGTAAATGCAACCTGTTAATACTCGTACTTACCTGTAAAATAACTTAATTGACGTGAGAATTTTTTTTTTACTTTCCCGTTTCTGTTTTACTTAATATTAATGCATGTACGTCATATTCATATATAAATTTATTATTGTTTTGGTTATTTATCAGGTTGTTAGATATTCGTGTAGGTTATATAGGTATATATAAAATGGTTACAAAAATATGATAAGCATAGTTTGCAATGCATTAAAAAATTAAAAATTATTTAAATTTTTAAATGGCTTTTTTATATAACTAATTTATAGTGAAATATCCTTGGGGTTTTGCATACGTCATTTATATAATGAAGTTATTTGAAATATAAAGTTAACATATGAACTTGAAATGTTGTGCCAAAAAAATTATTTAATTTATAACTACTAATTAAAAAAATATACTTGAATTTCACTGTAAAACTTTGTCTCAAGGCTTTATTAATAGGTTTTCGCCTCTCAAGGAAGTTGATTTGTTCCGGTAGATAGTTTTCGGGATTTATATTGCATGCGGGGTGTTGTCGAATGTTAATCTAGTGGTTAACGATGGGCCTTCTTGATGGCCGAGTGCATGGGCTTCGCGTTAATAAACGGGCGGGGACTAAGAACTAAGATCCACATCATAGTTGATGTGATTTCAATATAATTCCCTCCGGTGCTCAATAACATTTTTTTTAATGAATTCAATTTTAAATTCAATTATTACATTGGTTGCTCATAAATTATAATAAAATTGAATACATAATCGGTTTTACATGTTAACAATAAAATTATAACGAAATATATTTAATTTTCTTTATTAATTATGTAACATGCTCTCGTATAAATGCTATAATAACATCAAAGCGATGATTTATATTGGTCTAAATTATGTTCAATATTAGTATTGAATATTATAATTATCCTTTAAATAATAAACCTATATAAAATATTTTATGCGTTTACCTTTGCTATGATCTCATTTATTTCGCGGGCAAATTTTATTTATGTTAATAGCTAAAACCATTTACATAGTTAAAATTGCACTAATTATTATGCAAATAAAAATCAGAATATTCAATGCTTGTGTAAAATTGGCACTACTGTATGGCTTTGAAATAAATAACAAACAATGAATTATGCTCTATTAAGCACCAAAAACATATAAACGAAAACTATAAAAGAAATGATTGGAACACACGTCCGAATAATACAATGGTCAGGCAGGTATTAAATCGGAACCCATAGGGAAAAACGAGATTTGGTAGACCCCGTAACACTTAACTACAAAACACACTTAAGTAGACTGAATCAAATTGAAAATGTTTTCCAAAAATAAAGTACTTAGCCTAAAACAGAGTGCAATTCAAAGAATTTGTTAAAGCCCTACGGTACCACTGGCAATGAACAATGGAGATAAAATGTAATATACAAAAAAATTCGAGATAAAGCCAGAAAAAATAAGAAATTGAGTCAGAAAACACATTCAGAAATTATTCAAAAATTTTTCATATTATGCAATGCATTTTCACATTCGGAGTACCATGGCTATACTTTTCAAAAATTTTGACAAAAATCCCATATTTTTCATATATGTAACGTATGTATTCCTATTGAGTCACCACATACATGTTTGTTAAAAAACCTTCAGTATGCCTAAAAGCGGATACAAAGTCAAAATATTATAAATAATTTTATTTTATCTTCTATTTAAAACATCACGTAATTTTTAATCGAATGTTACCTTCATCTTAACAAGTAATCGAATGGCAATGAATGAAAAATTTTCAATGACTCAATGACAAAACAAGCATATAACCATTCTAACACTGTCTAGAATCTATACAATCTAGAATCTAGATAGTGTTTTCATTAAGAGCTTGCTAACGAATCCTATGTTTGTTATTACTTTAAATTTTTATTCAGTAAATTTAACATCATTCTTTTTATATTTTTTGATGTGTTTATAATGAAAAGAGAAAGGATATTTCAAAAAAAAAAAGTTAACAAAAATATTATCATATAGGAATGACATATGTATCCTGTATGTTGTATCCTGTGTGAATATTATAATCTTTTCCAATGATATTGATGAATGGGTTGTTTGCAAAAATAAAAATACGCTTATGTTACTATTTTATTTTTTTCTCTCTTCAAATATATATGGGTCACAACCACAACTATTATAATTTTTTTCTCTATATGCAAGTTCATTATGAATAGTAGGGTACAATGGTAGTAGTATTTGGTATATTTACTCTGTATATAATAAAGATATTAAAAGAGAAAACTAAAATAATAAGAAAAAAAAAAAAAACAAATAATTTTCTTGATATATGATTATTGATTTTCTTATTTCCTTGCAATTTGTATATCTTTAGACTTTAAGGTCTAAAACTATGTATGGTAAACAGAAAATTTTTGATCTGAAAATAGAATAATTAAGTCAAAAGAAAAAGAAATGCTCTATCTAAAATCTAATATACTTTTTTTTCTTATTTTAAATTTTCGAATGAAAAACTAATATTTTTCTAGACTTTGTAATAAAAGTGGAAAAAAAAAGAAAAAAATCACTCGTACTCACATAAAATTCTTTGAAATCATTTACATTTGCTTATAGTTAAAGGCTCTTTCTTCAATTAATAGAATGTAGCAGTATTGAAGAACTTATAAGGAAAATTGTACTGGAAAAAGAGTTACTTCAAAAAAAAAATCCTTGATACTGTGCTAGTGTGCGCCAATGTATCTGATCTGAATCCTTTGCATAGTGGAATGTATATGAAAACATCAAAAGAATTAATTTGTGCATTTGCATATTGTAAGGATGATTATAATTAGATTATTTTTCGTTTTCTTCGAATAATAGTGAAGTTGAAATTAAAATGAAGTTAAAATAGGAATTTCTTTTGTATACGTGTACATAAATAGTTTGAATAATAAGTTTAGAACTCTTTTGAGCTGTGTAATTTACATTTGCTCGTTTTAGAATGTTCTTTGAGTTGAAATTTCCGGTACAGCTTATATAACAGCTTGTTATATAAATCTCAGATTATTATTTAAATAATATTGGAATTAATCATTTAATATTACAGAATATGTGCTCATGGCGTATACCTATAGAAAAATATTTAACGAAGAACTAAACCGCTGACAATCTGAATATAAAAATTTGATCCTGATAAAATCGAACCTGCGGAGCCATTCCGGAGTAAATTGTTATTGGATACATGTTTAAAAAATCTCTTGTAAATTATCTTTATTAGTTTTTAAAATATTTATTTAAAATAATCTCTTTAAATGGTATATGGCAGTAATCCGAACCCGTTACCCGAGATGATCTAATTATAATAATATTCGCTTTCTAATTACAATAACCTTCAGCAGAAAAGAAATAATTTGTGGAAATTTGGTATGGTGTTTACTTTATTAGTTTTATTGAGTTACCGCATGGGATCCAGGTGGTCAGGCAGGTGGATGAACATGTCTAAATCAACACAGATTTGTACACTGAGCAAGAATATATATGTCAAAACCGCAGAAGACTCTTTGCAGTTATTACGAATTCCTTTTAAAAGTTAATATACCCTTAACGTAGGGTACAGGGTATAAAAATTATTCACTATTTTAGCAACACAATAAATTTATTTTGTAAAGTAATAAAATAAAAACAATAGTTTCCAATTAAATTGATAAAATCAAGTCATATTTTTTGATTCTGATGGTTTTTTCCAATCACTATTAAAAATCATAAATTTTTTTAAAAATGGTGAATGAATCAAATTTTATGTTGCTGGTTACATGCTGATTGTTTCAAAAAATAGCTGAGAAAAGCTAAACAAAAACGATATAATTCACACATATACATGCACATATAAATTATACACTTTTTATTAAACACATGTATAGAAAAGAGAAAGAGTATATAAAAATATAAAAAATAAATGGTATATAAAATTAAAAATAATGTTGATTCAGTAAAATTTTCTTTTTTATCTTTCATCAAAAACAATAGGGTTCATTCTATATAATTTGTTATACAATATAATTAAAATAATCGAATAAAATATTTTTTATTATCGATTTATTATTTTTCATTTCTCATTCATAAATTGTGTTATAATATAGAGAATGACGGTAAAGATTTTTAATATGAAGTATAAAAGTTTAGAGTAATAATGTAAAGGCTTAAGAGAAATATTTAATTGTGTTTGTAAAAATGTAAGAAATTTACATAGTAAAGGAGACCTTACTACTTGAATTTATTTAAAATAATAAGATTTTCTTATTACCACTGAGTAGAATACATAATATACATTCAATTACCAGGAGTTAACTAAATAAATTTTGTACGGAAAATGCTTTAAAATGGAAAATGCTTCTTACTTAGTTTTGTAAAAATTTTGACGAAATTGCTCCTATTTATTATAAAACCGGGGGCCCAAAACCGCACTGTCACCTCCTAGTGGCGGGCCCCGGTAATGGCGGAGGATAAAGGGGTGATTGAAACGATCAAAGTTACGTTCGTGTCGTGGTCATGTCTCACGGCGAGCCTCTTACTTTGTGAGTTTCAGCCCTATATCTATAGATCAGCTGACGACAGGCGTCCCAAGTCAAGGTGAAACAGCATATGCCGATGACTGCGTGGCTAAGGGGGAGCTAAGTCGTTAGTATGCGGACTCTGGATACCAGGCGCACTCCAGTTTAATCGAGCCTTGCCATGGTATGCCGGGCTCTGCCATGGGTGACTTTACTTTCCCCCGCTATTCGTGGGACCAAAAATGGAAAACATAAACAATAACAGCAAAAACAGCAACAACAAGAACGAAAACTGTGACAAACACAACAACTGCAACAACAACAATAACAACAGTGACAATTACAACAACAACAACAATACTAAGGACAACATAAACCCAGTTAGTTCTCAAGGGTCTTCGGAACCAGAGCTTCTCTCGACTGACGCAGAGGAGGAACTCCTTCTCACGCCAGTAGAGGAAAAGGCGGCGCTTCCGATGGAGACGGATAATCAGGATCCTCTTGGACCTATTATCCAACAAACTGAGGAGGACCTGAAAAGGTTGGACATCAGGGGAAAAAAACAATATTTCTCTGGTGCATCCAAGCGGCGTATCGCGGCTTCTATCAGGGATGGCATGTCCCCAGAGAAAGCTCGCAGATATGGGAAGGAAAGGCTGGAAAAGCTGAAGGCCTGCGGATCGGGTCTTGTGGCCGACCGTCCCCAGAAGAGGGAAAGGTCGGAAAGCAACACCCCTGATGCAGGGCCCTCAAAAAAGAGGTCGATGAAGGGCAATGTTGAGGAAAAGTTCCCTGGGAACATTCCTCAACAAAACCCGAAAATGACTTCTTATCGGGATGCAGTAGCACAGGCCAAGGTGGCCATCACTCATAGATTGCATTCAGAGGAAAGGCTATCCGAAGTTCAGATGGGGAAAATCAAGGTAGCCATCATGGATGAAATGGATAAAGTTGTGGACTCTCATCCACAATTCACTGCAGCGTTGCAAAGGGACGGATGGATATCCGTAACATGCAACAATCAAAACACCAGGGAGTGGATAACCAGTGTCTGCAGGAAGATAAAGCCTTGGGACGGTTGCGACGTCGTGGTACTGGATGGCGACGACATGCCCAAACAGCATGTCTGCGTCACCTACGTACCGAAGGACGAAACAACCGTCAGTCTCTCCATTGACAAATTTCTAAGCAGGATAGGGAAGCAAAATCCCGCCTCAAGATAGGTTCCTGGAGGGTGCTGAGGATGGATAAGGAAAAGGACGGGGGCTGCTCCATCACCTTTTCCGTGCATGATTCCGGATTGGAAGATCTACGGAAAGCGGAGTTCCGACTTTTCCTGGATTTCTTCCGTGTTACCGTTCGGGTTAAAGGAAGAAAATCCTCTCAAGGTACTGGCGGCAGGACAGGACAAAATAAAAAACCAATGCCCACCGTGACAACGACGAGCACTTCAGGCCAACCAAAAAAGCCAAAACTCATTGGAAAGTCTGAAGTCGCTCCGAAAATAGCGGCAAGGGAAACGGAAGGACCATCGACCAGCACGCCAAATACAAGCGTCCCGGGTAACCAAAAGGGCTCAAGCCCATTGGGAAGCCCGGAACTGCTTCGGTATTTGCTGTTGGAGGGGCTAGCGTGGCACCTACCACGGGAGCTGCCGCGCTAAGCCGAGGCGGAGCAATAGGAAGTGCCCGTGGTGGAATCAAGAGCTTTCAAGGCTTAGACTAAAGACCAGAAAGCTATTCAATAAGGCCAAGGCGTCGGGTTCGTGGGAAGAGTATAAAGACTCACTCACAAAATACAATAAAGAAATTAGGAAAGCGAAGAGAATCTCGTGGAGGACGTTCTGCAAGGGCATTGATGAACTCTCCAGCAGTGCGCGCGCGTCTTCACAGGGTGCTTTCCAAACGTCCTGATGGCTCCATGACTGAGAACGGAAAGCAGACTTTGGAGCTTATGGTGTCAACGCACTTTCCTGACTCGGAGATTCTTCGGAATCACTTAAATGCGGTCATTGAACCGAGGGCATCCTGCCCAGGAGGAATGACTGGAGGATTAGATGGGCTGTTTTCTCTTTCAGGCCCTTCAAATCTCCAGGTGATGACGGGATATATCCTGCATTTTTGCAGAGGGGTTTCCAACATATCGCCAGAGCACTGTTGGAAATTTTTCGTGCCAGCTATGCGTGGGGTTACATCCCTCAGGCATGGAGGGTGGCTAAAATGACGTATATTCCGAAGGTGGATAAGCGACCAAGCAACCACCCAAGGTCTTTCCGTCCAATCAGCCTTACTTCTTTTCTATTGAAAGCAATAGAAAAAGTGATTGATAGATTTATACGGGACGATGCACTGGGAAGCAATCCCTTGCATGAATCTCAGTACGCCTATTAGTCGGGAAGGTCTACTGTACTCGCTCTGCAGAGTCTGGTGGGGGTCCTCGAAAACTCACTGGAGGTGCGGGAGGTAGCAGTTGGCTGTTTCCTTGATATAGAGGGAGCTTTTGACAGCACCCCATATCATGTCATCTGTGAGTCGTTGCACAAACGAGGGATTGATGCTACGACTAGCAGATGGGTTAATCGGATGCTACAGGATAGGATTATTAAGTCCACCATAGCTGACGATATACTCTTCATCTCCGCTGCAAAAGGATGTCCGTAGGGCGGGGTTCTTTCGCCCCTCCTGTGGTGCATTGTATTGGATGATCTAATCGCATCTCTCAGGGGCTCCGGGGCGCGTGTCTGGGGATACGCCGACGATGTGGCCTTCGTTGTGCGGGGAAAATTTGAGAGCACTATTTCTGATCTTCTACAGCAAAATTTACGTGTTGTGGAAAGGTGGCGTTGAGTTAAATTTAAATCCAAGCAAGAGCACTTTAGTCGCCTTCACCAGACGCAGAAGCAGGAATAGATTAACGAGCCCAATTCTGTTTGGTGAACGTATTAGTTACTCTAGGGAGGTGAAGTATCTGGGGGTAACCCTGGATGATCGTCTCTCTTGGAATACCCATATAGATAGAGTTATCGGGAGAGCTACGGCGGCCTTGTGGACGTGTAGGAGCTTCATCGGAGGGACCTGGGGAATTAGTTCCAGAATAGCACTGTGGCTATATACTCGTACGGCCCTTGCTAGGCCCATCGTCACCTATGCGTCGATTTTACGGTGCCGTAAGGCTCAGTAGGCGGGTGTGCCTGCCTGGGAATGACCGGGGCAATGCGGACGGCTCCCACCGCTGCATTGGAGGTGATGATCGGATTGCCGCCACTACACCTCCATATATTGAAGGAAGCTCGGCTAGTGACTTACCGACTTCTCTCTGGCGAGGACGGGGCAGGGCTAAAGTTGGCCCACAGAACTTACAGAGACTTCATTGAGAGCGATCCGATTCTAAAAATAACCATGTCGGATACCTGTCTGCCGCGGTACAACTTCGACCACAGGTACAGGGTTCTGTTTCCTGATCGATGGACGTGGGATCGGGGTGGTCCGGTACTTAGATCGGGTTCGAGCGTGTAGTATGCGGACGGGTCCAAAACGGAGTCGATTGTGGGTTCGGGCGTATACGGTGTCCGCCCGGACACGCGTTATATGCAACCCTTGACCCGTATTGCACAGTGTTCCAGGCCGAAATACATGCAATAGAGATCTGTCTGAGAATCAATTTGGAAAGGGGGTATAGAAACCGCACCATCTATGTGCCCAGTGAAGTACCACCTGCCTAGGCTGGGGAAGTCGGGCTGCCCTCTGTGCAGATTTTGTGGGGGTGGCGATGAGACCGCTGTGCACATTCTCTGCGACTGTCCGGCACTGGCTGTTCGGCACCGCAATTGTCTTGGACATGGGTCCCTAAGTGTTCGAGAACTGTTGTCCAACTCCCTTAGGGATATCTTCGGCTCTGTGATTGGGACCGGGATATTATAGACGGGAGAGTGGGGGGGCTACAATAAGTCAAAAATGGCTGCGGTAGCTTGGGAGGCTACTCCTGTCCCACTCGGTGCCCTTAGAATCTACAATCTACAATCCTGTTTATTATTCCCAATTTTGGGACTTTTTTAAAAATTATCGATTCTATTCATATTTGAATATTTTCAATCATATTGTTCCAATCATTTTTTATTTTGTGTTCAAATTCTACGAAATCTTCCATATTTCTTTCATAAACTGGTTGTTATTAAGTTCATTTACTTTAAATTCCTCACATAATCCAAATAATTTTCATCCATTTTGTTATTTATTTTCTAATTTTAATTTAATTCTAATTCTTTCAATTTTTTTTCTATTCAAAATTTTGCTCTGATTGAATTTAAAAAATTTTTGACACATAATATTTTGATTTTGAATTGACAGCAATTTATACGTAGTTTACATTTTTAATAAGAAAAAAAAATTTATCCTCCTAAACACGAGTACATATTAAAATTTATAATTTAATCCTCGTATACTAAAATTTTGTGGTTTATATTCGAAGTTTGTTCATACTATATTTGGAGTGTATGTAGTAAAAAGGTTTGTATGAAGTTTACTTTAGTTATTAGGTTAAGGTTTTAAAAACGTTTTTCCGATTTTGACTTTTTGAACAAGCCAATTGCTTATTTCCTATATATGTAGTTAAATTCTATACATGTGAAATTTTATTATTGATAAAATTCTAAGAAACAAAATTTCCAAAAATTTAATAAAGCGAAATTATACCTACAAAATTTTACCGAAAATGAACTTTAACTGTACGCCTGTTTTCCATATATAATAACCATAACCACTACGTTTCATTAAAACAGTTTTGATGATCCTTAAACTATTAACCTTCTTTTTTATTTATTTTATCCGAAAAACAAACAGAAAACGAGGAAAAAACTCATAACCACATTAACTTAAACATACTTGTAATAAAAATGATCTGAAATGACCAAAAATCGTACATCTCTTGATATTTGGAAGTTATTCATGAAAAGTATGATTGTGAATGAAATGGAAAGTAATGTGAAAATTTCTTTTTTAAGGTCTTCTATCAATTAAGTTTTGTACACAAAAAAATAGGTTTAATATTTTCGTAGCCAATTATTAGTTTAACAAAAAGTCTACATTACAAGCATAACATTAAATGGTTCATCTTTTGAATTTTTTATAACCGTAGCAAAAGGAAAATATACCATGTAAAGAAAATCTTTTATTGTGCACCATCTGTGAATTGTGGATTAAGTAGACGAAAAATATTAAAAGAATTGAAGAAAAACAGAATTTTATTTACAAAACACAAGAAACCAAAATAACACAATTTGTATGGATGTAAGTATGCTTTGTGTCAAAATGTTAAATGTAAAGTTATTAAGGTAAAGTCGTTGGATTTGAATTCGTAAAAGATCTTAGTTTTGGTCGGTAAAATTTTCACAAGATCTTAATGGTATAAATAAGAAATAATTGGGTGCTTACGAAGAAAGTGAATAAGAGTGCTGAAGAGATCACTTAAAATTGATAGCATCTTCGTTAGAGTTACCTCTTACGTACAAATCAAAATTTACTGAGGCTCATTCGCTTCCCTAAATTCATATACCATTGTTTTTATTTGATTTTGCCGAAAAATAGGTAGAATAATACGCTTGTGGTCGCTTTCGCCACTATCTCTACAACGAGTTGCAGTAAGGTTAGTCCCAAAATCAACTCCATTTTCGTTTTCAGTTGAACACATCTTCATAACTTCAGTAATGTAAACGCATACAAGTCTTTGTAAACGTTCCAGGTCTATACTTGTTTGTATGTCAAGAGGGGCAGCACCATGATACATGAAGAGCATCCGCACACCTTACCTGAGATTGCCCTGAACATCACGATAGTCCGAATGCCTTTTGCAAATATTATCCTTTCTGGTATGCGAAATTGAAATATACAATACCTTCACAAATACATCCATCTGTCTAAGCTTAACAGTATCCTGAAAATAATCCAGTTAGTTGTGTTTTTCATGATTTCATTTTAGTATAGCTTGGTAATATAATAAGGTTTATGTACGGGCATTGACTTTTTTGATCCTTTTTATCTTCATCGTGTTGGAAAGTTGATAATAATAACGTTTAGGGATTTTATGGTTGCTTTTTTCTTCATCTTTGAATTTGTTTATTAGTTTTGGTTTTGTTTTCTTTTATTTTTTCATTGGGTATACACCCAAATAATTTTTAATTCTGAGAATTCCCTTAAAAAATTATCATTTTAGTTGTCATAATATTAAAATAAAATTTAAAATAAAATTGTGAAACACAATAAATTTATCGTCATATACACATAATATTACTGTTATAACAACTATACATACATACAAATTTTAAATATGCTTGCATGATGGTATAAGTATGTGCTAATATAAATTAATTCAGTTGGATATTAAATGTCATTTTATATACGATCCAAATTAAGAATAAATTCCGAGAAAACAAAAACAAAAAAAAAATAAGGGGAAAAAGGTAAAATGAGTGTTTTCCATTTTATTATTATACACTTTCTTTTCAAGAGAGAATGGAAATTGTTTTTAGATTAAAAATCAAAAACATACACAGCAGCCAGTAGCAGTGAATTGAATCGAAATGGGAGACATAAATGGGAAAAATGAGGGAAAAAAAGGATTTTAATAATTTTAGGAAATTATTAAACCCAAAAAAAAAGAGAAAAAAAATACAAAATGTTTCGGGAAAAATAAACAGAATTCTATTGTAATTACGGACTATGAATGTGCAGCCTTGTACGCTACAGGCTGAGTTCTGTAGAATTAAAATTAAGATCAATTATAATTCGATTGCCATTGTTTTCAAAATTAAGACTACTCTTTTTTTTAGGCATAATTTGAATTTCATCTGTCTGGCTCAAATTGCAGTTCTCGATCAAATTGCAGATTTCAATTCTCTATAATTAAATTTCGATTTAGCCAAATCGATTTTAAAGTAATGGCTATAAGCACTTTGTCTTAAAATTTTGGATTTAAACTTCAAACTTAATTACAAATCAGAGCTTAAACAATGTCAAATTTTGGAATATTAATTTATAAATTTAGATTTTTCGAGTTTTAATAAGGTCCTCGAACATTTTGCTCTAAAATCTCAAATTTTGAACTTAATTTGTTCAAAATACAATATTATTCGTGACAAATCAAAATAATTTTAGTAAATTTCAGCTTCATTAGTAAGAAACACCTTGTATCTTCATTCTATGCATATTCACATGTAGGATACAAGAGTATTTAAAGATTGTGTCATATGATATTTAATATATTGTTGCGATCCCACACAAAAAAAAATAAAAGGTCCCCAATCAGTTTTTCTCATTTCATTTCTAAAAATTATTCAAATTAATGATAACTGTATCATTCAGGAATAATTTATACATAAATTGTTTGTATAATTAAATAAAATTTTATTAACTTGAAAATAAAATTAATTTTTGTTTTTTTTTTTAAATTTAAGGGTGTCAAATTATTCAAAATGTTGCTTAATTCCATAAATTTTTATTTCATCTACATTTACACAAATAATATTTTTGAATTATTGTATTAGGGTAGATTTGTTTTTAGGGTAATTTTGAAACTCATAAAGAGACGGTAGACCGGGATGAAATTGGTATGAGTATGAATTCTATATTCATAGAATTCTAGCACTGATATGTGTTTTATTTAAAAACTTTTATATTAATTATGATTAATCATGCATTTTGTTGGAATTATGGAGTTAGAGTTGGTACAGGTGTTTTGTATTTGTTAATTTTGTAGTGGGAGAATTGTTATTCTAGTTTGATGAATAGCTATGAGAATTGAATTGAAAATTAGAGCTTAAAACGTGTCTATTATGATTTAGTTTGCATTAAATGAGGTTGTCAGATTTAAAACTTCAAAATTCTAAGTATTTTTAAAATTTCTTATAGAAGTTTGAGAATAGGGTGTGCCGAATTTTCACAAAAATTGCCATGGAGTTCAGAAGCACATTTATTTACAAAACAAAAACTTGTTTGACATAGTAAAGTTTGGGACCCGAATGTTAATATACACACTAATTTTTAGTTTCAATTACGTATAATTTGCGATTCCCAATGGATATCCAAAATTTAGAATTCCCTAAGCAATAATTACACTGTTTTTTGTTTATTTATAATTTAAAACAATTAATAATTGCTATAAAAATTATTATTATATCAAATTAAATTTAATTAAATTTAATGATTTCAATTAAAAAATTAAAAATTACAGTTTAAATATTCCACATTTTTTAATCTGTTATATGCTTTTCCTATTTGCCTGATTACAGAATGTTGTTGTAGATCTCAAAAATTTTCATTTTAATAATTAGTATTCTAAATAAACTACTTTAAATATACGATAAGAATAACCCACAATAGGCCACAATAACCGCATATAGTGGTTTTTCAACTCATTCCATTTAAATCGTATTAAATTGATTTTTTTTTAATTAAAATGTTTTGAATTTGATAAAAAAATTTTTTTTTAATGGTCAAATAAACATTAACTAATTATAAAGCAAACAAATAATTAAAAAAAAGTTTAATCGATATTTTTCACTATTAATTAAGTAATTGGTGCGTGATGTGTGATTACAGAAAAAAAATCGATTTTCAAATTGAAAATTTACAAAATACAATCAAAGTTATTTTGGTATTTAAAATTATTTTATAATTTTTTTTGGAAATTTCTGAATTATTGTTTAAAAACTAGTAGTTTTGAGGTTCTATTTGGGAGGTTACTAATGTAGAGTCTAATGTTTTTTTTGGCACAATCCCGTAGAATCGAATTCAAACAGAAACAATCGATTTTAGTTTTCTTTCACACCCTTAGCGTCCCTTTTCTTAGCCTGATTTCTTAAAGAAAGCTGCTAGTATAACGGTTTACATCCCTGTGTTTAACATTATCTTCTATATTTCCATGAGATCTTTACATATTTCATTTATTTATAATTTACGTATAGTAAATCCATAAATATATCAGCTGTTTGCATATAATTTCCGATCGAATTGATCCCATTTTATAATCAATATTATTGTTATACATTTCTCTAATATGTTCAAATATATTCATAAACATTTAATGCTTTATTCATAATATTGACCTTCATCTTTATCACTGTCAAATTTCTAAAATAATATTTATGTAAAATATAAAACATTTATACCGTATAACGGAATTATTTTCGTTAAGAAATTTTATTTATTATATTTTTATTCTGAAATTTATTAAGATATTCTGGCGAAAATTAGTTTTTCTTTGAAAGCAAAATTGACAACAAAACAAGATAATATGGGAGAATGTTACTTTTATACCAGTGTATAACAAGAATTGTCAAATTATAGTTTTCGAAATGTAAATGAAACTTGTAAGTGGTATGAGTTTTTATTGGTGAAAATTAATGTTGACTTATAAATAACAGAAAATATGTTGCAAAAAAAAAGGTGTAAAAATTTCACTTGCTATTATTATAACAGAAATACTAACAAATGACATTTAAATTAACAAACAAAGGAAAATTTATAAAAAAATATGAAGCATTAGCTGTCAAATTAGTTGTCAATTTTTGCATCTGTAAAATTAGTGTTTTTATTCAATCTGTTGCCACTATAGTTGCCATTACAAAGCAAAATTCTAATTCAAAATTGTATAAAAACTGTTTATTGTGCCATATGAACAATGGCATGTAACTACTCTTTCACGTCACCTTCTTTTGAAATTTTCGAATATTTCATTAATTGACATTAATAATTTTTAATATTCCTTGTCTCTTTTCAGTTTTTAATAAATACTTTTCTTACATATTTGCCATATTATTAATATAACCACATTTTACAAAAATGACTATTCTGTTATAATCATATAACACTATTATAACAGTATATTACACAGTCAATCATATAGACGTTGATATTTTGAAGTACAAAAGTGTGCTTAACAGAAATATGTCAGAATTTTATGTTGTTTATATTAACTTAATTAACAGAAGGTCCTTGTAAAATGTACCCTGTTTATGTAGGGCTTTTAAATAATGGTAATGATATAACAATATTTATTATAATATTATAAGGCACACATATACTTATAAAAATCTGTACATAAGCATAATGTAAACCAAAGAAAACTTAAGAAAACTGAAAAAAAAACTTCCTTGTAAATTATTCACTCGGAAATTTGAAAATCTCAGAAGAATTTTATCAAATTAAGATGGCTGTTCTCTTGTTATTTCTCTTCTTTTTTCTTATTTTGAATGAAAGCAAATGTGTTGCTGCGAGTTCTACTCTCAATGTAATTTAAATTTGTAACAATGGATTCATCAATCTTCATTAAAATGAAAAATTTTATGATTTTTTTATTATAATTTTTTACTTCTTTTCCAAGTGTAAAAGGACAATATTTTTTTATACGTATTTGAGAAAAGACAAAGAGAAATTTTTTAAATTAAAATGGGAATTTTTCATTTTTTGATCCAATAATCATAATCAATGACTTCTCCCATGTTTGACGTGTATATTTATTAAATTTCTTACTGATTCAATTGAAATTTATAAAAAAGTGATCGTGGGGAATTTTGTATGAATTTATTAATTAGAACTGAAAAGCCGTTCTTATTTTATTATTAAATATTTAAGTACATATTAAATTTCATTGAAAAACAGCTACGTGTACTCATGAAAATGCAAGTATAACATTCATTCCAATTCCTAAAACACAGGAAGAATTTCAAAAATTTTTCAATTTTACATAAGAAATTTTAAAAATGAAATTTACTTTAGAATGCACCCTATTATTATTGCTTTCAAACGGCAATATGAAATTTAGTTTTGCGATTGAAAGTAACAAGTCTATAATAGTATTGACTCTATGGTACTCGTACTCTAATTGAATATGCAGCAAAATTGTATGTGAAAAGTTGCTTAGTTATTAAGGTATGCACATTTTTTTACCATTATTGAATTAAATAAAAAATTCTGTTTTCTTTATAAAATCTCCTTGAATATTGAGAGAAATTCAAAATGTAAAAGGATAATTAAATTTTCGGCTATAATATAAGCAAAATGAATGTTAGGATTTTTGTTGATTTAAAATGAGTTCATTCGTTCGTTTTATTTGTGTGTCTATGTATAGCTATATTTCATATTTTAAAGGTATGTAATTTAAAATTTTAATTTTTAAAAATGTTGATTTAAATTTACTTCGTTTTTATATTCATGGGTACTGTGTTTTGTTTTCTCTATAAAATGGTTGAATAATTTTTTTCCTATATTTTATGAGTTAGTTGAGGTTCGATTTGCATATTATTAAAAAATGTCCTTGAGAATATTGAAATTTTTTACTCATGTAACTACAATGATTCCGAAGAAGGGAAATACTTTAAAAATTTTTAAAAATTTCGCCTCATATTTTGAAAAATTTGTTAATTTACATAACTTTAGTTGTAAGTTCCTTCGCCGAGGATAGCGAAATATGTATTTGAATTTTTCTTTTGAATTGAATATTCTAAATTCTGCTGTATGATACCATGCTGTATGACACCACAGAATTCAGAAGCAGTTATGTTCCTATTTCAGCCCGACTAATCCTTTTTTACATTAAGTGTTGCGTTTTGGCGGAGCTTTATTAATATAAATTCTCCAGGATGCGTAGTAAAAAGCGCTCAAAACTCAATAATTTTTAAGAATTTCCATTCCTAAAATTAAAATATTATTGAAATTTTTTTAATATGCTTTCATGGATCACAAGATTTTCGGGTTATTTAGCAAAGTAACGATAGTATAAATGCTTTTTTTTAAATTTAATAAATAAAGGATAATGGTTAAATTCAGGACTCTTGCTTTAAAATATTTTCTTTTCACCCATGATCTGCAAAAAATAAATTTCTATTGTTTCATAAAAATCAACAAGTTTTCATTTCATAATTATGGAAAAGTTAAATTTAATGATTTTCTTTTAATATATTTTTTTTTATTATTATTTTAAATTAAATACAAATTCATTGACCGCCATAAATAGTCATTTATCATATAAAACAGTCCCTTTTTTTTTTGTTAAGTCTATACTTTGTCCATAATTAACAAAGAAAAGAAAAATATTTTTTCAACCCCATATTAATTTTTTTTTTATATAATTTAAGAGCATCTTTTTGTTAGCTTTGTTTGACCTTCATTCTATCATTTTCCTTTTATGTATTTAGAAAAAAAGAAAAGGTGAAAATGTTGAATTAAGTTGAATATTAAGGTCCGATCCCGATCATGTTTTTAGAAATTATTTTTAAAATTTAACACGAAAATAATTTTTCATTCTAATTTTCATTTCACCTTTTTCTTTTTTTACACTTATCACTTGGTAAAATTTAGAGTGAAAAACCAATGCAATGAGAAAATATTTTAAAAATTTTACTATGTGTTTTAGGGAAATTATTCTAGGGTGTTATAATTTGAGTTTGCTCTAACAGCTTTCAAATTTATGTAAGGTGTGTATTAGTTTTGGAGTTTTTATTCTATTGAAATATGTTCAACCTGCGTATCATGATAAATATTGTAGTTGTAGAGTAGGTCAGCTTTGATTATTATAATATTTTTCTATTTTATAGACCGTATTCCTTGGAAGTTGTTGCGTCGTAAGATCGTGTGGTTTAACTGAATTTTTGTGTAATAACTGCATGATTTTAACTTAGATTAAACATATGGTGACAATGCACTGCGATCTAGAAGTATCAGAAGACTCAGATATATTGCGCACTCTTATCACAAGTACTTTCGCTCTCCAGACTCAACTTCCTCATATCACTCTTGAATCGTCAATGTCCCGTCAGGGGACCCATGAGCATTCTCGCCTATGGTTCCTAACCATTTGTCTATTGCCAAGAAGCTCCTTCACTGCCTAATCCCAGAGCGAACTCTTACTGATAGAATAGAACTTACTGATAATGTAAAACTTTGTGAGGTTTTATTTAATTAGACATATTTTCTCGAAAAATTTTGTAATTCGGATAAGAATTTTTAGTTGCCTTTCGTCAGTTTTTTCTTAAGATTTTACATAGCTTTGGGCAAAATAAGCTTTTGAAACAAAAATTTTAAAAGTGTAATCAATTTTAATTTGAATCAGGTTTGTGCTCTTAAATCATTTAATATATATGGGTTGGTAGATATCCTAATATTTGTTTGGTCAACTATAAGCACACCTCTGAAATATGAAAAGAAATACCCTTTTTCCTTTCTGACTATTATTATTGTATTTTATTTATTTTTTATGAAAGACACTGAAAATTATTCCAGAAAATTGGTCATATAATCAAATTAATTATTAATTGTGTTTCGACTTAAGACCATTTTATCCTTTTTAGAGCCCATATTTATTTATTATTCTAGTCATTTCTTTTTTTTACATTATTTTTGTTTCTTTATAATTTTTTGCTCTCTGTTTTGTAAAATTTTCACATTTTTGATTTTTCGTTTTGCTTTTAAAAATAATTTTCTAATTTTATTTTTTTTCGTAAAAAATTTCTTTTATATACCAAAAATTATGCTTTATTCCCCCTGTTTTTCTTATATTACAAAGCGTTTTATATTGAAATTTAATATAAATGTATATAAGATGGTCCAAAGCAATGGTTTGTAAAATAGCATTTTTCACTTCCTTCAGCAACTGCTGTTAAAAAATCTATTAGATTATTTAAATTACTTTCATTCATATAATTAAATATTAAAAAAAGATTGCATATATTTAGGATGAAACAAAAACAAATTGAACAAGACTCTTCACGTTATGGTTAAATTCAGGGGTTAATTGTGTGTGTTAAGGAAAATATTTTTCAATGGCTTGGCATTTACCATAAGCTTCCTGCATTTATAGAATTTTGGAGAAGCTTGCAGTTTCGGTAATATATGATGCAGAAAATTCAAATTTTAGAAATATCCGGAGGTGATTACTTGAGAACGAATCGAGGTGCAAAAACAAATTTCGTTCAAACGGAACGTATTATTTATTAATATTAAAAAACTGCCAAATTTCAGATTCTACATATTGCCATCTAAAAGAAAAACGATATAAAAAATTTGAAAAAAAATAACGGTTAATTAACAAGATAGCAGTTAATTATAACGGCTATTTTCTAATTACTATGATAGACTATGCTGTGACATGAACGAAAAACCCCGCAGTTACTTTTCTACGTTTGCAGAATTTCCAAAATGTTTGTAAATAGTCGAAAAATGGCATTTTTAGAACTTCGAAGACTATAACTGTTAGAGAGGTATAGATAGATAAAAATCTTCTTCTACGGAAAGAAGTTTCTAGCAAAGACCAATGTATACGAGTATGTAAAATTTGAGCCATCTGTCATAAAGGGTGTGTAGAAGTTTTATAAACGAGTCCACTGGCGGACGGATAAAGCAAAACTAATAAGTACTTTTTATCAAAATTTTTTTGGGAAACTGTTACAAAGAGTGGAAAAAAAAGGAATGATATTAAAGGATAAGATTACAAAAATTGAATGAAGTAGAAAATATTTTTTTCTTACGTTTTTTTTTTTTATATTAAAAGCGTAAGATTACAAGTAAAAATACTTTCTTGTCTTGTTTTCTTTTCTTAAATAGAAGACAAACCATAGAGCATTATAAATTAAATTTTATGTAAAACTGTCATGTATATATGTATAACAGAATTCATTGCTTACCTTAAGAATCAGAGAGAGAAAAAAAAATTTTTGTCTTGATATTGTTGGTGTTTTCTAAATTTACTTGTTTTATGCAAAAAAAATGCTGTTGTGTTATACAAAAAAGAAAATCGTCCTGTTCGCGTGTCTATGTATTTATGTAACGTACTCGTATATATATGCAAATCTCTTTAAATGGAGAAGATTGGGTCACAAAATTTTGTATTATAGTAAAAATTTAGAAGGATATTGGAACAAAGAAAGTGTAATAATGGCGAACAAAGACATTTTTTTTTAAAGAATATTTTTAAAAATCTACTTACTATAAACAATTATTTTAAAGAACTTTTTTTAAATACCGCCAAGATTATATGCGGATACAAAGGATAAAGAAGAATATAGAAATTAGTATAAATTTAAAGTTGTCTTTGTAAAACACTGGAATAATTGTAAAATTAAAATATCCTTATTTCTTTTAGTAAATATTTAAATGAGAAACTAAAGCAGAAAAAATTGAAAAACTTAATTACTTAATTTTTAACTTTCGTTTACTTTTACTTATCTTTGTCGCATCGTTGTTTTAACAATGAATTTAAATTGTAATTAAGTTATACTTGACTTTATAATTATTTAGATATTTAAAATTGTATAAATAGAAAGTTTTCTTGTAGTTTGTTTTATGTAAAAATATTTTAAAAGAAGATTTAGTGAATCGAATTTTAATGAACTTTATCTCAATTAATTTTATTTAAGATACGAACAGTTTGAAAACAGTTCTTACTACTAGGAATAAATTACGTAGATGCTATAACTAATATGAAAGCAGAAATATTTAAACAATTTTTCACCTCGAACTGGTGGCCAACTATATGTAGTACTAGAATTTTCTCTCAAAGATTTTCGAATCGAAATTTTTGACACTACGTAAATCGAATATCGCAAATTGGCATATGCCAAAGGCGCAAAAGTGGTACTACAGAATGCTACTTTGGTACTATTGGTTGATAATTTTCATTATAATTCTAGGTCAAAACAAAATCATTCAAATGTTTACTTTAAAAAAACTGTCAGAAATGTGAAAAACAAAAAATTGCAGAAAATGTTGCCAGTTTAAAATTTTTTGCGAACAGAAGAATAAAGGCTTATATTACGAACAGAAGAATAAAGAAATTATCGGTTGTGTTATTAATGTTGTATAATTAATTTTTCGATATTTGTTCGTAATATTCACCATTCTTCTCTCATGATTGAATTATGTACGTCTCTCATTCCAATGTAAACTTTATTAGTAGAGTAATTCAAGCTCTAGAATTTCTCTTGTATTAATTGCTCATTAGAGAATTTAATAAATTCCCGTATATCTTATCATATTTAATTCTATGTGAATTTTATTATGCATGTGCAACTAATTTTACTTTTGAGAATTTTTTACTTGCGGTATCCGTTCTCTTGTATAATATATTTTCTTTTTGTGGAAATAAAAAAAAAAATAAATTTCAAGAGTAATTTTCAACAAGTTTCTCTTTTTGTTCATAATACTTTGATGTTATTTTTCTCCAATTTCTCGCAATAGTAAAGCAAAGGTAATTAAATTTAAATTAAGTCAATTTTTTTTTTTTCAACTTTTAGTTTTAGTTTTAAAAGTAGTTTATCAATTTTTTATATCCGTACGATCGTATTTTCGAAGGGTATAATAAATTTAACACTCTATTTGTAATTTTAAAAAATAATGGTCAGTGATATATGAGCATAAGAATATATTTTTGATCGGCGTCGAATTTTGAATTGAAATTGTTAGTCATGTCTCCTCGCCTGTGCGTCCGTCTCAATGATAACCCAAAAACTAATTGAGGTAAGCTCACCAAAGTTTAACAAATGGTTTATAATAATAAACGCTGGAATCCTATATTTAATTGGATGTTATCGAGACAGTGATTCATGTAACTGACCTATAACTTCTAAATTATTTGAAGATTCGTTGCGATAGCTGCCGTACAACTTCAATAGTTGTTTAGACAATTGAAACTATTGAAATTTACAGTTCTAAAAAAATTTATATGGTAATACAACAACTTCAAATCATAGTCTAGTCACATTGTCAGCTATGGCATATTTATTTGGCGATAGCATAACAATCTCGTACGACTATCATAGAGTTGACATGATTAACTCTATATTTTCCCGTTTTTTTACAAAAATTAAAAAACAATTAGATGAATTTTTTATTCTATTTAAAATATAGAATGAAAACTTATCTCTTTTAAACAATTTTTTTTTTTTTGCAACTCTTTAATAATGCAACCATTTATTTTATCTGTTCACCATCACCGTAGCATCCTTTTATATTTAAATTTTAATAGTTTTTAATGTAATTTTTAAAGTGTTGCTTTAAAATGTGTTGTATATGTGTATATACATTGTGCTATGTTCATTTTATTTCTCTATTCAACTTCATTATTCTCTGCTGAACTATGAAATTGTAATTATTGCTATGAGGATATAGAGAGATTATGAAGTATTCAAAATCAAGTACACCAATATTTAGAGTGAGAAAAAAAATGCTGTTTTTTTGTTATAAAAAAAAGGATTATGAAAATTAAAGTAGAAGCTAGAATAGAAGAGAATGGAAAAAAGGATGTTAAAAAACAGAACAATTTTTTGATTACAATAGGAAAATTTAAAATTTTTCATATTATTGTTTTTTTAATAATTTTTCATGTTGTTTATAAAATTTTAAAATTTTTCTCTAAATTTGTGAGTGCAATCTGTTAACAAATATTTGCAGTTATGAAGCGCGAAAGCATTTGACAAATTTTTCATCCTGCTTTAATAGAAATACTAACTTAATTTTTATTTATTTTAATATTTTCAATTAAAAGTTCATTTTTTGCCCTTGTGTTAACAAAATTTTTTAATGTTTTAATGAGTTTTTGAATAAAATGCGTTCCAGACAGACGTTTTTCCATTTTCTAGTGATTTTTTGAATAAAACGCGTTCCAGACAGACGTCTTTATATATTTTAATGACTTATTGAATAAAATGCGTTCCAGACAGACGTCTTTATATATTTTAATGACTTATTGAATAAAATGCGTTCCAGACAGACGTTTTTCCATTTTCTAGTGATTTTTTGAATAAAACGCGTTCCAGACAGACGTCTTTATATATTTTAATGACTTATAAAATAAAATGCGTTCCAGACAGACGTCTTTATATATTTTAATGACTTATTGAATAAAACGCGTTCCAGGCAGACGTCTTTATATATTTTAATGACTTATAAAATAAAATGCGTTCCAGACAGACGTTTTCGTATATTTTAATGGGTTTTTGAATAAATTGCGTTCCTTATATATATATGTAATTGCTTTCATATTAAAATGTGCTTCTTTAGAACCCTCATAGTTCGTTGCCTTAATTTGAACACCAAATATTTATGCCCATACACTTTATACAGAAATATTATAGTACTCGTACATATTTCATATATTGCCAAAAATTTTTCTGAAAAAAACAATTGGAAAAAAAAAATTTCTGCAAAATATTGAAAATTTTTTGTTTTTGATGCTTTTTTGAAGTTGTTTTAAAAGTTTTTTTTTTATTTTTTGTTGACGTTAGAAGATTGAGTGGTTTTCTTGTCTTGTCGATTGAAATCTGTTTGGGATATTGAAAATATTTTTAAAAATTTTGTTTCAAAAAAGAAAACAACTGAGAATATGAACAAAAAAATGTTTACTTATAAAATAATTACAAAATTTCGTTTTAAACAAAAATTTAAAATGAAAATGAAATTTAAACGCGAAATTTATCAAAAATCTTAAAAAATATTACGAAATTTTGGAACCAATAGTTAAAATACTAGATTTGAAGATAAAAATTGAGTTATGTAAGGCACGTAATTTATACACGAATACTTAGTTGCTAAAATCAAGTTTGCTAGAAAAATATTCACTTATTTTACCATTTCAGCCCCTGTTGCGATACTCGCATTGCAAATGCTTTCCAAAAAAATTTCTATTCTTTAAGAATTTCTCAGATTTCAAGATTTATTCTAAGAATGCAAAATGAAACTTAAAATTATGAATAAAATTTATTAAAAGTTTCACGAGTTTTTATGTGAGACGAAAATTAAATTTATTTTCGTGGTTCTTTTCAACATTGTAAAGGTATAAAATGTGAATTATTAAGATTATTATGTAAATTAAAAAAAAAAAACAAAAAATTAACTTATTCCCATGAGATTTTCCACCTAAAAAAATTTTATGTAATTGAATTGTGTAAGAAAGTTTTTTGAGTATCGTTATAATATAGGAATGAATAATATGAATAAAGTTTTAAATTTTATTTAATTTTCTGAATTGGTGTAAGAGTTCTCGTATTATGCAGAATATACCAGAGCACCTATCGTACGGTGAATCATGATATAGATAATTCGTTGGAATTGTAATGTATATGAGAAATTTTAATTCTTATTCCATTTGATGGTAAAAGGATCAAGAATTAAATAAATTTATTTCGATATTTTGACCTTAAGAGCCCCAAATTACTCCTCCGAGTATTTGAGAAACAAATTAATCTGATGTTTTTGAATAATATTAACTTTTGTCTTATACCTGCAAAACACGATATCTTCTTTGAAATTTTCTTAGCAATTTAATCATAATGATTATTAAAATTTAGCTTATTGTCTATTCGTTCAATTTCTTCATTTTAAATTCTAATTAATTAAGTTTGTTCAGCGCTTCAACTTCAGATTGCATAATTTCAGGCAGATCTTGTAAAACCATAAAGCTTAACACCTTTTTAAGATGAGAAGCTCCTCTGCATAACACGTTCGTGAAAATATTACCCACTAACTGACTAAAGTAACATAACCAAACACTATGGAATACGAAAAATCAAATAGGTAAAATAATAGACAAATTATGAGTTTATAGTGAGTAGATAAAAATTTCGGTGTTTAACATTTATTAAACAAAATTATCAAATAATTCAAGAACTATAATTAATTCTTTTTAAACCAAAATTCAAAGAATTCTTTTTCCTTTGAGATCACATTGTCAAAGTTCATAATAATTGCATTATCTGGAATAGATAAGCAGAATTAACATAAATTTTAAATTCCTTTTTAATTGACTTCATATCCTTTTTTATGTATAACTATATCCTTACACAAAACCATTATTATTCCCTCTTTTATATATGAAATTAGTATTACGTTTATCCGATCTAGCCTGCCAGGATATTTAATTGTAATCAATAATAAAAGGCGCATTAATAATAAAAATGCCACTAAAATATTTTTTTTTTCTTCTTTATGATGTCACATCCTATTATTCCCCGCCTTAAGGATATTTTTAATTCTTATAATATTGTTAAAGGTGTCAAAAAAAATCAAGAGAATATGGAAAACTTCATTTTAATTTATAAATATTATGAAATAAATTTAATGATTACTGATTGCCTTTAGAGTTGATTACATTATAAAATTAAAAAAAAAGCAATTTAAAGAGGAGATCGCAATAAAAGAGAAATTGCTTTCTTCAGAAAGTAGTGAGTAGGAAGAAATATGCAGAATAATTTGGGTAAACAAAGTCTTGGTTTAGTGTTCTTGATTCTTGAAAATTTTTAGAGTACAATTGGGTTTTAGTGAATTTTTGTGTATTTATAGAAAAATTTTCTGTTTGTATTTACTTCCTCATATTTCTCTCTCACATTTTCATATTCTCTGTATCTTTATCATACTCTTATATGTTTTATTGTCTCTTAATCATTGTGAAGTTTGTAATCGTGCGTAAAACACTCAAGGAGAAGCTGCGAGAGAGGTGTAATATTTAATATGAACTCAACGATTTTTGTTAAAAATTTCACTCATTCTTGCATGTGATAAACTGGTTCACAGTATTAGTCGAATTTAAATTTCGAATTCATTCAATATTGAGATTTCACTGTAAAATATTTTAAAATTCAAAATTATTTTTACCTTTTTGTCTTACCCTTACCAATATCTCAATATTGGCAAAATTAATTTAATTTAAATTTTTAACAAAGTAACATTGTCATCCTGTTGTCATAAGACCCTCTTTAAATCTATATTTTCAAAGAATTTGCTCCAAATTTACTCTCATACTTAAGAAAAATTTGGGATCAGATATATGTACCTGCATTTACCTGTATTATTTTTAAATTGCAAAACAATTTTTATTGTATCTGAAATAGGAAAAGTAATTTTCTTTTTCCATTAAAATACAATTGAAATAAAGAAAATTTCGCAAATTCGTCCGATATATAAAAAGTACTTGAAATTCTAAAGAAGTTTTTAAGAGAAAAATACAATATTAAAGATTCATAGAAATCACCTTTCAAGTGAATATTGGTAAAAAATAGGTGAAAAAATGTCTTCAGGTTCAAATGTCTAGGTACAGGCCTAGAAAATCAATAAATTTCATTTAAAATAATGAAACTACAATTGATTTATGTGTACCTCAAGTTTTCACGAAGTTGACAATACGATAAAACTTTAATGGGATAACGGATACGCCCAAGAAAGTCTTACAATGTTCAATAATTATTGTAATATATAAAAAAATTTCAATAATTAGAAATTTTTATATTTTTTGAAATTTTTCTTAAAGAATTTTTTAATTTGTCATTCAATTTCAAAAATTTTAGAGAAAATTTGTGAAAAATTTTTGTTCTTTTATTGAAATCTATAAAAATCTACAAGGATATTAAAGAATTTGCCGAAAAATATCTAAAATAATAAAATTAAACAATAAATTAATAATAAATTGCTTGAAATATCAAGAAAGATTGATGCCACGAATAGAATAGAAGTTCTAGCAGATATTGATTTTTGCTAGTTTGGTAGGAGTTCGGAAAAATTTGTTAATACTTCCAAAATTATTTGATTTTAAATTTTGGAAACAGGAAAAATTAAAATTCATAAGAAATTCTCTAAGTACAAGGCGACAAAATCGATCACACAAATAAAGGTCAGGAAATTTACATTATTGCTATATAAAAAATTAAATTTATTTTGATGGAAAGAAATTAAAATAATCCTTTGTTGGAAATACTCTGCTGAATGATTATCTGAACACAACAACATTCAGAAAGAAGATGAAATTTAAATATTCTCTTTGTTGAATTCCAAAAATTCAATTTAATTCGCTATTCTCTTGTTGTTTGAAAAATTTCAAGTGTAATTTTTAATACTCTTTAGGATCGATAATATAATCTAAGGTGATCAGAATTGTTTTAAAATTAAAAGAATTCTTAATTGGAATTTTCTGTTCAATTCGATATTATGCTACATTAAACTTGCTGAAATTAAAAGTTCTTGTTATTTCAAATCGCATTCAAAGAAAATTAAACACATTTATTCAAATAAGTCTCTTACTATAACATTGTAATTCAAGCAATTCAGTAAGACTTATTATATAGAGTGAATTGCAATTGTACCATAAAATTTCCTTTAAAATTTTTGTATTACGTTTAAAAATTTTTTTTCATTTTTCCAAAAGTGTTGTAATATTTGGGGTAGAATTTTTTTGTTATAAAAATGATCCTTCTCTCTTAACGTTTCCCATTAAAGAATTTAATGAGTATTGCTTTCAATTTTGTAGCATTATACTTTATATTTGCTGTTATATTACTGTCGTAATAATATTTGTGTAATAGTAAAATTGCTTTAAGTGATAATGGATAAATTTTACTTTTATAGTCTTATTTACAATATTATTGGAAAAAAGAGCTGTTTCTCGCTATAGGGTAGAAAATGTTTGTTTTTTGTTTTCAATTATTACATTTTGATTTTATATATGCAATTTATGTATGGAGTGGTAATATAAATAATTTTTCACTAATAATAAATTAAATATTGCTATTACTATACTATTATATGATTGTTATTATTATTAAAGTGCTTAAGGATATTAAAAAGAAAATTCAAAAAGTAGTTTCCTTTCGGAAATCAAAAAAAAAATTATGCAAAAGGAGTGAAATAGCATAGTGGTAAATAGTGTTAACAAAATCTTGGTAAGATCAGCATAGGCTATCGAAATGCTGGTATTTGGTTGTGTTCAATGAAATTCAATGTAAAAATAATGCTGCTTTATTCTTCATATTTTCAATTACGGAGCAGTATGTCTTGTAGAACAGAGGTATAGTAGTTTTACGTTAATCGAATGGAGAGCATTTTGAACTTCAAATTTTCATTTCAATTCCAAGAATTCTATTTTAATTTTGAATTTCATTTGCTATTTATTTATAAAAGCAAAATATATTTTTAAATTTAATTTTTTATATTTAATTACTCAATTGCAGCAGAAAATTTTAGCATTCTTAAATATTGAAATTAAATTCAGGTGCTGTTGGAAAATCTTCTTAAAATAAAATAAGAAATTAATTTATTATAATTTCTAAAAATATCAACACTGCTGTATAATAAGTTGGTTCTATTCTTATATTAGTATCATTAATTAATTATCCACTCACTCATTCATTCATTTTCGGTAACCTTATTCAATATATTTGGCGTTAAATAAGTGTTGAATGAGAATAAAGAACATTTGTGTTCAAGGCCAGATGAGATGGTATTGAAAAATTTTCGTTTTAATGATTTTATTGCAAATTTAATAAAATTTACACATAAAACAGAATAGAAAGACTAAATTGAATCTTTACTCAATTGTAATTATATTTCGCAGAATATAAATCTAGAAAACTATTTTATAAACTACTGTACAGAAATCTAATCTACAGGATTAGCTATAATTTAAAATTTCTTAATATTCATTAAAAAATACTAGAACAAGAATTCAGATAAATTTATAAAATTTTCAAATCAATAAAAATATAAATTTTATTGCATACTTTTAGGATTACATGAATTTTTATTAAACGTTCAAATCTATAACACTAACATTTTGTTTGATTTATTATTAGGTGGTGAGCATTAATTTTCATAAAATATTCTCTCATAAATTTCAATTGAGAAGAAATATATTTTTAATATTTATAGCACTGTCGCACTGTCATGGTAAGTACATAACGTAATAAGTAACTATACAGGTACTAACAAGGGCAGTGTTTATAGTAGTAGTAGTTCAATTATGTAGTACATATAATTTTTTGGAAAATGATGACTCTTATTTTTGGTTTATTTAAATTTTAATTTTTGTGTTATGACAGTTTGTATGTTCACAATACATTTATAAATTTAGTTGATTTTAATTTTAAGATAATAGAAATTGTCACAATTTAATACTGTCGCAACATTGTTGTGATTTATTTTCTGTGATAATGCAATGTACAATAAATTATACCTGGTTATTTGATAAAATTTTAATTAGTATGATTGATAATTCTCTATATAAAGCCACTCCTTTAATTAACAGCCCATAAATTATAGAGGATTAAGCAATAATGATTAAAATTTTTTATTTTCCCATTTCGAATTAAAATGTATTAATAATCATGGGTTGATTATATTAAATTATATATTATTAAAAAATAATATTTTTGAATGTCAACCATTTTGAGAATTTAAATTTAATTTAATATTAAATATTTGATTTAATTAATTTTTTAGTTTGACAAGAGAGAAAATCATAGGGCAGCAATATCATAGAATTCTATTAATATATAAAGTCAACTCATCTTATTCAACAATAAAATTTTAATTGATAAATGAACTAGATTAGAAATTAGTTTGCATTTGAGTGGAAACTCAGGAATTATAAGGAATAGTGAAATAGGAGAATAATTTTGCATATTTTTGTATTCCACTATTTAATTCTTATACTTATTGTCTTGAAATCTATAATTCGATTTGATATTAAATTAATAAAAATATTCCCTTGTATTATTATAGAACTTATGAGTTCCAACGATATTGATTAAATAAAATTATAGGAAAAATAAAACAAACAATAAAATTACAAAATTTAATTATGTTTTCTTTTGTGTAAAATTCAAAATTATAAAGAAAATTAAAAATATCCTTTTTATTTTTAAAATTTCAAGAATATTTTGGAAAAGGATTTTGTAAAAGAAATTTTGTTAAGAAATTTTTAAAATTTTTTTTAATAAGATTTTCTAAGAAAATATTATTTATTTTGCAAAATTTATAATTTAAATTTATTTTTCTGTGTTTTATAATTAAATTTTATGAAAATTGTATTTGTAGGCTTATAGGATATTGAGTGAATCATAACGTTATAGAATTGGTTACAATTTAATTTAAAAGAATCTTATATTGTTGCTCAAAATAGTAGTTCTAACAATTAACAAAATTTAACCTGTAGTTGTTATGTTTATATAGGCGCTTTTTTAAAATGTCCGTCCTTTGTTATTGTAAAATCTACATTTGCTTTATTTTTATTCCCGAGATGTAAAATTCTGTTTACGGGCTCCTGTATACCATAATTATTCCTATATGAATAAGTACTTCAAAATGATTCGGCGAGCGAGACCTCATATTAGTGTTAATGATATAAATTTTTTTCCAGAATGTAATTCGATATGAGCTTCGATTTCAAGGTGGTCATGTCAATGAACTTTAGTCTATATTTAAAAGGCGGAAAATTATAGGATCTTATCAGAGAAATAACGTACTACGAACAGAGAAAAAAAAATTTTTTAAATATCCTCAATTCTGTTCCCGTGAGCGTCGTACATTGCGAACCAAACCTGGGATGTGTATTCAAAATGTAGGCGAACAAGACAAGAGTAAAGAAATTCCAATGTATAAAAATCATTGAACTTGTTTGATCATTGTTTAATGAAATCCAACAAGGACCTTGTTTACAATATAGTTGAAATAGCCTGAAAACGATAATTTAAAGTCGAAATAAATTCCCAGGTCGCTATTTGTGCAGACCTTTTTCAGACTAATACCATAAAAAGAATAATCGGTCATAAACGATTGCGTCCGGTACCAGTACACTTAATAAGCTTCAAGTTTGTATACCTGCAAAATTGGTGTTTTCTAAGTAGTTAGCCTCTAAAATAATAAGAATTTTTATTTCTAATAATTTTTTGCTAAAATATCAGGTTTTATTTATTCAGATTTAATTTTTTCACTTGAAATCCTCAAAAGCAATCTGCTCTATTTTAAAATTGTGTAGAGCAACCGGTTGTAAATAAAATCTTGTATAGCTATAGATATGGAAAATTAAATTTAAAATCAAAATTAATTAAATTCTCATAATACCCTTGAGTGGTTTCAATTTTTTTTTATTTTAAATTTTCAATTTCTTTCTCGTTTAAATTTTTTCTCTTATTACCATTTCTTTTCTGTAAATTTTTTGCATTTTATTTTAATTTTAGAGAAAATATATACAATATGTTGCTATTTATATATAAAACGTACAGGTATTTATGTATATACCCACAATTTAACCGATATGTTTTGCACAAGTTTTAAATTCACATTTTTGTTTTTATTTTTTTATGGGAAACCAAACGACGTGTTAATAGAAAACTGAAATTGAAAACTCCCTGCCAATGATTAGAATATATATTGTGAATATATATATATATATATACATATCTACAGTATATAACTACACCAGACCCGGTTCTGACTTATTTGGTGCCCTAGGCGGTTTCCAAAAATTTCTCCCCAATCAAGAAAAAACCCTTTCAAAGTAATGAGCAAAATGTAATAAATTAATGATTATAATAATAATTATTTTCTTCTTACTTTATCGTGCTAAAAGTAAGATTAGGCGCGTTTTCGTTTTGCAATGTTTGTAAAATTTTTTGGAAAAGACATAATGGAAAAAATTGGACAAATTTTTTAAAATTTGGTATTTTTTCAAGTGTTCAATGGCGGCCCTGCTTTCTGGCACTAATTACAAATATTTATTTTGCATGTATAATAGATCCGACTCTGACTATAATTAATTATATATGTATAGATAAATGTATGTGTAGAATTCTATGTCCATAATAACATTCGAAATGAAAAATCCTGTATTTTATGAGAAAAACAATTGTTTACTATTTTCAGTTGTTCTACAACAGTATATGATGTTTGTAAACTGCAATATTATAAAAAATGCTGGGGAAAAATAATGGAACATACTCGAAATAAGCGTTATGCGAGTTTTTCCAAATACAATTTTTCTTAATATTTGTCCATTTCAGGTCCCATTTGAGTAATATGGAAAATTGAACTGAAATTCATGTAAAAAATACTTAAATATTGGAAGAAATAGAAAATTTCAAAGATAGAGTTGCAATTTCTTTGAATTTATTTATCTATATTCTACTTAGAATTTTGTATAATTCATACACAAATTGGCAAAATTAGAACTGGTAGCCTAATCGATTTCAAATTTCAGTTTAATTTATTCCTTGTTTCTATTTTGTTTTCTATAAATTTTCTTTTCAAAATTCATGAAAAATTGTACACTACAGAATCTTACATTGAGTTAAAAAAAGAATCAAAATGAATATAAAAGCAAACATCATGATCAGAATTTTAAGCATTGTAGGCTTTTCCTCTAATGATTTTCTTTTTTTTTTTTGTTGAAAATTCTAAATTCTCTATTCTTATATTGTAATTGTAATCACAAACAAGAAATTTTTCAATTCAGCATTCAGTACCTATAAATTTCTTATACACATCCGTTCATAAGGATATAAATACGTATGTTGTGTGATGTAAGGAAAATTCGGGAGGGGGGGGGGGGGGTCCAAACTAAAGTATTATCATTATCTAGGTGCCAGTGTATCATTAGATTTTATTTGAGAGAACGTGGGAATTTTAGGCGAAATACAAAATATTATGAATGAATTATAAATTAAAATAAAGTCGAATCAAATTTATGGTTTAAGATAATAGCACATTTCCCTTCAGTATTTTATTAACAGTAAATAGTAATTTCTTTTTTAATATTATAAGATCACTCATTGCATACTTTTAGGAGGAGGAGCCTAAACTAAACCAAAACGATAACTTGTGGTCGAATTAGAAGCCGATAAGGCAGTCATAACGAGACATTCTAAATTTTTGAGGTCAGAAAGTAACAAGTAGTTTTATGCTATAAAAAAGTAAATTTCTCATTAATTTATTTTTTTGCATTCAATATTGCTTGAATTTTTGCAAAATAGATGCAGATACGAACGGACAGAAACTAATTTAATTATTTTTTAAATTCTGTTAATATTATGTTGGTTTTACAATTATGTTCTGTTAGTATTACGAAAATTATCCCAGAAAATATTTGTACAAAACAGACTAACCACAGTTTTAAAATGTTTTTGAGGTTTCATCAGAATGAGAATTTTAAAGGTGGTTTACATATAATTACAGAGCAATATGAGTTTTTTCTTGATTGTCTAAAAAACATATTTTATTGGATTTTCTATTTTTTTTTTCTAAACTTGCATTTTAAAGTTGAGAATTGCTTGTCTGATTCGGAATATGAAATATCCTTATTAAATAAGTTTAAAATTTTAATTATTTTTATTTGTTATACAAGTTCATTTTCAGTTGTCACTTCCAAAAATTAGAATTGTTCTAAGAAATTTCAATAGCTTACAAAAAAAAAAGAAATATTTTTACGAGTATTTTAGAAACATAGCTCCAATTACTTTATCGCTTTAAAGTATAACAGTTTCAAAATTCAAAATATGCATATAAATTTAAAGGGAATTTAGTTACGAAATTTTTTTTATGAAAACCAATTTTATTCATTTTCTCGTGGGAAGTTTTAAATAAATATTCTCCTTAAGGCAATGGCATGGCATTTCTAAATCTCGTAAATATCGTTTGTATATATCATGGCAAAATATGTGAAAGTGTCTATCCTAAATATTTTATACACTCATTTATAAATTTAATATCCAAATGATCATAAAATTGGAATGTTATTACGCCCTTCTTAAAATATTCTAAACCTGATATAAATACCAAATTAATATTATATAAAAAAGGATTTTGTGGTTTAAATTTTCAAAAATTACAGGAGAGAGAATGAGAAAGAAAATAATCCGGAAAACAAGAAAAATAAGAAAAAAATGAAAGAAAATATAGGCTATAAATTTTATGAAGTGCAAATTGTAAAAAAAAAAAGATTTAACAAATCTATTAAAAAGGTTGAAGACTAAGGTAAATCAGGACGAATACTAAAAATCTCTCAGCGTGAAAATGATTTTATAAAAAATTGTCAAATAATTTGCAACGTCCTTTTTGAGATTTTCAAATTTTTTTTTCCAAGTTTATTTCAATAAATTCCTTAAAATTTCGAGAGTAGCCTTTTTAAATTAAAAAATGCTTATTGAGTCATTCTGTCCTTAATTTTAATGAAAAATAGAAATTGTTTGTATTTTGGGTGGGATTACAACCAAAAAATTGACATAATTTAGACTGATTTCTTGAACGGGTCCCATACAATTTTATAGGAGAACCCTATACAATTTTCCAATAGTTTTTCCGGAGATATTTGTGTTTTTCTTATAAATACGTCGCATATTTTTAAATGGCAGCAGCAAAATTGAAAAAATTTTTCTTAAGATATGCCGGAACTCTAATTCCCATTATAAAATATTTAAATCATGGCTAAAGAATTAATGGAATCTGGCATAATGAACTACTTTATCGTGTAGTATTAAATTTCTCGCCTGGTTAAGTTTAAGTCAGAAAACTTACCAAAAAATCGATCAGGAAAATTTTAAAATGACTGAACGTTCACTTCATTTATGATAAATTTTATTTTATCTATTATGTTTGTTCAACGAATTTAAATATTACTTTTCTTTTGTTCTCAAATTTTGATCTTACTTTTCAAATTTTGTAAACAATTGACATTTTATTGCATAATATTTTCGTATCATATAGAAGTCACATACATTCGAATCAGACTACAATAAGTTAAATGAAAAACTACTACAATGCTTTTTTTTATATTGAATTGAAATTTATGAAAATCATACTTTATATAACATTATTTTATCAATAAATGTATGTATACAGGGGTGGCTTTGAAGTGTTTGATGCCTTATGTGATTTCCTAAAGGGCGGTCCTTTGCTGTAAATAGAAAGAAAAAATTTTTTTTTAAAAACACGGAATGGAAAAAGTTGGAAAAAATTTTCATTTTTTAAAATTTAATTTTTTTTTTAAGTTTTGTAAATGGCGCCACTATTTTCCGGTGCCCATTAGAAATGCTTACATTGCATATATATAATAGATCCGGCACTGTATATATATAAAATATAAAATTTTGCTTAATATCCGACACTAAAAGATTTCATGGGATTTGTTTGAGTGCACCTAGAGGATGATACTCCTCTTTCCTGACGCAGTATTTTGTATGTGGCGGATACATGAACTATCACTCTAAACTGAGCGACTTGGTTAAACAAGTAAGCAAAAAGATGAATGCATGGAACTGGCCGCAAAATGTATGGTCGCGGTTAGAAATAATTCGGCATTTTTTAATGAAATGGCCAACAATTACGAAGCCCTCAACTGTACTTTAAGCAGGCTATCCAGAAACGAGCAGTTATCATCTCATTATTTTCTAAACATAAGTTTAAGCTTTCATAGGAATTTATTCTTTCTGAATAGAAAACACCATGTACATTGTTTGGTGCATATAGAAAATATTTCATATAGAATTTTTAAAAAATGGAATATTATTATGGAGATAACAATATTCGCAATTGTTACCACACATATACAACAAAACAGAAAGAATATTACAATACAAAATATTATTATTCTGCATTTGATATTGTGAAGTAAAAATAAAAAGTTAAGATAAATTTTAAATAATTCTCATGCCATACAATGCACATACATTGCTATTATACTGCAAATTGTGGATATAATATAAGAAAGTTAGTATAATTTAATATAAATGATTTTGAAACGTATTGTTTAATGTTTATTATAAGGGTGCTCTGCTCCTATGATCTAATATGATATTCTTATACTGTACACATTTAATATGGTATACGAATGTTTTCAATATGGATTTTTTTTTTTTACATTCCTGTTAACGTATACGTAATATATTATATAGAAAAGTGTATAACGCTTTAATATTGTGTGAAAAAAATAGGGTTCCAACATTATAATTTTATGTGTGTGTATATGTACATTGTCTGTTTTTGAATTTTAAAATATTGAAACGTTGCAAACATTTTATAGTACAAAAGAGTAAGGAGAATTCAAGCATACTAAATGTATAACAGTATAATATAATATAGTATAACATATACATATATTATGTATAATAGCAGTATTATAATAGTTTAGTTTAATAAAAGAGAGAAAAGAGAGAGAACTAAGGATTGCTAAGTGAAAGAGATTATTCTCTCCCAACTTTTAATGTAAGTGGTTTTTTCTGCTCTCTAAGCAATTTTTTCTTCTAACTCCGAATTTTTTGTTCTAATTTTCTTCTCTAGTTCCGTTCATTTTTACCTACATATGAGGAGTATTTTTCAAAATTCTCTCTTTAAATGAAAGAAATCTTTTTGCTAACTAAATATATCTTCTCTTACGGTCCTGTAAAACCAAAGTATTTTTGGCACTGAAGCTGAGTTAGAAAGATGTTTAATTGGAATGAAAACCTATGCCCCTTGGCAGTCATTCCCAACATCAACTTAAGTTCTATTATAAGAAATTTTCAAAATTATTCATAAAGCAATAAAACATGGTGTTGAACCTAGATTGACTTGGAGATCTATATACGAGTATCGTGGACACCCACCCTTGAACAGTTTTAAATGTACTTTCGATAATAATGAGAAGCATATGCGAATTATGGTAATGTATTTAACATTTTGAGAGTAGATATGATCCAATATGATTATAATGGCATTCATTGTTTATTTTATCTACGACTGTACAATTACACACATTTTTACATACACATTATCCCAATTTTTTTTTTATTTAATGAAAATTTTAACAATAAACACGTAACGAAACACGTAAATAAAATGAAAAATTTTTTGTTTTTTATTTTTTTATTTATTGACTATGCATCACACCATATAACATGGTTAGTAATAAGAATAATCCTTTCATAAAAATAACTTCCATATTCTTTGTTTTATTTTACAAAAACATATTTTAATTTTTATTTTTTCAAAGGTATTAAAGAGTAAAAACTGTTGAATTAAATTATAAATTTATTTTTAAAGTTATTGGGGAAATTTTTTTGTTGTTATTCAATTATTTTTCCCGCTATTAAATGAGAAATTTTAATATATAAAATTTTAAAAGAGAAAAGGGAATTTTCAATGAATTGAGCGCAAAAGAAAAGGAGAATTAATAATTATTAAAACAAAATTATTAATCGATTTTATGCTCATATAGGTTCAGATGAATTTATGAGAACTGTGTGTATTTTTGTATACGATAAATAATTAATAATGAAATATGAAATTTCAAATAATAAAAATTCAATATTTATTACAAAAAATAATGTGAAAATTTTAAAAATTTTAATAATATTATTAAATAATAATGACATAATACTTAAGTATCATTGAGAGAGAAGAAGCATTATGAAAGTTCTTATCGTAATAATTATTAAATAATTTTCAATATAAAAAAAAATGTTGCATAGTTTCAGGCGATTCAGTTTTGTATTATTTATTATGCAATAAATAAAAATTATTTTCATATTTAATTATTTGAAGTTTAACAGAGTTAATGTACATCGCAGCCTTGAATTTTCGAACTTAAACATTTCTTTGCGAAAAATAATAGCAACTAAAGCTGCGTATTGAGAAAATGGCAATATTTATGATAACATTTATATAAGTAGAAGAATAAAAAATTTATAATAAGAAAAATATTTTTTGACCGTTTTGTATTCTATATTGGAATGGGCGCTCAAGTCTTAGTTTGATTATGCTAAAACCAGTACTATAGATGCTAAAATGAAACATACTAATTTACTTTGGGATCTATTTGCTTTTATATTTTCATTGAGTTAACCGCATAATTGATATAACATTGGTACAATCGCAATTTTGAAAATTTTACCTTCCTATATCAGGATTATTGTATTACAAATCTAAATTTTCGATAACAATACTCCGGTATTCTGCAGCTGTACGGCTTTAAATAAAAATCTGTTATGAGTTGAAAACAAATTCGGGTTGGATTTCTAAGAGAATACCATTTACGTTATCTCTAAAGAATCGTAAGCAACCCCCTTTCACAGTATTCGAACATAATATTATGTTCTTCTTGCTCCAATAATCCTTCAATAACCAAGAATACACTCTTATTATAAAAATTTCCCATATTAAAATGTTGCTTTTCTTAGAGAATGAATTGGATGAAACCCCCATATTATTTAAAGAGAAAACAATTAAATAATATAAAAAAATATGATAATTTTTATGGAAAATAACGAAATAACCCTGTTAATGTTTTAAGATAAACGTAAAAAAAATTGATTTTATGGGTTTGTTTTTCTCTTCAAACGACTTTTATTTTCTGTTTTTTTGTCATTATATGGAAATTTTAATTTTGTTTTGCGAATAATGGAAAACACATAAAAAAATTTCATTTTAACTTTCAAATTATTTGGATTTTTTTTTTTATTTTATATGCGATATTAAAAACATTTTCCTAGTTATAAAGAAAATAATTTTTTTGTTTATACTTTTAAGACTTAATTATTATAATAATTGTCACAATAGATTATTATTAAATTTCCTGCAATATGAAAGGGGAAAAAAATTGAAATATTTTTGGAATGGAAAATTTCAAAAGAAATTAAAGATAAATGGAATTGAATATGGTTGGCAAATAAAAATGATGGTATAATTATTGGTTGGTTGAAGTTTATTGTAGAACAGCTGCAAATTCTACTTTTAAAAAATAAATATTTTGAAAAAATGTAATAAGTATCCGAAATTTAGAATAATTATTTGGATAATTGGAGCTCAATTATGACGTAATTTAATTGGATATTATGAGAATTTTCCTTCTCATCTCTTATGTTTTTAATAATAATAATTTCGAAAATTCATTTTCACTGATACGTGCTTTAAATTCAGATAGTAGTGAGTGAAATGATTATTGTCAAATCCAGTTTATTTTGAAGAATAAAAAAAATCCAAATTATTCTGAAGAATAAAAAAATTACTAGTGTATCAAGGAAAAAGTATGCCAAAAGCATTAGTTGAATAGAAGCCCAAGTAGGCTTCGAACCCTTCGGGAGGTCTCTGAGTTAAAGATTGCAAAAGCAATACAACAGCAAACAGACAATCTATCAATTAAGTCTGTTCTTGTCATCAAGTCAAGGAACATATAGGAAAATTACATGGTACACATAAGAAAATTGCTTGGTACATATTTCGTGGTATTGGAAAATTAATTCATATACTTTATTCTAATACGAAAAATTCTAATTCCAATTTCTTTCTTTTTTCATTTTTCCATATCTTCGCGTTTTTCATAAATGATAATTAATTCCAGCACACATTTTTCATATTATTTTAGCACCAACCCATTTCTATTTTACAGAATGAAAAATTTTGCAATTTGCAACCACATAATTTCACAAATATAAAAAAAAAGCATAAGCTTTACACCTTCACATTTTTTTTTTTTTACTTCCAGTGTGTTAATCCCAGCAATATTGCATTAAATTCATTTTGAAGACATGAGGAAGACGTGATGGTATTCTGAGATTTTTTTCTTATGAAATTAAAGCTGTGAATTCCGGTTGTAGTCGTACATAAAATTTTAATCTTGAAATTATCATTTTTCGCTTTTGATTGTTGAAATTCTCTTCTGTTTTCTAAATTTTTCATTTCTGTTCTGCTCTTAACAATTTTCCACTGAATTTTAATTTTAAAATTTTAGAATAATTTTTCCCTTTTTCTTTTTATTTTCCTGAATCTTATGGTATAAAATTCTGTTTATTTGAATTTGGGAATTTATTTTTTTAGAAATGGAATTAATACAAATGAAACCATTAGCAAATTTAATTAGCAAAGAAAATTGTTAACGAGGCGCACATATTTCTTTGCAAATTTTTCTTTAACTCGTAAGGATGTTAAGAAAATTTTTCTCATATAAGGTTTGAATTTTCATATGATTTTCTTGATATTTGTGACATTAGTATAACAGCAATTAACATTCTGAAATTTATATGGGTAAAATTTTTATAATTAAGGGTAGAAACGTCTCAATCTGATAGTGTACATGTTATAATCTAATTAAAATGTCCTGAAATATTTCGTTATTTATATTTTAGTAGGAATTTTTCCGGCTTATTATTCAAGATATTTGAAATACGTTTTTAAAACTTAAATTACTTTGCGTAACTTCAGGTGAGTAATTACCCACATATATTCATTCGGTATATAAGGACAGAAATCGCAAAAAATTCGTCTTGCGTCGACGCAAAAAGAGTTATCCGAGCCTGGCTTATTCTTCCTTTAAATAAAATTTTGAAAGACCAAAGTATAAAGAATGTAAGGGTAAGAGTTAACTATATAAGATATAAGAGTAGAGTTGACTTAAAAACTGAATTAACTTCAATATTACTTACAATTTTCTCTTAAAGACCAATTTAAATTTAAGATTTCTTTAATAGAAACCCTAATGTTAACTCTTTTCTCTTATCATATATCTAATTTGTGAGCATTTGTGTACATTTCAATTAAATAAATTGTTGAAGTTACTACAAAAAAATTTTATTAAATTCTAAATTTTATTTATATAATGCTCATGTTCAGAAGAAAGGTGTTCATATGGATAATTTCCATTCTTTTGTATGTACGTGAAATAATTTGTAATCGTTATACATGTACACACAATTTATACGTGAACAAATAGAAATGTTATTTTGCTTATGGCACACGATTTAGAAATTTTTTAATCAAATTCATTTTCTATTTTTAATTTTGATTGACTTTGTGATTATCAAGAACAATATGAGCTTATTATATATGAAAGATGAGTTTAGAAGTGATTGTAAGACACAAGAATATATTTGAGATGAAATGAAAGAACAATCATGGTTAAATCTACTCCGATTCTGACACCCAGTGTTGTGACACCATACATTTGATTTTGTTATTTTAAATTACCTTATTCCTTAGTAGTAAATTTAGTATGCCTACTCCGAATATAGTTTGTATGCGGATACAGTAGCTTCGATTTCAATAACTTTATCAAGTTAAAAAAAATTTTGCGAGAATTTCATGGTAATTGGGAAATTTTCAATTTCATTTCGACTTTATTATCAACTAGATCTTATAATTAATTGAAGACCTAATTTCCAAAAATTCTTTCTTCACCATGTGAAGATATAAGAAATTTCCATTCGAATGACCACTTCAAAATTTGTTACAAATGCCCCCATTATTTTTTTGTACAAAAATTAAATTTAAAAGAAATATTTTAAAAAATTTAAAATAAGCAAAAAATTTTCATTTCACTTTTTCTATTATTTTCTATTTAAATTTAAGAATTTATAGAAAATGTGTGTATACCTTGTGTGACTACCTTTTGTTTTATACATGTACGAACGCATGTTTGAATTGTATTATGAATTTGCGTTACCGTTTGTAACGCTAAGAAATAATAGTCTGAGATATAGACATAAGTGTATGTTTTTGATCAGATTCGAATTCTGAACCGATTTATCCGGACGGGCTGACATGTCCGTCCCTTTCAACGATAACTCAAAACTAATTGAGCTAAGCTCACCAAATTTCTAGAAATGATTTATAACAGTAATAGCCGAAACCCTATTTAATTCTGATGTGATCGAAGCAGTGTTTGGGTAACTCACATACAACTTCAATAATTATTTGATCAAGAAGCTATTAAAATTACAGTACTCAAATTTTGCATAAATTAAAATTATAATACGGCAACGATTATTTTAGTGACAACGTATGTTCGAAAGATATTGTAAATTCGCCAACAGGATAACAACTTCGTGCGGGTATCATAGAGTTGACATGATTAACTCTATTTTTTTCTCGTTTTTTTGGTATATTTTATTTAAATATTTTAATATGATTTGATCTTTATACATAATATAGTCAACAATATTATCCTTGATGTCAAAGTAGATAAAGAAAAAGATAAATTATATTGAAATTCAGTGATTTTCTCTTAACACTCAATATACGACGGTATGGTATACGTTCGTATATGATAATGTCCTGAAATTTTCCTCTTGCTTCTTCTTCTTATATAAGAATTTTTTGATTACGTTGAGATTTCTTATCTCTATAAATACATGCATGTCAGTTAAACATATGTACAGGGTTTTGCCGGTCCAAGTAATAAAGCTCTCGGATGGTGATTCGTTAGAGTTTTTAATGAAAAAAATCGTACAAGTTTGTATTAAAAAATTTCGTCCGCTCAATATTCATTATGCTTTTTAATGAATATTGAGCAAACAGAAACAAGAACAATTTTGTGTCCACGGAAACTTTTCTGTCAATTGATAAATCTGTATAACAGTATGCTGATGACTGTTGTCAGACTTACTGTTTTCAAGTAATAGCTACTCCAAAATACAAAATTTTGAATTGAAAAGCTGACAATTTTTCCAAAATCGCTAATTATCCCCAAAATGTCCTCCATTTTTCTTTCTTGATGTGCTACGTCATTTCAGTACAAATAACTTCAATGATACGATAAACTTTTTTCGATAACAAATCACTTCTCGAAATCTGTAATATTTCGGCCAGAACACCCTATAGATGGCAACAAAACAAGGTTATATGAAAAAATAAGAAAGTGAAAGAAATAAAATAATAAAAAAAATTTTTAATGACATGCAAAATTTTCCATAATTTTCATAATGATTTGGAAGGATCAGAGCCATATTATATAGCCAATCTATATTATGAGATGCGAATGAAATATTTTATTAAAGTGATGAAAATAAAGAAAAAACAAGAAATTTATTCATTAGTTGCATAATTCTGTTATACACGTACATATTTACTTAATTTTTAACTATATACATAAATATTTTTTGTTTTCCTCATATATAGCCTTGCCCCAGCATTTTTTTTTTTTTAAGAAAAATTATTTATATTATTACTATAATTATTTGTTTCCTTCTATATACAACTTTTGAATAGCTTAAATTCTTGATTGTAACTGTGATGATTTATTGTCATGATATTAATATAATTTTGTAATAAGAGAAATAAGTGTAATAGAGATAGAAATAGTGAAAAAGGACGGAGAACAAGGAGATGAATGTATTGTAATAACAAAGTATAGAGAAAAGGTCAAAAAGAAAAATGAATTCAAATAATTTTTTTTATCAAAATTTTATTCCGAGTTTTTGGTTATTTTATAGGCTCTTACTTAGTCTTAGGTTATGCCTGAATATAAAAAATAATATTAATTAAATCAAATTATTGCCTTTTTATATCAAATTTATTTTTTCTTTCTTTCTAGATTTAGATGATGAGTACAGGCTTTATAAGTAACACCATAAATTTGTAGGGGTACCCTCTATTTTTCTATATAGTCCTTGAATATTTTGTTTAAAATAAATTTTTCTTTGGTTATTTAAAAATTTTATAAAGATTTTTTTTATTGTAGATTGACTCAGTTTTCTAAGAAAATTCAACCAAATTAAATTACAATAAAATTTAAAATATTTAATAAATTTTTTGGTACTTAACAACACCAATAAATTAAAACAGTGTTAATTAAAATTGATTTAGTAAATTTTCAGTTCAAACACAAGTTTAAAATTATTCCCTTATATTTCACAAATTTCATCTCTCTGGCTTCTCGTTGTTTAGCTACTGGTGAGTGCTGTAACACTAGTTGAGCTACTGCTGAGTGAATAATAACACTCTTTGAATCATTTTTTTCCCACTCTCATTTCCAATTTCTTTTTTTTCTCTTCTCTTTTTTAAGTTTTTGAATAATAATTGAATATTTAATTTGTCTCATTAGTTTTTGTAATTATTGAGTACGAATTACTGTTATAACATAAAAATATTTTTTGGCTGCCTTCCGGATTAACGCAGAGAATTTAAATATGAAATTCAAGGTAACCTTATACATTCTATTTATAATCATTATTAATTTTATTAGTTAGATTGCCTTCAGAAAATGATCAAGACTGTCGTCACTGTATTCATTATGAGAAAGAGCCATATTAACAACAAATTAAGAGTATGCGTGCCACTTAATCTAATGAATTAAATTTTAATATCAGTAATTTTTAATACCCTGTAAGAAACTTTATTGTCTCTAACTATTTACTATCTAAGAAACATGAGGAATTTTTTTGTTTGTTCACTATATCCGTTCACTATATCCGTTTTTTTTGTTTGTTCTATATCGTTTTTCTTTTAAATATTAAAGTATAAGTTAAGAAGAACCCACAATGGATTTATATTGCTTTAAGAATAACAATAATTATTGAAACTCCCACCTGAGTATTTATTGAGGAAATCTTCCCAAAAATCTTATCAGAATAAAGAAACTATTCTTGTTTTTTACTTATCTACATGTACGAGTTTTTAAATACAGAGCAAGCATTCAAATGTGTTTTGTATTTTGGGGTTTCAAATTTTTTACAATTCTCAAGAAAAATTAAACAAAAAATTTAAATTCATGTGAAATGTAAAAAAATGTGCTTTGAACAAAATAAAGAATAAAAAATTCTAAAATTTATTTTCTTTATTTCTAAGAATTTAATGAAAAAAGAATTGAATTGATCGTTTCAACTCTGTCATATTCGTACGAAAGTTTTCTACAGGCCCGACTGAAATTTTTGGGATTTTCGGCTGTGTTATTAGACTTAAGCATCGTACAAAAATTTGAGCACCGTATATTTGAATTGAAATATTATTTTTGCTCAGAATAAAATATTTTTGAATACGGTTTTACTGAGCTCGAATTAAATGGTACCACTGCCTTAAGAAATTGACGGAGATATAGAAATTTGGTCTATCTAACATCCTAGCTTATATCTAATCCAAAATGTAATTAATTATGAATCACTCAGAACTCGAGAATTGTAGAATCAGACCATTATTTTTCAGCGTTACAAACGGATAAGAAAATTCTTATACTTCAGACTAAAGTGTTGTTTAAATACAAATGAGAATTTTAATTTAGTGAATCCTTTTTTGAAACTGCTCCTTCTCTAATGAGAAGTTCCAATTTCACAGTTTCTTAGTTCGCAGTTAAAATGCTTATAGTTTACAACATGTTTTATTAAAATTAAAGAAGTTCGAACTTAAATATTATTCATTTCCCCCAAAATATTTCAGTTGCTTTGTCAAAATCAAATTTATAGGCTCAAAACTTTTATTGTAGAAGCAACAATTGAACAATTTAAAAACAAAAATGTATTCTTCAATATTTTTTACTCTTGACGAAGGTTATCAAATCAAAATGAATGAGTCAGTAAATCAATATGATTTTTCTAGACCTATGTACAGTTTAACACTTAAAAATTTGCTTTAATCAAAATCTAAACTAATATTGAATTTAAAATATCCTTTTGTATGATTTCCTTGTATAATGCAGAAAATTTAAAGTTGAAATCAACTGGAATTTTGAATTTTCTTCATATTTTAAACCTTAACCATTCTGTTATTATTATTCTTTTTACTATCCTTTAATACGAAAGGCAAAAAAGGATATTTTCATTTTCGTTTTCATTCTTCTTTTATTCTTAATCAGTTTTCTATCTTAACTTACAGAACCTATTTTATTTTGCTAAATCAACTCTCAATACATTAACATTTTTGTACAATAATGCAAAGAAACTTTAGTCCTGTTTAATTTAGAATTGCTATAAGAGTTCTATGTCCTAGTATACAAATTTAATGTAGAGAACAATGGGGCAGGAGGAGAGCGGGTATAATTCAACTGATTATATAAATAAAGTAAGTTAATTTTATACACTAACACATACAAGAATTTATAGTGATTGTGTTCTCTTTCCTTTCCTGTACACATTATTAATATAGATAGAAAAGGATAACAATTTGATTTAAAGGAGAGTTGTCTTATTTTGAGGGTATTTTACAATTTTTCATTATTTTATTTTTATATAAAAAAAAATTTTTTGTTGTTTTTGATTTAACAAAAAATTCTGTTGCAAAAAAATTTTTTTTTTATTATTAAACTTTAATCTTAAAGGCTTAATATTTTATCCATATATTTCGTCCATACATAATATTAAGGATTATTGTTGGGTTTTATGATAAGGTTAATTTTGACCTTGAATAATTTTGTAAATGTCGATCATATTTTATGGTTATATAAAAATTATTAGAATGGTTATATCTTTGTGTGTATAGAATTTTTTGAACTTCATTATAGTCAAACAATATTGAAAATGGCTTTAAATTTTTGGATAAAATATTTATTTTAATGATAGAAATATGGTAAAGTAGGGAAAAGGAACTGAATAGGTGAGATTCTCCTTGTTATTTAATCGAATATTGAATGAACCATTTATGTTTCAAATTAATTTCAGATCAAAATCTCAATTAGTATATTTGATCTGACAAGAATTTTGAAATTCTGAATTAAACCTAAAAAAAAAGTCTAATTATCTGGAAAAAAACACTTTAATACCCGAGAAATTTTTCACCCATTTCACAAATCTAATAGAATTTTCCGTATGTAATTGAGAATTTCTGTGAGCATCACAATAAAAGTTCGTATTTTCCCAATTTAGTTGTAGATTTTCTTACAATTTGTATTAATTTTCTAAATTTATTTGTGAAATTTATAACAGATTTGAGAAATTAAGAGAAATTACTTAATTTTCTACTATAGTTTACTTGTCCGTATATGTTTATGTATTTTTTTGTTATATTTTGTAATTTGTTATACACACAAATGTTATTTATTTTAATTAAAAATTATTTGTGTACTTTCTTTTCCATATTAAATGTAATGAAACAATAGAATGCAATCCCAAGATAATTTTATAAAATTTTTGCTTCATTTTACAAATAAAGTGAGTTTGTAATGATCTTAAAATTAAAAATTATTGTATATAAGAATGTACAAATGTACACATAATGTGTTAGAAAAATATCTGTTATAACTAATTTTTAGTATTACAATATTCTTATTTTATTTGAATAATAATTTATAATTATATGTTGGACACTCTTGTACAATTTAAAATAAAATTTTATTTTAATAATACTCGTATAGATAAATTTTATTAGTTTTTAATTTAAATGTTATATTTAAATGGATTTATTTTTAGATTAAAACGAATTTAGATTACAACGATTAAACCTCCCTTTTCCACAAATCTTTGGCTGAGTATCAACATATTAATAGGGCCAGAATTTGTAGTCAATTCCGAATAATTAATATTTTCTTACATTTTCCACTTGAAGATTCTTTAATTTTGAACTAATTTGATAATGATCAGAAAGCAAAGTTAATTAACAAAAATGTTAAACTTAGATTTGTACTATGAGTGTATAACAGAAATGAAAATGAATTTTAATCCTTTATAGGCTTCATATTTCCAAGATTCTTATACCTATTTCCGAATCCTTTATTAGTTTCTGCATAATTAAATTGAAATGCATTCATTTTTATTGTTATTTTTCTAAAAGAGAATAAGTATAAGAGAGTTCTTTTTTATATAGATAGTATAAGAGTATAAAATCCTTGATTGGAAATTGAAGATTTTCATTTAGCTCATTAGGAATTCAAGTAAATGATAATCAATACAATGAAAATTTTTTTAGCTACTGTTAACATTATGTAAAAATGTGTGTTTAACTTGATATTTTGTTAGTAAATTTATGTACAAAAGAAAGTTTTTGCAAAATTTTCAATTAATTATTTTTGTTTAGGTTATAGGTATTGAATGGAATTTGAAAACTTCATAATCGCAATTATTTCCAAAATCATAATTTATTGATTTAAAATCAAACATTGTGTGTTTTTAAACTCACAAAATAAAAACCCAAAATTAATTAAATATTCTCTTTCATTAAAATTGAAAAATTTCATTATGATTTTCATTCAAATCATACAATTCTTGTATGACACATAAATAGAGTCAACTCGAGTTTATTGTGTCATAAGTCATGGTTTAAATGAGTAAAAATTTCTGGTATCTGTCAGAGTGTTTAACAAGTATAGTATTAAACTGGTATAATGCCAAATATTCACACAACTCTTAAGATGCGCACTGAATTAAGGTCACTTATTGTCTAAGAATATACAAAAACTAATAGCCAATATACTGACCACCAAATAGAAAGTACTAATGAAATATTTTATGAGATTTTAAAAATTTCATTGATAGAAATTTTTTACTTCTTTTCGTTTTCATTTCAAAATTTTCCAAATGATTTTGCACAAATGAATATTGAATAATTAAGAATTAAATCAAGGGAATGAAGCAAAATAATGCAAATTTAAATTTCATAATCTCACATAATCTCTCCATATTTATTTATAAATCAAGAAATTTTTAATTTTAATTTATGAGAATTTAATAATTTCTTTTGAATTTTTTCTGAATATTTCAAATGAAATTTTTAATATTATCTACTCATTATTTCAAGTATTTGCATAGTATTTTAAGAGAAATTGGTGAACAGAGCTTAATTGCCATTTTAATAATTGCGAAAAATTCAAATAAATTAAATTTGAAAATTTAATTATAATTACGATTAAATTTTTTAATAAAATATTGCTTGATATAAAGCACAAATACCCGGAAAAATTGTCACTCTAGGTCTAGAGTAATTCAAGCGTCATGCTAGAAGTATGCAATATTTTTTTAATACAAGAGAAAGTTGATCTGTGCACTGAATTCAAATTACTATTGTAGTTGCAGCAATTTTCTCTTAATCATAATTACAATACGAACTTCTCTATTAGACAACAGTACATTTTAGTTTATTATTGTTCTAATATTCTCTTATTTTAATTGTTTACAAATAAATTTTACAAACTCTATTTCTTGCATAAAAGAGCACAATACTTATTGTTCCAGCTTTTAAATTCAAATACTCTATTCCTAGTTAAAAGAAGTAGTAAATAAATTTGAAATATTTTTTAATAAAAATATGAACTAAATATGAATTAAAAAGAATGTAGAACAATCTTACGTATAAGAATTTCCTCCACTTTTCATTTAGTATTTACTTTCATGCAATTCCCAAAAAACAAAAAAAAAAACTGAGAGAATAAACAAAGAAAAAAAAAACAAACAATTTATATGATAAAATTTTCAAATTTACATTTCTCATTTTTCACGTACACAATACACAACATAACCTTATAAAATAGGTTAAGTGAAGGAATGAAAAAGATAGCTATACATTTTGTATAATATTTTCTTATCAAAAAGAAGAAATAAATTCTATTTTGTTATTATTATTATTATTTTCTCTATTTTAAATAAGAGTAGGTAAGAGTATATCATTTCTGTAGTATGGTCCATTAGAGACGAGCACAATAGTAGCATATAAGTACTATGAAAATAATAAAAGACAATTTATAGCTTAAGACTATTTTGTATATAAAATTTAAGGAGGACTTATTTTGTGTATAATAGATAACAATTTTACTTTTGAGTTAAAAGAATAATATTTCAATATATATAACAAAAAGGAACTAAAAAAGATTATTTTATATTATGCTTGAATAATCGCAGTTTATACAATTCGTATATTGAATTTAAATACACATTCATAACACTGTCATAGCAAGTTAAAGAGCGCATGGTGAAAATTTATAGGAGTTTAATTGTTGAATTGGAATTGATATAACTGAAAATTGGAGAAATTTAATTGAAATAGAGCTTATAAGTATTTAAGAATTTTGAATATAACAGTTATTGGTATAACATTTATTGTTATATAACAGTTATTGTTATTGTTGTGAATTCGATTATGAGTTTGGAAATTTGAATTATTTTGTGTTCAATACGATTTTCGTCCCCTTGACATATGGTTTTTAGGAAACCATATGTCAGATTTATTCACAACTATAATTAACCGTTAACATCACGTTTAATAATATAAACTTACATTAATTCTGACACAACATTAAAAATTTAAGAAAATTTCAAACAAAATGCTATTAGTAAAATTCAATGAAGCAAATCTCATTAATTTTGCAAAAGTCAAATTATTAAAGCAATATACTCGTATATATAGCATCATTTACCGGTCTGGTTATTTTTAGAAAATGTTATACACAATTCATTCACTTGGCTTATAAAAATCAATGATTTATTAGACAAATATTTTAACCAGATTTTTGAATATCCTAAAATTGCTTAGTCTCAATATTGCTTACTGAATGGTATGGTGTATTTTTAAATAAATGAAATGAGATGAAAATAGAAATTTGGAGACACATAAAATATTTATATCGTCTGTATAAGGATAATATAAATTTTATTTTTAAGAATTTAAAAAATTGTCATGTCCTTATTTTAATAATATAGATTATAAATAAAATTGAACATATTTTGTAGTCAAATTTTAAAAAAAATTAAGAAATTTTAAGTGATTTATTGAAATTTCATTTTGTTAACAGTTTTAAAGGCAATATTTAAGTTATAAATAATGAAAATTGGAGGCTGCTATATGACCAATTAATTTTGAAAATAGAAATGATCTATTCAATAAACATCGATTACTGAGTAATTACTAAAGGTGATTATTTACTGAGTAACAACTAAGGGGATCTAGTTCTGTTAAGATTACCTTTGTTTGTAGTTATGTAACATGTGCTTTATTCCTCTAGAAATAATTATGAAATTTTCAGTTTCCTTTTTAAGGAATTTTATAAAATTTTTTCTAAATTTTAATGAAACAAGGGCTTAAATTTTTCCACAAAACTTTTTGAATTTGAAATATGCATTATTCTATTAAGAATCACAAAATTTATCTGAAAGGCCATTATAATTTTTAAGGATTTTACACCAAAAAAAAATTTGTTTTAGTTTAGAAAACAAAATGAAAGTTTTTTATTTTAATTCTCTTAAGAATTTTCTATTCTAAATTTTTAAAAACTTTAAAAATTTTCATTACGTCTAGAAAAATATTTTCCGCAACAAAACAAGATTGCACAAGGGTTAAAGCTTTTAGTATATAAATACAATTTTATTTTTGGAACTATAATGGGATTGGACAATTTTTTAACCGTTATTTATCTACTTTAAGTTAACATTTCACATTTATACTTATAAGCATAAATTTTAGTTAAAATTTTGAGAAAACAATATAAAATTTTAGTTTTCATACACACACACACATAAAATTGAAAAATTTATCTAGGAAGACATTTTGTTAGAAAAATCGTGACAATAAAGAAATTCTTTTAAAATTTTAGAAGATTAAAAAGTTTACTTGCTTATAATAAAATTATATTTTTATTATAATATTATACTAGTTTAGAATTTAAAATACTTTAAGCAGAATTTTCTAGTATTTCGCTGGAAATTGCAAAAAATAGCAGATATTTAATAAGATCACACTATTTAGACCCAAAAAATGCGAGAAATACTACAAATTGCGGAAAAATTATCATTTTAATATGCTAGAAATTTAGAATTCTTATTCTTATACTGAAATTATTGCTACTTATCCTAGACTTTAAACATCTCCGACACTTGAAATTTAATATTGAACAGAAATTTGATTTTAAATTTGAAATTACTCTAGAAGTTTTCAAAAATTTGTGTTCATATTTTACAAGTATTTTGTGAATATCAAATATATTCTAGATTCAAATTTTAAAAGTAACTTGAATAAATAATAAAATTTTACATTAGTATAATTGAAAATACAATTTGTTAATTTAAAAATTGAAAATATTCAGCCAAATAAGAGTAGAAATGTAGACGGTAAGATATTTTTGAAAAACCAAAAAAATTATAATTTAAAGAGAGGAAATATTGTTGGCCATAAATTCATTCTTAAAATGTAAAATATAAAAGGGTTTTGAATCGAAATACATAAGTTATTTTAAAAAAATTTATTTGTTAAAATAAATTACAAGTGTTTTTGGGAACAGCACAAAAAAAAAATCATTTTAACATATATAAAGTAAAAATATCTCATTCAATATTGGAAAAATTGAGGACTTCTACAATAAATTTCATAAATATTTTGCCTTGAAATGCAAGTAGACTCAAATTTTTGCTATTAAAATGTAAGTGAAAGCAATTGTATATAAGAAATTTATGTGACAGTAGATGAAATTTATTGCATTTGTTATTATTTATGTTGTTTGCAAATATTTGGGTAAGCCGGTAAGAAATAGGAGATTTTTAAGCAAAATTGTGAAGAGTTAATTAAAGTAGCTAAATAAGTAAGCTATTTTACTCAGTCAAATTCATTTCGATGAAAATTTTCATTGTAATTCAACAAGAAATTAATATTCTGAATTTAGTTTTCAATTCAATTGAAGAGATCGTGAATAAAATATGGGGAATAAATTGAAATTAAATTCTTATATTAATATTTAAAATTCACTTTAACAAAATTTTATTCAAATTTAATTCAACATTGAAATATTCAAAGATCAATTGAAAATGTGCAATAAAATGAAGCAAAAAGTAAACAACTTCCTACAATATAGTAAAATTGATAGTAAAGCTATAAAATTTACATAAAAATTAAATTTATTTCAAACCTTCTCTATATCTTCTATACCTTTTTCTAAAGTAGAGAAGATTAAAATTTGAATAAAATCAGAAAAGAATCACTTAAGAATTAATTATTCTAAATTTATTCAAGATTCTTTTTACGCTCCGGTTTTTTTGTTGTTTTCGGCAAATGAGCACTTCAGTTATAAAAGAAATCTTACTGTAAATGGGATCCTTAAATTAGTTCCTTCTATTTTCCACTTGATTTTGAATTAATTAACAGAAAATAAAATTTATTATTCTTCATATATTTTCTTTTTTATACCCTGCACTTCGTGAAGGGTATATTAACTTTGGTATGGAGTTTGTAACTACTTGAAGGAGTCATCTGCGGTATGGACATATATATATATTCTTGCTCAGCGTAAAATTCTGCGTCGATTTAGACATGTCCGTCCGTCCGTCCGTCCGTCCATCCGTTTGTCCGATCGCACGATAACTCAAAAACGAATAATGCAATCGACACCAAACTTTCACAAGTTTTTTCTTTTGTGCCAAGGACGAACCCTATTGTTATTGGACTAAGTCGGACAACGAGTTCGGGTAGCTGCCATACAACTCCAAGAGTTTATTTTAAATATTTCAAAAACTAATAAAGCTATAAATATCAAATTTTGTATGCGTGTGTCCAATTATATTCTACACATGCTTTAAAAATTATAATGGGATAGCTGCACCGGTTCGGGTGGCTGCCATACAACTCCAACGGCAAATTTTTTATATTCGGCAAAATAATAAAGTCAGATTCATGAAACTTGGCAGTCATGTGTCCAATTACGGGTCAAATATATTTCTGAAGTTTTCGTGGAATTGCTTGACAGGTTCGAGTAGCTCCCATACAAGTCTAAAAGCTTATTCTTAATATTTGGAAAAATAATAAAGTCAGATTCATGAAACTTGGCAGTTGTGTGTCCGATTATAAATCAGATATATTTGTGAAGTTTTGATGGAATTGCTTGACAGGTTCGAGTAGCCCCCATACAAGTCTAAAAGCTTACTTTAAATATTTGGAAAAATAATAAAGTCAGATTCATGAAACTTGGCAGTCGGATGTCCAATTATAGGTCGTACATGTCCGTGTAGTTTCTATAGAATGATTTCACAGGTTCGAGTAATTGCTATACAATAACGAAAGGTGCAGGGTATAATTCAATCGGTTTATACCGATTGAAACGTTTTTACTTGTTTAATTTTAATTTTGTTTTCTTTTCTTTGCCCCCTATATTTTTGATATACAAATGGAAAATATTAAAGAAAATTATTTTTAATAATTGTAATGATTATTTAGTCAAATTAATAATTTTTTTTTCCTATTTTTACTTATTTGTATTTATGTATACAATGTGTTGTTATTAGAAATTATTTTCACGTTTACTAAAATTACAGAAATCATTAATATTAAGAGACAATCACAGTATATTATTGTGAGAGGTGAGAGGATTAAATTTACTGTCCAAGATTAACAAAAATATTTACCATATAACATGTTATTATAAACAGTAAGCTGTCGTTCATACTATTAGCAACATTAATAATATTTGGAGAAATACAATCAGGAATTTATGGTAATAAATTCTTATACTCCCATATGCATGTTACTCAAATATTAGAACTTAATTTTCTCATATTACGGCTTGGCACTCTGTGTTACTTTACTTTGTTACAAAGTTTTACTTCTACTCTACTTTCTGCTCAAAATTATAAAGTTATTTCTCATTTATCATATTAATTACAATTTTTCATTTCGTATTGTTCTCAGAGAACAAACAAGATTTTTTATACTTTTTCGTGTGTAATTTTTTGGGGAAGGGAGGAGAAAAATAAATATTATGAAAAATTGTTTATAATTTTCTATTCTTCGGTAAAACTCTTATATTTTCCAAAATTGTTACATACATATACATATACAAATCTATTGCAAATACATAATTCTCGAAATAGAAATAGAAATGGACAAAAAAAGTAATTTATTTCCCAAAAAAAAAAAATAAGAAAATAAGAGAATAAAAAATAAAATTAAAAATATTAATTTCTTTTTTTTGACATTTTATTCAAAATAGTTTTATATTTCATTACAAGATAACCTCCTCTATATTATGTGTTTCCATTTTCAATTATAAATTTTTCTATTTATTTGTTTTTAATAAACTCTAGACTACTCTAGATATAAAAAAATTGGAGCCAAAAAGAACGAAAGCAGTTTTTGTTATCCCAATTGCCTTTAATAATTTTTCAGAAATGTTCGGTAGTAATATAAAATTTACTACAGCAGAAAATTATGCTGTTCACATTTTGAAATTGCTATTAAACTATTTACTTAACTCGGGGTGATATTATGCAATATTTGATTTAAATTATGAGCAGTAACTCACGATTACATGTTTTCGCAATTAAAAATTAGTGTATATGATATGTATATCTTTAAGCATATATGTATAACACAATCATTCAAAAATTTAATTTAGTAATACGTAACAGGAGAATGCCTTATCCCTCACTTAGTACATATTTTGGTTGGCAAGCTATTGAATAAGGAATGGTAAAATAAGAATTAAGCGACATTTCTGTGGCTCGGTTTATACATGAACATGTTCTATGTTATCCCCAAAATATTGGATAATAACTGAAATAAATCGACTAGAATTCAAATTTCATTCAAAGAGTCTTGCAATTCCATTTCAATTACTAATTCCAAGAATGGGAATATAAAAATCCTTTAAAATTTATAAGATTATATAAAAGTAATGTATGAGACAAATTTTTGTATAAAAATACTGAATCAATTTAATTTAATTTATTACCTTATGTTTTTATTGCAACCATTTTGAATAATATAATTAATTTTATATACAAAAATATTGCTTTATAAATTTAAATTTCATTTTACTCTTCTGACAAATTTTTAACAAATTTCTTTAATATTCCAATATATGTATTTTTTTCCATTTTCAGATAGAAAGCTTTGCAAAGGAATACTTGAAGTAATTTTTATGGCAACATCAGTTGATTATATGACAAAAACAAAAAATATAATTTTGCATAAATATAAAAAATTTTTTAATTTTGCATTTTTATCTACAATAAAAATTTTTTAAAAACTGCTGTAATTAAAACAGGAAAAAAAATATACGGAGATAGAAAGCAACCTGTACACAAATATTAAAGAGAAATGTAAACAAAAGAACAAAAAATATTAGAGATAAAAGTCAAAAACAAGTGACAGAAAAAAATACAAACAGAAAGAGAGAGAGCAAGAGGGGTGAGCGAAGAAAATAAAACATGAGCAAATGGAAATTACCTCTTTAAATTTCATATCAGTTCTACTTTAATCTCCAAAAAAAAAAAGCAAACTTTATAAAGTGAAAAATAACATAATTAATCAGAATAAAAAATAAACAATAACAAAAATACAGAGAATGACAAAAATATTAAAGTTGGAATAAAAGAGAATGAGATAGAAAAAGATTAATTTGTTACCACTATTATTTACATTCTATTTTTGTTTTAAAATAAAACAAAAATCTACTGTTACGATAGTAAAATTCTTACTAAATCCCATTAAATGAGTTGAGCATATTATAAATACACGTGTATTTTTGGTATTTATATACATACACCGCACACAAACATCTATGCATAATAACAAATAATAACAAGTTATATAAAAAAATATTTCTATACCATTATGCGTATATAAGAGTAAAAGAGACATAATATTTTCTATATCATAAATATTATATTATATTAATATAAAAGGAAAATTAAAGAAAAAAAAAAAGAAAAGAGAAGACGAAATATATTTATACACCGAGTAAATGCCAGCACGAAAATCAAAAAAATGGCAATCAAGAAGAAAACCATCATTAGGGCAATTACGTCGAGCTCATCCAGCATCAGGTGCTACATGGAATGTACAAGTTGTACGTGGCAAAATGACATCAAAATGTTTATGGCATGCTTGTCGTGCTCTAATTTTAGGTATACTATTATTGCTTATGGGTGCCAGTATGGCGACAATTGGTAAGTTTTTTTTTTTATGGTTTTTCGTTTTTTTTTTATTGTGTTCTTTTGTCTAGTTTTTGTTTTTTTTTTTTTAATATATTTTATTTGGTTTTTTTGTTTTTTTTTTTGAATTTTATTATATTTAATATATATTATATGAGTTTTAATGAAATTAGGGTAGTCAAATTAAGAGTAAATAATTTTTTTTTGAAAATTTTCATTGTCATTGATTAATTAGTGTCGTAATATTAAATTTATAACAATTTTAATGTAATTATTGAAATTTGACAAAGTTTTGAAATGACTAGTTCAGGCCAATTACAATACCCAATTTTAAGTGAATAACAAAATATTGCATACTTTTTGGGGCAATAATTTTTAGTTAATTCTTATAATGGAACAATTCTTTCCAAGAAATTATTCAAATATTTTAAAATTATATTGTATACCAAACTATTTAATCTTAAATACAGACTAAGAGAATAATTTAAATTAAAATACACACAAATTTTCCAGACAGTCTGGTAATCTTAATTATTTAATATTATATATTATTAAAATATACTTAAAGTTTTTCTACCCATAGCTTTCTTGTTTATGATCATGCTTATATCCTTGTTAGAGAGAACATATTTTCTTGCTTATTTTGGGTTTATTTCCTAGGAAATTTTGTTATTGCTTGTTGTTATTAAACAACTTAACAAAATATATAAAATAGCTTCATGAAATATTACCATACTACTTCAAGTTAATAATAATTTTAATGGATGACGAAAAATTGCTTCCTTTTTTTTGGGAGTTTTTATATGATTTCATGGTGAGCAAGAAAAAAAAAACAAGTGAAAAATTTTATTCTTAATACACTTTAAGATACCTCTGGTCAAAAAGAAAAAAAAAATAAGCTTTAAGATTAAGATTTATTACAAATTTACGTGTAAAATATTAAATTTTCTATTGAAATTTAGAAAAAAAATGAAAAATATTTACAAGTGAATAATTTTGAGAGATGAGAATGAATTTTAAAATACAATTTTTTTCTTTTTGTGGGTCATAACAATAATAATGATGTATAATGGGATTTCTGTTCTGACTACATAGAGGAATTGGTTATTTGTACACCAACTTCTTGATTGTTAACTTAAAAGCGATAATTTTTGAAATATTCAAATAAAGGTTGGATAAAATGAAAAATTAGAAAATTTATTGTCAAGTTGTGTTTTAACTTTAATTTTGAAATAAACTCATTAATTATTAATGTTAATGGAAGAACTGAGATTAGTGAAAGTTTATGAAACTTTATTTAGTGTTACTTTATTTATTGGTATGTATATGAATCTAATTGTGACTCGTTGTTAGAAAATTTATTATATTTGTTAAGGACTTGAAATATTGAGCGGGTCCTTAAAATTAATTATTTGATTAATCACAATTATCTAATTTATAATAAAAATAATAAATCATTTTTTTTTAATTAAATTTTCATTATCGGTGTGAAATTTCTGTCTTTTTCCATAAAATCCTATACTATGGTCTTAGAATATATTGTTGCTGATTGATATTCTATTAATCAACTTTGAAATTTACCATACAAATTTTAGAAGTTCCCAACTATTTTTCTCTGAAATATTTGATAAACTTCTAGGTAAATGTAGTGTGTACTATTCTAAGAGCACACCGAAAAATTAAAAATAATTTCATTTTGGACAATTAAATAAATTTTTAATATGAAATAAAAATAAACTAATTTAGTATGTTGAAAACTGTAACATTTTTTTTTGAAACATGAAAAAACAAGGAACCTGGAAGCGATTTTTTCGCGGAATTCAATTTAAAACCCTATTAATTTGGTTAATTTAAAACACTTTTTAAATTTCTTAAACAAGATTTAATTTTCTTATTCCGTTTAAGATTCCAAATTTGACAAATATTTCCAACTAATTAAAATTTGTGTGATTCCGTCATTTTGAAAATGCTTGTATAAAAAGACACGTGTTTTTGTCATTTATGAAAACTTTTTTATTATGAAATCTGTACCTTAAAGTCATCTCCTCCTCATCCGGATTATTAAAGTTTTCAAATAATATTAAAAATTTTCAGAATTTGCCATACAGACAATCTGAAAACAAAATATTTATTGTAATTCTTTTAAGTATAATAAGCAGAAAACAAAGAAAAATTTTTGTAAAATGAGGACATAAGTAAAAAACTGAAAGAAAATTTTTAAAGTTTCTTGAACTTGTGTAGCAAAATAACATTTCATTTGAAAATTAGGTTCCAGGGTAATTTTGAACGTAATTTAGTTAATAAGAATCAAAAAATCATTTTGAAATAAAAAAAGACTACATGACAATTCACAAACAAGAGTACGGAATACAATGAAAGCCCCGATACTCAACTATTAAATACTCAACGACTAAAGAACATAAAACTGGAAATATTGAAATTTTAAATGGCGACTCGCATTAACTTTTTTTTACACCTAAAAAATCATACCAAAAAACTATAAAGTTGCTCTTTTCTAATAAAAATTTTAAATAGAAAGAATTTAATTCTCACCGATTGCAATAAATTGCTGTTTATAACACTTATACCTATTTTACATTTTAACCTTCTCTTCTTCTATTTTTTGTTTTTACGAATATTTTGAATCCTTTATTATGTACATATTTTTATATATCATAAAATTCTCTTTTATATACACGCATTCCTGTATTTTTATACACAGGCATTCAATGTTTTATTAGGGTATTTTTGCAATTCTAAAATAAAAAAAAAATCTATTCATAAATTTTTATCACAATTTATACTTCATGGACAATTTGATTTTCATGGTCTATTGCTTTTCCAAAGTAATATTTTTAAAATTCTATACTTTTTTTATTCTCATAGTTGAGATTCTATATCCTATTTTGTAATAAAAACTTGTTTATAGCTTTTAATAAAATTGTTTAGTACAAAAAAAAAAAAAATCTTTCAAAAAGGATTTGTAAGAAAAATATCAGTGTTTATTTTATATTGCATAAAACTAGGATGAATATTTTTTTTATTCAGATAATAATTTGTTTACCATATTCCAAAATAAAAGGTATTTTTCAAAATATGATTTAGGATACAAGGAAAAAGTAGTTGTATATCATAAATTATGTTATCCCAAGCATAATTTATGGGATGATTTTGAGTGGATTTTGATGATGATCAGGTAATGCAATAAAATAGCAAACAGTAAAGGTTTGATACAAGGTTTGACACATAAAGATGACACAAAATAAGACACTTAATATTGAAATTAAGTTAAGTGTAAAGAAAAAAGTATAGAGTTTTGGGAAATTTAAGCTAAAATCTGTAATTTGTGCTACAATCTTGTAGCCTGTAGAATTGTAATTGATTCCATTTAAAAAATAAATTACATTTTTTACTTTTTTGTACTTTGATATGAGAGTTTTCCATGACTACATGAAAATCTTTGTTAGAAACCGATTTCTTTAGAACACATATTTTCCACCTTCCATATCCTGCCACTTTATAGCTGTTAGCGATTATAATATCATAACCTATAAAAACTTTGGCAACCTAGAAAGACAAGCACTTACTTCTACTAACAAACTCAGATTAACCATTACCATTAACATGTTTTTTTGTACCTTCAGTGTGTACCGCTGATTGATTTCGCCCACGTTTATAAAAAACCACCAAATTGTCTAAACAATTACTACTCCTTTTTCCGTAAGTTATACAAGTTTTTACGACACATTATGTTAAATGAAATCAAATCTTACAATCAATTAAAGTACAAAATTTTCCAAAATATTTGCATCCGAATCTTGAATTTTAACAATAAATCTTTTAAACCACAATAACATAACCTCATTTTGACTTGAACATTCAATCAACATGTAAAATATGTGTAACAAATAATTTGTTTTAACATAATTCGACTCGTTCTTATATATTACAAGTATATGTGTGTTTGTACTACAGAATATTTTAATAAGAAAATTGTTATCGCTAGTAAAAATCAAATATAAACCAGAAAATCCTTAAAGATTTACCACACTTATATCCTTAAAAATTTATCAAATACACAACATTTTAATGCATAGAATTTGTTATACAGAATTTGTTATACATATATATTATATAGAAACAATAGATAACTAAAATAAAAAATAAAAAATTTTTTTATTCGACATTTTGAAATTTGTTGTCTTTATTATATAAAATTGTATGTATTTTGTTACATACACCACGTGTGCCTATATATTATTACAATCATATTACATACATTCATACATGTACAATTTTTGTCTCAATTGAATGAACGGAAGGCGTCATGAAATGTGATTGATGTTGAAGTCAATATTTTTTTTTTTGTTATTTCAATATCAAATTGTTCGAATTTTACTTTGAATACTAAAAGTAATTCTACAATGTTGATTTGAGTTGAGTTATAAGACCATATTATTAAAGTTGAAATGGCAGTATGGGAAAATTTAAATTTGACACATTTTTTGTGTATACAAACGTCTGTTAAAGAATGTATAAATGAAGAAATCTTCGTAGAATTTAAATACTGGGAAAATTGAATTTTTCTTTTTCAGAATACAATTGATTTGAGAAAATAATGCAAAAAAAAATCAGTCTCAAAGTAAAGATAAGATTGTTGCCATTCAAAACATGAATTATTCAATCAACTTGCTATTGACAGAAAGCCTAAAGCCATTTTCAGTAAATTTAAAAAATTGTAAGTTTTCATTAGACTGGGTTATTTTCAAAATGAGAAGGAATTTCTGTATTTTAAGACAATTCATAATTTTGTGGCTGGTTGTGGTAGCAAGTGCTTTCAAGACTGAGTGATACTTTCAATCAATGATACTTTCCCTTATGCAGCCTGGAAAGGTCTTTTTTCAACGCCTGACAAATTTGCCATTTCTATGTCTTAAATGTAGTACAATATTTGCTTTGCTTAAGATAATTTAAACCCTTGATTTAACTTTAATTTTGCCTTTGGAACTGAAGATCAATTTCAAATTTTCTATTCGTTGTAATTAATACCATCATTATAGCTCGAACCTCCATTTAATTTAAATTTCCACCAAAAGTGTTGAATTTAGTAGTCCCCATATTTAAAATAAAATATTTCCTCATTGTTATTTTGAATATATTTCCATATGACGAACTTAATTTTTTTCATATGTATGGTCTTATGGGAAAAGACATCATAGAAAATCCTAAAAAAAAAAAAAGTAGATTTATTATGCAAAACATGTAGGTGATTTACTGTTATCAAGGCTTATTATTAAAATATAAAAGCTTTAAAAAAGATTTTATTAAAACTATTAAGTTAATGCCAAAAAGCATTAAAACTGATTGCTTTAATTTTACATCTCCTAGATTTAAATCGCATATTTATAAAATAAAATGGTGTTTTCGGGAGAAAAAACCTTATACAAACGTTATTGTCTTATTTCAATTGAATTTCTTGTGATTTGTAAGAAAATTATTGAAGAAACTTCTAGATAAAATTAAAACACTTACCATGAAAACTCCTATTACTAACTGGGCCCAAGAGAAGTCTGATAAACAGTTTTTACTTTTTCGAAATAGTTCACTATTAAAAAATTATTTTTTTTTTAACTTATTTCTAAATTTTAACTGGAGAATGAAAATTTCAATAAAAACCAACTACAAATTGAAATTCTAGATGAGAACAGCCAAAATGTTAAATTTTAAAAGCATTCACAATGAACTTTTTAAAATTTAAAAGCATTTTTAGCAACATTGTATACAAACATATTAATATGTATATAAGTAAAATATGCGTTTATTTAAAACTATTTTCAATTCAAATGAATAGAACGAGAAACAAATAAATCTGCGTTACTTTAAATAAATCAAGGATATTTTCTATAATAAAAAGAAAAAAATATGTATAAAAAATATGAATATCCTTCAAAATATTTACTTACAAACCTACATTGTGTGAAGTGAAAAAAATGTATTTTTATATAAGAGGGGAAGAAATTAGAAAATCGGAAGTGCTGTGTTCGATAAGTGTTTTTCATATGCTGTATACAATTCGTATTAAGCGCACTGAACATCGAATTGTAATTGTGACATTGGTTTCCCCATTTTAATGGTGTTGCACTAAAGGTTTCACTATGTTGTAAACAATAGTTTTAATCATTGCTTGTTCAAACGTAATTGATATTGAAAATACAACACAGAATTGTATGATAAGTATAAGTACAAAGGTTAGTTATGAGTTGCTACGAAAAATTTAATGAAATCTGAAAAAATTTTTAATGTATTTTTTATTAAATTGCAACAAATATTTATTTACTAAGAAAGAGTTAAAAATTTATTAATTATGTAGCAAAATATTTAAAAAAAGAAATTGAAAGACGATCTGTCATTTGTTCTGTTCAAGAAATTTGTTCAGATAGGATTGATAGTATCATACTTATAATATTCAATAAAACCTATTCTGAAATTTACACTATCAATTTACAATTTTTACAACATAAATTTAGTGCTAACATGCCTAAACTTATCGAAGACGGTCATTAAATCGAGCCCGATATCAAACATGCCTTATGAAACTTATTCATTCAAACATGCTGCAATACTTGTAATGATGTTCTATCGAACTTTTATGGTTTTTTGGAGAGAAAATTGCTCAATTTTTTTTTGTAATTTTAATCTCGAAAAAAAAGTTGACATTCTTTAATGTCAAAAAAACATACGATAGAAAATCTAGTACAATTTTGCGTTATAATAAAACGAGCAAAGAATTTGATTTTTAAAAAAATTACCGAATTACAATAAAAAATTCAAATATTTTTTTTTACTTTGTATACAAGATTAAAAAAAATTGTCCCGCATTTTACTGGCATTACTTTTGTTTTATTTGAAACACAAAAATTTATACCAACTTTACATACATACATAAGCAAGTACTCATTTTTAATTTAATAAATTTTTTAATTTTTTTTTCGAATGGTGGTGAATTTTTTTTCATGTTTCTAAAATTTATTTCTTCTATTTTGAAAACGCCATATAGGATATTATGCAGATCATCTATCAATGGGACATGAAATACGTGGTAATGCAACGGTTCGTGTTAAAAATGAATCAAGAGGTTTCCATTTAAATAATTTATCATATGTTGGTCCAATTGTTATGGGTTTTGGTGGTTTTATTATTGTTGCTGCATGTGTTATGACATTTGAGGCACGTGATTCAGCTGCAAAAGTAGTACCAGCACGTTTTAAAATTTCAACAAGCAGTCGATCAAATATACGTAGTAATTCAAGTAGTGGTGCATCAAATCGACGTGCCAATGGTAAGTTTTTCATATTTTATAAATAGAACGAACACAAATGTTTCATGTTACAAGTATGAAATTATGAGTTTTTGGCGTAAATTTCTTTAATTCATATAAGTATGTATGTTTGTTTATTAGATTAATAATACACTTGCATAAATGTCTAAAATACATAGAAAATTAATTATTTTATTGCAAAGATGTGACTTTAAAATGAAATTTTGTACCTTAAACACAAGGTTTATATTAAAAAATTGCAGAGCTTATTACTTAAATACAAAAATTCTTTACAATATTAAATTATTATTTCGTTGTGCAAGGAATATGTAAAATTTTTCTAAATTTAAAATGTAGAAAATTCTTTTGGTATTTTGATTTTATTTTTTTTTTTCAACATTTCAGTAAAAAATTTGTACATGCACATAGAAAGAATTTTCAAAATCAAGATTTTCTTGCATACACATATACACTATGGTTTGATACAATGAACTTGATCGATAGAATTGCATGGTTTTACAAAATGGGTCCATAAATCTGGTGAATCAGCTCTAAATTTAAACTAGTAATTTTGTTATGTGATCTCACTGAATCCCAAAAAGATTCATTTCAATTTTTTTTACACTATTTTATTAACGTTATTACACTATTTTTGTTGGAGCAAGCCACTTCTCAGAAAAGCTCGAGTAACTTGAGTTAAATTAAAGTTGAATATATTTAATATTGTCAACAAGTAGAATGTTTCCAGCTGTTTATTTAAATTGTAACTGTTTTGAACTTAATGTAAACGGCCTGCTTTCTTCTCCTAAGATTAGGTTTCTTAATACTAACACTATCTGTTTGACAATTGCAGCATAGTATTCAATAATACTTATCAATTCTTTTCAATAATATTAAATATTTTTCGATCTCTATTCTACAAAAGAAAAAAAAAGAGAACATAAATTGGACAATTTTTCTATTTGCATTTTTCTATTTTTTTCCTTCTACTGTCACAAAAGACATAAAACGTAAAACAGAAAAAAGAATGAAGTGTTATGGATGGATGACTGTCAATTTTTTCAATATTCTTTCTGTCATGCTTTTGTTGTTCCCTATTTTACTTCTTATGTCCTGTTTCACATAATTTAAAATCTAAACGATGAACAAAGCTTTCATTCCTTTGTTATTAAGTTTTGGAACATTTTTTTTCCAATAATTTTCTACAAAAAAAAAAGGGTAAAAATAGAAAACTTTTTTTTTTTAGTTTTCTGGAGAAAATTGGATTATAAACATGAAAATTGATGCTATCAATAGCGTTAAGAGAATGTAAAAATTTTTTGTAAAAGTGTGTGTATGTGTTTTTATAAAACTTTGAAATCTGTGCAATATTGAAAATAAAAATATGGAATAAAGCATTTTTTATTGGCTTTAAAAAATCAGAAAATTATTTGAATGTTAGTGGTCATTACAAAACTTACCTGATAAAATAAGGTCCAGATAAGTTTCTTCTGGTTAGCAGAATTCATTTCATAGCTTTAAAATTTAAAGTTTAAATTAATAAGTTTCGAATTGGTTTCCATATGATTACATTACTAAAAAAAAATTTTTAAGAATGTTGCTCCATTAGAAAAAATTTTGGTTTTTTGTGGTAGAAAAATGTTCTAAAAAAGAAATTGTCATATATTTTGAAATGTCAGTTGAAACTTTTCTCTTTATAATTTTAATCTTTGTGGCTTTGTAAACTTAATTTTTGTGTATTATATCCGCATTTTTACACAAATTTAATGACATTCTTAAAGTAAAAATAAAGCAACAGCTATTTGCCGCGCCGAGAGGTCAAAATTCATATAGAATATACATATGTATGTATATAAATGGGACTGACGGCGGTAAAATAGCCTAAAATTTTATTTTACCGGCCATAATTTTTTTAAACGTCATATTAAATATGTAGTTAATTTTGCTGTTCCGCTGTTTTATGTTAACACGGAAACCGTTCGCCGGTTCATTCTCTGCTTTTGTTGTGTTTTTTCCGCTTTACCTGTCATCATTATTGTTTGTTTTGGACACACAAAATTGTAATGAAAATTTTACAAGATTTTATTGGAAAAAAAAAATACAATCAATCAATTCAAATTCTTTGACAAAACTTCAATTCCAAATGTTTTATAAAATAAATTTTCAATTTTATTAAATTTTTAAAGCTAAAATTCTATTTATAATTTTTTTTCATACTGCACGCAATTTTCGTTTGCAAATGGCTTAAAATTTAATTTTACCATATACACAAAACAAATGTGCACATACATATACATATATGTGCATATTATGTGTAGGTATTATGCACCAAGCAACTAGATGGGATCATCATTTAGGTGTATTTAGAACATCACCAGCTGAACCACCAGCACCAGCACAACCATTAGATAGACAAGCTTTAACGGCTGCTTTAATACATTTTTCAAAAACACTAGGGTAAGTAAAAAAAATTGTTTTGTTTTCAGTATTTTAAATTTTAAATTTCAAATTTCAATGAATAATAAAACACAAAAAAAATGATTTTCCTTTGTAAAATATTTTCATTGAAAATATTCCAACTTTAAATTTAATTTAAAATCACGTCTAAGAAATGAATTTCAATTTTCAATTGTAGGAAAAATGGAAGAGTGGAGAATTCCAAATACCTGATTTTGAGAAATTTACATTTGATTTTTTTTTATTTTTTTTTAAATTTATGAGATTTATAAGAATACATAAGAGATGAGTTGCAAAAGTACGAATGAGATTCAATATATTTTGAAATTTGTTGAAAAACGCCTAAGAATTTTATAAAATTTAAGAGTAAATTTTGAACAGAATCCAACTTAGATTACAAAATTGGATTATAGTACTTTCTTGAACAGAAATTTGAAGAACTAACAATTCTTGATTTAGAGAAGTGCCGATGCTGACAGTTGAGTATGTACAAACATTTTTTTAAAATTTTCGCAATCCCTCCGTATTTTTACATAATTTATGTATAAATACAATAACAACAATCCATATGTGTTAAATATTAACAAGAGGGTTCCTTATTAAAATTTCATTGATTTCTTGTAGGTCAAAATATTTTTTGCCATTATTTATTTAGTGTTTTATTACATTATATAAATATACAAATAAATGAATAGAAGACGACCTTATAAATTATTATAAGGCATTCAGCAAATAATTCTAAATATATAAATCTGGAAATACACGTACATACTCGTAATATATTTACGTATATATAAATATTCGCATCCTGTTCCTCTCATATTTCTTTTATTAACGTTTGTTGCCTTGTTGTCTAACAATTGTTCAACATTTTATTTATTGATCCCATAAGGATATTAAAGGGAAAATTATTTTCATTTTCCTTTTTTTTTTTTCATGGAAAAATATAAAAAATATTGTGTAGGTACATATGTAGGTATAAAAAAAATTCGAAAAGGTATTGAGAGAAAATTTCAAATTTCATTTTATTATAAGGGAAAAAAAAACAAAATAGCAGGAAAGGTGAAAATAATAATAGCGATTTGAAAAAGAGAGGAAAAACTCAACAAGTTGCAAATTTATAACGTTGAACATATGTTAAAATTTCAAGTTTATCTTTGTATATACCTGTGTGTATTTATAAGTTATTTTCATATAGATATAGAACATATGATTTAGTAGTTTCAATTACATAATGATAAGAGGAAATCGATTAACCAATTTGAAATGAAATAGTGATGATATTGAAAGTGTTGCTGTGAGGGAGTGAAGAGAATACCTCATGAGCCCACTCACATTTTTATAAAATTTTAATTAAAATCCTTTGTGTAGGTGTAAATCTTTGAATACACTTTCTCGTTAAACGAGAAGAGATAGAGGTTTTTTAAATTTCGAAAATTTAACTAAGAGGGACATAACTTTTTGTAATATGAAAAATTCATGACAATTGTTTGCGAAGTTTTATTAAATTACATCTAGCGATTTCAAATTGAAATCAGAGCTTTTATATTTTAGGATATCTTAAGGCAATATTTTAGATTTTCGATTCAAATATGCTTAGATGCTTTTATTTTTTAAAATGTTCGCTGCCACACAGAATTGATTATTCAATTTTTCCTCATATACTGATAACAAAAATAATTTAAATTTTCATGAAAACCCAAAATAAAGTTTTACTATTCTGAAAAATTAAATTTTATTTATTATACATCAACATCCTTCCTCAAGTTTACCTTTTTTTTATGATTTTAATTTAAAATTTTTATGTTTTAAAATGAATAACATGCTCAAAATTAAAACTTTTTTTTAAAATATTTTATGACCAAGTTGCGAATTTTGGAAATTAAGTAATTTTCTTTTTTACGATCAATTTTTCTAAATTAATTTAAAGCGGATTACATTTATGGCCTGAAACAGTTCATCAAAATTTTGTTATAGCTATGAATTTGTTTTACAATTCCGTTTTGTTTTAATAAAATAATCGAAGAAAATTTTTAGTGCAAATGAGATCACCATAAATAAATATAGAAAAAGAATAATATTTTTGTTAAAAATCAGATTTTTGCGTCACCATTTACCACTCTTAATATTAAAACTTTTACCAGCTTTTCGATATTCATCTTATAAGACTTTTCTAATAAATTATAACAATTTTAAATTTATTAATTTCTCTTTCTAGGAATTCTCCCCGTCAATCACCAAAAACACGACGTTTTTCACTTAGTGGTTCCGTGCCAAATTTATCCTCAGCATTAACAAGTAATCGATCGAGTATTAATTCAGCTCAATTATCGCCATTATATCGTAGACAAATAATAAATAATACAAATTCGAATAGTTTAACAACAAAACAAATATTATATCAGCAATATCAACAACAATTATTACAACAATATCAACAACAATTACAAAACCATCAACATCATCATCATCATCATAAATCTAAACATCATAATCATCATCATAAACAACAACATCATTATAATGATGAAATCATTAATGATGATTATGGTAATAGGGAAGCTGGCAGGATTGGTAATGCTATTGGTGATAGCAATATTATTTGTTCAGATATAAATAAAACAAATGATAATGATAAATCTTCAAATAAAGTTGCTGGTAATGGTAATAGTTGTAGTAACAATAAAAAAAATCGATCAAATAGCTCTTTAGTAAATAATAGTGAACGCCCTTTTTCAAAAACACGTTCACAACGTACCAGTACAAGTTTAATAAATCGTTCATCAAGAAATACTGACTTTACTAGTGGTTCACTGTTACATCCGGGGAAATTACATCAAATGCATCGTCATGCAATGTCAGTTGATGAATCTGGACCATATTGTAATACATCCGATATTGATGATTCATCTTTAATGTCAATAATAATGTTAGATAGTGGTCATGAAAAACGTATAAAAGATCGTTATCGTAGATCGGATACATCAAAACGTCATATACTATCAAGACAGAAACCAATTGAAAAAGAAGAACAACATCAGCAACATTTACAACAGCATAATATGATAGTTGCATCTAGATATGAAGAGAGACGGTAAAACCAATAATTTTTTCATTCGGAAAGTTTTTATTTAAAATTTTTTATATATTTTTATTTTTAATAGACGAAGTTCTACAACATCAGATGCATCGAATGCATCACGTTATTATCGTGCATCATCAGCAACCAGTCGTACAAATAGTATAGATTCACGAAGTATACAAGTTGAATTACATAGCCCAGAAAAACATTATCAACAACAACAATATTATAATCAAAATAGTAGAGCAAGTCCACGTTCACCACGTCGACAATCCTCTGGATCATCAATAGAACGGGAAATTAGGTATTATTTTATAGACTAATATGCATTATTCTATATTATAGACCATAAAATTTCAAATTCAAAAAATTTTAAACTGAATATGGAAACTAGTTGAAGGAAATTGGTAGTTAAGAATTAGTGGTTAGGATAATATTAATGTTCTTCTTATTTTCACTTTTGTTAATTTAAAAACACCTAACTCAAATGAATTAATACTGTTTTTAAAAACCTTATGGTGAACGCAATTAAAATATTTTTTATTGAATTTATGCACATTGCATTTAATTTGGAACTCATATTGTTTCATAATAAATTATTAAAGAAACTGAGAAGCGGATGGTAAATTTCGTGTTTCCGCCTGTATTTAATACCATCCAATAATTTTATTGCTGATAAATACACAACTTAAACAAATAGTGGTATAAAGTGGTATTGGAAAAATATTAAATTTCCTCAATATACTTGAATTTATTGAAAATTTATTGGGGATTAGAATTTTCAATATTTAATGAATTTTTAATACTTTTCAAATAATCGCTATCTCATTCATTTTGAATTTCAATGCGTGAAAATTAAATAAAATATTCGGAAATATTGTTTAAGTCCATATACAATTAAAACATTTATGGAATATCCAATTTGTGAAATGTAAATAATATACTTGCAAATATTCTCACTATTTTATTTGTAAATAAAAATTTTAATTACATTTTATCATTTACCATTGGAATATTATCCTACGCTTAATTAGTGTATTTAATGATTTTATGGAGATAAATGGAAGTACGAGTTATTAGGTTATTAAAAAACGTGTCATTACCACTATGGAAATCATTATGGAACAATATTATTTATTACCAACATGCAATAGGGTCTTTGAAAGCAGAGAAATGCGTTGTAGTGTAAGATCTAATTTAATTATTTCTTGCATAATAATCGAAAACTTTGATTGAAAAGAAAAACTAACTACCTTTCTTCAAATTTTGCAAAAATAAATTATTGCAAAACTTAGAATCAATTCATTTTTATGTTATAGACCTACACTAAATTTATATGCTCTTAACTCTTGAGCTCAATTTAATTTAACTTTTCTTTATAATAAAATATAAAAAATTAATGAAATTATTCTAAAAGTTTTAGAAAAATAAAAAGTCTTCTTTATTAAAGAAAAATCTGCAACATTTCTCGAATAAATAATTATAAATACGCATACATACATACATATTTGTATAACAAAATTTTTCGAATATTTGTATATGTTTATATAGAAAAATGTACATCGGTTCCAAAAGAGATAAAGTAAAAGGGTATTCTTCTATTAAAAGGATCAAAACAAGTAAACCGAAAAGAAAATTCTTTTAAAAGTATTCAAGTAAATTAGAACGTATGTTTGTATAGGTGTATATATAGGTGTATAAAATGTTCTAGTAAAAAAAAAGAAAATGTACAACTTATTTTATTGGTTTTTGTACAAAATCCTTTATATAAAATCCTTTTGAAAACAATATCAATAATACAAGAACCAAAGTAGGCAAGTAAAAGTTATTAAAAGTTTAAATAAAAGAAATGTTTTCTATTTTAAAGTCAAAGAAACGGTGTGTGTGAATTAAAGATTAATTTGATTCTATTACTCAATTATTCATATTTGTTACAGGTGCTGTGTAGTCTATCACAATATTTTGTTTAAATATTGCCAAGAAAGTTTTCAGTTGTACTTTTTCAAAGGTCGAAACTGTAGCCTGCAATCTATGTATATAAAAAATTTGTTGTTAAATATACAAGATTCAGATTTAGATTACAGCAATCAGAAACCTACAAATTATGACATCAATTCTTTGACTTGAACATCCTAATTTCGATCAACTTGTTGGCTCTAAATCCGCAGACCTCTGTTAGAGCACAATTTCATTTTGAATTAAAATTAAAATAAATTTAAATATTTTAAGAATTAGGCAACATTTTCAAAATTCATTCAACACTAGCCGAATATTTTTCGCTCTGATTGAAATATAATACGAAGCGACGGAATTTCTTTGATGTCATCGAATTCAAATTAAGTAAATTCTATTTTTTCACCGTGATACAAGAAGTGCTATCGTAGAAGAAAATGATTTACTTTTAATTGACTCATTCATTTTTTTGAATCAGAAATATTTTTTTAATATAAATTTTCATGAATTTAAATTTTATTTTCATTTAAAAACAAAATTCGAAGAGCTACAACTAAAAAAAAAAATACCAATCTCGTATTATTTGAAATCTTTATTATTTTATTTATTTTTTTAAAAATGATTTTAGCAAAAGTTTTATTCCATTAATTGGATTTTATTTCGATATATTGTGTAAAATAATATTAATTAAAATAGTATAGTCTGATAAAAACATGAAAAATCACCTACACCATACATGTACGTGGGGTGTAGACTACCATTAATGGTAAATATTCACAGTTAGTGTAATGAAAAGAATGTGAACGTGAATAATAAATGAAATATCATAAATATATCAGATTGAGTTCGCACCAAATTTATAATATTTAAAATATTTTCCATATAGTTTTCATTATTTTTCATATGGCTGCGGCAGTTTTGGGATAGTAAACTGAAAATAAACGATATGAAAAACAAAAATAAATCAATTAATTTGTTTTTTTCCGATAATCGAACTCAATTGAATTGAATTTCGAATTTTTATAATTCCTTTTTTTTTCATAAAGAAATACTCGTATATGTGTTTATTGAGTGTCTATTCTTTATACAATATAAACTAATGTATGTATACTAACGCATATAATATAAAGAATAGACTTTTAAAGTAGAAAAATAAATGAATGACTTTTTTTACCTTTGATATGAGTGATACAAGAAATTTTTTTTTTGCAAAGTAAACCCTACAGTTTTGTAAATTTATAAAAACCAATTTACAAAATTGGAAATTGTATTTTCCATCCTCTTTTTTATAGTTGAATTTGCTGATATTCCATTGAAACTTTCATTTTGCTTTGTAAGTTTTTTACTGAGAAACGACAAAATAATTAAAAGTAAGAAGAAATTTAAAAAATCGGTTTCTTTAATGTAAAAGAATAGCTTAGTTACACGTGTAACATACAATAAATTTTGTAATATAAGAACTTTTCATGTATGAATTTCATATTCTACAATATCATTTGAAAAATTCATTGAAAATTCAAAGAAAATTTATTTTAAATTAATTACTATGTATGTACTTATATGAAATAATTTTGAAATTATGATTTTCTGCTAAAATTGCATTTATAATTAGGACTGCAGAATTCGGAATCAAGCAGTAATCAAAGTAAAGCAATCAAAATCAAATATTTATGATAGAAGAGAAGCTACTTCGAAGCTTTTCAGTTATTCGATTTGAAGTCTTAGTCAAAAATTTTAAATATTTCTCTTTCATAATTTGGTTGAGGTCAGAATAGAATTTAAAATTTAAAGAAAAAAGACAAAATTCGGGACCGGCAACTCTGCAACTTTATTTATAATAAAAAGCTAATTTTGTTAACATTTTATTTTTGGCAGCAAAATTTTTTTTATATTTAATTTTCAATTATGATCTAGATCTAAATTAAAATTGAAAGGAAGAAGAAGAAGAAAACAAAATTCTCTTAAGAAAACTGAATATGAACAAAGCCATTCAACACTTAAAATAATTTTTTTAAAGTTAAATTAGAATTTCGTCTCATATACTTCATGCCTAATTTTGTCGTTTTAATTTTGGCATTTTGTTAAATGCATTATAAGAGATTTGTAAAATAAAAAAAATTATTACGGAATAAGATTGCTAGATATCAGAAACCCTACATTTTATTCAACATTTTTTCTGCTTCCTTCTTCCTTATTTTCATTGTTCTTTTAAAAATAATTTTTATTCTGTTACTTAGGAATAATTTTCGTCTAACAAAATAAACTTTTTTTTTTTCAATACGTATGGCCGGTGGGGAAGGGAACCCTGCTACGTGTGTATATTCAAAATTGCAATAATTTTCTTTTCTTAAGATTCTTGTAAAATTTTATTGTCATTTTATTTGAGAGAAAAATGAAAAACTTTTCCTCTTTCTTTTGTTGCTGCAACTTTCCTTTTTTAAAAGTTTTATATTTTTTTTTTTTTGTAAAATATAGAGGAATATGCGACCTAAATAAATTTATGAGTTTGTTTCTTATCATATTATGTAATTATGACATGAAGTGTAAATTGTACGAAGAAAATTGCTTTCTACTCTCTTTGAAAAAAAAAATAAAAATATGACAATTTTAAATGTTTTTTTCAATTTGCTCTTATTTTTTTTAAGATGAGTTCATTCACTCTCCTCTCTTTATATTAAAATAATAATACGAGCTCATTTTTATATTAAATTGCTGTTATTTATATAAAACATGTATGGCAATACTATGGCTACAAAATATTTAAGGCAATTGACAGTCATCAAATAATTTTCAATTATAATAAAAATCGCAATAATTTACGTTTAAATTTAACTCAATAAAACTTTTTAAGGCTGTTAACAATTTTCTAAAAATTCAAATACAAAAAATGTTTTGTTAAATATAAGAACCCGGGTAAAACAGCTGAACATCTACAATAAAGTAAATAGATTGAGTTTCGAACAATTAAAAAAAAAAAATTAATAAAAAAATTTTTAGACGATTTTTCGAAAAATCAGTTCAGAAATTGTTTTATACAATTTCTTATAAGAAAACTCCTTTTGTAGCGAACAAGCATAAATTTAAATTTCAACAAGCATAATTTTTTTTTCAACTTTTATTAAATTTTCATTTCTTATTTCAAAACTCAGTCTTATTCTTAACTTTTCCAAAAAAAAATTTAAAGTTTTACATAAAGAGAAAACTTCTAAATTTCGAGATCGACAGCACATACAGCACTCATTATAAGAGAAAGGGAGAAAGAGAAATGTTAAAATATTTTAAAGATATCATAAAAATGAATAAGATTTTCATTACGAAATTTCGTTTGACAAGTGACAACTCTAAAAAGACATTAAACTTTTACACAACTTTTTATAGGAGTCATTAAAAATAAAATTTAGCTTTCAAACAAATTAATTTTCAATTAAAATAAAAGTTTTGTAATAAAAAGTTAAAATTTTTTTATAAAAATTACAAATTATTTATATGACCCCATTTACAATTGTTATTGCAATTTGAAGATTCTTCTCATTGATATCCATTTCACTAAAGTTTATTTGTTTTGTAGAACTTTACCTATAATATCTAACTAATTGGAGCGTTTGGTTAAAAAAAAATCAATAATACTTAATTAGGAATGGAATTTTCGATTTGATTACCCAACTTTTATTAATTACTGTTCTATTACGTGGTATATTTTTTCTTGATTACAGCAAAATAAGGATATTTTTTTTAATAATTTAATAAAATACTTATTTAATATTCTATTTTAATTATTTTACAGAAGTCAAATATCAATATGCTCAGAACCATCAATTGCAATGCGTCAACTATCTGGTCAATCAAGTTTGGAACCATGTGTTTTAGAAGAAAGCCCTGAATCAGAAGATAGAGATAAAAATAATATAGAAAATAATGATAAAAATTTGAATAAATCATCAATAAAAAATAGTAAAAATAATAATATTGAATTAAATTCAATTGTAAATACCATATCAGCAAATATACAAGATGAATTACATACTCCAACACATAATAGAAGAACGACAAATAATCATAATAATAACAATAGTACCAGTAATAGCCCCATCTATTGCAATATTAAAAAACAACGTCCACAATCATTAAAAATTAAACCAAATCAAGTTCCAATTATGAAATTTAATAGCAATAATAAAAATTCTATAAAAAATAGTACAAAAACGACCACAACCACCAGAACAACAACAACAACCACAACAATTGATGAAAAACCAATAAAAAATTTAAATCCATTACAACGTAGTAATTCATCAAGGACATTTCGTTCAAAACCAAAATTGGGCAACGAATACGATACAATTAATCGTTCAGCTGAAGACAGTTCATCATTTTCTAGTTATTTCAATTATTATAATAGCACAACCAATAGAACAGGTACCGATGATGATTTTTATGATTCATTGCGTGTAATTAGTGAAAGACGAAGTAAAATTTTAAAGACTGAAAGTGAATCGAATTCACAATATAAATCAATTGAGAATAAAGAAATTAAGAATAATGAAAATAAAATGAACATAGAAAATAATAAGATCTTAATTAAGAGTGAAGAATTTAATTTAGACAAAAAACCCAATACCATTAATAATTTAGTTAGTTCTATAGAGAAAGAAAATCTGAATGCCAAAGAGACTGATGATGAAAATTTAAAAGAAAATTTTATTTTAAAGACAATAAATTTTTCAATAAATCAGCCTCAATCACAGGAAATAACAACAGATACAATGGATAAAGCAATTATAGAAATAACAACAGCAACAACACAAAAAACAATAACATTAGAAACAGAAAATTCACTTACACAACAAGAGCAATCATCATCACAATTAACAAGTGATAATTTAACAACATGTGATACAAATACAATTGAATTGTCATCAAAAAATTCAATTAAATTAAAGGATCAAAATGAATTTCAAAAAATAAGTAATAATAATAGAAATTTAAATAATTGTAAATGTAATAGTAGTAATAAATGTAATAATGGCAATAGTAATAATAATTGTAATTGTGATACTAATAATTCAAAAGATCCTTTTTTAAATAATATAAAAAATGCATCTGATATTTCAATAGAAAACGAATCGAAAGTAGAATCTAAAAATGATTTTTCAAATAAAATTAAAATTGAATGTATGCCATCAATAAATATTGTAGTACCTTTGCAACACCATAAATTAAAAGATGATAATGATGATGATGGTAATAATGATGGTATAGTAAATAATATTAAAAGTATTAAAGTTAATGATAATAATTTTATTAAAGATGCTGATGTTAATATTGATGATAATGAAAAATTAAATAAAATATGTGTGATACCATTTGATGATAACGAATGCAACATAGAAAATGATGGGAACTTATTAAAGAATGGTAATAATATTGATGATAAGGTTATATTACATGACATTAAACGTGATGATAATGATAATAATAGCGTTAGTAAAATTCAAAATGACAAAGACAGTAAAGACAGTAGAATAACGATTGAAGAAAATGTTAATTAATATAAGGATGAAAATGGAAAATTTTTTAGAAATGGATATGTGCTTAAAGCGCCAATATTTTAATTTTCTTAAGGTTTAATTCTCTCTATGGTTTTAGATTTCTTTTGAGTTATTTTGCGTTCATAGATGTGCAAGAATAAGATATTTCATTCTTGAACAAATTTTAATATGAATTATAATCTTCCGATTCAGGAATAACTCTATATAAAATATTTTAATTAAAATATTATGTATATTTTGAAGTACATTTGGAATTTTGAGTTAACTATATATTTGTAATTGACACTAAACATATTATCTACACATAAGTTTGTTTTTATAATACACACAATTTTAGTCAACATACGAGTATTCAATACAATGTTTGATTCGATTTTATATTTGAATGAGTTGTTTCATTCTTTTTTTCATAATTAAATATTTCTTATAATTTCAATTTATTGTGTTAAAAATTAATAGAAGCAAATTGTTTAATTGTTAAAATTATTACTATCAATATTATTATTAATTATGAAAAATTATTTTATTGCTGATTTCAATATTATTACAAAAATACACAATACTAACAACTATATATGTATTTCATACATTATATTAAAAACTAAATAAATCGCGTCCCATTAAAATAAAAAATTAAATTAATATTTGAAAAACAAAATGGTTAAACGTTTAAAAAAAAACAGGTATGAATTAATTTAATATAAATAATTAGGTTCTCATTATACAGTAAGGCTATTGTAGTTAGTATATTTAAGATTTTGTGAATGTATAAAATATTTTGTTAGATAACAAAACGGATTCAACCGTATGATAGATATTGTAGGAATGTATAGGGTAAATATAGGAATTGTTTCAAAGAATACAAGTTAAATGTTAGTTTGTTTTATAAAGAAAATAGCTATATACCTATTGAAAATACACAATTTAAAAAACTTGAAACACAAATATAGAAAATTAAAATAAAAAAAAATATTTTTAAATGTTTGTAAATGTCTTTGTTATGTAAAATAAAAAAAAATTATGATTTAGATGAAAAAAATTCTGTAGTAAAAATAAGAAATAATCGAAAAAAAAAATAATAAAATTATAAAAAAAAACAAGATTTATGTGCAAAAACAAATTAGGAAAAGAAATTGAAAAATTCCAAAACAAAAGTAAGAACAATGCAAGTTAACTTGTAATACTAATTATGAAAATTGATTAAACAAGAAAAAAAAATTACGAAAAAAATGAAATAAAAAATAATTGAATAAAAGAAAAATTTTAAATGTTGAATTGCCTTCGTTTCAGTACATACTACTAATTGCATATTAATCGCACACAAATTTAATTTCAAACATGTTCGATGTGAGTTAAAATCGAACATGTTCGAAATTAAATTTTATGAAATCGATTTAAATCATAATTTTCTGACTATGGACTGGTATAAAGAATCGATAACAGTTAAATACAAGTTGTCGTTTAAGATTTAAACGCAAGTCTTTAATTTGATAATGAAAACGGGAAATTAAATGAATGAATATTATAAAGTTCGCCTGGAATTCGCATAATATATGACTTAAAAATGTATGTAAACCGCTTTAGAATTATTAATTTCAAATTATTTTCTATTCCTCGTAGATGGCGTATTATGTGATTTTTAAAATACAAAAGCAAGTTATTTCTCGTAGTCTACTTCCTAACAACGCACGAGAACTTATTTATTTTCAATTTTCTAATATTTTAAAAATTTTATAATAAAATTTTTATTATGTATTTACAAAATTTTATTAAAACACAATATCAAACGAAAAGGACTAAAATTCCAAAGAAAAATTGAATATTTTTGTAAAATGATAAAAAACAAAAAAAAAAAAGCAAGAAAAGAAGAAAAATTTAAACCTTTAATCTTAAAATGACATAAAATTTGAATAAACATCATTTTACACAATTCCTCTTAAATAAAAATTGAACCAAGAAGACGAAACAAAATGGAAGTACTTATACAAATAAATAGAAACGAAAAGTTAAGAATAAAAAACAAGACAAAATGAAAAATATTTACATTTTATTTTTAGAGATATTTTATTTTTTTTATAGAAGACTTTCTTCTACCAGGCTTGTTACTCTAAATTCAGAGACGGAGGAATTAAAAAAAAAAAACAAATTTAATAATTATTGTACAAAACAAATATGGGATACATATCCTGTAGTGGGTACGAGACACCTCAAAGAGAACTTGAATGAAGAATGTGGTATTCAAACATAATTGGAGGTCAACTCCTATTTACTTTATAGGGAACTCCTGTATTCTGTGAAATCGGGTCTAGCAGTATTCGGAAAGTATTAAAAAATAAAGTGGAAGAAAAAAGGTTGGAGCTATGTAGAATGCAGCACTCAAATCTTTGGTAAGAAAAGCAGTTTTTGTGAAATTACAGCAGAAATAGTTTTGAAACAGTTGTAAGAATATCAAGAAATCATGCAAAGAATGCTGTTCAAGAATAGCATCAGTCTTTGAAAACTAAGTTTTGCGAATTACAGATTTTGTAGGTTCCGTAAGGATAAAGATAGGACTCTGACACACCTCAGTTAATTTGGAATATTGATAGATACGAGAAGAAACTGTATTCTCGATGAATATTCTACTAAACTATACTACACTTAAAATTTTATCAACAGTTTTACTGTATATAGAACCGAACCAAAGTATTGGTAATGTAAGTGAAAATTTTTAAATAAAAAATAAAATTTATTTTAGATTCAAAGACAAAGGCTACCCATAAACGGGCCTATGTTATTTTTTATTTGAACATTTCACCCGCCAACAACTCATACATTTTCTAACAATTTTCATTCATACTTTTAAGTCTTTAATATTATAAAAATATGCATATAAAAATAAAAATGATTTTTATTTCGAAATTCCTTCTGGGTATTTTTCTAGACTTGTTTTTTTTATTTGATCCTTTTTTTAATATTTTCATAGTATCTTACTAATTTTTTTTATTTTTATAGATGTAACAATTTTTTTTCTATTGTTTGTACAATACATGGGAATTAAAAAAAAAAAAAAATAGAATAAGACTTTGAATCTCTCTGCAATGAAGGACGTATTTTAGAAATAAAATGTTTATTTTTGTTATTGTTACGAATCTACGAGTTCCATATAAAAATTATCATTTTATACTTTATAACACACATAATAAGGACTTTTACTTTGTATTTAGTTGGACAGGACAACGATAATATTATTTTGTTTTTACATTATACACTTTAAAATTGTCTTCTATAAAAATTTCTTTTCGTATTTTTGCTTATTTTTCGTGGAAATTATCAAAGGAGAGGCATAACACTCTTAGAATTTTTTAAGAATATAAAAAATTCAATTTAAACTGGATTTAAAAAAAAAATATTTGTTTAAAATAAAAATTAAAATTGTTAAAATTATTTGTACATATTTAAAATGAAATTGTGGTAGCAATAAATTATTTATAATAGCAATAACTTAAATAAAATTATTTGAAATTTATTTAGAAAATATTTTAAAATAATTTAAAGAATTTAAAATCCAATTACAAAGTTTCAATTTTAATCGCAAGTAATTTAGACTTAAAAATTATCAATTAAAAATTCAATAGATAAGAAAAATTGATTCTTAGGGTAAATAGGTCAACTTACTGTTCTTATATTGAATTCTTCATGTTCAATGGTATAATTCAATAAAATTTGATTTAATTTGGAAAAACTGTAAACTGGTACTCATCTGGTATTTCCTTTTTTCTCTGTACCACATATATGCTTCTTCCTATCCCTGAATGAAGAACTCTTACCATTAATAAAATTGTTTTGGTATATAATAAGCACAGTAGCCAGGCAGACCCCATAGGGTAGCCCCCCATAGTATACAATAATGTGGGTCAAATTTAATATTACCACATTTTAGCAGTTGAAATCAAATTAATAACTTATAAAATATTTGTTTATTCAGTAATATTAAAAAAAAACCTAATAAATGAAAATATTTAACCACTTTTTTTTCGAATAACTCCGGAAAATGCAGATGAGAGGAATAAGAATTTTTAATGCAATTATGTATATACAAATATATTTATACATAATTATGTCTGCAATTATTTATTTATAAAATTTAAAATTATTAAGAAATTATAAGGGATTTTAATATAATTTAATGTAATATGAAATTAATATCCGGTTTGAGAAAAAAAAAGCGGAAACTGTTCAGAAATTCATTGAACCATATATACGATATATGTATGTATGGATGCACATACGATCAGAATTTTAAATGAAATGGGAAAATTATACAAAAAATTAAAATTAAACTATAAAAATAATTTTTATTAATTCAATAAATTTTGAAAAAATTCTTAAACTTCATTAATTTTAATTCACAAATAAAAATTTAATTCGGATGAATTAAATACATACAATTTCTAATATAAAATTTATTCACAAAATAAAAAATATTTTTCTTAGAAATCAAATACATACATATACATTTATACACATATTACGTAATCCCTATAAAAATTAATTCAAATAAAAACTATTTTTTATTTTTAAATGTTTATAAAGCACTACATTAAACCATTTAAACTACCATGTAAAATGAGATCCGATTCACTTGTGATATTCTAAAATTCTAATGAAAAAGATAAAGGAGGAATACAGAAAACATAATTTCTAATTTCTTTATGGCATTAAATTTTAAATGAACCATTGAATAAAAATAAAATTATTGTCATCGTTTTATATACCAAAATTTATTTGATAGCTCGACCTTTGTCTCAATCAAATTTAGTGTAAATGATGTATGTATGTATTAATGAAGAATAAAAAACATTAAATAAAAAATAATTGCAATATTATTATACACATTTCATAAAATATGAAATGAAATTGAAAGTAAAATACGGTATTAAAAAATTGTACAATAGATTTTTGTTACCGAATAGATGAGACGATTCTCCACTAAACAAAACTATTTATTTCAAATCCGAAGGCAATTGGATGATGAATTGCTTAGCCGAATTTAAATTAAATCATTAATTTTTAATCTAAGTTCAAGGAGTTCTTAATGTGATAACAGTTTGTAATAATTTATGGACTCCATAGGAATTCCTGTATCGATTCATTTAAGGAGAAGATTAACTATATGTTTCCACTTTCCTTTGACGGATCTTAGGAAGTATGTTAAGTAAATTTTAGTTAGTTCCGTCCGAATAGACTTCAAATACTATTATGCATTTTTACCAAATAAAATAAGTGTTAGAAAAAAAATATTAAAATTATTCCATTTTATTTTATCGACCATGATGTCATCATTAAATCAATTTCACATTATTAAATCAATTTCACCTTGCACATTCCAATATACATATGTATATGCAACAGAAATGTTTGCAAAACATTATAAATTTTATAAACTGTCATACGTTTAATTTTATATTTTCCATTTCTTTGTTTTTTCTTAATAATAATTGCGTGTACGCGATACTTTAATAAATCAGTATTTTGACAATTTTATCGCAGTATGTACATTCAACATGTGTTCCATAAAACAAATCTCCGTTTTTTAAAAGCATTTTTTTAATAATTTATGGGCTAAAAATAAAATTACTTATTGTAGTATATTTAAAATTGATTTTTGCAAAAAAAAAAATATTGATATTTAAATAAAATGGTAAAAAAAATTGAAATGAATTGTAAAATGAATCGTTTAAAAATGAACGCAATAACAAAAAAATCAATTGAAAATTATAGAAAATTTCTCGAAAATACTACGACATTGTGAATGATATTCGCCTTAGAACAAATAATCACTTGAAAACCAAGGTATTTAAAGGAAATTATTTAGTGGAATGCATACAATCTCGAATTGAATTCTTTAAACACAAAATTCTCTTAATAATTAACAAAAATCAATAATTTTTTCTATCTGGGATTCAACCATTAAGTTATTCGTTCATGTACAATATTTTAATTAATTCAAATTTATTGTGAATTAATATCGAAAAAAAAAAATGCAAATTTAATTAATTTAAACTTGAATACTTATTCAACAATTAATTTTTAATATATTTTTTTTTAATCAATATTAAAATATTTAAGAAATCAAAGCATTTATTCATAAAATAATCTTAAACTAGTTTCTAACCTTATATAATAACTTTGACTTTTTAATAACTTTAATTAATTACATATATTAGAGGATTACAAATTTTATTTTAATTTATTTTTTGTAGTAATCATGAAAGGATTGACCTTTAAACAGAAAAAGTTGGTCACGATTTGATTTGCATTAAATTTTGTTTATAACAAAACGCAATATTAAAAATTATGGTATGCAAAACAATCCTAACAACACCGTCTTAAAAATTCCTTGAGGACAAAAACAAATACAAAATTATATGTACTTATGTATAATAAATGTGCGGTATATGAAAAGTTCATAAGTTTGAAGAAAAATACAAACGTGGAAAAATGGAAAAATTTTTTTTTTTTGCAAAAATATTTTTAAAGCTTGAGGGATAGAAAAGAAAAAAAAATTTAATAAAAATATTTTAAAATAAAAACTATGTTTGAAATTTTGATATATGTAAAAAAAAATTCGCACATATGGAAAACTAATTTTAAAATTTAAAATAAAATCCTTGAACTTTAGGAAAAAAAAATTCTAACAATTTTTTTGCTGACGTGAAAAAATTAATGAAATCGTCTGTAAGATTTTGTAAAAGTAAAAATTTTAAATTCGAAAATTGTGTGTGTGTATAGTTTCGTGCTTGCCATTTTCCGCCAATTCTTTGTTGTTAAAAAATTATTTTATATACTTATATATTTTATACACAGTTCCCTTATTAAACACAATAAGAAAGTATTAATGAGTACCCTTTATAATAAAATCATGCAATCAAATGAAAAATGATTTTAAAGAGTTAAGCATTTAATCTTTTATTTTAACCCTACAGTTTATGTTGAAAAGTTATTTGCAACTGTTTACTAAACTAAATTCAATGAAAAAAATTTGATTGAACATTTTTTTGGAATAGGTACATACTTTTTGAAATCTCGGTGCATAAAACGTTAAGGTTCCCTGTAATTATTATTAAATTGGCGAAAATCTCTCGAACTTGCCATATCATTTAATTTATAACAAAAAATTTCGTTAAGATGTGACAATGTATGTATTAAGAAATACGACATAGTACAAATATTTGGGCAATTGTCACACTATACCATTAAAAACACTTGAAGACCACCCTTAACAACGGTAATAAAAAAAATTAAGACTCAATTAATTTCTCGCGTTATTAAATCAAAAAATACTACATTTGGATATTTGAATACACAAAATTATACAAAAAAATTATTATACTATACAGATTCTGTGTACAATACAATCTATAATATTATAAATCATCCAACAAGTTTGAAAGGGTTAAAATTTTATTCTAAAATATTTCTTTTATGAATGCGTTTATGCATACAATACTAAAAGTTTTTGTCATGAAAAATCTTAAAATCCAATTTTCCTATTATTATTATAGAATCATAAAGAATATAAAGGATTCATATAGAAATAAGAAGATTAAAGATGAATTCAGGAAATGTTTAAATGTGTGTGTATATATGCATTTATGCATATAATTATATTATTTACGATTGTCCTAAAAAGTATTGTATATAGATCATTTCTCTTAATTTAAAAAAAAATATACAACAATATTTAGACTTGGTCTTAAAAGCATAAATTTTTAAAACACATATTTTTCTATTACATACATATATAAATATGGGAAATATTAATAATTTGTTTGTTTGAATGTATGTTGGATTGTGATGTTGAATCTTCTCTTAAAGGAATTTGTTTCTATTTTGAAAAAATTTTTTCTTCTTGTATGAAACTACAAATAAAATATTTTTAAATATTTTTGTCTATATAGAACATGAATATTGTAGTAATATCATACATACAGATTGTTTCGCATAAGGATGATGTAAATAATTTCTGGGATGATTCTTTGATCAGCTTCCAGCAAAAAATTGTATTTATTGCGTAAAGCGCAAATATAATTGCTTTTGAGCTAAATTCTGTTAAAAAATAGGTTCCAGATATTTCCTTCAAATGAATATATACTAATAAATTCGGATTCGTGGAAGAATTACCGTTAGACACTTGTCTTAAAGATAATTGATAGATCTTTATTTCTGTTTCTACAATAATCGGAGATTCAAAATCGTGGATTTTTGATATTATTTTTCCGTCGCAAAACACCTTATCCAAAAATATATTTTACATACAGCACACATTAGATAATAGTAATATTGTGTACAAGTACATGTGCTGTGCAATTTGCATTTTATACACAGTATTATAGAGAGTGTTAGCTACTTGATTCTAAATTCAATACAAAAAGGAAAAACTTAAAAGAGAAATTTTACTGTTGTTGACATTTTCTATGTTATTAACTTATATAAAGGAAATATTTTTATTTTTTAAATTTTATTGAAAAAGACAAAATATTTGCAATATTTTTCCTCATTTAACAATAAATATTTGTAAATATGTACATATACATTTACGTATGTATGCATAAACACTCAACATTTATATTGAGAATGCATAGAAAATTTTACAGTTTAATAAAGAAATTTACTAAATTGTCATTTATTTTTATTATTAAAAAATAATTTTATGTACTTAATGCAACAATTTTTCATTATAAATTGAAGAATTTTTAATAATTTTTTGGATTTTGTAATAACAGAAAAGTTTTCTACATTTCTTGTAAAGAAAAATGTGAACACTAGATAAAAATCATAAATTCTTTATATAAATTTGAAATTTATTTCAAAATTAGTAAAGTTTCAAAACTTGAAGCTTTTAGAATTGGATATAGGTGTATCCAGTTCCGAATTCGGTTGGGAGTTCGTAATATGGATAATAGTAGAGCTCGAATACTAGAACTGCTACGAGCCCAATATCCAGTTTTCGTTCAGTTTGCGATATTTTAAGAAAAATTAGATCGAAACTAATTCGGAGCGCTGATTCCATTCGGGTTTTGCTTTTGAAATAAATAAACAACATAAATTTTTCTATTAAACAAAAAAATTGCATATTTCTATAAGGCGTAACCAGAAATATTTTACAATTTACCAGTAAAATTCTTAATTCTTTTAATATATTTCTAAACTATTAACTTTTATTTAACCTATAAGCATGATAATCTTTATTATGTACCTAACCAGAAAGATCTTGACTCCTATTATTTATTTTCTCACATTTGATACACTAAAAATTTTTTTATTCACCTTTAAAGTTCACCATACAATTTTTAAATTAATTTAATTTTCACACACTATAACCATTTTTTTTTTTTAAATGTGGTAAACCTTCTTATCTTTTCGCTTGACCTCATTTAATTTTTTTTTTTATAATTTTCTAATTCATTAATTTTTAATTCTTTAATTTTATCCTCATTCAAACCATTTAGAAATTTTTTAGTATATTTGAATGTTAACTAGTAACATAAAACTTTCGTTGAATTAAAGTGAAAAGAAATAAGAAAATTTTATATTTCATGTTGTTATCAAATACCTACATACGTACATATAAATACAAAAATTTTATAAATGAAATCCTACCAGACTTTAATTGTCACAAAAATAAAATCCTTTTACTGTACATAAAACTTTTATTTTTTATCTAACAACAAGAATAAAGAAAACAAAAATATTTAGAAATTTATTTGAAAATATCAACAAAACTTTAACATTATCTTAATAGTTTTAACATTTTAAACAATACTAAGTATTATTGCTGTTACCAAGCAGCAACATCCACTTCTCAACACTAATCATGATAGTGCTAAGAAGATATGACAATATAGGAAATGAAGCTTTAAATCCTGATAAATCAATTCAACTTCTCTACACGATTAGAATTGCAAAACAAAGTAAAAAATATTATAATCGGTCAAATTGCTTACCAACATTATATGTATTGAGATATGGGAAATGTATTTAAAAAATAATAGCTTCCATCTTAAACCAAGTATATTTAAGAAAATTTTACTACATAATTATAGAATTATTTGAATTTCATCTAAAAATGTGTGACAGAATACCAAGGCTTACGCAATTATTATCTACTATGGAATTCGAACAATTGCTTGGTCAAAACCATATTCTAATTAAAACTCAAACATCTGACTACAGATTACTTGATTAAAATTTTATGTGTTACAAATTGTATATGATCCATTACACAGCATGTATGGTATTCATTAATAAATTGGTGTTGGATAATATTTAAGAAAACTCTAAGAATACAAAACAGAATGCAAATTTTTCATGATTTCTCATTCTGAAATACAAAAGACTAAAAATTCCTGAAACATGAATTGACCATATTTTAATAAAATTTTATACTATATCCCTAAATTTTTATTTCTTGACCAAAAGTTCACCTAAAAATTCTCGCAGATTGTTCATTCAGTAAACTATACTTTCTTTATTCTATATACCAATGTGATAATCGATAGGAGCAAAATGGAACTGTATATTAAAGTAAAATAAAGATAAAGGAAAAAATAAATTGATTTTTTGTTTTTACTATAGGGGAATGTACAAGGATGTAGAAGAAGAATACATAAAATCGAATTGTCATTTTGTCTAGATTGTTAACAAAATTTTACATTCTGTTTTTATTTTACACTTTTACGTTTACTAACATTTTTCAACAGAACTTTATAAGCATATCATCTGTATAATTCTTACATTTCAATAAACATTAATACAAAAATAATTTTTTTACTGAACTTTTTAATGGAAACTGATATCTGACAATGACAGAATTTATGTACAAGATATTTTCAATTTTATGATTTCATTTTAATATTCCAAGGATAATAAACATTAAATGAATGAATATGTATATTAAAAATTAGTGAAATGGAATAATTTCCTTTAAAAAAAAACCACATTTTTAATTATTAAAGTTTTATAAAATTTGAATTACAGAATCCAAAAGAAATATGAAATATGTTCAATCATATTAAATATGTGCATGGTATGCAATGGGTTTATCAACCGGAAATTCAATTAAAGAGAATTATTTCAACAGGAGGAGTTTTGCTTGTTTTAAAGATTCGAATAATTACAATTTATGTTATAAATCTTACTCCTAGATCTCAATTACTAATTCTATAATAATGAAATTACTCTTCTCTCTATTTTAAAATTTCAGTACAATTGTACTTAGAACGATCATAAATTTACCAGACTAATTTTACTAATGTTTAATTCTATTAGACTCAACAGTGATTACAATTTATTTAAAATAATTTCAAAAATTTTGTTTTTTAATATCAAAAGCCAACTTTAAAATGGAATTGAAATCCTTACAATGGAGTTGAATTTCAAGTTACTTAATTTAATAAATTGTTAAAAATATTGTAATTCTAACTTAAAACAAATAAATTATTTAATAATTTTGCTTCTTAAAATCATAATTACAAAATTTAAATCGGCTTTTTATGCTCATTTAAAAAATTCTTTCATATTACACTTATATTCCAAACCCAAAAAATTTATTTTTAATTCAAATGAGCTAAGAAAATAGCTTTTAAAAGAGCTCACATCACAAAATATTTATAATTTTTTTTTTAAATTTCAATAAAGCGAGAAAATTCAATTAAAATTAATGTCGTGTAAAATTATATTTTAACAGTATAGAAGGATCAATAAGGATATTGCAAAATTTTGTTTTTACATATATTTTTCCTTATATTTATATTTTATATATTTTTATCTGTAATCTTAATTTTGTATCTTAGAAATACCTAAATTATGTTTGTATAGAAAACAATATTATAATTTACGAATTTTCTTCTAAATTAGCTACTATTTAATTATAATATTATAAATAATTGTTATGTTTTAATTATAGGCAATATTAAAATTTTCAAAACAAAAAATATTGTCCCAAAAATAACAACTTGATATTAAATAACAATAAATACTAAAAAATGGCATTATCCTTGAAATGTCTCTTGAATTATACCTATATTTTCTAAAATATGTGTAACAATATTATTTAATCTAACTCATTCATTCTATTTATTAGAATTTTAATAAAATTTGCTATATTTTATCGACTTAAAAAAGGATATTATTAAAATATTATAATATTCAATGACAACAAAATTATAAATGAAAAAAAGGAAATTCTGAATAATTTTTAGATTATAGTTATTAAAAATTATTTTTAACTAAATTATTATTAATTTATTTAAGCGGAATATTATATTTTTATATTATAAATTTCTGTAATCTATCATTACAGCCATTCCTAATTTTATTAATTTTGTAAATTTTTAAGTACATGCTATAAAATTTAGGCAAAAAGCAAACTATTAAAATATTCATGTTTGCATTCATTGTGATATAGTTTGAATATTTTATTATATTTAAATAATTTAATAAAATAATAGATTTACATGATACAAATTGAAAGGGAAGCTTTTCAAAATGAAATTATCCAATATCTGTACAATATAAACTAAAATTTTCATAATTGCTACTTTGCTAAACAACTGTTCTAAAAAATCAAAACTCAAATATTTTACTGGAAATTCTCAACAATTTAAAAATGAATTTAAAAACAAAAAAAAATCTCTAATTAACTTAACTTGGTTTAAGAAATTTAGCATTCAATAATGTGATAATTAATACAAATATGAAAAATGTGTGTGTCTCGCTCAAATTTTAGACCTTTTTCTTAAACAAAATATTCAATATTAATTTCTGATACAAATCTATCAAAACAAAATTTTTCTTTTTTCAAATTTATAACATTCAAAAGTGTAGTATCAAAATAACTAAAGTTTTGAAACCCATTTCAAAAGTCATCTTTGGGGAATTTAGAAAATTTTCTTAAAAATTTTAACGTAACAAACTAACAATACCAAAGAGTACACAAGTATAGAATATAAGTACATAATTTATTGTATATAATTTATAACACATTGAATAATATAATAACCTTTAAAAAATTATATGATTAGCTTTTAAATATCCTTGAACTTTTCTGAACTCATTCTCGAGCACATAATAATAAGTCATAAAAAAAATCTAAAGGATTATGAACTTGATGAACTTGGAATGGAACAAAAAACATTCGCTAAAATTGTAAGAGAAAAAAAAGTATAAAAATTGTGAATATGAAAATTCTTTTCTATACTTTTTATAGAAGATCAAATACACATATACTTTGAATTTTAACATAAATATAATTATCTTATAATATACACACACATATTGTATACAAAATATAAGTTTAAAGATATTTTAATTATAAAATTATTGTGAATCCTTTTTACATTTTATGTTTTCATCCTAGACAATGAAAATAAATCAGACGAGAAAAAAAATAGAGTTGACCTTGTCAACTCTGTGATACCCGTACGAATTTGTTATCCTATGTGCGAATAACTAATGTGCCATAACTAACTATGGTGCAGACTATGACTTTAAGTTGCCGTATTACCATATTAATTTATGCAAAGTTTCAGTACTATGTGTTTTTCAAAATACTGGTTGTGCCAAACTACTATTGATGTTGTATGGTAGCTACCAGAAAGAGCCAAGAAATTTTAGCGAATTTTATCAAGCACATCGGCCCTACTAATATATTCACTTGTGTGAAATCTCAATATCACAGCTTTTATAGTTTTTGAGATATAGTCAAATAACTTTTGAAGTTGTATGGCAGGTACCAGAAGGAGCCAAGTAATTTCAACGACTTTTATGAGACACATTGGCCCTACTAATATATTCGTTTGTGTGAAATTTCAATACCATAGCTTTAATAGTTTCTGAAATATAGTCAAATAACTTTTGAAGTTGTATGGCAGGTACCAGAAGGAGCCAAGTAATTTCAACTACTTTTATGTGACACATTGGCCCTACTAATATATTCATTTGTGTGAAATCTCAATATCACAGCTTTTATAGTTTCTGAGATATAGCCAAATAACTTTTGAAGTTGTATGGCAGGTACCAGAAGGAGCTAAGTAATTTCAACGACTTTTATGTGACACATTGGCCCTACTAATATATTCGTTTGTGTGAAATTTCAATACCATAACTTTTATAGTTTCTGAGATATAGCCAAATAAATTTTGAAGTTGTATGGCAGCTACCCGAACCGGTACCCCGATCATGTCCAATTTAAATAGGGTTCTGGCACTTACTATAATAAATCATTTGTGAAAATTTGGTGAACTTAGCTCAATTAGTTTTTGAGTTATCGTTCGGACGGACGGACGGACGGACGGACAGACGGACGGACGGACGGACGGACGGACGGACGGACGGACGGACGGACGGACGGACGGACGGACGGACGGACGGACGGACGGACGGACGGAGGGACGGAGGGACGGACGGACGGACAGACAAAGCTAAATCAACTCAGAATTTGACGCTGATCAAAAACATACACTTGAGTCTATATCTAACACCGTTATTTCTTAGCGTTACAAACGGTAAGGCAAATTTAGTATACCCTTCGAACATACGTTCGTACGGGTATAAAAAAGAGAAAAATAAAAAAAAAATTAATGGTATTTGTAAAAATTTTATGGTCTCGGTTTTTGTTTTATTCTATAATTCCGCAGACATTTCATCATTATCTATATTATAGATGGTTATAGATATTAATTTGAAGGAAAATTCATTTTCTAAATATAAATTTTTTGAAATTTTACATTCCAATTATACATTAAATATTTAATAATAATAATGATAATAGCAAAAACAAGGGTAATTATAGAAAATTTTTGTTCTATTATGGATCACATATAGTGTAATTCATATTGATACATTTTTGAGACTCAAACATTATTTTATGGAATTGTTAAATATAAAATTGAATTATTAAAGAATGCTTTGATAAAAATTTAATCTAAAACTACTTAAAGAATATTTTAACATAATTATTCAAGAAAAATTCAAAATCGAAATTCTATTTGAATGTTATTTGTACATATCAAACACCGAGTATCTGATACTCAATGGTATTTTCTAAACTTAAATCAGAAAGGATGAAATCAAAATAAATATATTTCATTTTTTTCCTTCTTACAATCTATTCGGTTTGCAAGTTTGTCTTCCTAAAAGAATATGAAAATTATTAAAATGAAAATGATTTTTTTTTTATACTTACTCAAAGTTCTATGTATTTTATATATTATACGTTTATTGTTTCAAATATAAAAGCTGCTAATTCAGTCTTCATTTCAATATCAAATGTTGAGTCTTTTGAAACAGCATTCCTCTGTAACGAAAATATAAGAGCAAATCAATAACAGAATAAATGCATAATTTTTGTATAATGACTTTAAGGTTTACATGCGCCTATTCTAAATTAAAGGCAGCAAATCTAAAATCATTAAATAATTTAGTTGAAAATTTTTAAAATATTCTTGGTTTTTAACTTAAAAACTTAAATTTTAAAAACGTTGACTTGAAATTCAAGATACCCAAGTAAAAATTTTTATTCTTTTTGAATGTGTGACCTTAGAAAGTTTCATTATTTTTTTTTTATTATTAAAAAAACATTTAAAAAAAAGTTTCTAAGTTGTACGTTCATAGGTATTTGAATTTACATAAATGTCCTTTACGTGTTCTTCTTTAATAACAAGAGCTGCGTCATTTTCTAATATCAATAATTTTCCTACTTCCTGAATTTGATATAGCATGGCTATATTTAGTTTCACAAAAAAGAAACTAAAAAAATTTTAATACGAAAAAATCTTATGATAATATTGTTTGATATGTAGTTGGTCTTAAATACTCAGGGATAAAGCTTAGATATAAAATTATAAAATTAGCTTATAATGAAAGTTAGAAACAAATATTTAGAATTAAGAAATCATCATTAATTAAGTATTTTTATGTGTTTTAGGCTAAACTCTGAAAATGCACTATATTTTCAAGAAAAAATTTAATGTAGAGCCTTCTTTAAATTATAGAAAATCAGAGTTGAAAATCTTTAAAAACATTTTCTAATTAAACTGTTCAAGATTGAGACTTTATAATGATATGACTATAATAAACGAAAAAAATGATTTATAACATTTTCATTATTTAATTCATAAGGAAATGAAAATGTCCTTGAACATATAATAGTATCAAATTTATTTCATTTTTTATTTATAAAATTTTATTTTATTCTTAACAGCTACACAAACATTTCTACAACCATTAATACTTAAATTTGTACGTGTATATATGTGTAAATCACTTGAAATTATATTTACGATTGTGTCCTTCTGGGATTGTACATTTCAAATATACAGAAATTAGAGTGTAATGATATCAAAAGTTGTCTGGACACAATATTTTAATGTTTCTTTTATACTTTATACATTCTTTTGTGTAATTTGACATTGATTTTTTATTATTTGAGTTTTTTTTTTTTGGAATTATTATTCCATTTTCTTAAATTATACTATCAAATAGCACTATATAAGTTAAATATAGAATAATTCTATGTTTAAGAACATAATTCTATTGTATATAATAAAACGTTGTATATAGTATAGAAGGACATCGCATATATAATTTTGCTAAAATCGAAGACATAAAAACATATTTCTTATTAAAATAATAATTTTTAGCCTTGTTTATGATTTCTTTACAATTTTTCTTTTACATTTTAAATGGTAGTGTTTCTTTGGTTCCCATTCAATTCCCATATTTTTTTTTTTGACATTGATATATTAGTTATTTGATAAATCATTAAATTTAATGGCTTATTGGCCAAACAAAAAATCAAGAAAAAAAGAAAGAAATTTCTTTTAGAAGAGAATTTAAAAAGGCGAAAATTTGGAACATTAAAAATATCCTTTAAAAATATTATATAATTAATTCAAATCTCCAATATTGTGAAGTTAAGTGTATTCAAAAAGGAAAATTGTGAAGAAAATTAATGTTTTTTTTTTTTTGAACCGTTCATACACGGTCATCTTGGTCACCTGCGTGCAAATTTAAAAATATTCTTTTGAAAAATAAAATTAATCTTGTAATTTTTGTGATGGCCATAAATCAATAATTACTGGTTTCAATAACTAGTAGAGCCGTAAATCTTATGTATATAGAAAGCAAAAAATTTTTTTTGGAATTTTAATTAGTATGACTTATTAAAATTTTTATTTTGATTCATCAAAAATTTCCAAATAAATTTAATATTCTAAAAAAATAATTTATTTTTAGCTCGCTTTGTATTTTATGAATAATTAAGATGGAAATCAAAAAAAATTTTTAAAATAATCGATCAAAATGAATAAATAATTTTGTATTTTAAAGAAAGATTAAAAGTCCAGTGCCTCTACTGTTATTTGAAATAGAACTTTGTTCATAATTTTTTACAATTTTTAAAGAACTTTCTAGAACAGATATTTTTTTTAAATAAAAAAATGCATATGCAACGATTCACTTATAAACAAACATGAATTTCTTATGCGAGTTTCACCTTTTCTAACTGAAGAGTCCGAGAAATAACAAAAATTTGGCGTTTTTAATAATAAAAATGATTCTTTCAACTTGAAGGTATTTCAACTTAGTTACTTCGCACAATCTTCATTTCTTGCAGTTTCATAACTTTCATATTTTCCAGCCAATAATCCTAAAATTAAATACAAATTTTAAGTACAATTTTGTCATTTTTTCGATTCTAGAAATACAATTGATGGAAGTGATCTTTCTAAATCAAAATTTTGAAAAATACATTCTTTTTGGAAATTTCAAATATCACAATCTATTTTTTTTTTTTTCAGTTTTCTTCCTCTAACTATTTGCGTATAGAACATTCCACATAATCTTTTGAATTTTATCTATTGGTACAAAAGTTGAGTTATTTATAAAAATATTTTGTCAGCACACTCAAATTTCGCTTTTACGCTTCTTCTTTTTAATATTAATTTTGAAAATTGTTTACGTAAAATATTTCGAAAACTGGTCAAAATGGGCCTTAATGTAAATCTTCAGATTAGGTAGCTGTTAATGGAAACTTTTATTCTGTATTGAGCCGTACCTAAAATGGAAAAAAAATCCGTGGTTAGCATTTTTGTTTTTCAGATTCTTTAAGTAAAATTATATTTAAGAATTCATTTAAAATTTAATTAAAACTATCTACTTGAAACTTTTTACTAAACTTTGCAATTGCTTCAGCTCTTGAAAATTTCAATTCACATTAAATTACTCTTACAGATTTTTGGAGTAATTAAAAAACAAAATGAAAATCTTTTAACACAATCTAAAGTGTCGGGAATTTTAAGATACTCTGAAAGAGTTCTGATACTATTTTTGCACCAACTTATTACATTAATCTTTAATTTAAGTCTAAATTTAAAACAAATTTATTATACTTAATCTTCTTTTAAAAAATAACAAAATAATCTAGTGCTATTATTTTTAATCCTTATTTTGAATTCTTGTACAACATCCTTTTTATATGACCTTAAAAAAAAAACTATTAAAAAAAATTTAAAAATTTCGAAAAGTTTATTGTTTTTGTACCCATTTTAATTTTAAATACTTTAATCCACCACTTGTTGCTTTCTGTAGTTCCTAACTATATACGAATAATTTTATAAAAACAATTTTCTTTTACATATAAAATAATATCCTGACAAAGAATAAAGAAAATTCTTAAAATACAAAAACAAAAAATAAAAGACACCATAAAAAACATGTTCATATGTTAAAAGAAATTCAATGTAATTATTTTGAGTTCGGAATTCATTGACATAAAACCCAATAACAAACTATTTTTTTTTTCTTTTCATATTCATGTAATTAATTAATCACACCATCCGTTTTGGTATAAAAATATATTTTCTCTTACTGCCACAACAAAGTCTCATTATCCATCTTTAATAAAATGTCCGATAATATGAACATTAATTTGATATAAAGTGCAGAGTACCTACTTGTTTGTGAAAAATAAGTTGTCAACATCGATTCAGAAAAAAAAAAAGGTAAAGTAATTTTGAGTTAAAGAAATTGTTAGCACATTTCCTTGAAATTGGTAAAAATTATTTATGAAATCATTTTTGTAAAATAATTTTTGTAAAACCACATTGAAAGAACAATTGACTTAACGGGTTCGATGGTTAATTTGGTCAATTAAAATAATTGCAATCACATTTTTTTGTGAACAAGAAACTTGCTTTTACTTTCTTGCTTTCAGGGAAATTTGAAAAAATTTTATAGCCTTGAAAAAATTGCTAGAGTAAAGTTTTTGAATTTTTTAGAAAGGCTGTACGAAAGGGGAAGGAAGTACACGAGAAAGTGGGGGAAAAAAGCACAGAATTGAAGAAAGAATGCAAGTGCAAAGAACAATCCCGAGATGAGAAAGAAGTAAAAAATGAAAACGTTTTACGCGGAAATGGGGACAGATAAACATTTTTTTTTTCTAAAAAAAATATTTCTCACAAAAATATATTGAGTACTATTTCTACCTAAGTAAATTAAATCCTAAGGAATATTAAAATTTTATAAACACACATAATATTCGAACAGACGGATCAATTTTTTTTTAATTTTTGTCGTAATTTTGCTATAAGTCGAAAACGGAGAATACAAAATAATTACAGGAGTTTACTATTTAATTATAGACATGTCCTTTTTTTCTTTTTATAACCCACGTAATAAATTTAATGATTAAACAAAGAAAATTCGAAATAAAACCGACCACTTTCATGAATAAAAATTTTCTTTTTTATGAGTTAATCGTAAAACCATCGTCTTAATCTATAGTCAATGGTTGTTGTACTTTTCGTACAATGGACAAATGTGTAAAATAAAATTTTATCTGATGGAACAATTCGTATTTCGTATTTATACTTAATCAACGACTGAGATTAAATTCATTTATCATAAAAATTAAATTTTTCATTTAAATTTTCTGGATAATTTATTTAATCCAATATTCATACATAATTATATATATATTCTATTGTGACATGTAAAGTGGTTGATTTTAAGTATCATTACACAAGTTTACAAATTTATTTATAAATAGAAAAATAAAATTCAGGATTTATTTCTTAAAAATTAGCAAAAAAACCACCAGTATTATAAAATAGAAGTTTTAAAAAAATCTAGTCTGCACTTTACGCTATTCTCCATAATTTTCATATTTTTATACATTGGATACCGAATTTTTGCTACTTCTACAGTTGAATGAAACTTTGTATATGAAAATTTTTCCAATCAATAATTTAAATTTGCTTTTGTTTTCAAATCTTACAGTTAAGAGTATTGTCACAAACTATTGTTTTTACATACAAGTTAAAATATTACAGAATTGAAGTACGTTTCTTAATTTTTGGTAAAATGGTAAACGCTTGTAGTATAACATTATATAAGAAGAATGTTTACAACTTATTCAACTTGCGTGATATCCTAATTCTTATTCATTCCACCTACTTTAATTTGAAAAAACAACAATTGGTTTTTCCCAATTTTCTAATTGAAAATTTATAATCACAATATGAAACGTAAAAGGTAGAATCATTTAAATTATTAATTGTAATTTTAAAGTAATTTAAAAAAAAATTCATAAAACAAAAATTTTCCAATGCCCTTACAAATTCTAACTACATAAACAGAATTATAGACAAAAGAGTTTCGTAAATTTTATTTAAATAAATGTTTGAATATCCTGAAAAATTTACAAGCATTATGAAAAATTTATTTCAATACTTGGAAGTTTAAATGCATTTATGCTATTGTATGTGTAATTTTACCACATAACCGACCTATCCAAATTTCTAAAAGCGAAAATATCTTAATGAGACCAACTCCATATCTATAGATAAATTTACTTATGGCAGTTTTCTATCTTCTTGAACTTCTGAATAAATGAATTTATCAAATTTTTCTAAGATGTAAATATGCACATTCTATATTATTTTGCATTTAGCCTTGGAATTGCAGTTGTATAATTTCATTAATAACCGATTTATTTGCACTTCTAAGAATTATAATAAGTTATGCAGCTATATTGACTCCTTCCAATTATTCTATATTGAGTCCTTTAAATCATGGACGGTCCCCTTTTGTTTCACTTATTCTTCCAATAATTTTCCATTTTACTATCACAGTTTTATTTTTCATTCATTTTATTTTAAATTATTAACCTTGTATTGGCACGAATATTTCTTTTTATATTTGAATAAAGCTTTATTAACTGAAATAATTTAAGTAAATTATTGTATTTAGATAATCAAGATTGTTCTATATAATTATTTTGTAAAACAATCACTATTGTGCTTTTACTATAATATGAATTAGTAATAATTATATAGCCCCCATACCTCAATGGGCTTGTATACATAAATAATTATTGTAAATTAAAATCAGCTGTCTAATGTTTTAAAATTATCAATGGAAAATTTCTAATGTACTCCTTTGTATATTCTGCTATTGATTTTTTAAGAAAGTAGAACAAATGTCCTGCTTTTTCAATATTGCATTTTATATTGTTGTTATAGTTGATAACTAAAAATTAAGAAATAACCAAAAATTATACACTTAGATATAATTAAGTTAATTATAAAAACAATTTTTGAAAATCTTTAATTGAGAGATTAATATCTAAACTAGTAAAAGTTTTTGAGAGAAATTTTAATATACGTTTGAAAAATTGATAATTTATAGGATCAGAGATTTAAGCACGTAATAAAATTTTAACATATACATCCATACCTCTACAAATACACCTATTATTCTTTCCTCACTTATATTTATAAAATTTGACCAATGATGTCTTATTTTATAGGCGAACGTTTGCACCATTTTCACATTTTTTGATTAAATTTTTTGAGTCAAGAAAAGTTCTTTCCTCTATTGCACCATCTTCTCATTTTGAGTTCGGAAGAAGTTTTGCCGTCCATACAATCCACTTGTTCTAGAAATTTAGGAAAAAATTTTCTTTCATTAGTTCAATAATAAGCTTAGAACGTTTACATAAATGAACAAAACTCGCATAATTCTTGGTAAATATTGCTAAAATTACAATAAAATTATATTTATTACCAACTCAATTTTTACTGTTATACTCTTACCTTCATCTGTATTCTGAACTATATGAAGAACTAGTGTAATAACATGTGTTGAAATAGAAAATTACCATTACAACCATTGGAAATTGAAGATCACTGGAATTTGAAAATTAAATTTTCTTTGAATAGCCTAAAAAATATTTTATAAATTAATTTAAATTATTGTTTACAATTAGATATCAAAGAAAAATTATTTAAAATTGTATAGTAAATTTTATACATAATTAAAAATTATGATTTCATAATTAAAATTTATTCCTTTGTTACTCATTTTTTTAAAAATTCATCTGTAAATTCACAAAACCCTTATAGCATACCCTATTATATAGCAAATAAAGTAAAATAAATTTTTGTTTACATAAAAAAATATTGCATTATTTTCAAAAAATTTTCTATATTTTACCTAAAAGCCAAAAAATACAAAAAAAAAAAATAGAATTTTCATTTTTGGGAAAAAACCACAATAAACTTTACAATTTTCTTCCTTCACAATTAGGTTATAGTTTTGCCAATATTGTTCTTTTGTGCGTGTATAACAACAAACATAAATATTCTTATTAAAATATATAAATATATTTATACACGTACGTACAAATATTTGATATAAATGTAGAAATGTACATACTATAATTCATTTTCTAAAATTATAATTCCTTTACTATACAGTTTATACTCTATTATATCGAGAATACTGTTATACATGTTCATAATGTATATATTTTTATGTATAGATCAAAATTTACAGTTGCATTTAATGTATGTACATTAAAATGCAAGTTTCTATGTACATATATAAATACAAAACAAAAATACTTCAGTATATATATTTTTAAAATATCCTTTGCAGAAAGTAAAAAACTATGTATTAAATGCAAGTATAACAGTTATAGAATGTTTATGATCAGAGCATGGAATTATGAGTTTTACACCCTTATAGCGTTTAATTTTTTTTTTAATTTTTCACGTATGTATGCGATATGAATATGTTATGTGCTGTATGAGTGGTCAACTATAAATAAATGAAGTCATTTTACGTATGTATAACTATATTATACTGTTATACATACATATTATACTTTTATGTTTTAAAGTATGGTTGAACGGAACATGATGAAATCATTATAGTCACGTTCTTTTTTTCAATCGATTCACTATTTTTAGGTTTTTATTCTGGAAAAATTTTGTCGTCATCAAGGAAATTGAAAACCGCATCACATAGTTGTACTATGAGATATACAAAAAGTACGAACATATATATAAGGGAAATAAGAGAAAAGGAAAATTATTTTAATATCTTTATTTAAACTGTGTATAAACGACATATAAAAATTGGTTTACTCGTAACATTAGATAAAGTGATTCAAGTATCATTGTAAAATTTATTTTAATCATGTAAAAAGAGTAAATATAGCAACACCATCTTTTTGTAGCGCCTACCCGAAAAATATGTCTATGCCTACCCTGTCCCGATACCCGAAATTTAAACACCTACTATAAAAAACAATGTGCTCGTATTTCGGGCCTTAATACTACAAAACAACCGTATATCGGTTGAGGTTGTTGCAATATTCCCAAATAATGAGCCTCATAAAACAACTGTGCATGTAGCAGTTAATTTGTTTGCTCTTTAGGTTTTAGTGGTTTCTATTTTTTACACTTCACGCATTTTTTGTTAAATTTGTCTAATTTACATCGATTCAGTTTTATTTTACACACTTCACGATGGAAAAACTGGCGCCCAAACAGTACCTGCAAATTATGTATATTAAACTTATATTGGTGCCGGAACAGTACCTCTAAATTATTTATGTTGAACTTATATTAGGTTTGATGAGAATTTGATTAGAAAATATTTTCACGTTTTGGACAGATATTCCCAAAATGTGATTTAACCCAAAAATATCCGGTTTTTTAAATAGTTAATTGAAATATCAGTGTTTTTCAGTTAAATAGGGCTTTATCATACATTTGACCCAAGTCATTTATTTCTTTTCAAAGATCTTTTAAACTCATAATCTTTTGTAATCTAAAATTATATATAAAAAATTTAATTTTAAATAAGACCATTAAATTTTTTCTGATTTTTTAAAAATATTGAACTTTCTATGTTCTACATTTACAAAAAAGTTTTTTTTTGGCCTCAAGCCAACAAAATATTTAAATACGTACATTTAAGGCTAAATTATACATTTTATGCTTTAAATATAAAACAAATACCTATAAAATACAATGTTCTTATTTACGATGTCATTTAACTTTTAAAGGACTTCATTTAATATGTATCATCCGTACCCATTCATACCATGGGTATGGAAAATTTCAAAGCTTATGTACTCGTACAATTGATTTTTTTTTATAAAGAATGTACAATTATGTTCTACATATATGAATACTTGCATTATAATGTAAAAACGTATAGTACATTTTTAGGTTACTCTAAAATTATTCATCGATTTCTATTTAAGTATATTATGTGAATTTAATTAAAAAAAAATGAAATGAATAAATTATATTTGTATAATTTAAAATTTATTGAAAGTTAATCAATGAATATTAAAATTAAAATAGGATTGCATGAATATAACATGCATAGTGCATATAATTACTGCATGAAATTTTAACATCAGTGACTCTTTGTTCATATTTAAAATTTAAAATTGTAGAAAAATGCAATAAGTCCTTAATTCTATCACGCACTTCCTATTATTTTAAACATATGTGGACAGCGTAGAGTAGTAATGTATATACAGTTTTGTATGATTGTGCGCTACTTTAATGAATTGAAATGAGAAGCAATTTAATATGAAAGTTATTCAAAAAATTCAGCATCAAATTTCTATATGAATAAATTATAATAATTTAAATCAAAATTTAAAAATAAGATTAATTTAATTAATCTTATTTGATATAAATTATTAGATTAAATATTGATTTAATTTTCTAAAATTTTCAATTTGTCAAAATTTTTATATATTCCGTCAGTCGTAATAGAAGTCGGAATCAGAACCGAATTAGAAATGAAAATGAAGCCTATATTTAAAATTAAAATTGGGAACCAAATAGTTTTAAAATCAAAGTTGAACACAGTTGTTTTATGAGGTCCATTACTTGGGAATATTGCAAGAATCATTCCGAATCAAATCGAAATGCAGGTTGTAGTGGAAGTTTTAAAAATTTCAGATCGAACTTCATATACCTGACTAAAACCAATTGAATTATCAAGAATTTTTTAAATTGAGTTAATTTTATATTCATTTAATTATACGTAGATCAAGAACCAATTTTATACTTAGCATAATAGTATGTTATTCTTTTATTAAATAGTATGGACGTACTTATTTTATTAAATTAAAATTGAAGTGTTTGTATGACAATAAAACACTCCTTAAAGTGAGTACTTTAACTTGAAATTTAATATTACAAACGCATTTATTATAAATATTCAAAATTTCTTAAAAAATTATAGTGTTGTCACATCACTATGATTCCAAATTATTAACCTTAGTACGGAAATTTCAAGAAGCGTACAATAATTTATTCAAATTAAAAAAGATATTGATCCCCGTTAATAAATTATACCACACATTCATCCGATTTACAATCACCTAAAGCAACTTATGTGAAGATTTTAATAATATGTATAAATGATACAGGTGAACATTTAATATTGTATATAATCTAAATATTAAAGTAGAATAAAGAATTTTACTTTTCTTAATTCAAGCAAAATATTCAAATTATTCTAGGTTCTTATAAGAATAAAAATAATATTTGCTCCACGTACATGTTTACCATCAATCATAATATAATTTTCAGTTTCAACTTCATCTGATCCCCTTTCCTATACAGAATTTTCTATAATTCTGTTACTACTAATTATACTACATTAAAAGTAATAGATTTTATATATACCATATTAATATAAAACAAAATTTTATTAGAAAAATGTTTCATATTTCTTTATAGCACTTTTAGGTATAGGCACAAAATTCTTAATAAATAATTACGATTTTATTGGATTCCTAATATTCAAACACTCTTTTTGTATTCAAAGTAGTATATTAAAACAAAAAAAAATCAAAAGAACGAGTTCTTTGACTTATTCAAGGCTCTGGTTCTGCTATGTGTGGTACACGCAATAGTGTTATGGAAAAATTACGCTGCTTATTGGACACTTAGTAATTACATTTTCAAAATTTAAAAAATTACGTAAATAAAAATGATTCAAATCAATATTTTTAAACTAAACATATGCTTAATATAAACTTACAATTTAAGTCATGACTTAAATAAATCCTCGTTCATTAATTTCCTAGCTTTGGATAAAAATAGAATTTGAGAGCTTAATATCTGCAGAAAGTATTCCTTTAAATTTAACATGCCATTAAATATTCCTTTTAGTTTTGGTTTTGATTGCACAGGTAAAATTTTGCCGGTTCAAAACTTAACAAATTTTGGATCTATTTTAAAACGCCTGGGTGATTATCTTGAGTATGTTCAATGTCTGATTTATCCGCTAGAAGAAATATAAAGTCAAGAATACCTAAAAATAAAATGAATGTTAAGGGCTGCAAACAAGACCATTTTATATAAAAATATTTTTTTCTTAAAAGTATATCGTCATTTGAGAACTGTTTACGTATAAAAATATTGTTTACCTATATTCAACAGTACACAATTCAATCATTTTTGCTAAAATATAAAGTGGAGAAGCAAAATTTAAACAAATATAATGAGCAAACAGCTTTCATAAATTTATTAAACCAATCAAGTTGTATCTAAACTTTCGTGTATAACCATTTCGAGTATATTCTACATTTATTTTATTGCAAATCAAACAATTTATATAATTTTAAAATAAAATTTTCCTAATCCCATTATATTTTAAAATTGTCTAGAAAATAAAAATGTTTACAATTCCTTCCATATTATAACTTAATGTAAACAACAACAACAACAAAAAAAATACAATATTTACTGTTTCAATATTATTGTGAAACACTGTTTTACTACCTTATAAATTACTTATAGGTATATAGAATTATAATAATAACAAAAGAATGAAAGTGAATTTTTAATGAGGGAAAAAAAATTTCGTTGAAAATTTCTCTTACCGTTATTTTTTAATTTTAAATATAAATATATATTTAATATTAAAACCCATACATACATAGATATAAAAATAATAAAATATAATGGACTTTCATATACAAACAGCCATGTACAGAAAAAGGATAATGGCAGGCAAGCAATGTAACCATATAAAGAAAATGGAAAACTACAAAAAAGCAAACAAAACAAAATATTGAAAGCAATTTTTAAAGTTATAAAGGTAACACCAACAATAAAAAAAAACAAAAAAGGGAAAACAAGAACAATATTGAAATCAGAGCGTCCATATGCTATACATGCATACATACAATATACGACTGGTTATAACAAAGGTAAATACACGTTCGAAGGTAAATATTTTTCTTATTTTAAGTGTATATTGACTTGTGCTTTAAATTTAACTTCTTTTTCTCCTTTTATTTTATTTTATTTATTTTTTATTCTTGTACTCGTATCCTTTTTACCAATAGTTAACCGGTTTTTTTTTTTTTTTTTCTTTCCACTCTATAGAGTAAGAAGTAATTTTAATGTCCTTTATTTGGTCGGTCAGTATACGCGAGAACTTTTAATATAAAAGACGTTATTATTAAAATAGCGGGTAGCGATCCGTATATAAAGTAAGCAAGACAGCAAAAAAAAAAAAAAGTAAAAATAGCTAAAAACAATAATAGCCGACAAAAACTTAACAATTTTTTATTTTATTATTTGAAAATAAGGAAAAAAGGAAAAGTTTTGCCATTTGGAAAATATCAAAAACAAAAAATTTTCTATCGCGCTAACATTTTATTGCGGATATTTCTTTTTGCCTCCTCTTCTTGTTTCTGTTTTTTTGCATAAAAATTATTTTGTTTTGTGGATTTATCATAGAAAAAAATCAATAAGAATGTAAAAAAAAAAGGACGAAGGGAAACGGATTTTTATATGTGGACAAACTTTTATATTTGAAAAAAATAACAATATTCTGCGACTTTTTATTGGCTTTTATTTTGTAGTAAAACAAAAAGATAAAAAATTATTATGAATTGTGTAAAAATTTAAAAAATAAAAGAAAATAATTTTTTAGTAATTTTTGTCGCTAAGAAAAAACGAAACCGCAAGAAACTTTTTAATTTAATATATAAAATTATATAATTAAAACGATTTATTAAGGCTATAAGATAAATGTAAAAATGGGATGCGCAAGTAGTTCACCATTTATTTCAACTGCTGGTAATGGTGCATTAAAAACTGCTAATGACGCAGCTAGTAAAATGATACATAGTGGTGAAGAAACGCTAACAGGTAAGTTTTAAAATAAATTTAAAGAAAATTTTTACCATTTATAATCATTATCGAGGATCTTGCAAGAGAATTATGGTACTTTCCATCCAGTACTTTGAGATTTTCAAATCGATTGTCAAAACTGCAAGATCGTCAAAACTGCAAGAACAAATATCGTCAAAACTGCAAGAAAAACAAATTTTATTAAATATTTTGGACAAATAACCAAAAATATACAATTTCCTATGTTGGATAGAGAATATTTTCTAAGTTGGATAGAGAATTTTCCATTACTAACAATAACACAAATTCTTTAATTTGTCCCTTTTTTCAAATAGAATTTTTTATACAAAAAAAAAATTGATCCTATAATAATGCCAAATATATTGTACATATGTATGTATTCCATCAGACCCTCGAATTTTTCTTAATCTTAATATTAACACAATAATAATATTAATATTATAATGTCACTTTATTCTACTTAAGGTCAATCAGATACACCACCATTATTATTGATTTTTCATTTAAAAACTTATTATAGACTTTGGAGGAAAAAAAAATATTCACGCAATATTGTTAACGTCATCAATACGTTAATCGAAATAAAAAAATATATTAATTTTTATTGATTTAAATATTAATAAAGTTGAATACTTTGTTCTAAAACAGTTGGACAAATTCATATACATACATAATTAGTACATATAAGAAGAATTTAAATAAAAATTTAGAAATTTCTAGAATTAAATAAATTTCTTGGAATTTAACTTAATTTGTAATTGATTTTAAACAATTAGTAAAACAAACTGTAGGTAACTATATATTAAAATGGTAGATCCAGTGACAACTTGATTTATGTTGCAACGCAATTTTAATTGTTAAATAAAATAGAGTGGTGATGAATTCGAATTTTGAGCTCTCTTTGATAGCCGAACCTAAAATATAATAAAATTAATCAATTGAATTTCTTGAATTTCAAAAATAATAGATCAATTTTTCATTACAAATTCCATGTGATAAATTTTTTAAATCAATAAATCTTTAATATCAATGAAAGGCACTCAATGTCACGCACACTTATTTAAAGTAAAGGATAAATGTACAATATGATTTCAAATAATCTTGTCAATTGTATTTCTTAAAATCATTTAAGTAAAAAAATCATTGAAGCAAAAACCACACTCATGCTACATACATACACATGTTAAATTTTTCAATACGGTTCAATAATCTTTCTTACACCATTATGTTTGTAACCTTTTTCCACACAGTAAACATATAAAAATTCTTAGAACGTTTCTTTAACTCATATTTATTTTTATATTTTATAAAGATTTATTTAAAAAAAGAAGAATGTACGTGTTTTAAAATTTAATACATAAAAAATTTAAAATTTATGGTACAAAATTTAAAATATACTAAAAATTAAAGTCACATTTCACATACACAATGTTCCATGATTTAACTCTATTGATATGAATATGATTAGGAGTTTTTGAAATTAGAAACAAAAATCATTAAAATGGAATTAAATGCACTAGTAAAATTTCTTCTTATAGTAAAAATAGTTTCACTAAGACTACTTTAAAATTTCTAATTCAACAAAATATTGCAAATTTGGTTATACATGTACATAATACAATGATACCAATTTCATCAGGAAAAAATTATCTTAATTTAATTTTATTTAGGAAATTATAAATTGTTCCTTTTTTAGTACTTTGTAAATTTTAAAATAAAAACAAAAACAAATTATTTTTTCTTGTAACCCACTTATCTAATATAACAACGTGTTTGAATATTGAGAATGTTCCCGTTTTACTTCAAAATTGCATATTTATTTGAAATTTACAAGTGCTAAACCTTTCCTATTTAAACTCAATATTTTAAATTATTGCATTATAATATTCCATATAAAGTACATTATGTAGATATAAAATTATATACTTTACAATTTCAGTTTTAGAAATTCTAGATAACATAAAAATACCGAAATAAAACATAATAATTATCTATTTTAGTTAACTCTTTCTCTTGTACAAAATTAAAGTTTACAAGAATACTAGATCAAAGCTGCCATAAAATATAAATTACTTTCCACCACCTATCATAACTGTTATAGGTAGCTACCTCCCTACCTCCCAAATTCTTGTTTTATATTACATACACAAAGTGTACATATTTAAATTTGCACTAAAATAAGTAAAAAATTCCTTCTTTTGCTGCAAAAAATATTCAAAATATTTTCTTTATGATATTGCAAATGTTATTTTTAAATAAATTTTATACAAAATATTTTACAAGAACATTTTAAAATAGAGAAATTCGAAAAATACAATTTACTATACTTTTAGAATTTTTTTTTCAGAATAAATAAATAATGAGAATCATTAAGAGAACATAAGAATTTTAAATAGGACGCATAAATGACTTTCTATAATGGAACAATATTGTGTAATATTCACGACTTGTTCATTCCGATAGTAAATACATATAAAGTTTATAAGGTAGATAACGCAAAAGTAGGATATCCTGTAGATGAAGACCAAATGAAATAACGAAAAATTAATCTTATAAAATAAAATATGTATATAAAAATAAAGTCCCTCCCCAATATTATTGCTGTTCATTGGAACTTTCTTAAAAAAATACTAAATCTTTACATAGTTTTTTTGCCAACTTTGTACTAACTATGATGTAGCAGACATAAACTTCAGTCCATATTGCGTTACTTTTGGCATAATGTTGTACATAATAATATTTTCACTTTATATTCCCAATCCGGCACTAATACCTGCCGTACTAATAATTTTTTTAGCATAATCAGCATATTTTTTTTTTTAAGTTACCTTTACTCTGGAGATTCTTGTGCTTTTTCCTGTTATGATTCTCTTATCGGACCTCAATATTTTTATTTCATAACAATTCCATTATAACATTCAAATTTTCTGTATTTTCCAAATATAACACAACGGATGAACCCAATATCCAATTTCAATCCAATAATAAGGAATAGGAATTTTCTAAAAAAATTTCTGTCTAATTACAAAATTTTTTCAAATTATGTTTTATGTTTGGTAAGAGACCTTTACCAACAAGCGCTTATGTTACATAATGTGCACACATGAAAAGTATATTCACAATTCGTATGTTGTATATCTTCCATATTTGAGTTTTATTATGTTATTATAGGTAATTATCATTTTGAAAACAAAATATAATAATTCGTAAATTTTAATTTTATTGCAAAAATATTCTGCCTTGTGTATCACGAATCACGATCGACTTATATACATACGTATGTATGGGGAAGTATATAGATACATATACATATATGTAGGTTTTGGTATTTATGTCAAATTATTCATGAAAAATATTTCTTGTTCTTATAACATATAGGCACTTTAATACTTTCCTTTTTTATATCCCTTGAATAAAAAAACATGTGTAAAACACAAAGTTAAGAAGATTATGTATTTTCTTATTTGTTTTTGTTGCCCGTGTGAAAAAAAAACTTTGAAATACTATAGCATATTGAATATTATGTAGAGCTAGATATGTAGACATTGTTGTGTATGCATGTGTTATATTTGTGGAAGGAATTTGTTATATTTATGTACATATATACCACAAATATTAATATTTGCGCGTTTTGCGTGATATTATTATAAATATAACATTATTATATTGGTATAAAAAATCATTTATCCCTTCTTCTTCTTCAAAAATGAAGGAAAACAAAAAATAAAATTTTCAATAAAATCTTCATATTTAAGTAAATAAATACGTTGGTAAAATTTTTTCGCAAAAATTCTATACGACAATAATCATTATTGCAGTACACACTCTGACTCATATATGTATGTATATAGGTACTTACATTAAAAACATGTATTTTATACATCTCTGTACAAGGTTTCCATAAAAATTTTAAAATATTAAAATCCTCAATATTTATTAGTTTACTATTGGGTTTTCTTGTTAAGGTCCTGGGTGGTGCTTTTAACTCTCCTGCATTCGATTCTAACTTTTGTAGCGTCTATTTTGCTCATTTCATTTACTTTATTTGTTTAATGTTTTTAACTTAGAATTTTAAGTTTTTTTTTATTATTATTATTCTTTCAATTACTAACGGATAAAAAATTTGCTAACCAATATTGAGATACATATATAATCTTTTGATAATGCCGTTCACATAACATGACGGCTGACAAAAATACCGTTATTTCAAAGTATATATCAAATTATGATATTTTGATTTTAATGAAATTTGACAATGTCATAATTCACAAACATTCCCAGCGTTCACTTTCAAAAATTCACATTCAAAAATAATAAAATTCTAAAGTTCTAAATAAGCATTCACAATATCAAAATTTAAAGTTATGATGCTCCAGCTGTTGTTTTCATTTATATCTGAAAAGAACGTACATATCTAATTACCATTCCCAATATATTTTCGCTGTAAGGCAAATACGCAAATTGCGTTTCCTTTCATTTTCTTGCTTTAAGCTTTTATTATTTATGAAACTCAAAACACCCTGCACATATATGGATATTTTATGAAATATTCTATAAGGAAAAAATTTATTAGTGAATTGTTATAAAGCGGAATAAACTAAACAACACCACTAGCAACCAAAATATAACAATTTATTTAAGTATTTTTATATAAATGTGAAATCCTCTCTAAATATGTTTATATATATATATGTGTTTGATATGCAAATGAAAAGCCTTATCATGAAGATTATAAACAAACTAAAAAGAAAAAAAAATTTAATGATCATATTATTGTTTAAAGTACATAAAAAACGTGTATACACAGAAAAAATAGAGACAAATTTCACTGTTTTCGTCTTTCTTTCATTTGTTTTTTAAGTAGCGATGTATTTGGCAAGATTTAAAGTTTTTGTATTTTTTAAAAACAAAATTTTTTTGTTTTTTATTACTTTAAAATGAGAATAAAAGTTTTTTTCTGTTTCTTAAATTACTTTTAACGAGAATATTTTTATTCTTTTGTTTTTGTTTGAATATTTCTTTTAAAAAAAACACACACATTAAGGTCAAGTACTCTTTTCACTTTAAAGCATAAACGAAAAAGAAGTATGTACTTTCAAATTACTTAAAAAAAGGAGAAAAAAATTAAATACTTTATCTTTAGGTGTGAAAAAATATCAACGAGATTAAGTTAATAAAAATAAAAAAAAGCAATGAGAGCTTTAAGTACCATAATCTAAACAAAATTATGTTAGAAACTTTAGTTGTTTTTTTTTTTTTGATTGAAAACTTAGACAATAAATAAAACCTTTCTTTCTCCTTTAAAAATATCCTTTGCTAATAGATGCAAATTGATTAATAATGAGTTGGTATTGCATGTGTTGTTAGAGAAATTGTTTAAACAAGGACCCTTTAAAAAAAATATTTTATGTACGTGCTCAGATTTTCATTATTTTGAAATTATTATAAAACAGTCAATAAATAATTTTTATGATTATAAATAATACTGTCATTCATTTTCATATATTTATACAAATATGTACACGTATCCATATAAATGTATGCATGATCAATTTTTTCTTGAATAATATTTACGTATTTAATTACTGCGAACTTAAATGAACAGTTGGAAATTCTTTAAAAGTTATACTTTATGAAAAAACATTTAAATATTTTGAGTTCCCGGACTGCTTACCGTAACGATTATATACATTAGTCATTTCTTTTAATATTTTACAGAAATATGTGTTAGAATATTGTGAATTCGTGCTATCAATTAGCACATAAATTTGAGCTGCCATCCAAAAGTTTGTTTAAGAAATTAAATAATTCACCTTAAGAAAGTAAATAATTCACAATACTTTACACGACGACTTTTGAATTAATGGTTGACATACGTTTCATTCTTTTTTGTTGGCTAGCGGAATGAATCTTATGTCAACTATTGAATAAAGAGTCGTTGTGTAAACATAGTTGTTATTAATTATATTTTTATAGTACTAGACTCCATCTATATTACATTTTTACACTTCTTTTTGACACCAATATTTGAATTTGAATAATAACCTTATTATACAAAAAATATAGCTGGTGAAATATAGCCGAGAAAAATCAAAGCCATAAAACTTAACATAACATTTCAATTTATTGAATATAATTCTGAAAATAATAAAATTCGTTAAGATTTTTTCAATTAGATAAAATAAAAACAAATTAATTGTAAATATTATTCAAATGAAAATAAACAAATAATCTGATAGTGTTAAAAAGGAAAGGACCTAAAATGTGATAGGTTATGTGGGAATGAATATAATGTATTCACATATACATACATATATGTAAGTATGAATGTTAAAATTTCAATTAAATTAATGAAAGACAAAAATTATAAATAATATATTGTAAGTACATACAGATAGGCACAAATTAAAATGAAAAATGATTGATTGATATTTAATTCGATAATAACCTGAGTAATGAAGTAGGTAAATACACACTTATGTATATTACCCCAAAAACTAAATTATTTGCTTTACTGTTGGCAATTAAAAAGTTTACGAACGCTGGGGTGCATAGTTAATTTCTAATGCAAAATCTATAACGATTTACACATTTCTAGTTTAATTAAAAATATTGTAGCACCATTATAAGCAAAAAATTTATAAGTATGAACAAATATTTTAAAACGTGCTTACCCGGCTGAATTATCAAAGATAAGGGCGTTTGAAGTAAAATTTTTGAGAAGTCGATTAAAAAATAAAACATATGTAGAAATACCAAAAACTGTAAGAAATTGAAATATATCAAATAATCGTTAATTGAAATAGTTAAGTATGTATAAAAAGTTAAAGGTTCAGATTGGTACAAAATAAAAAATGTGTGTCAGACCAAAACAAAAATATAACAATAATATACTATAGGTCAACAACTCATAAACGTGCTGCTTAAATTACATAATTATAGAAAATTACAGAAAAACATTATTCTTTACTTTATATTTTATTATTAAATAATCTACAATTACGATAAAATATTAAATATCAAAATAAAATTGTTTATATTTTGTAGGTACATACAAATAGAAATAATAAATGATTGTGAAAGGCGCCATTATTACTGTTCAATTTATATCAAATATGTACATATATGGATAAATTACATACGTATATACATATATTAGTGGGTATCGTTATTGTATTATGGCCATATATTTCCTCGTACATACAATATTTGTATATTTATATCCTTTCCAGTTTAATAATATATTATTAAATGACAGTAAATTTTTTATGAAGGAAATATCAATAGTATTCCTAGCTGCATATACGTACCAACAAACACATTACATACATATATAAAAATAGTAAATACAAAAATCTTCTAGCTACAATAGTGTATCAATTCTTAAAACGTGAATTTTTGTAATTTCTGAGAAAATCATAAGTTACTGGAAATTTGGAAAAATTTTACTGTGCGTACAATGTATGTAATTTTATAGCAAGAAGATTCAATAATTTAGTATTGCGTTATTAGCTTATTTTAAAATTTAATAAAATGAACGTTCAATCTTTTGGTACCTGATATCATTTTCCGATTCCGACTTATATTCTCTAGCTCAAATTAAGCAGTGAAAATAAAAATATTCTCAAACTAACAAATATTGAGTTATTTAAATTTTGTTTTATGAAATCGAGCGATATGTGCTAGAAAATGCAGTTTTTATGTCAATAGCTTTATCACATTTTAATATCATACTCAAACTTAAATTTATTTTTAAAATTTTATGAACATTATGTACGAATGTATATATGTATATTGCGTTTATGGACATAAAATATTTTAGTCCTTACTATTAACACCTAGAAAGCGCGGTCAATAGTTATTGAAAACGAGAGCAATAACATAAAATATGATTTTTTTTTTTTTGGTTTTATTGAAAGGATATCGAAAAATTATGTCAGGCCAATAAAAAAGAAAATAAAACCTTTTTTATTCTCCAATTTATTTTATTTTTTCTGTTTTATGGTCCAATATTATAATTTCCTTTATCTGTATTAATCTCGAGTGACTCGAGTAAAAAAAAAATGTTTATTTGAAATGTAAAAAATGTGTGCTATTAACAAATTTACATCTATAATTCTATGTACAGGTGTACAATATATAATGTATGTATATAGAAAGGATTAAAATCAATTAATTTTATAGGTATCTCCGTTTCATATTTAGTTTATAAAGAAAATTCATTAAAGTTTTAATTTAAAGACTATTATATTTAAAAACGCTGAATGAAAAATGATTAAATTTCATGAAAGTGGGTAATGATTTATGGATTATTCTGGTCCAATAAGATCATTTAATACCAGTGAATAAATTTAAATTCTTCATATAAACTTACTGAGACATACGAAATGCAATTTAAAGAGAAGTCATAGCATAAAATTAGGTCAAATTTTAAATTTCCAAATAAAAATCCTGGTACAATGAAAAAAGCCCTGAAATAAAGTGTTTAGATGTATTGTTATGCGAATTTTTAGGATCGAAATTGTTATGCAAAAACTTAAAATTATATTTATCTCGCCACAATTTAAATCTCAATTTATTTCAAAATTATAGAAAGCAAATAATAATTTTCAGAGTCCTTTAAACTCTTTTAAGCAGCAATTTCTTTTTTAAATTTTATACTCATATGAATCCTACATATTTGAACTTGAATCGTGTCAAATGAAATTTTAAATTTTTGGTTATTTTAAAAAGAGCCATTAAATCATAAGAAAAGCAATAATATCAACTAAATTTCTATTCTTTTTCTAAACTACTTAAACTACAAATAAAATTTAAATATAAAGAGTGGTCTTATGAGAATCAAATGTGCAGGTTTTCTTCAAAAGAAAATCTCAAATATTTTCTATATTTTTTTTTTTTTGGTAACCTCACCGGAAAAATATCTTACACTTCATAAATAACACGAGTGTTAAGGATCCAAAAAAAAAAAAAACCAAATAAAATTTTTGCTTTTTAAAAATAGAAAATTTTTTCTCAAATGTTTTTTCAAACAATTTTTCTTTTCTACTTTTCCAAAGTTTTCCTTAAAAAAAAGCAACCCTTTTCCTTTTTTTTTTGCTGATTTTCATAAAACCCAAACTTTTCATTTTTTTCCGCAATAATTCCGGTTGGTTTCTTACCTAAAGCTCATTTTAAATATTTAAGGATCCTTTCTTCCTTATGTACTTAATTTTAATATATTTATATTTACACATACAATGCGGTTTTATATGCGGCAACTCTTATCCATATCTAAAATAGGAAAAAAAATTAGAAAAAAGGAAAAAGGAAATTAACTTTTCACCGAAACTCTTGAAAATCATTTTAAGATGAAAAAAATTATTCTAATATGCAATAAAAGTTCAAAATAATTTATCAAAATGAATTGACATTTTGTCAGAGAAACTATTTCAAGTGTGTGCAAAAGAAAAAAAAAAATCTTAAAGAAAAATTGAAAAATTTTTGTTTACTACTGCACATCGAAAAGTGGTACATCCATTTTGGTGCAAAAAAAGTCCTTAAGAAAATAAAAGAAAATTTCTTAAAGGATTTCTAAGGATTCTTCAAAAAAAGATTAAAGATTTTTTATTTTCAATTGAATAAAGATTGAATTTTCATTGTTCTTTTTTCTGTTTTTTCCTCCTCATTTTCGCTTTTTCATTCTTTGAAGAATTTTTTTTTTTCATTTAAAAGTTTTCACTTTAAAATATGGAAAGTGTTTAAGTTGAAAATTTTTGCAAATATTTCTTTTTCGTTTTTGTTATAATAAAAGTGTTTTTACATATAAGGAAATTATAATAATTTGTATATAATCGCAAATTAGACATCAGGAAGACATCAAAACAGATTTCAATTATTTTGAATTTAAAAAGTTACTTATTAAGAATCATATTATTAAGATAAGTTTTATGTAATTGCGAACCCATCGTAACCAAGAGTCATCTAAAACTATATAATTAAAGAAGAGAAAAAAGTATAGATTTTTCATGTTAACTATGAAATGTCCGTATCTCTTTTCTTTTCAGGAATATAGTATAGCACCTACTACTCGTAATGAAATTTTTTAAAACTCCGAACAAAGCGGTGGCCCTGTTCACAATTTGATTTAAATATTTGTGAGAAGAGAAATTTCAGTATGGTACTATACTTGGACAGTGAATTCTGTGATTGGATCAATTTATATCTGAAATTGTATGGATTAAATAATATTCCTATAAAAAGTTGCGATTAATTAATATCAGGGATATTATGCAAATTAATATTGCACGAAAGAGCCAAAACAATTATTATTTAGACGCACAAAATGTGAATTGCCCAGAAAAATCGTCATTATTTAATGAGGAAGAATAGAAACATTGTATACGGGTAGCAATTGAGTATGAGAGACAAAAAAGAAGCTTTTGGATTAAGTTTTAAGAAAAGAAAAACAGTTGCGCTACAATACTAGTGTTAACATACAATACAACCAATAGTTAAACCTCATTTAAAATCCTAGAAAATAGAAGACCTCAGAGTGCCAAGATCAACTCTTACCAATGCCAATATCAAATTTACTGGTATTAGATTTTGTTAGCATTAAATTAATTTAATTAAAATAACTTTCTTTAAATTTTTTCTGATAAAAAGCTCATGGCTGATATTGCCAATTTAATTCACAATACTTTAAAAGTTTTGTTAGTTCTTATGTTTCGAACTATTCTTTTCCTGTTGAAATGAAGTGAAAAATAAATTTCCCACTGTGGTAATAACCTAGGAAAGTGTGAAACCAATTTAATAAATTAAAATTTTTAATTAATTTAAACAAAAATTTATAATACGAAAATTTGGCAAGTAAAAATTGTAAACATTCAGAAAATAAAAAAAATAATTTGCAGAAATTCATTTTAAATATATCAGGATTTCCTTATCCTTGTATATACGAGTACAATAAAGTTTTAATAGATTTCGATTTTAACTTTTTTTTTAAATTATTTCAATTTTCTATACAAATATTTCTATTGGTAATTGTAATTTAATTCCTATATTATCTATATTATTTTAATAATATAGAAAACTTTCAAAAAGGAATAAATAAAAATCTTATCACAAATTTTAAAATTTATTATGTTTTCCAATTTCTAGCAAAAAAAATACTCTAATAATAATTTTATTTTGTTGAAGACAGAAATTTAATTTATTTTCGTAAAACTTTAAAACTTGAATAAATTTTGTTTTTTTACAAAAAATAATAAATTCAAAAGAAGTCGACATATTTTTTGTGTTTTATAAATTCCATAACAGTAGAGTTTCTATATATTAAAAAAAAAGTAGAAAAATATTTTAAAAATATCAGTGCGGTAGACATTTTTAAAAATCTATTTTTATAAAATTTTCGTTTTTTCAACTTGTATTTCTTGAAATTATAATCATGTGTACAGAAATTTATTTTATGAATAAATTTTTTGTTTAAATTTAAAATACAGGAGAAAAGACTAAATGTAAGGTTTTTCTCCCTACCAAAAACTTTAATTAAAAATTCCCTTGAACTTTAATATTATTATAAATAGTTGGCATTTTTTTTTTATTTATTCAGTAGAAAAAAAATCTAGAAAATAAAGGTAGTAGCTTCCGTCATGAAAACCGAATATAAATAAATTCAATTCCTTTTTTTTTTCTATTTTATTTTTAATAATTACTATTTTGATTGTGTATAAATGAATGTAATAATTGTATAGTTTGAAATTATTAAGAAAATTTTTTTATATAATTAAAAAATAACGAAATTCAAACATAGTTATACTTACATTATAATTCTTAAAACAGTTTAAAAGAACAAATTCGCTAAAATTACAAGAATTATAAGTAATAATTAAATTATATAGGGAATCAAAAATATTAATATTTATGTCAAATAATTTTATGTGTCGGATTATTGGGCATTATAATAACAATTAAAAAATATTTTACAATAGAATGCAGAATAGAGAGTCCTCTAATATTTTGTAAGTTTACGCATAAAAATACCGCTATAAATAATATAAGAACAAAACCAAAGCGGTGAACGGTAACAACGAACGATTTCAGTTGTTATTATAGAACAACTGTATAGTATTTTGTATATAATGTTACACATACATCGATGATGTCAAAAAATAAAACGCCAACGATTTTATATGCATTTTGACATTTCGCTGCGGAAAATCTTTTTTGTAGCTCTCCCACAAATTAATTTGATTAACGGCTGCAAACTTTTGACATATGTATAAGCAAATATAATTTTTTTCATTATATTCAATGATATTATTAACAAAAAAATATCAAGAATGACAAATCAAAACGACAATTTTTGTACTAATTTCAACCCCTTTCAGTTTCTCTCACTATCAACCAAACAACATGATTCATAAGCTCCATTATTCGGTGTACATAATAATTATTTTTAAAATTTTATCGGTAATTTGTCATCACAGTTAATGAAAATTTAAAATAAATATTTAAATAATAATATAAAAATGAATTAAAATTATGAAATTATTTTCTAAACATGCAATGTATTATAATTTCAATCTCGTATTAAAATGACACTAACTGATTTTTCATTAAAAAAAAAAACAATTCGTGCATTTTTCCAAGATTGTTATTTTGATTTCACGATTATTACAAAAATAATAATGCAATTTTAATATTATTGTAACTCTAAATTGCATGATTTATTAAATTGTTAACAAAGTATGAGTTTTTACAAAATTATTTAAGGTAAAATAATTAAATAATGGAATCGTTTATATAAGTAAAAATAAAACGCTATGAATTGTAGACATTTAATATAGAAGTCGTAAAATTTTTCAACAGTTTTAATGCGCTTCAATAATTTAATTTTGAATGTAAAAGATTAATTGGATATTTGGACGATTGTTATATGTTATTAGTGTCAATATTATTAAAAACTGATTATCATTAGTGTTTATGTGAAATTTTAAAATCGTGAACCGTCAAAAATTTTTGACAGAAAACCTGAATTGCTTTTTTGACATTTAAATTGCAAGTGATTATAATAGAAATGTCATAATCTATCTCAATATCTCTCATACATATCACCTTTTTGGCTTCTTGAAATATTGTTATATGCTTTATTCTACTTAATCTGCTGAATACTTGTTGAACATTTGCATTTCGCAATTATATTGTGTTTTAAGTTACAGTATAAGAAATTTTAGAAAAAAAAAATTCATTTCTTTTCGAATGTAGTATCAAAATTTTACTGTTTTAAAAAGCACACGACCAAATTTCAATATTGCTCAAATTCAATATTAATAGCGAAATATTTCTCGGCTTTCAATTTTATTCCAATTTGAAATTTTGTATATTATTTAGAGTATAAAACAAAATATGTATATGTATTAAGATATACATACGAAAAATAGCGTGATAGAAAATCATATATTTTTCTTTTAACAAATCTAGTTACTAACATTAAATTATGAGTTTTATGGAAATTTTTCACGCTTATTATTATTATTATTGTATATAGCAAAAATAATAAAAAAAAAATTTTGCTTTGTTTTTTTCCTATTTTTCATTCTTTCAAAAATCTATTTTAAGGTCTACCATACATTTGATGGTGTTATAGAGCTCATAATATTAATTTCATTAATAATTAATCCTTATTACACAAAAAATTAAAGGAAGTGAGTTGAAAAGTAAAGTTATTTGAGTATATTAAATAATATTATTTTTTTTTTGTTTTTTTGTATTTTTTATTTGTATAACTATAAATTTTAAGTTGCTTTTTTTATTTTAATGAAAGCAACAAAATCTAAATTGATGTGATTAATAAAATTTATAAGATAATAACGACTTAATGACGTAAAATGTTTAAATATGATATGTTATTATGTACTATGACGTTTTTATTTATTTACAAAATATTATTCGAATATTAAATCAAAAATTTTATAATAAAAGAAACAAGAATTGTGATTTATCAATTTTTTAGTTAAAAAACTGAATATTATAGGATTATATAAAAAGCATACTATTCATAAATTTGACATATTAATAATTCATACATTCGCTAGAAATATTAACATTTCACATTTCGAAACATATATTGCGATAATTGAGTACTCCAGGTATCCTAGACCAATTTTCCGCGTTGAAATATCAAAATTAATTTGCAATATACATATATAAATGGGACTGTCAAGAATGAAGGGAAATTACCGTCGCAAACAAACATCGTCGGTAAAGTGGCCTAGAATGACATTTTACCGCTGGCGGTTTTTTTTTGACATCTTTTGACAAGTTTAGATGTGTGCGATATTATATGTACGTAAAATCTAAACAGTTTATTTGGCCACTCCGCATTATTGTTCTGTGTTAACAACTGAAATCGTCTGCTGTTGCCGTTCACCGTTTTGGTTCAAGTTCCAACAGTTTCATTATTATTATTTAATCTAAGTGTCTTCTTTACATCCTAATAAATTTTGTAATATTAATACTCAATTTTAAATTTAACAATGTATGCGTTAAACAAAAAATCGATATTAATATTCTAGAAAAAAAGAAAAAACCCATACAAAATACTATGACTCATTTGATTTAAATATAAATGAACTAAACATCCTATTGTATTTTTTTTTTTTTAAAAAAATGTCAGAATTAATAATTCCTAAACTTCCACAAAAAAAAAAATAATTACATATTCAAATTCGTTGTAAATTTTATTCTTAATTCTAAGAAATACGCATATTTTTATATTTTTCACCGGTAGGCGGCGAATTTAATTTATTCTTTAATCAATTTACTATTACAAAATTTCACTAGAGTGTGTCATAGACGAATTACATATAATCATTCCATTTTTAATTAAATTCTAATCTGAATCACATATATATAAAAAAAAAACTTTATATTTTTCTTAATAAATTTTCAAATTAATAAAATTATTTTGAATCAAATTTTATCACCCTAAGTCCATTTAGAAATATGTAATTAAAATTTAATATTATTGAAACAAGAAAGTGGATACTTAAATATAGAGTAGAAATTCACATTAGAGCAGCAATAAAAAATAAAAAAACTCTCATAGGGATTTCAAAATATTCTTATAAAGCTACATACATATAATATACTTGCATATAATTTTCTTTTTATTTATATTTTAATATGTTTATTTATCATTTTATTTTTAAATCCAAGAAAATTACAAAAAGTATAAAAGGAATGGAAGAAAAAAAATTGGAAAAAAAAGGACACGCAACATGTGGATTAAATTTATATTTTTTCACATGAAAAATAATATTTTTATCAAAGGATATAAAGTAATTTTGTATAATTTATAAAAAAAAAAAAAAAAGAATTGTAAAATATTGTGTAGGTGTATTTTAAAGTATACATATATATTTCACAATATTATTTAATAAAAATTTTTATAGCACTATTCGATATTATTTAATGTATCAAAATTTTTAGGTTTGCTTATTCATTTACCTCGATTCATAAACTGAAATCGAACATGTATCCGAAACACGTTATAATGAATGAGGCTACCAAATTTTATTTCCATTTTTACCGGCTTATACAAGTCAACTAAGAATTCTTGAATTTAACATATTGGAAATTGTGAGAGTCTGGAATAAGAATCATATTTAAATTCATTAAGATGTTAAGTACACTAAATAATTTCTTAATAAATTAAGATATTAAAGTACATGGTTGTGTCTTAAAAACAAATAATTTTAAAATTAGCCCTTAGTAAGATTTTGTAAAAATATTCCTCAAATATTACTCTTTGTTTTAATATTATATATAATTATTGATTAATTAATTGATTTCTTCATACTAAATTCTAAAATTATATAAAATCAATTTTAGGTATATGAAATTTTAAATAAAGTAAAAATTGTAGAGTAACTTGTAACGGAGTCCAGAAAAACCGCCGTCTAACACTCTTTAAAAGTATAATAATGCTAATTGTTAACAATTAAGAAATTGGCACATTAAGTTGAAATTGGACCTATTACACTTTTAAGGCATAATTTATATGACAAATGTATAATACATTGTAGATAACTGAAAAAAATAATGGGCAAAGAAACTCTACTCATGAACCCGATCCATTTCCAGCAGCTGTGAAGAAAACTTTGTTGAACAAAATGTCTCCCATGATGACATTCGTCAGTTACCTAGCAGCCAAGATTCGATTTCTCCTCAAGCAGAGCACCAAATCATATAATAAGACAAAATGTATCACAATTTTCAACAAAAAAATGTATTACGCTTCAAAGTCAAAACGAATAATCTAGATATACTCTTTATGCAAACGGAATTTTTATTATTAAAATAATTGCTTTTGACAATTTAACAATTCTAAAGTTATTTAAATTAAGTACTGGTACTTTTAATAAGCATTAAGACCATTTAAAAAAATTTTTTTTTAAATTATTCTAAATTACAAAAATTATTCTTGTAATTCCGTAAATATTGTATGCCAATAACAAATGCGAAGAAGGAAATTAAATTTGAAATTAAGTCTAGGTCACATTTAAATATTTTCGGTCAGTTTAAAGAAACAATTGAGTTTTCTTAATCATAATCAATTAAGTAATACATATATATATATATATGTTAAAGAAAAATTCGTAACAAATCCTTGAAAATATAATGGATATTTTGAAAAGAAAAAATTTTGTAATTAAGTTTTAGATAAACGCGATTGTACTATTTCTTTTAAATTCATAAATAATATCACAAAATTTTTTTATTAATATTAAAATAGTTTTAAGAATTATAGCATTTTACAATAATTAATCCTTTTACTTAATTGTTATAACAAAAAATTTTCTCTCCCCTAAAAGTATGCATTTTTTAAAAAAAATCGTTATATAGTAAAAATAAATACTTTCATTCCAAAATGTACATTTTCCAAGAAGTATTAATAATTACAGTATTTAAAATGTATACCAGTTGACTTTGATGTAAATTTTAGTTATTAGATGCTATATATAATTTGTTAATTCGATTAAATGTTCATTTTAACTTTTATAAAGAACAGAAGGAACTTTGTTCATATGTATTTAATTAAAATAATATTTAGAAAATTATATAATTAATATTCATAATTATTATATATAAAAAGAGAAAATATTCATTACAACCATGTAGTGTTAATTGGCTTTAAGTTTTTAAAAATTTTGTTCAGATTTCGTGATTAAGTACTTTTAAAATGATATTTAAATTAATGTATTTTTTTTTTTTTACAATCTACTCTAACATTTTACACTTTACTCTAATATTTTATGTATGAAGGAAAAGCATGTTATTTATGCACATTTTATATATATACGGATTTCGTGAAATTCGTGTATTAATCAAAATATTAAATTACTTAAACTTTAGTTTAAAAGAAACACGAAATAAATCAAAAAGTAATACATAGTGTGATTATATTGTGAATATCAAGGGTAAAAAAAAAATGTTATTTAAATGATTTTTTTTTTTTTTGCTTTTGTTACAACTCAGACGTAATTTGTTAAGCTTGACCTAAATTTTCCTATAAAGATTTTCTATTTAAGATAAGAATTTTATATTCATATCGCCATTTTGCCCTAAATTTATTTACTGCACGTATATATATTAAATATTGGAAAATTGGAGTTGAGTGTTCATTACAATACAATAGGAGTAATGAAACCAGGGGTTATGAGTGTAAAAATTAAAAAAATTAATAAGGGAGTTTATATTTTAAAAATATACCAAAATTTTCATACCAAATGAATACCACAGTTATACACAGGGCAGTTCTTTTTTTTTTAACTTACAGTAGGAGTGTTCTAAAAATTATTTTACGATAAAGCAATACAAATGTTGCCGCAATCAACGATATATACTTGATTTGAAACATTTTTTGGTTTAAAATCTAAATTACTACTTGATATTGGTTTAATATTCATGTTTCATTTGGCGTTTCCAACACAATTTTGTTTAGGTTCTTAAAAATTCCTAATATTTTTAGAGTAGAACTCTTACAGTCACCGATTTATAAACAGTTTTAAAAACTGAATATGAGCTATTAAAAATTAAAATCGCATATATTCTGACCGGCATTAAGTATACTTTATTGTTAATTAACTTTTTAATTATTGTTAATTTTGAAAATTTTACTCGCTTTATCTAAGCATAAATTGAAATTTTATTTAATTTCCAAAATAAAAGCTCTTAAAAAATAAATTATGAAGAGAAAAATTTATATATTGCGATGGTTCAATTCCACTATAATATATAACCTTAAATTTTCATAAAAATTTAAACAAAAAATATATTTGGTTGTAATTACATAAATAAAAAAAATTTCCAAGAAAAATAATATTTTGAAAATATTTTTTATTAGGTCAAGTAGAGACCGCATCTAAATTTTTTTCCCTAACTTACTAGAATTCCACGTGATGGTGTATTTTATATATACCCGTATACGTACTTCAATTTTTCTTTGCTAATTTGTGTTTATTGCGCTTAATTAACTATATTTATGTATGTATAAAAATTCATATATTAAACAAGGCAGAGGCGGATCAAATTTGCAAAAAGCGCCAGAATTTTTTCATAATTTTTTCCAAAAAAAAATTTGCTTTCAATTCACAGCGAAATTAAATTGATAACATTTTCCTATATACAAACATTGCAAAACAAAAATTTGAAAGTTTAATTCTAGGCTTCAATTCTATGACAAATCTTGCGTTGAGCGTTTGAGAAAATCATTTTGAAATAACCATTTTTCGTTTTCTCATTAGTTTATTTTAATTTTTATTTTAATATAGCTTTCGTGGTTTTACAAATTATAATCTTAATGTAAGACAAGTTAGTGTATAATTAGTATACAAGTATGCCATTTTATGCCAGTTATAAAAATTTTTTATATTCTCACAGGCACAACAAATAAGACGAGAACGATTAAACTTAAATATTTTATTTGCAAATATAAGAAATACACAAAAAATTCAAATATTAAATATAAAATAAATTACAAAATAAATAATAAAACCAAATTCTTAGCACTTGTTGAATTTTTTTGGGTAAAAAAAAAATAAAAATAAAATTTGACTTTAAAACTTTCGTTCTTGTTGATTTTTTCTTTTGTTTAAAGACACGCAAATAGGCGGCAGCACACTTGAAATTCCAATTTATTTTTTTGTGAATTTTTGTTTTTTTTTTCGTGTTTCACATTAAAGTATTCAGTGATTTTTCATTCTTAGAATTTATTTCATAAAAATTTAGGACAAAAGTGAAATTTTTTCTTGGCAATAATTATTATCTGAGTTTTTTTTATTTTAAAAACAAAATAAGAAAAGAGGACAAAATGAATTGCCCTTGAATTTCAGAATAGAAGGAGTAAAACGTAATTGGGGGCTGTCGATATTCATATATTATATCATAAATTATGTTTTAATTTTAATATTTATAATTTTGTAACAAATTTACAATAACAAGAAATACAATTAGTAAATAAGAATTGCAAAACATACAGGCAGACTAAGAAACAGTCTATAGTGTGTGGTACCCTAACCAATTATTAAAGATCCAGGTTTCTGAACAAATAGAACAAAATCGTAAATGACTAACGATATATTGCCAGAGAAGTCACTTCAATATTGAATATACTAATTTTGTGTGTAACACTAGAGATCCAGAGGTTACTATGTGTATATAATCAGCACAGACATGGAATGTTAATGATTAATATCTTCCAAGAGAACCATAAGTATTTCATAAGTTATTTTTTCATTTCAGTTAAAGCATTAATTTTAATTATTATTTTAGGAACTGTGAAGAATACAATCAATGTAATTTTGTTATTTTTGCATCTGCGATAAATAATTTAACAAAGTAGGGCAAACTCTGTTTTTGAGTGTTATTGTAATTCAAGAATAAAAAAATTTAACTTCATAATATTATGCATTCATAGGAAATTGAATTTCTATTCATTTTCCCTTCAGCATTCAAATAATGTATGTGTTGTGGTTAAAGCAAAAACCAAATTTGAACTATGTTTCAACTATACTAGATTAATATTTCACAAATTTTAGCTGCGGTACAGAGAACTTTTTTAATATATTTTTACAATTTCAAAATATTTTCTCCTTTTTTTTTGTATACTTTTCAATAATTCATCATTTGCAAACAAAAATAAAAAATTTTGAGTTGTTTATGGTCTTTTTTGCAAACGAAATATTTATTATTTTTTGGCTTTTTTTTTAGAAGAGTAAAATTGAATTCTTTCCATACAGGATATTTCCGTTTTAAGTGCACTTCCAATTATTTCAAATATTATTGTATCAGCGATCCTGGGGACAGTATTCATAAATTTTGTGTAAGCCCAATATATGCATATGAATTTCTGATTTCTCACAAGATTATAGAAAGCCATGAAATGATATCACTCTATCATGAGAATCTATTATGGCTGGAGTGCTGAGTGCGGGACAAGTCCCTACAGCATCCGTATGAGATCCGATACCCTAATAAATTCGAAGACCTTGTGAGACTGGAACTCCGTCGTCGCAATGATGCACCTATATACAGGAATATACTTAAAACGGAAACATCTTGTATATGTGCACAATATATTGTATAATATGCGTTTTTCTTCAAAAAAAAAACTATAACAATAATTCTTAATATAAACATGACAATGTCTAATAAATTTTTTTAAATTTTGTTTTTTTTTTCATTTTAGAAATAAAAGACACAATTGGTGAAAAAGCAAATCATGTAAAAGAAGCTATTGTTGGTGCTGCACAAAATGTTGGACATGAAATTGAAAATGCTTTTCATGGTACTAAAAAAGAAATTAAAGATACTGAAAATAAAGTTGAAGAAAAAATTGATAAAATTACTGAAAATTTAACTACAAAAGAGGAACCAAAAGAATCAACCGATTTTAAAATAATACCATTAAAAGATCCAAATGAAAAATTGGTTGATGAAACATTAGATGAAATCGCAAGTACATTTGATGAAACAACAGCTGAAATTAAAGATAATTCAGAGAATTTAATGAAAAATTTAATTAAAGATACAAAAAATGAAATTGATAGTGGTATAGATAATGTTAAAGAAAATATTGATAATATTGAAAATATTATAACAAATAGTGATAATACAGATATGCAATCGATTGATAGCCTTAAAACATCATCACCAGATCCAGAAATTGAAAAAATTTTATCAAATGATAAAGAAAATAATAATCCACCAACACCAGTACCAACATTATCTGAATTAGAAAAATTACACTTAATGGGTAAAAATACAATAACAAATATTGAAAATGAATTTGATGAAAATAAAGAGAAATTAAATAAGATGACATCGAGTACAATTAATAAAATTGATGATGAATTAAATGATGGTAAAGAGAAATTAAATAAAATGGGCTCGAATGCAATTCATAATATTGAAAATGAATTAGATGATATTAAAGATAAATTTAATGTAATGGGTACAAAAACATTTAATACAATTGAAAATGAAATCACTGATATTAAAGAAAATTCAAAAAAGAATTTATCATCAGCTGTTGAATCAATAGAAAAAGAAATAAATGCAGCAATTACAAATACTTGAATATAAAATCGAACAAAAAGAAAAATTATTTAAATTAAATGAAAACAAAATTATTGTTAATTACTAAAAACGCGACAAACAAAAAAAAAATTAACTTCAGAAAGCCAAATAAACAACAAGAAAATACAACAAATTTTATATACAAACATCTAAAAACAAATATATACATAAATACATACAAACAATATCAATCAATTATAAATTGGAAGATTAAACTTAAGTTGAAAAGTAAGAGAATTAATTAAAGAGGCTCGGATTATTTATTTACAATTTCAATTAAAAAAAAAAGGAAACTGTTGAAAATGTGCGAGGAAAATGTTGATTGCATTCATATGATATCGTTCGTCGACAAGCGGAAACGGATTTTCTTTAGCCTTTAAAAATATTTTTTATACTGAATTTAAAAATTAACTTACAAAAAATTTATTATAATTTTTCATTTAAATTTAAGAATAATATTAATTTCAATTTTTTGACGCTTCGAATTTTTTACTCTGGATAATAATTTAGTGGAAAGGATTCATAAAAAAAACAAACTGATTCTACTATAATTCTACCTTAATCAAATTGCAATAAGTCAGAAATGTCGGAACTTTAAATAGACAAACTTATCAATGTTATCATAAATGAAATTTCATAATATGTATAAGATTAATTTTTTAATATTTCTAATTAATTTGGTTATAAGTTACCTGATTCGTTTGTATAATGGAAAATAAATCTGTAAATATGGGACGACTAATAAATAATCGCCCAATTAAGAAATTTTTTCGTATTTAAGTAAAAGAAGCAATAGTATGAACTACTTCTATAAAGAATATAAAATTGACTGTGGGAGCACGAAATTGAATTGGAATTGAAACAAATAATAAAATGATAAAATTAAAAGCTCAATTTTAAATATATAACTTAAAAAACTTACAAATTTATAATATGAATATACAATTAATTTTAATTTTATTTTATAATTAATAATAGTACGTATATAATTGCAATATTAAGAACTTCTGTATTATAAAATAGACCTCTTTCTCTTATTATGTACAATAATAAAAATATAAAATTCAACAACTTTAATTAATAACAAAAAACGAATATTAAACAAATACGGAAAAATGATTTTTTATAATAAGTATAAGAATGTTAAAAAAAACCCTTAATTTGAATATTAAAATATAAAGAAGAATAAAAAGCAAATTGATCCAATAATTATTACGAAAAATATAAAAAACTTATACATATGAATTATGAAATTGGATCATTTTGCTTGAGAATCAAATTATTAAATATAATATAAAAAAAGCACTTCCGTTGTATAATGTCCGATATTTTTAATAAAATATTAAATTCACTATTATTTTTTGTTCTTTTTTTATATATAAATAATTATTAATTAATTATTATATTTTATTATAGAAATAAAAATTAATTTATCAAAAATAAATAAATTTTGTTTATATAATTGAATTGATTATTTTGCTTTTTTAAATGTTTAAAAGTTTAAGGACAGCCAAGCATATTTAAAACTCGATGATTGAGATTTATGAATAGTTTTCCTTTAATACTAAGTATGGTAAGAAACCTAACTACATATCATTATTTTTTAATTGTTTTCCAAATTTTAAATATTTTTAAAGAACCCCCAAAATATCGCTTCTTTTTATTTATTTTATGTGTTTTATCCTTAAAATAAATATTTTGTCCTGAATTTATACATAATTTTGTTTATAACTTTATATAATATATATATATGTATATCCATACGTACATATATTTTTGTTTTTCGAAACTGTTCTCTAAAGGTTTGTGTCGTTAATTATCATAATTTTTACTTACATATTTAGAAACAGATTAAAATAATTACAAAAGGTTTGCGTCATAGAAAAATTATACCATTCCGAAAATTGAAATTTGTGCGACATCTATTAGAAATAAATCGAATTAAATTATCTTCAAAAAAAATTTTATTTAAATTGATTCTTTACTCCAGTTATTATGTATATAAAAACCGCATCCTACAGATATTGAATTGAGCTATAAAATAATGGGGATTTGCGATTATTCATTTCAAAATTAGGATCTTAATATAAAAAACGTTAAAAAAATACAAACTGCAAAATCAGCAAAAATAGCATTTTCGAAAGTGAGGATTGAAGAAATTAGAAGAGGAACATAATAGAAAAACGTTGGACATTAAAGACTTTATTTATTACAAATCTGTAAAAGTAAAATATTCAGTTTTTAGAGATTTGTAAGCTTGTGCAAAAATACTTTTATAACTTATTTTAAAGAGTCCAGTGCATGCCTGAATTATGACAAAAAAATTCCTGTTCATATTTTTCTATTTAATGTTAAAGACATGTACGATAAGTAGACAAACATTTAAAAGTAATGAACAAAAATCAAGCCTAATGTTCTGTTCAGAAGAAATTGTAAGAATGTAAGAACGTAATCTGAATTTGTAAGTACGTTTTATACTTCAATACATTAATTCACAAAACATTAATCTTTCAAAATCTTATTTAAAATAAAATTAATTGAATTAATTTTATTAAAAAAAAACACTCATTCTTCTAAAATAAAACATGAATTTTAAATTACCTTATAAATATAAGTTTTTTCTCATTTCTTTTTTTTATTTGTTTTTTCCATTTTTTATTTTCAATTTAATTTTTTTATTTATTAATTACTTCATTCAACATTTCTTATTAACAGTAGTATATATATATATTATTTATAATATTATATAAGATCTAAAGACACAAAAAAAAAAATATTTCATAGAGTCATTTTATTAGTTCTTAAATTTTTTTAAAAAATATTTTAATATTTTATTTTTAAAAATAAATTGTTTTTCTTTTAAATTTTCATTGTATTTTTTTTTTTGTTATTTATTTAATAACAGTTTTAAGGCAATTATTCTTTTCTTTATTTAGATTAGATTTTAATTTGATTTTAGGTAACATTGGAAAAAAGAAAAATTTTCATTTCATTTGTTAAATAATTTTTAAAAAATATTTTTGTTATTTTTTTTTTCCAATTTTTTTGGAAGAAAATTTTTTAATGTTTACAACATTTTCTATTAAAAAAATATATATGTAATTAATGATTACATAACGTATGTAAATTTTCATTTTTATTTTATAAATATATATATTTTATTTATTTATAAATAACAATAATAATATTATAAATATTTTTATTGAAAATATTTTTGATTTAGTACACAGTTTTATTTATTAAAAAAAAAACGAAGAACAACATTAGGATTTAGAATTTTTTGTTGTGTATAAGAAAAATATGTAGGTTAGAAAAAAAAATTTTCAAAAATGAAATATAAATTTTTATATTTTAATTATTATTATTATTAAAAATGATCCCAGAAAAAATTATGAACATTGTTTTTTTAAAACCCTGTGTTTTATAATTTTGTTTTTCTTTGTTTTGTTTTTTTTTTCTTGTTTTAAATATAATAAATGTATAGTTTATAAAAAGTATTTTTTTTTTATATATTCTTTCTTGTTTTTTAGTTTGTAAATTAATTAATTTTTTTTTTTGTTTGTTAAATGCAAAATGGCACTAAAAATTATTATTTATTTTATTTTTTATTTTTGAATAATGTTGTTTAATTGATTAATTTAATTTTAAAAGTAAAATTTTAAATTGTTATATTAAGTGTAAGTTAATGAAATAAATATTATATAAGTAGCTTAAAATAATTATAATATTAAAAGAAATTAAATTATAAAAAAAAATAGTTTAATTATATTTTAATTTACAACATGAACAACATGAATATCATCTTCCATCTACAGAAAAATTTGAAATCTATAAATTTTATTAAAAAATTCTTATATATTTCAATCGAAATTCAAAATTAATTAAAATTGCAATATAAATATTTTAATTTCAGAAAGTTTGGCATAAATTTTGTTCTGTAATTTTATTTTATGTTAAATAAAATAACTTAAAAAAAAAATTAAAAATAAATTTAACGAAATATTTTCATATTAATTTAGAAAAATTTATTTTAAGCTACTTATATAAATTCATTAAATAAAGTGCCAACTATTTTTAGTATTATAAATTTTAAATATTAAATTCAAAAAATTAATTAATCGCATGATAGTTATAAAATTTTCTAATATTATTTTTGTTTATCAAAAAATATACAATATTTTTTGTATTCTCTTAAAATTATTAAATTACATACATTTAGAAAAAAAAAAAAATAAATTTAAATAAAAAAAAAATAGCTTTTGAATGTCTTTACGGGAATGTTTAAATTAAAAAATAAAATTTATAATTTGGATTTTCTTACAAAAATAAATTTAAAAAATTAATTATACTTTTTTTTTAATAATAAGTACAAATTTAAAGTTATACTTATGAATCTTTTGCAAGTTTAGAGAAAAATTTTTTTAAAATAAATGATTTTTTTTTTCAAAATTATTAAAAAATTCAATTTGCAACTTTACATTTAATATAATTATGTTAGAATTTCTTTAAATTTTTTTGTTTTTTGCTTTATTTCATTTTAAAGGTGATTTAAATAATTCTTTTTATATATTTTTTTCGAATTTGTTTTTTTTTTTCTTATAAATTTTTTTTAAAAACATATATTTTACATATGTCTTGTATTACCGAAATTAATACCACTTTGATTAGCTCCTTTATTTGAGCCATATTGTAAAGAGATGATATTTTGACCGGCACGTAATTGTTCTTCACTAAATTGACGAACATTTTTATCAGCCTCTTTTGGTCCAATTGATGGTTTACCGAAATTATGAGCCTAAAAATAATTCAAATTATTTTAATTTTTTTTCATATTCACATTTTCAAATAATAAGATATAATTTTAAAATTAAAAAATAATTATTACCTTTCTGCCAAGAGATTGGACACATATAACAACAGAATTAAGATTTTGACGTTCCCAGAGATCAACACTTTGGAATGTTTCTTGTACTGGTACACCGAATTTTTTGGCACATTCTAAAAATGCTGTAAATATTCAAAAAATAAAATAAAAAATTAATATATGGTTATTAATTAATTAAATTGGAACTTTTATAATTCAACTTATAAAAATTTATAGTAATGACATTATGTCATATAAACATTATATGCGTATGACATAATATTAACTATAAAAATAGTTTAATAACGCCACCTACCAGAAATATTTTCCATACATTTAAAAGCCATTTTACTTTCATTAATTTTTTTAACTGAACCAGGTTGAATACAGTTTGCCAATTTACATAAAAGTACACCATCTTTAAGAACTTCAAAGAAATTATCCATATCACCGGAAGTATTAATTGGTTCACCTGTTAGTTCTTTGATCCATTCTAAACTTTCTTGTGCCAATTCTTCGCTATATTTTGAGTTAATCTAAAAAAAAATAGAAAATAAAAAGTGTGAAAATATAATTAATTAGTGAGTGCTTTAAATTTTATAACAAGAATTTATAATCATTTTTTTATAATATAACAATTTTGGTATACAATTGTACATATACATACACACATATGTACATATATTTATATATAATTTAGAAATCGGAGTTACTATTATAATTTTATTTAATTAATTTAATAGTGGCAAATGGTGACTATTAATAGTGGCAAATTTTTGAATTGGATAATATATAAGGCGCCGACAGTACGTTAGTGAGCTACTTGAAAAAATTACATTTCGAGTAAATTGTGATTGAAATATTTAATTTTTAAGAAAAGTTTTAAAAGGCAAAAACGAACTTATGTCAAAACAGAAGTGAAAAGAGAAGTAAATTAAGTATTATGAAAATATAGAAAAATTCTTTAAGCCATTATAGCTCTATTGAACATAATAACTCGTTTTTGTAAATATGTTGGATAGACCAGTAATGTGTTGTGCGCCTCATATTTAAATATAGAATCTTTTCGATTATGTCAAAAATTATTAATATTTGACAATAATGTCAAAAATATCAAAATTATGTCAAAAATTTCAAATTAATCGTATATTCTTTTAAATTTGGCTTACATTCATTAAACGAGCATTTAAATAAAATCCAAAATATTATAATGCCTTGACAGCAATTATTTTGTTATTCAAAGTAAGTATGTATGTATATTAAAAATACACACATGTTTTCAGTGTCATAACATTGGAATGCAATAATATATTTTTACAAAATGCAACTTAGTAAGAAAAAAAAATTAAAATATGAAAAAAGAGAAAAAAAGTCCAGAACAACGTACTGAAATTCTCACTTCTTTCAAGTTTATTTTTACTTCTATAACTATATAAACATGTAATTTCTGTATTTTTGCAACTATTCTTCTCAGAAAATTCCATTAAAATAATCATAATAGCTTAAACTATATAACGCAAACCATAATCATAATGAAATAGATTATTCTATGTATAGAATTTTCTAAGTAAAATTATAGAATAGAAATAGAGTATTTAGAGTGTGCATAAAACAATATTCTTAGTTTTAAGACATGAAAAATGGGACCCCTTAAAAGTATAACTCTCTTATAAAATAAAATAATAAAAAAAAAGAGTTATTATCCGTCTACATTTTATTGTTCTGTAACACATACATACTCGCATACATACTATGTTTCCGCTAATTCATATAATATGTTATACATTTCCATATACATGTATATATATTCGTACATACTTGTATACATTATGCAAACATAAAATTTCAAGTACAAGTTCATATAACAATATTGTGTGAAATATAAATACAAAAAAATTTTTTTCTCTACTATTGGGTGCTATTTCCTAGTCTCACTCTGGAATTAAATACAAGAAACAACAAAATAATAAATAATACAATTTCACATAATTGAACAAAGCTTTTTTTATATTCAGACTTCATAGTTATATTGTTGTCTTCATAGTTAATATCCGTATACAAAAACAAAAAAAAAAAAAAAATTAATTTTTCATATCCAAAAATTGCAACTTCAAATTTGTTTTTTCTTTCATAATATCAAGAAATATTTGATTAGAAGAAACAAATGAATTGGAACAGTCTAGACTAGACTCTTAAATCCTAACAAGCGGATGATAAATGAAATACTGAAACTTAGGAGTGATAATGTTCGAATGGCACAGTCTTACCAGTCTACTCCGAATCAATTGCTATAATTTCTTTATGACGATCATAAGTTTACCTATTCATGTAATTGTTATGAGTCAATTACTGAAAAAATAATCTAGTATAAAATATACTGGTATGTTCACGCACTAATAATAGTGTACTAAATATTTTGCACAGATTAAAACAAAATTAGATCATTTCGCTTTTATATTCTCGAACATACGTTCCTTTTTGACAGTTCGTATACAGTAGTTCGTATGAATAACATTACGCGTTACGTACAAATTTGAAACTTTTGAATGACTTTTGAATGACAATGACAAACATATTTTGTATTTTATTTTATTTTTTTGCCTTTCATTTCTTTTCTTAATGTGAATAGTTGTTATAAATTATCATATAATTTTCGCCATGCTCTTTTTTAAAATAAAAGTCAAAGTCAAATTCATAGCTGTTATTCATTTAAATTATATTATTGTCTAACGTCTGTTAACTACATTGGAAATTATAAATATATTTATGTACTTAGGGATATGTACATATGTGAATATATTGTGAATTTAATATTGTTAAAAAAAATAAAATATATAAATATTTAAATAAGTAAAAAAGATATAAGTAAGTAAAAATTATGGAAGAATTGTAATATTTTGCAATTTTCAAGCTTTTCTATTTTTCTTGTTGTACCTACATACATAAGTGAATAGAAAATCTTGATCTTTTTATAGTAGAAGACAATTTTAAATATTCTAACGAATTAAATTTCTTTTTATGTATGCACAGTTATTTTTAAAATGCTCATTGGTTTTTAAACAAATTTCTGCAGTCTAATCACAGAGTTCTGTTGTATATTGCATTTTCTGTACATAGAATAATTAAAAAATTAATAAATTCTGTAGTATATAATTTAAGAATAAACTAAAATTATTTAACAGGATGAAGAAGAACCGTTTTATTAACATAGTATACTTAGTGCCGCAAGCAAAAGAGCGTTTGGGCAACTACAATCGAGAGCACTTTAAAGCTAGTTACAAAGATGCCGAGGAATCATGTGAAAATTGTCATGGATTTTCTAACGTAGCACTGCAGACTTAAGAAACAACTAAGTAAACTGGGTTTAGGACCTGACAGGTCTTGCAAGTTCCGTTTGGAACTTATTAATAGGAAGTTTTTTTTATTAATAACTTAATTTCAGAAATTCTATTTTATGTAAGAACAGGTGAATAAATATAAAAAAGATATACATATATATTTTTCGTACAAAAATCTTATTATTACCTCATTCACATGATGTACACACACCTTGATATTATATCATACTAACGTTAATTTCATATATACCTAAATACCACATGTTATTTACTTAAAAATATATTTGTATGTTATATTTTATACTTTTACTTAATAATTCTAAAAAATATTTTTTCGTACATACATGTACACATTACATAAATATATGTACATAATAATAATAATATATATTTTAATGTTATACTATTATATTTTTTTAATACAATAAATTATACAGTAAAATCGTATTAAATTATGAGGATATCATTTTAAATTTAAACTTGTTGTTCGGGATTGAGTAAAAGGAAATGAGTTTGGAATAGATACTCATACATATAAAAATTCGGTAGGTTTAACGTATAATAGTATAACAGTTATTCCACATAAGTGCATATATTGTAGATATAAATTTCAATTAATAAGAATGTTTTCTGTATTGAATATCTCGTTTTTTGCATAAAAATATATTTGCTCTATAATAATTTTCAATAAATTTCGATTTTTTTTAAAAACTGTTATATGACATATTGAGAAGAAATGAAAAGTCCAATTGAAAAACAGAGAATTTCGATTTGAAAGTGACTAAAATAGGTGACGGAAAGACAACGATACAAAATTAGGCTACAAAAAGAACGTAATTCAGAAATATGAATTCACAAACACTAATTAAGAGCTCATTATAACAGTTATATTTGTATCATGCACAATGAGAGTAAAATTATACTTTCTCTTCTCCCTACATGTTCTGTTAGCTAAGAATTTACTGTAACAAAGTTATTTTTCTTATTTATTCTTTTAATAACACAATTTAAATACATATTATAATTTAATAACAATAACAATAATAAAAAATATAATAAAAAAAATATTATGCAAAGATAAAAAGAACAATCTAGTTTTCTCTTTTTTCTCCAACTATAATTTTTGCTTTCTAAAAAAATTTTTTTATTATTTATGTGATTAAATATTTAGACAGTTTTACGGGCCTACATACATATATAGAAAAAGAAATTATATTTAATAATAAATTAGGTAGAAAAAAGAAGAGCGTTAACAAATTATTCTAAATATGTAATAAAAGAAAAATTTTGGTTTCTAACCAAAAAAAAAAAAAAGAAAAGAAATACAAATGAAATAATAAAATTAAAGAATAGAGAAAAAATTTAAAGAATGTCAGTTATAAAAAAAAAGAGAATAAAAATATGAAAAATTAGATTTATAAAGATTTTTTTTTAATTTCTCTTCATTGTATTATTTTCCAGCTCTACTTTTTTTTATATATTAACGCCTCTAAAATTATAATTACAATAGATTAGGTAATACAAGTAAATTAACGCTAACATTAATTTTATTAATGAAATTTTTGTTGAATGGCGACCTTGAATTAAAAACATTAAAATGAAGGAGTGTACTCGTATAATAGAAGTTTTTAGTAAATAAATTTGCAGATATTTAAGAAATAATTTATAGTTACACCTACTAAATTAATATGATAATACTTTAATCAAGTTTTTGAGTTACTTTAATCTCATAATCTAAGTCTCTAATATTAATATTAGATGTGATAATGAAATTCGGACATAAGTAATTCTATAAAAACGTTTATTTAATAGAGTTTCGTTTTAAAAATGATACTTTCCGAGAATCTAATTTGCATTCATTTTGTAAAGGTTATGAATTTTTGACGCTCGGGTACAGCGTCATAACATTTACAAATTGACGTCAAAAATATTTTGAAAATTATTAAATTCATTTTATTACTCTAATTTTTTTTTGTTATTTAATCCGAAATTCAATTTCTTTGACCTCAATTCCCGGCATTTTAAAATAAAACCTTGAAAAGCAATTATAACCTCAAATATCTACAACGCTAATAAGAGTAGCGCATTTTTTCATGACGTTTTATTTCATAATAAGACAAGTTTTACCTGTACACTCTTTTTAATATACCATACACTATTTTTATAGTGTGTCCTATAATGTTCATTTCAATTACGTATAGTGAATTTTAATAATACATCTTCATCAAAAATTTTTTCATATTCAAAACAATTAAATGTCATTATTATAATAAATTTATATACATACATTCTTAGTCACAATTAATTCATACATACATTAAAATGGGAAAGACGAGATAATTAAATTCACATTCTTTTACAATGTACATATTAAAAAAAAATTAGATAAAATATTTATACGATTTAAGCTCATTAATATTAAATGTCAACCATTAAACTAATTAATTATTATTTAAACAATTCATTATGATATTAAGAAATACATACATATATAGGGCGGAGGAATAAACAAAAAAAAAAAAGAATTTTTATTAATGAAAAATCACTTAAATTTTGACATTGTTGACGCAGAAAAATAAAATAAAAATATTTTATAAATCTCTTTCTAAAAATCATTAAAAATGTTAATGGTTAAACTTACTGACTTAGATTTCTCAAATTCTTTTAAATTTATTTATCTTCTAATATTTCACGTACATAAACAGTTTTGTATACTTAATTAAATGTCGATAAGAATTATTACTTAAAACAATCAATTATATTTATGAAAATAATATCAATATTTAGAAAACAAATAAAAAAACGAATTGGCCAAAAATTATAGGGGATACTTCATGAAAATATTATTTGGCACGATTATATTCATTATTCGTATTTTGTAAAAAAAGTGAGTCCCTCATTATTTGCAAATTCAACTAAAATTTCTGTGAGTACATACATACTTCCGTTTTCTTTTCAAATTTTATTCTGGCCAACTCACTAACTTTACTTCAACTGTGGTGGTCATAAAATTAAAGCCTTGTTAAATACTGTTTTTCCAAGAAATTATTTTTGATAACACAATACTCTTAATTTGTTGAAAAAAATGGTAATGTCAATGTAATTAAAGACAAATTTAGTGGTCGAATACGAGTATAATAAGCCGTCAGGTGGCCTTACTTCTATAACCAAACAAAAGATTTTGAGACACGAGCTAAGATTTCCATTGTCATACTTCTTCCATATCCAATTCCATAAGATCCAATTCCATACTTCTTTGGCTGCGTCTCATTTCTGCTAAATAGTTGAGGATTACGCCGGCGACAGTCAACTGCATTGTTACTTAATACTCAAAACTAGCACCAGAGGACTTACTCATACATTACATAAAAGTTAAGCACATAATTAATCCATCATAACTTTTTGTATTTAATTCATAAGTACAAAACATTAACGAAAACAAAAAGAATTTCATTATTAAAATCTCAAATTACTTATACAAATCAAGATTTTAATTTTTTTTATTCATACATTTCGTATTTTGAATACAGATTTCACAATTTATAAACAAAATTTTATTTAGCCGCTTAATTTTTTTATTCGGATGACTTCATGCCTGGCTTATATCATCTTTATTGATTTTTTCGATATTATGTACGAACACTATAGTTTAAAAGAGATAGAAATATATGTCAATGTAAAATGAAGTTCATCTTACATTTTTTTTTCGTTTTATTTAACTTAAATATGAAAATTATATTTAAATGAGAGTATATGTATGTGTTCAGAATTAATTAGAATAAATAAGGGAAAATATTTTTTCTCAGAACTTGAATAATTTAAATAAATTCATTTAAGCAAGTATAAAATATTAAAAATATAAAAATAAAAAAAATGTCACATTTCAAGTGCATTTTTTATTTGTTAAAATTATTTTTTATTAGAAATCATAGCCAAAAAAAAATGTGCTAGATTAGAAAATTGTTTTGACTTTAATAATAAAATGGAGGGAAAACAATTTACACTTAAAAATTCTTAGAATTCATATAGATATTTTATTTATATTTATACACGTAAGTTGTAAATTGAAATTTTATCACGAAAAAGATTGAAATTGAGATTATTCACAAGATACAAGTTAAAAATTCCCAGGAATTTTTGGGAGTTTTTGAATATTTATTTAAACAAGTCTAAATTTACACACCAAAATTTTCAATTTAAAACTGCGCATTAAAGCAAGAAAGTATTAATCAAATGCGTATATGAATGCACATGTTGCAAATTACAAGGCATACAACAAAAGAGGTATAATTTTTTTGATGAGAAACTGCTTAACACTTAAGACATCAACAAGATAATAACAATGCTGAGTCAAGTTTTTTAATTAACATGGTCAATAATTTTATATTTATTGTGTTAAATTACCGTAACGTCTAAATTATTGTATAAAGGAGGCACATTTAATGTATTCCTTTGGCATAATTAAAGTACAATTAGAGGCAGTAATTGTACAGGATAAGAAATATTGAAATATATGTACATTGCACGAATTCATATAAGGTAATATTTTAATTTTAACGAAGAATTGGATTTTTAATTTTTAGTTCCTCGACATACGAAAAAAGAAAAGGGAGAAAAAAGAAAGGAAATGTAAGCAAGAATAGCGCAAGAATCTGATCTTTAGTACCTAATGTACGATTGTGTTATTACCACAAACATTACGGAATGAATTACCAACCGAATATGATTTATTGCAAATATAGGTGGTCTACCGACTGTTTACCAACCTGTGACTGGAATCAATAATAGTTTTGATGAAGCTAGATGAAGATTTTCTCCGATTAAGAAGAAAAATCCAGACATTGTTAAAGAAGAAGTTGGACCAGAGACGAAAATATAAAAAATTCTGACATTAGAGTCAAAGCCGTGTTTGATCAATCATCGCAGAAATAAATAGACGGCGAGATTGATACTCCAACTTTGGCACATGTGTATAGACCTAAATGAAGACACTGTTGCAAAGCCAACAATTAGATTATATTCTTACATATACATATATAAAATTGAGTAACCTACGATAAGAGTCTAACCTAAAATTCACTTAACACAAAAAAAATTTCATATAACCAAAACTATACTTAAAAAATATATGAATAAAAATTTTAATATTTAAAATTCAATATTCAAACTGTGTAAGTTTACCAAATATGGTTAAGAAAAAGTTTACTATTATTTTAACATTGTATTGTAACCATTTTTCGCTACAAATACAAAGCAACAAAACACAATGTTCGCAACTATTGTGACTATGCTAAAATAAAATGAATTTTTCTCTCAATATGGTTAACAACAAAATTTAATAGTAAAGCAATTCACATTAAGGTAGTTAAAAGTAATACAAAAATAAAGAAAAAAAATAAAATAAAATAAAAATTTAGTATAACAAGAAAAATTCATTAAACAAAAATAAAAAAAACAACAACGAAAACTTTGTTAATTCATTCTTTTGCGGTTTATTTTTTTTTTTACGAATCGCGACGTTGCATAACATCAATTTCGCGAGAGAACATATTTAAAAACGTAAGTATATGCAGTAAAAAAAATAAAGCTTTTAATTTCAATTAAAAAATTTTATTTTCTTCTCAGTTACTAAAAGTTTATTAGCGTTCTTACGAAAAAAAAATGTAGAAAAGTAAAAAAAAAAAAATCAGAATTTTAAATGAATTAAAAAAAATATTAAGGTCATTGATTTATAATAGAATTTAATTTTGTAACTTGAACATAAGGTTGACAGAACGAAAACGATTTTACAATTATTTTGCTTGTTTTTGATTTAAAAAAATCCCAGAGAATATTTGGTAAAAAAAATCAATCGAAATATTTTAATATAAAATTTCCAAAACAAGTTTATTTTTATTATTGTTAATAATTATGTTATTTATTATAATAATACTGAATTTTGTTAAGGAATTTTCCAAACAAATTACTTAAACTTTATATGGAACGAATAATTTTTACTATATTTGGTTTTAATTTTAATATTAAATATTTTTTTAAATGGTTTAAATAAACAATTATTTAGGAAATTATTAAATTTAATTATTAAATTAAATTGTTTTTTGAAATTATGATAATAATTTACTAAAGTTTGAAATTTGATTTCAAACATGTGTATGTAGATATTCGAACATGTTCGCAACGGCTTTCATACAGAATTCAATCAACTACAAGATGAACAATAATTCAATTCTTGCTATGTGTCCACAAATGATAATTGTTGTGATATTGATTATTCTTCCTTTTCATTTGATACTAAATTATTTTCGAGTACAACATGTTTTTGATGACCCTATATCACAACTATTTGCAAAATGTAGTCGATGATGTTAAAAGTCTAGGTGTGATTCTTTGGTTGTAAACTAATTTTCAACCATTATATCGATTTTATAATATCTAAAACATTTTCTATGCTTAGTTTAATCAAGCGTCACTCTTCATAATTTTGCGATTTTTACATTTTCAAAAGCTTATGTACTTCATTATTTCGCCGCATCTTGAATATACCATACCCATATGGATGCCACCGTATACTTAACATATAAGGCGTATTTAAACGGTACAGAAAAATATGATTAGAATTTATTTATTCAAATTTAGTCGGAAGTTGAATACGAGGGTCACTATTTATATTTCGGGTCCTGGCAATACTAGTGCTGCCAGGTGCAATCTGACACTTCCATTGGAAAGTTTGACATTTTTTAGGACAACTTCACTCAGAACGTTTTGTCATTCGAGCGCGAATTGTTTTGTTTACAGTGACTTGAAAAATTCATCTCGGTCAAAAAATGGAATTGTCCCGTGAAAATTTTCGTGCGATGATTTTTTACGATTTTCGGCGCGGATTATCGAGACAAGAGTGTCTCGATCAACTTGTTTCGACTTTTGGTGATGAAGCACCATCAAAAACCACTGTAAATCGCTGGTACCAAGAGTTTGGTTTCGGACGCCGTTCGCTCCAGGATGAATTTCGTGAAGGTCGGCCAATTTCGGTCGTTTTGCCGGAAACCATCGATGTTGTGCGCGAAATGATAATGATGGGCCGGCATGTGACATACTGTGAGATTGAGGCATCCTTGGGCATTAGTTCCACCAGCGTACATAAGATATTGCATGAACATCTTGCCGTGAAAAATTTGACGATTGCACAAAAGAAGGCTCGTGTGGATTGGAGCAAAGAAATGTTGAAAAAATTCAATCGCAGTGCGTCAAAAGACGTTTATAAGATAGTCACAGGTGATGAATCATGGATCTATGCATATGAGCCCGAAACGAAACAGCAATCGACCGTATGGGTGTTCCAAGACGAGCCAAATCCAACAAAAGTTGTTCGTGGAAGAAGCACATCGAAGCAAATGATCGCGTTTTTTTTTGGTATAACCGGTCATGTGGCCACAGTACCTTTAGTGGAACGTAGGACGGTCAATTCTGAATGGTATTGATAGACATTGAAAACTCTTGAATCTAGGCATACTGTTGCGTCAGCTATGTTTTTCATACGACATTTTATCTGTAAGAATGAATTGTCTTTTTATTTAAAATTTGTATGATACGTATATTAATGCGCCACTTCGTAATGTAAGGGGTCAAGTAACTATGTTTCTAACTATAATAATTTAGTTTTAAACGAAAATGTGTAAGAGATGAAATGAATAAATAAATATGAATAGCATATTAATTAATTAATTATTATAATATAATTAATTATTTTCTAATAAATTATTTAAAATCAACTGTCCTTATTTAATATATTAACGTTTACAATAATAAAAAGGTAAAATTAAACATTCACCTCATCTGCCAATAATCACAAAAGAAAAAGAAATATAAAAAAATAATAAATTTTGATCTAAATACTAGAAAAAAAGAATTTTTTTTAATTCAAAAGAAAATTATAAATAAAGTAATTAATTTCTCATAAATTAAAGTCTAAATTCCCAGAAGATAAATAGTATTAAACAAAATATATGAGTAAATTTTATTCGCATATTGTTCTCCATTTTGTTTTTCTTGTTTTCTGAAAACCAAAACACAACTAGTTTAATAGTGGTAAAAAAAATTGTAATCTAATATTTTGTATACAAAATTTTTTTAAGAAATCGAAGAAGATTAAAATGTATTACTTAATTATATCGAATTATAAATATAAAGCTTTCGATATAAGTATGTTATGTAGTATGTCGCAAATAAATTTATTTAAGCGTATGATGAAAATCGATTTTTGGTTTTCTGAAATTTTTAATTAATAAATTTCTAAATTATAGTAATCGAATATATACCTTTATTTGTACATAAATTTATGAACATAAAATAATTTAAGATTAGATTAGGAAAATAAAAATTATTAATTAATAATTTATATATTTAGAAACATGAACAAATAAGCAAGTAATTTTGAATCATAGGGCAATATCGATACAAAAAAATTTTAAGAATATCATTAAATATAGCTGACAAGTAGCAACGATTTGTATGAATAATCGAAATATTGTCATACAGGAAATATTGTCATTCTCTGATTAATTCAAAGTCGAAAAATTAAGTGTTGCATAGGTGTTCAATTCAATTAATTTGGATAAAAATAAAAGAAAGTGTAAAAATAATATACATAATCCGACATAGTTTAATTTAAGCAAATTGAATAGAAAGTATAGAAATTTACAAATTAAATTGAATTATTTTGATATACTCGTATGTATGTATACAAATTTTGTCGCCCTTAATTGACACTGACAAATACTTAACTTCGATTTTTTTTATACATTCTATTCAAAATACATTTAATCTGATAGAATTTTAGATAATTGAATAATTAAGTTGCAACATAATCAAAATTTAATGTACACACTAAATTTAAATTTGGGGCATATTATTATTATATGTAGTATATAGTATACGTTGTATATAATAAGTAGTATATAATATGTAGTATAATATAATATTTAAAGTGGTGTTTCCACAAGACTTATAGAACATAATATTTGTGAAATAATCATAGAATTAAATGTCTTAATTTCGTGATTTTTATTTTAAATTAAATTTGAAGTTTAAATCAATCATATAAATACAACAATCATCAAATTTAAACTAAAACTTATTTAAATCCCAACACGAAATCTAGTCAATTACTTTAAATTATTCTTTAATAATGTTATAAGTCCCATCAGATAATAAAATATTTCAAAAGGAAAATTTGAGTTTTAAGCAAAAGCATCTTTCACAATTTTATATAGTCAAGGTTATTTTCAATTTTATAATAAATTACATGTATACTCGTAAATGGCTATTTGTGTTCCTTTCATTATTTTTATTATTATATTTTTTATATAATAATACGTACGATGACATCATTTTACTTACTTATATATTATTAGTTATACTTTCAATTGAAATATGTACGTGCTAGTAATATTTGATAAGGGGGCATTATTTAATAGTTTGTAATATATAGGCCAAAATAATAATATTATCAATAAATAATATTTTAGCAAGGCAACAACTTTTAAGCTTTGCGTAGAAAGGATAGAAAATGACGTAATGACTAAATTCAAAAGCGACAAATAAAGAAAGAGAAAAAAAATCTGTTATAAAATTTCTAATTACTTTGCTATTTCCCCCTGATTATCAAATAAAAATTATTATAAAAGTGTTAAGAAACAATTTTTTATTTTAAATTATTTAAAAATTTTAAGTTCAAAGTCAAAATTTTTATTGCTACAAATAATCTAAAATAAGTAAATGAGTAAATAAATATTGAGCGGAAATTTTTTTCTCACAATTTTTCGATTTGCGTATATATATTTGTGTATGTTATGGCAGTCTGTTACTGTTATCGCCCTAAAAAGTTGTTTATTAAAATGTTAAATTTTATCTGAATTAATGATTTATATAAGATCTGTGATACGAGTATAAGATAACAGAACATAGATTTTCATGTGTTTATTGAAAAAGATAAATTACTTTATAATTTAGTGCAATTAACATTACGAGCAACTCTACCTTTCTATCCGAAAATTTTTTTAAATACTCTATGTATTGCATAAGAAAATAATTCAAAATTATTTTTAAATCAAGGTTTTGCTTCCTGGAAGTAGCTGTTGGCAACACTGTTTACACTCTCTAAGATGGTTTATTAACAGAAATATCCTCTAAGCCGGTTTATTGACAGAAAACTAAATATATGCATCTTTCTTTCCTCTCTGCACAATTACAAAAAAAAAACTATTAAATTCACAAAATAACAGTCAAGAATAATATTTTATTGCAACCTCAAACATAATCTTCCTATAATAATTTATATGATATACAAAGTGTAATTTAGTCGACATATTGAAAACAATCAGACACCTAACAATTATTTGATGACCTTTAAAAGAAAACTACAATAAAAATAAAATAATAGTGTTTATGGAAATAAAAAAAGACAACAAAAAAAACAACAACTTTGAATGCCTTCTTTTTTATTACAAAGAGTCATAAAATTGCGACATCATTGTATCTTAATTAAAAATAAATAAACAAACTATTCAATATCACAACGCACCACACGTTACATACGTATATCACTTAAACAACTAAATATATGAATTCTATATGACACATGCAAACACACTATATACATGTCATAATAATTTTATCACTAACACTCTGTTCTATTATACATTAAACTAGACTAGACCTAACAACAAATTCAATTGATTTTCTTCAAAAGTGTCTATTAGAAATCGAAGTTAATAAAAAGTTTAATAATAATTAAATTTTTTATGACTTAAAATAAAATTTTCAAAGCACAAATTTCAATAAAAAATTTCAATTTTTTTCAATTAAATTGCATTGATATTAAATGTTTTTGTAAATAAAATAAAAAAATAAAAATGAAATATTTACAGCACTTTAATAATTAAAGAAATAATTAAAATAAATATTTTACAATTTTATTAGATTAAAATAAATGTAAATAAAAATGAAATAGAGGTTATGAACATTATTTCATAAAAAACAATTAACAATAAATATTAATTTTACTTATTGAAAGAATGAAATTTTTGTTGTGTGTGATTAAAATCGCACAAATCACTTTCCTTCAGGAATTCAGAAAATTAATAAAATTTAATGGTTTAATTTTTCATTGTATTTCAAGACCATCTACTTATAAAGACGCTCCCATATCTCTTATGAAGGTCTTGTTGCGTCGTGTGAAAGTGCAAAACTTATTTTTGTTTTTGACATTTGTTCATTCAATTTTTTAGATTCAAATTTTTATGAATACGATCTACACACGATGAATACAATCTTTGTTGAATTCGTCTTCTAGATGACAGCTGTTTTCTTTTAAACATTTGGTACATATATATATGCATACTTTATGGAATTAATGAAAGCGCTAAATTAATTCATGTGGCGAGTAGTTTTATTATTCTTAACTACGGTAACAATACCACAAACACGACAAGACTACGAGTACAAAAAATAATTGAGATGTCATCAGATGTAAAATGAAAATTTTGGATTAAGAAAAAATACATAAAATATAATTCAGTACAAAATTTAAAACAATAAATTGTGGATATTCTCAAATTAAGGTAATGTTTTACAACATATTATTACTAATTGTATGTTTGCTTTTCTATTTTAGGTGATTTATTAAAATATTTATCGAACAAATATACAAAACTAAAGCAGAATATAAAAAAGAAAGTACATAGTTCTAAGCATGTCAGTTTATCTGAATTAGTTTTAAGTTAAATTTAAGTTAATCTTATGTTTTATTGTAATAACAAAATTTAAATTAAAAACAGAATCAGGATAAAATTACTATAACAAATAACTATTAGTTATAACAATATCTTGGTTGTAACAAAAAGTTGTGTATTGAAAGCTATACCTACATATTTAATGTAGAGTTACAGTCGAAATAATTAAATTATGCACATATACACATACTTGTATTGAAAAATCAATTATGATATAACCTTACAGTAATAAATCACTGAATACTACTTGAAAATAATTTCAAACTCTAAATATCTAAATTTAATTTAAAAAAAAATTATTAAATACATATTTGGTATTATATTTTCAAATATAATTATCACATATCAACTTATATTTCCAAATATTGTGATTTGAACTTGAAAAAAAATATGTAATACAACTTTTGAAATGAAATAATCTTTCATAATTTGGAACAACCAAATTCAGATATTCTAAAAACCTAAATATTCTATGAAGCGATAAATGATAAAAAAAAAAATTAAAATCTAAGAAAAAAATTGTAAAAAATTGTAGATTTAACATTAATAATTTATATTTGTTGACTTTGACCCACTTATTATATGATTATAAAATAAGAACATTTTATGAATTTATGATGTAAACGGGTATAGATGTATGTACTTTTACATACTTACATAATTATTTCAAATTTACATAATTATTTCAAATTGCTGAAATGCTAATTATAGCTACGATTAAAATTATTATTTAATTTTTTAAATTTAAATTGCAAATTCAATGACTTATAATAAATTATAAGACAACAAGTTCTTGTATAAAACAATAAGTTTATTTCAAAGAAAACAAAATCTATTTCAAATATAAAACAGAAAAAAATTTAAAACTCTTTCAAACTGAAAACATTTTTAAGCTAAAATTCTTTTAAATTCAAATTCAATCTATCATCATTAAATTTCATATATTAAAATATAAAAAATGCACACCCTCTTTTTTAATAAAAAAAAATCATTTTAGTTCTTTGAACATATTAGTTTTTTCCATACTCACGCTTCAATTTATTAAGCGATTCAATACTACATGTAAAATATTATACTAAATATAGTATTTATATACTATACAATTTAACTAAATAGAATATAACTAAAGTATATATATATGTAAATACATCAAAATGTAAATATATTTAAAATATTGTATGTGTATATAATAGAATTCTATAATTGGAGCTTGAAAAACAATATGCCTGCATAATTTCATAACCAATTTCAATAAATAAAACATTGTCACAATATTGAATTGCTTCTTTTCCCTATGTATACAATACACAAAATATATTGAAATATGAAAAATGTATAATACCACAATGTAAACTTAAATTTTTACTGCAATATGAAATTATAATACACATATATAGGTATATAATACTTTTATATACAAATGTTCCTACATAATATTTAATGTATTTCCACATCTACTTACAATTTACTTATGTGAATAGAGGGAATAGAGTGTATAATACCATCCTCATCTAACTAGGTATAGTATGTACATGAAGTAGCATTCATACTTTCATTTTCATTCCCATACAGCCCTGAATATAACTATCTTAGAGCTCAGGCAGACATATAATTTTTAGTTTAGTTATCTATTTGATTGCTTATTTGTATTCCATAGATTTAAATTCAAGCGCACACACATGCAATTGTATGATCGCATGCAATTAAGCAATCAAACAGTTTTTAGTTTTTTTAACAGTAAGGAATTTGCATGAAAATAAACTTCAGAATTTATTTCGCATTTAAATTTTAATTTAAATTCGCAATTTAAAATAATTAATAAAAATACTTTTTAATTCTTTTAATTCGTTTTATAAAATTCCTCACAAAATATTGCAAATTAACTATCTCCTGGCCGAAAATGTTATGCCAATTGGGACACTCTTTGAAATTTTATATATATATATATATATATATATATATATATACTTATAAATATTTTAAGCCAGAATAAGATTTAAAGTCAAGTATAAAATTGGTGTGTTTAATATACCCGCGCTTTAAATGAAAAAACTACAAACATTTCATTTTTTATTTATAAAATTATTTGTCTTTTTATTTCCGCTTATTCTTTTCGGAAAAATAAAGTCTGGATAATGGTATTATATTCGGTTTTAATATTCATTCATACATACAACATTTTGCTAAAGTAAATATATATATATGTACATATTTTGTTATTTATGTTAAATTTTTGCTTACTTTACAATAAACTCATATATACATTTGTATAAATGTATATACGAATTTGTATAGATATATATAAATATAATATATCTAATCGTAGAAGCGTTTTTTATACCCTGCACTTCGTGAAGGGTATATTAACTTTGGTATGGAGTTTGTAACTACTTGAAGGAGTCATCTGCGGTATGGACATATATATATATTCTTGCTCAGCGTAAAATTCTGCGTCGATTTAGACATGTCCGTCCGTCCGTCCGTCCGTCCGTCCGTCCGTCCGTCCGTCCGTCCGTCCGTCCGATCGCACGATAACTCAAAAACGAATAATGCAATCAACACCAAACTTTCATAAGTTGTTTCTTTTGTGCCAAGGACGAACCCTATTGTTATTGGACTAATTCGGACAAGGGGTTCGGGTAGCTGCCATACAACTCAAAGAGTTTATTTTAAATATTTCAAAAACTAATAAAGGTACAAATATAAAATTTTGTGTACATGTGTCCAATTATATTCTACATATGCTCTAAAAATTTTAATAGTATAGCTGCACCGGTTCGGGTGGCTGCCATACAACTCCAAAAGCAAATTTTTTATATTCGGCAAAATAATAAAATCAGATTCATGAAACTTGGCAGTCATGTGTCCAATTATAGGTCAGATATGTTTCTGAAGTTTTAGTGGAATTGCTTGACAGGTTCGGGTACCTGCCATACAACTCCAGAAGCTAATTTTAAATATTTGGAAGAATAATCAAGTCAGATTCATGAAACTTGGCAGTCGTGTGTCCAATTATAGGTCAAAGATATTTCTGAAGTTTTGGTGGAATCCCTTGGCAGGTTCGAGTGGCTCCCATTGAAGCCCAAAAGTTTATTTTAAATATTTGGAAAAATAATAAAGTCAGATTCATAAAACTTGGCAGTCGTGTGTCCAATTATAGATCAGATATATTTGCGAAGTTTTAGTGGAATTGCTTGACAGGTTCGGGTAGCTGCCATACAACTCAAAGAATTTATTTTAAATATTTCAAAAACTAATAAAGGTACAAATATAAAATTTTGTATACATGTGTCCAATTATATTCTACATATGCTCTAAAAATTTTAATAGTATAGCTGCACCGGTTCGGGTGACTGCCATACAACTCCAAAAGCAAATTTTTTATATTCGGCAAAATAATAAAATCAGATTCATGAAACTTGGCAGTCATGTGTCCAATTATAGGTCAGATATATTTCTGAAGTTTTAGTGGAATTGCTTGACAGGTTCGGGTACCTGCTATACAACTCTGAAAGCTAATTTTAATATTTGGAAAAATAATAAAGTCAGATTTATGAAACTTGGCAGTTGTGTGTCTGTTATAGGTCAAACATATCCGTAAAGTTTCTATAAAATGGTTTCACAGGTTTGAGTAATTGCTATACAACAACGAAAGGTGCAGGGTATAATTCAATCGGTTTATACCGACTGAAACGTTTTTACTTGTTATATTTAAAGTAATCAACGTATAATTTCTAACCCCATCAGGGCTCATATACTTCTATATTTAACAGGGCTTTATTATTTACTTAAATTTTATTTTTCTGCTTTCTTTTTATTTAAATTATTTAATTTTATTAGTCATTTTTATTTTCTCTTTTTTCTTTTGTCTCTTGTATTTTCTTCCCTATATTAAATTAACTTTGCTTTGTCAGACTGATTTTGTAATAGAATAGAAATGATATAGGAAATTGCGACAAATGCAATAGCTATACGTATGTATAAAAATAAGTAAAATTATATTTATTTATTTTTATTTTAAAAACACTTTAAATTTTATTATTTAAAATTAAGTTTATTTCGCTTAAGTTTTATTGTTTCTTTTCTAAATAATTTTGTTTTTGTTAATTTTATTTATTATAAATTAATTTTATTTGTTCATGTAAATAAACAAATAATTGAGACGAATTTATATTTTTATGTTTAAATATAAAAAAGCAGTTATTAAAAGTGTTATTGACATAACAAAATTTATTTAATAACAGTGAAAATCAAGTTTGCAATTTCGATCTTTGTTTTACGAGTACAATACCTAATTGGATCGTGCTTGCTATAGAATCAGTAGCTGGTTAGAATTATGTTTATTCCTCAAATTAAAACTCAGAAATTGAATTCACGGAATTGGTTTAAAAACTAAAAATGAGAGCACCAAAATTTTAAAAGACGAGGAATTTAAATTTCACGAGAAAATTTTTAATTTTTTTAAAATATTTTTGTTGACGAATAGTTTTACAACCTTAAAACGCAGATATTGGATTTACTATCATTGAAATATGGTCCAGAGTAGCCTTTTAGTAATTTTTATTAGTAATATTATTTAAAGAAATTGGAATATTCATTTAATACTCTTGTTTTAAAATTTAATATTTGCATATTTTCTAACGCTTTATAAAATATTTAAACTTACACATTGAAATTATATAAAATAGTATTCATGGTAGTAAATATATGAATTAACTTGTTTTTAAATTATTATCTCTTACCTGAAAAGAAAAAAATAAAAAAAAATCAATTAATAAAAATACTTAAATTTATTTATTTTTATTGAATAATTTAAAAAAGTATGTGAGGGTTGAGAATTTAGCAATTTTCCATAGAAAAATGTTAGTGGTAAGGTACAGTTTCCTTATTACTACTGCAAGTCATTTTGTAGAGGTAAATCTTTTGGCATTCAGAACAGCAGCTTATACTCTTTTGATATGAAATTTTTTTATTATTATACAGTTTTGCAGTAATGTTATAATAACTATGTATTTAACAAATAATTGTTATAATAACTGTGTATAATATGTATAACTTTTATAATATATGTATTAGCAAGTATCCGTACTAAACACTTTATATAATTTATTTTAATGTTAAAAAATACACATAATTAAAAAAATACCCCCCTATAGATACAATTCAATAGTTAAAAAGTAAGCAACATTATTTAATCACCCACTATTTTCAATTTACTAAATTGTCATACTTTTAACTAGAATAAAATAAAGGTTTGTAAGTCAACTAAACGAAAAACGAACAGATAAACAGATAGCAACAGTAAAAAAAAAAATAAAACAAGAAAAAAAAAACTAATCTTTGTTCTTTTTTTTTTTAAGTGCGTAATTTTTACTTAAGGTTTTCACCTCTATCGATTAATAGTTAAAAAAAAAAGCAAACATGAAAACAAGGCACACAAAAGTAAAATGTCGTAAAAAGGAAACACGTAATAAAATTTTTAAGAAAATTTTTGTTAACCTTTTTGCTAAAACGGTATAACAATTTTGTTAGTTCATTTATAACACTAAGGATGTAATTTGAAAAGAAAATTGCCCTAAAATCTTAATGGACTCGTATATCAAATTTTTCAAATTGAATATAGCATTTGATTTTGGATTAATAATTTTAAGTTCTTAGTACTTGTGAGTTTTTTTTAAATTTCTCGATATTGACTTAAATTTTGAATATTTTTAAGTAATTTGTAGTAGTGGAATTAATAATAATAGCTATCATATGAGTTTTTCTTTGATAACTGTTATACTCTGTATAATACAATAGTATCCCTTTCGAATTTCATATTTTTCCAATATCTCAAAGTTCACCTTCCCAATTATAATATTTCCACAAAAATGTTTTATTATTTTCAAATTAACAATTCTTTTTCAATTTCAATTTCCTATCTTTGTACATTTATGTGTACTCAACATATAGCTTTTGTGTCTATTTTTATAGGTAGGTAAATTAAAAGACAATATAAAATAACGTCGTTTTAGTTTTTATACTATTTTTACACTTTTTTAAATTAAAAATAATCTTTATAGATTTTCTGTTTTTTTTTCTTTTCTTTGTTGCGATATTTGAATTATATATGGGTTATTCCGTTCACTAAAACTATGGTAGTATAAAAAGTCAAAAAAAATTGTGTAAATTAACTACATACATCGCAGCTGGCAATACAATTATAAATCTAATCATATATCTTATACCTCATACAACTGTTATATTGTTATAACAAAGTGATAATAGTAAATTTTATACACTTTAAAAATGAGTTATGTGTACACGATATTTTGTGAAATAAATATGAAATTAAACACCGATGAAAAACAACTGTACATTTTTAATAAAAATTGAAAATTTAGAAAAGTAAATATGCAGTTAAAGTAAAAACAAACAATAAAATTTTTATTTTCTGTCAATAATGTCAATAGAACAACTGAACATTAAAGCTTCATAAACAATGAAACATAATAATAAGTAATCAAATAATAATAATCGGAGTTCCAAACCCTAAACTGATATACATATGTATGTCAGTATCTACCTATATTCTTTCTTACGTTCAGTTTCAAAACACTTATTACATTTACGAACAGTAATTCAAAGTACAGATTCGGTTTGGTTTCAGAACCCTTTAATTATTCAATTTCGAATTTGGACTTTCAAACAAAAAATTTTGAAATTTCATTAATTCGGAATAAAATTCTGGAACTGCTAATGAATTAGTAAATTAAATGAAGATATGAGAGAAAATAATATGAATGAGAATTCTTTGTTATTTGAGATATAATATTATTTGAGAAGGATTCAAAATTGTAATAACTAATTCTTAGTATAGTCTCTCTCTCTTCTCGTAATCTGATCTTACCCCACGCACATATACCAATATATGTAGTATGTAAATATATTTTTTTTCTTCCAATTTTATTGAGTCATTATTTTAATAATTTAATCATAAAACAACATAATTATAGACAATTAGAAATTTAATATACATTTTTTTATCACATTTTTGTTATATTTTTGTTTTATTACACATACATAAATTGCGTATATCTTGTGCGTACATATATAAATCACTAAAATAGATGTATAAATTAAATTATATACAGAATCATGTAGTCCTCAAGTTTTTAGGGTGCTATGATACACTATCTGCTTTCACAACATTTGCTGTTACTGCCACCTTTACCGTTATGATTTTGTTCACGCATTTCTTAACTGGCCGCAAGTGGCATTATAATTTTTTTAAAGAGAATCTAAAAATTGTTATTTTGTTATTTTTCTTATTATAGATACATAACTAAAAACTATACTTTCCTGTCACATATCTTAAACCTGGATTTAACGGTTTAATGCCTTATATTTTCTTTTTATTTTCAATACATACAAAGATACATATAACTTTCATAAACATACTAGAATTGAATAAATAAAAATCGAAATTGATAAATTTTGTGACATTTACAATTTACCAATTTTTAATAGCCATAAACTCTCTGCATGCATACTTAAAGTATATGCCCATAAATGTACATACGAGATATTTATATGTGTATATGTAAACTATAGAAAACGTATTGTATTTGAATTGTCGTCAAATTAATATAGATGTACAAGAGTTTGTGTATAGAAATTTGTGTCTATAATAAAGAATTTTGTGGAGGAAATTATGGAAAAATTTAATATTGGAGATCGAATTGCGATCGCCGCACGCTCTTGTTTTTTTCTTTTTGATATTTTTACTTTTTAATCTTTAAAGTGCTTTGACCTGAACGCGAAACTTTTGATTTTTTTTTTGTTTCAACTTGGCTTTTTTATAATGGTTTTTAAATTTTAATATTACTTATTTATTCTTATATGTGTATGAATGTATGTATGAATAAATTTTAGAAAATTTTTATGGTGGAGGAAAACACAATTATATGGCGTTTAAAATTTATCAAAAAGCAATTATTTTAATAGTTTGCAATATTCCACATAAAAGAGTATAGTGTAAACAAAATATTCATTGGCATAAAAGATAAATTAAATAATTTTAAAATGGCAGATATAAGCACACAGTCTATTCAAATTAAAATTTACTCTCTGCATGGTATACTCTAGTAATATAGAATTTAATTTAATTAATTATGAACATATAGAAATTTAACTAACAGTTTCATTGAGACGCTAAAAAAATATGTGTAAAATTTTTTGTAAAAATAACAGCACTTTTACACATAACCAAATTTTCCACAGATATACAGATTCTCTATAATTAAATTGAAATTTTTAAATATTTCAAAGTAAAGAACTTTATTTCTATTTTCCACATCCTTTATTTCTGCAAACTACTTTAAAATTTTATTATTGCTTTCATTTTTATGAAACTTTTTTCGAATGCAGATTTAAAATCCTAAAATCCTTAAAAAGATTTAGACTCTTAGACCTATTTATGAGTAATAGACCTTCCAACTAAAAAAAAAGACCAACTTGCTGAATGAATGCCTGGAATTCATACCACTGTCCATACACACACATACATTCAACGAAATAGCCACGAAGTTACGCTTACTCTATATTTAGCACGAATAAATAAATTTCTTTCTCAAATATAAGACATTTTAACTCAATTAAATTTTTCTAATGTCATAAATTAAAAAATTTAATTATTAGTTTTATATTGTCTTGTTAATTTAATTAGAATAAAATAATGAAAAAAAAACAAAGCTGAATAAATATTTTTAATTAAGAATAATTATAGAAAATTTTCACGCACATTTTGCCGCATTTTTTACTAAATAAAGCAAATAAGTATGTACATATGTATGTGTTTATTAACTTATTATTATAAGTACCTATAATTTAAATTTACTAGAATAATTTTTACTAGAATACGTAAATAAAGCCTCATTATTATTACAGTAAGTTTATAATCTTCATAATTAAATTATAATAATTTTGTACATAAAACTATAAAAAGTACAATAAAACATAAATGTATGTGTATGTATATATGTACACTTATAAATATGGTATGTTAAAATATACAAACTTTCAGTGCTTACAAGCAACAATTGTCTAAGTGAAATTTTGTTGTTTTCTTTATCTATTCTTCAAAATTAGTACACCAAGTAGATTTCGTGCAAGTTTTCAATAAAAGTGTTCTCATAACTCGAGAAAAATGGTTTTCTCGACATATATATATAACATTCTGTCAAAATTTGATATATATGCCTAATGTGCCTAATTTAGTACATAACTTATGACTATGAACAAAACTACCTATTATAAATTCGCTAATGATTCGGATTTGGGCTTAAAATTTTCATAATGAGTCATAAAAGACAGATGAATGTACACTATCTTAGTAAATTTAGTTTAGGAGCATTATTTAGTCAACAATTGGAAGCATTATTAATTCAGTAAATGGGAGCATTATTAATTCAGCAATTGGGAACATTATTTAATCAATAAATTTTTGTTTCGATTTAGGCAACTCTTTCTTAATACCACAGAATTTAAACATTAATTACACAATTACATTCTTTTTTTTTAATGTATGCGTGTTCATGTGATTAAAATATTACATAAGTGGCTTAAATGTACGCATTTTATATTCTGAAATCGTCTTTATTCTTCTTTCTTCTTTTTTTTTTTAATGTGTTTATCACTTACTTACTTATTAGAATAATTTATTTGGTTGGTTAGCCACCCATTTAAATTTTTTTTTTTATATGTATACCTATGTAGTGCAATATATGTGTGTAAGTGCTCATTGTACTTGCAAGTAAACTAAAACGTAATATAGTAAAATTAATTTAGAGGATTGCATTTCAAAATTTTTTTATTACTTAACGTATACATACATTTATTCCTCATAAAAGATTTTATTATGAAATATCATAAATTTTAATTTTTATAAGGTAAGTAAATTTTAAAAAATAAGAATGTGTGGCAATTAACAATTCAAAAAAAATGGACTTAAGGTTTTGAAGCTTGCAATCACTTTAAAATCATTGAACTTCTGTTTTAAATTTTATTTACACAAACATATATAATTAAAATTAAAGAAATTGCATTTAAAATATTAAAAATTTTATGATATTCTAAAATTCTGAGCTCTTATTACATAATAGAACTTATTTAATTCATTATACTCACTACAACAGTAGAACCTAGTACATAAAAAGACGACAGTACATAAGAAGAACCTATTAAAGATCTTAGATTATTGAAGGACAGCACAAGGACATCATATTTATTTTAAACATTCCACCACTTTTAACCTGCCACTACGATCACTGATTATTGCGAAAAATTAAGAAAAATAAGAAATGTATCGTGTATTGCCTAAGCATTCACATATTTTTTTTGTAAAATAATAATTAATATATTATGAAAATAAATGTATTTAATTATTATGTAATTAGCCCATAAATTTTTATCTTATCATTCGATTTTTTCTTTGTTTTTTATTTTTTGGTATTGTCAAAAAAATTGAAGTACCTGACAGATAAAGCATAATATTTTTTTTTCATTTAACCGAAAAATTAATAACGAATAATCGAATAACAATATGATTCAGTCTATATCAACAAACTAAAGGCAAATTATATATAAATAGATTTGATATTTAATAATTATTTAGATAGTAAAGTTCGAGATTGCGAAATTTTGTTGGAAAATTTACCATTTTTTGTCAGGTGAATCAAATTTATAAAACAATTTTTCGTATAAAAACTTCGAACTTCATGTTAATTTGATCCGGAAATGTTTAAGAAGCATTAATATTAGAAAAATATTCAAAAAAAAAAAAAAATAAGAAAAATTCTAAAAACAATCATTCATAACTATGTATGTATGTATTTAAAATTACCAAGTTAACAATAATTAACAACACAAATACAGTCACAATTTCTGTCACAATTAACCATTAAGGAATTTTTATTTGTGTGTTTTGTTTTTTCTTTACAATCTTAAAAAACACCTTTTTCATCTGGTTTTTTTTTTTTAGGTTCATTTCAAATCATGAGACGACAACCTTGACATTGCAAAAGACTGAATAAAAAAATTAATTAAAAAAGTTCAATGATTAAATTTTTCATAGTTTTTTTTGCTACAGAAAATAATTTTTTTATTTCGTTATGGTAGACACAAAAATGTTAGTTAGTATGGGTGTATACTCGTATGATTAACAGAGTTTTACAAAAACTACTCTTAACATAACCATAAAAAGCTTGAAACAAAATTGAAATTTTTACTATAAAATTTTAAACATGTTTCTTAAACTTAAGCATTAATTAAAATTTACTAAAATATTTTTTGTTAAATTAAAAACTAAATTGTTAATTTTTAAAAATGTACTCTCATTTATTTCAATGAAAATTTGTTTTGAACTAAATAATTTGATAAAGAAGTTTCCTACAATTAAGGCAAATAAATCCCGGGATATACTAGAGACAATCGTCTCTATTTAAGCTATGAAGAGAAACGTTCTTAACTTATATAAATTATATTTAATTTGTACCGCTTTAATATGCGGTATACAGGCGAGAAATAAAAATATCGGACTCGATTCTAAGTAGACACCAAAATTGTATGAATTTCTTTGCTTACATTCGGTTTTACTAGTAGTAATTAATAGTATGCATTACTAATATTGTTCTACAAACGCTCAAATAAAGAAACAAATTTTGTTTAATAATAATAATAAAGTGATTTTGCTTGTATACCAGTTCAATTTTGAAATTTTCCCAAAATAACAAGTCTTTCGCGAAATGAATCACTATAAATAAAGGGAAAACTCAAAAGCAAGAAAATTAAATTATTTCACTATGTAAGTATAAAGTCAAATTAATTTAGAAAATTAGAATTAAAATAAAAACTAATATTATTTCTTATACAAATATAGAAATTTAAAGGTTAATTTCTTAATAAGGTTATAAAATTCCAGATTACTAAAATAAATACTATTAAGATAATACAACTTTGCTATAAATAGCAAAATTCGAAACAAAAAATAAATTAGTTTCCAAAATAAGATTGTTGTTCAGTTGATAAAATAAATCGGGAAATTAATTTTAATGAAAGAAACTAGGTTATTAAAAAAAAATGCAACTTTTTGCAAAACAAACAAAAAATTTTAAAAAATTCAGCAAACTGACTGCTTCTTTTTGAAAATGTTACTACAAAAAGAAACAAAACCCAAAACTAGCAAAAATTACTTTTTATACAAGGTTTTTCGGAAATTAAATTTAAAATACAAACATATATGATGTATGTGTCTATGGAAGTATGAATCACATAACTTATGTACATACACATGTATGTACCTACAAACATTCAATTTGGACTTTATTTAATAATTTACAACACTTATAAAATTTGTGTGAGAAAATTAGTTTGATTTGAATGTATAAGCACACTTTATATACATGCTCAAAAGAGCACCATTTATGTACATAAATTCAAATAAAATGAATTATTTCAAATGTGCTTTGTCAAACTTGTATGAATTCTTGTTATAATTCAAAATTTCTTGTTTTATTATACAAAATTTTGAAAGTGCATTGAATTTTTTTTCTATAAAGTTATGAATTTAGCAATAAATTGAGTTTTAAATATTAAATAACTTGGCTTCTTAATTTTTTGAAAGATCCTGAGCAGTTGTTTGCATTATTAAATTATTGTTCAACAATCAAACAAGTTCGATCTAAAAATCAATCAATCGAACAAGTTCGATTATATTCATATTTACTGCCAATTTATGATTTGATTAATTTTTTTTACAGAATGTAAAAGTTTGAGATTAATTTCCCATTCAGTCTTAAATAATTGTTCTGATAAAAGTACACAAACACAAAAAAACAATTTAAGTTTTAACCATTTAAGGCAATTTTTTAATTGAATTTTCAATGAAATTCTGTAAAAACAAATTGCTTGATGTTATACTATGATTTGTTAATAACTTTATCATAAGTACCATTTGCAAATTTTATAATTTAAAAAAAAACGCGCGAAATAATCAAAAATAACAATTTATCAAACATGTTACTTTATACAAAGTAATTGAAAATTCCAACTACTTATGTATTTAAACACTTTTATATTTTATTGTTCATTAAAAACCATGTGAGGCTAAGAATATTACATCATAATTTAAAATTAAAATAATGTATGTATGACAGTATGTATATGAACTGAACCCACAGAAAAAAATACCCTCAGTGAATAGGAAATTAAAAAAGCAACATAACATTTTTTTTTTCCTTTTCATTTTAATTTGTAAACCACAAACGTTTAAATATCATGCTTAACCAATTACGATATACCAAAATATTTATAATACTTTTCTTATATATCATTATATAATATTCGATTATCATAAAAGTATATAAGGGAAACAAAAATTACCGCGAAAATTACGATATGTACAAATTTATAAAATATGAATTACAAAATTATGAGCAACTCATGTGCGCAAGTTATTCATCCAATATAAAGAAATATTAAATTTAAATTTAAGTTTTTGTTTCTTACAATATAAGCTTACAAAACGATTTAACCAATAATTATTCTGATCTCACGCAAATGATATCACATAAACATACATGCATGGCTGTATTTATAATAATTCTCATAAATGGTCAATAAATATCTTAATTGATTTGTGTAATTGTAAGTTATACTGTAAGAAAATGTGGATTGTAATTTGCTACAAGCTGTTGGGGTTGTATAACAATAAGTTGCACAATAATTTATTATAGTAATATTTTAATGCAGGGTCGCACATTTTATTAAATTTAACACTACTATTATTAAAGTTATTCCAATTCTAATAATTATAGCAATAATTTTACATGAAATTTTTTTACAGTGCAGTGTTTTATAACTTGTTCTAATTGTGTACTTTTTAATATTTTATTACTCAAATAACATTACGTTTACAGTATAAATGTTATAAAATGTTGTTTTTTAATACGTCTAATACGAAAAAAGATGGATGACGGTTCCGCCTTAAACAAGGGTCATATTTTATTCACAATGGGAAGGAAATTTAAAAATATTTCTTGATAAACTTTCCATATAAACAGAGGAAACACATTGACCTATATTAAAATTTAAATTGATGCTATAAAATCTTTAACTATTAAAATAATAAATTTATTTACAAATTTAAATTACAAACAATTAAATAGAGCAACAAGTTAAAGTACTCGTCAAATTGCGATTACTTTTTAAATAATAAGATCAAAAAAAATTTTTTTTCAATTCAATATTAAAGTTCGCCCACTTTTTTGAAAAAGAATTTTTTTTTTCATTCCTTTCACTCTTTCAAGTTTTTGTGTATGAGAACACTGTCAATCAAATATTCAATCAAAGTTCGGTATTACCACATTTTTTGTATACCAAATAAATTTGAAACGAAAAGTTATTGAAGTTCAATTTTTTTTTTTGGTTTTCAATGAATTTTTTGATATAATCAAGATGGATATATTTTTTTTTGTTGTTCTACTTAAGGAAGCAAAACCGGAATAGAAAAAATTTCAAACACTTTATTTTCATAATTAATTAAAAATACTTGTGAAAATTTGGAAACCACAATAATTTCGGGAAAAAAAAGTTTTTAGATATGAAAAAGCACACCTTTCATATGTAAACATAAACAGTTTATGTGTACATACGTATTCATACACAGATCAAATATAAATTAATTAAAAATACGAAATAATTTATTTAATTTCATATTGAGCAATAAATTTAATTTCGAAAAAAAAATTTGGTAAAAAAATTATTTAGCAGACTTAAATGAAAATTATCACGACAAGGAAAGCTATAAATATGTTGTCTTCGATCATTTTAGATAGAAAACTATATGAGCTGCTTTCGACACGGTACTTTACATGGAAATGAGTAAAATGAAAGAGAAGGAGATCTCTTGAAAATTAGTAAAACTCTATCTACATACAAATAAGAATAAGTTTCATGTACTTAAGTGTTAATATTACTAAATATATTCTGTTATACTTGATATACTGTTATTATTGATGAACTGTTATATTTGATAAACTGTTATACTTGATAAACTGTTATACTTGATTAACTGTTACATTTGATAAACTATTATACTTGATTAACTGTTATACATGGCAAACTGTTATACTAGGCATACTGTTTTATACTATAATCATACCGTTATACAAAATATACTTTTATATCAAATATACTGTTGTACTAAACATATTGATATACTAAGTTCCTTAACAAATAAATAATTATTGACTAGATTGAATAAATATATTTTAATAAAATAATTTATTAATTTCTTCTGAAATTTTTCATAGACATGTAAGTACATTTTACATACTTACAGCGGTATACATCTTCAATGTACTTTTCTACATATACAATTAATTGCTCCTTGTATATTTATTTAAATAATGATTAATAAAATATTCGTTTACAATTAATTTTTTAATATTTTAGTATAAAGCTACATAAATGAATGGAAAATTTTTATTTATTTAATGATGATTTCATACATAATTCAAAAAATCGAACCATTCATAATACTTGTATAATGAATGATTGAAAATAATTTTTTTTTTCTTCTAAGTATGTAATTAAAATTTGTTGAAAAATCCTATATTTACACATACATACTTGTATATAAACCTTGTATATGAGTAAGTATCTTAAGCCGTCTAACATTTTAATAACACGATTATTGATAAAAAAAATAAAATAAAATTCGATAGGAACGCACAACTAATACAAGTAAAGTAGACGAGACGAGGAAAATAAAAAATGATTAAAATTTTTAAAATTAAAATTTTGACAAATCATTGATTGTTGTACTTATTTTAATTAAATTTTAATTAATTTTTAGTTTAAACAAACTTTAAAGATTTTTCATTAATATTTTATTAAAAATAATTTGTCGGTCTAGATTTTTTCGGATAACCTTGTTGTTGATGTAATAATCCTCAATTACATAATGATATTTTGAGTTCAAGGTTTTTTTAACATTATAATTCCAATGCAAATAGATGCCTACATACTTAATTTTGTTATTAACATACTTACAAATTATCAGATATTATAAAAAGTAAATAATAACTGAATTATTTCAAGTATGTAAAATGTAATAACATTGATTATAATTATGGCTTATCTACATAAATTGCAAGATAAATTATTCCAAAAACTACTCAAAATTGTATTTATTACGTATAGGTTACGTTTGTTAATTTAAAATTATAATTTAATTTTAATCAAATTATAATTATTTTTTTTTAATTTGCATTTCTACAAAGATTGCCCACACTATTTTTCATTTCTAAACAACAATTATGAGAGCTTCAGTTCCATTTTAAAATTTGTATTATACCATAAAAGAAGACACGCATGACGTAAATTGAAAAGAAATTTTGTATATAAGGTGATTTTATTTTGATTACTAGAATTTTGTATAACAATTGCTTGTTTATAAAAATTGCAATGGTGACAGCTGCTATTATCAAAATGTAAATTAAAAATAATTATATTTCAAAAATTACATATGTATATATATACCTATATCCAGAATTCTTACTAGAAACGTTTATTTCGTAAATCTTATTGAAATTCGTTTTAAATTCCGAAGATTTTATTATATATTTTCGGAAATAGAACTTTCCTGTCAATTTACTTTTAACTTTTTATTGTTATATAATTCGAAAATCTCCTCAAAATTCTGATAATTCATACAAAAATTACATTTTGTTTTAGTAATTTTAATTCACCAACATCCAATTTGTGTATGCTAATTCTCATCTTAAAATGAAACTGTTATACCAAATTCACAAAATAGATGGGTATAGGTACGTACATTAAAATTTTTTTTTTATATTTAACAATTTTTCGTAAGTAACTATTAATTCTTAAATACAATCGTATAAAATTACAAAATAAAAGTTTCTTTCATAAAAAGGATATTCAATTTTTTAAATTTTTGTGCATCCTTTAACAGTAATCTTATTTAATATAACGGTGATTATAAGAAATATCTCAAATTTTTTTAAATAATTAAAAAATATTTCAAATAATTCAAATAATAATTATAATTTTTGCAGTAACAATTTTTAAAAATTAAAAAATTTTAATTCTTATTTACTTTTCTTTGAGCTTCTTCAGCGAATCCAGCTTTTTGTGCGCGATTTGTTGCCATTTTTCTTATTTATTTGAATATTTTACTTATTAGAAACACAAATTAATTTATTTAAATTAAAACTTTGGTTTTTCAAAAATATTATTAAAGAAAATTCTTAATTAAATTTCTATAAAAGGAAAAGATTAAAACAAAATTTTTTTGTCGTTTTTAAGAACACGTCCTTCTCGTTTAAAACTTAAATTCTGACTAATATAGAAATTAAAGAAATATTTTCAAAAGTAAATATCGGTTTTTTTTTCATTAAAAAAAAAAAAGTTATTTTTTGTTATACATTTTTTTTCGCTTTTTTTTTCTTATTATTATTATTATTTTTAATATCTTGAGAATGAGAAATTATACTTAAAAAAGAAAAAAAAAATATAATAAAACTGAAATTGAAATTGAAACTTTAAAGTTAATGACAAACAAAAATCAGCGAAAAACAACAACAACGTTGAATGTAGTATAGCAAAAAAAAATTATTTTTGTAGGTATACAAAAGCCGACGATTTCCCCTACTTTTGTGAATGATGACTAATAATTTCTATATTTAAATTGTGAATACAATATTCATACATACAATATGCATGTACGAGTATCATAAATATATGCAATGATACATATAAAATATGTTTCACCTTTTCAAGAAACAAAAAACAAAAAATTTAAGCGAAAATACAAGGAAAAATCCAAGTAAGCAGGAAAAAAACAAAACAACAAAATATTGCAAAAGAATCATTTTTGGTAACATTTTATGTGTATACAAATGTTAATTCATATACATACACTCCAATAAATTAAACTTTTAAGCACTTTAATTTATGATAGCGCATTCATGCACACATATGTATATACATTTATGCAAACATACATACGTATTGTAAATTTTGTGTTCCAGACTTGGTTATATCTTTGTTGTTTAAGTTTTTGAATTTTTTTTTTATTGTTTTTAATGACAAGTGGAAAGAACCATTTATGTACATTTTATACATATATGCATATAGCAAAAAAAAACATACATACAATTAAATATTTTAACAGCAAAACCTCCATTTAAAATCTGTAGCCGATGGGGATAAACAATGAAAATTCCTTCATACAACTGTAAAGCAGGATGAAATGTATAGCAAAAGAAGGGAGTCAAGTCAAAAAAAATTAAAATATTGTTCCTCTCGAAACATTTTGGATTCGAACCATTGCAAAATTTCGAACCATTGCAGCATTGCAAAATTTTTGCAATATAGCAAAATTTTTATGATTTAACTGCGCTAACTATGCACAAATTTGATTTTATAGAATAGTTAAAAATATATTGCATATCTATTGTTATCATAGGTTATGCTTTTACAATGTAGCTATTGTTTTGCTCCATGTTATCGTGTTTATGAAAAGCACTCTATAATAATGGTCAATAATATTGAAAATTTACTGTAAAATTATTTATTATATTATGTATTTGAACTTAAGGAAATATCATTTATGATAAAGGTAAAGAAACACGAAAAATAAAACAAAAATACTCTTAGAAACAACAAAAAAAAAATACAATTTAAAATTATCATACATCAAATTCATACATATATATATCTAAGCACATATGTACATACATATGTACATTATATACTTAATACTACCACTTCAATTTTTCGACTGAATAATAGCAACAAACTTCATTAATTTGCAGATGTTTATTTAATATTTTTGTTAAAATTTTATTTATGTACAATTATTGTATACAAACATAATTGTATATAAATATATATACATATATGTATTCACAAACAAAAAATGTTATATACATGTAAAACAAACACGCGAAGGATGAAGTCATCCCTATGGGTCAAAATCAAGAGGATTTTTTTAGAAAGATGAAAAATAAGGAAAAAAACAAAATTGAGGTTCCCTTATTTTTATTTTTGCTCTTATTATTATTATATTTTTATGTTTATAAATTTTAAAATTGGGGTAAAAATTTATGCCGGCTGAAAAATTAAAAAAAAAAAAATTAAAGACCGCGAATAAGGTAACATGTTTTTTTTTTTTCCTTTTCAACTCACTGCATGACATAATTTTTAATTTTTAAAAATAATTTTAAAAATCACATGGTATAAAGGAAATATAGCAGGCAATAAAAGAAAAACAGTTCATCCATCTATTTTTAAGTATGCTTACACAATAAGAGTACATTGTGTGTTTGATAAATAATTCAGAAAACACGATAGATTTCACTGATTGGAACAATCATTTTGACATACGATATGCAATACTTAGTAGTTTTTTATAAAAATTTGAGAAGTCACCTTATAACTAGTCGAATATTAATTCGATTGGGCCAAAAAAAAATATGCATTTCAGCATTAAACAAAATTGTGCTTGAAATATATCATAGCCATACTAGATACATTTAATGGATGAAATTTTCATTTATACTCCTACATTCTTATGACCCACATTTGCATTACGCACCCTCGTTTAGTAGTACATGCAATACATGTGCACACATGCAATTCTATATCTTATATGATATAGGAATCAGTAATAGTAACTAGAAATTTTACCAATTACATGTTATATAATTCATATTCAACACACTATGTTGTATTTTTATGAGATATGGAATTATAACGGAATTAGGGACAAATGTTCTTGACAACTGATGTGTGTGTGTAAGATATATTTATCAACCATAGAAATTTTAATCAGTTATATAATAAAAATATTGAATAAGTAACTTAAATAGAATACAATTATATGGAAAAAAAGAAAGTGTAATAAAATTTATTTATATTTGGAAATCTAATTAATTAAAACAGTAAATATTTATCTAAACCCATGCTTTTGAATGCATGAGACACAAATATGCATATGTAAATAGAATAATGATAATTAGCAACCGAAAAAAAATATACACAAATCAAATAATAAATCATAAATTATAAATAACGGAGTAAACACACATATGTACACTATGTATAAGTCCTTGATAACAAATCTCGAACTAAATTCCAAAATAATTGTATTATTTCACTTTGAATGATTATGACATTTCATGACATTTGATAGAACTTTAATAATTGATAACTGACGTTTAATTTGCATTAACAATTAACTTTTTGACATCTAAGTGAGATCGCCACTTTTAAAAAAATTTATGAGCCAAATTTAAGAAGAAATAATGTTGATTAGAAAAGAAAAGCCATAAAACCAAGTTAAAAAAAATGGGCCTAGTTTTGCCCATTCCGGTTGAAAAGGCAACACTGCTCCCAAAAACAAAATATTGAATAAAAATTTTAATTAAACTAAACTACAAAACTGATATACTTATAAAATACATTGGAGAAATTATTTATTAAACTTTTATTTCTATTAATTAATAATTATACACAAGTTTAATTTTAACTACAATATTAATGTATATATACATATATCCATAACATAATTGAGTAAGTTCTAAATTCTATCATGACATACCAGATATATAAATTAAACCCATATATACTTATACACTAAATTTTGTTATCTAGAATTTATATTTTTTCCGTAGATTAGATAAGTTTTACTTATTTTTTCAACATTCTAGTATAAGAATTTTTATATTAAAATTTATTTTATTATTATATTTACACAAGCATATTATTAGGTATAGAATTATATACTTATGAATTGTAGCTTAAAAAATAATTATTTTACAATATTTTCAAGTGCGGATATAATGATAAAATAAAAAATATTTATAAGAGGATCTCTTAAAATCGCAACAAGTTATAATATTATTTTTCTATGAGTTCATATATAGTCGAAACATGAGTGTATAAGGATGAATATATGTGTATAAGCAAATAATATTTATTAAAGTGAATTATTTACTTATCACGCAAGATACTATCAGTAATCTTTGTGTTTACATATGTACAGTCGAACACAATTATTTGCTACACGCATACCAAAAGAACTAATTGTATTTTTTTTGCCGACATGTATTTTTTTTTACTAAAATAGGAAATAGATAACCGTACAACACGGATATTATGCTCAAAAGAGTGTGCATAAAATCATGTTCGACTGTATATAAACTGTTACGAGTATTAACATAAACCAAAATATTATGATGGTGACACAATTTTATCTGGATTTTCTGAAGCAATTTTTTTAAATTTTTCAAAATTAATAATGATAATTTTAAATTTTTATTTAATCCTTAAAAGGATAAGGCAATTTAATGCCATCATTTGTATTCATAATTAAAATTATTCCAATACTTAATAGAATAGAATATAATTTAATTTGCATAACAGCTACCTGAATTTTTTATTTTAAAATAGAAAAAAATCATTTAATTAGGAAAACAATAAGTTTTTTAATAATAAATTTTAGTTTAAATAGAATATTACCATGAAAATATTAAATATATTTTCTATTATTAGCCTTACACATATGACTTTGAGATTATAATCAATTGTTTGAAAATTTATGTGTAATATAATCTTAAAATTAATTTAAAAAATAAAAATTAAAAAAATGTCAATAATATTGACCGCAAAATTCTTAAAGGTCTAATCGATTTTTTTTATCTCTTGCGTTGAGTGTTGTAAAGTGAAAATAACTGATATGTACGCGTATTATGCTACGAGTATAAGTAACAACATTCTAGCCTACATACATACATTTGCTCTCTAGACTCCAGCAAATTTTGTTAGATAGTTTCATATCATTATAGAGAAAATAAACATCGAATCGAACCCTTTATTTAATTGTCAAATTTGACAGTTAAATTTCCACCTTTTTTTAATATTCTAAATTAAATGTCTTTTATTTCTTACATCAAAAATTGTGTGTTTTATTCTGGAAAAAAAAGCTGTGCTAACGGACTCAGCACTTAATACTTATATTTTAAAGAAATTAATTGTCAACAAATCATGTTAACTCTTATAATCGTTCGAGATTCAATAATATTTCAAATTCCATATCAAAAATTATTTTTAACCTTCGATATTCACAAATATTTTAATTACAACTTTTTCTTTTAAGTATAATCTATGACAATTTTTAATAATAATTCTGTGGTAACAAGCAACCAGTCAGTACCTAAATCAATTTTTCATTATAAAATAAATTTAATTTTTATAAACCACAGAACAGTTAAAATCAAAAAAAAAATTGCTAATTTTAAAAATTATAATAAATTGCTAATTTATTAAAAAACCAATTAAGTATAAAAATTTCGAAATACCAAATTAATAATTTTTTTATGAAATCAAATAATTCTACAAGAACGGAGTAACTTACATACATTTTTTTAATTCAAGATTTGGAATTTTTATGCATTTATGGTAAATTAATTTTAAAATTATGTACATATATGCCTATAAGTTATTATTGGTGCATATTGCTTTAATAACCACAAAAAATTTTAAAATAACATGTGTATGAATATGTACACATACATGTAAGCAACGTATGTACAAAACATATGAACATACATGTAAGCAGAGTCTGCAGAAAGCTTGCAAAATTTATTAAGTGTTTTCATTTCTTAAACTCTTAAATTTTGAAAAATAATTTTGTTTTGCGACAACTTCAGTAAGTTCTACAGAGATTTGTATTAAGACAAAATAACTTTATATAATTTTGATTATGATTTGAAGAGACGTACTCTCCTTATATGGATAAAATTTCTCTATTTTTTTATTGACATTCAAAAGTATTAAGTAATTTAAAATTCAAACTTGGATGCCTACAATTTTATAAATTTTTAATAATTTTATATAAGTATGTACATTTGTATGTATGTATGTATACTCAATAATCGTAAATTTAAAATTAACAATTATTTATTTATTTATGTAAATTTACTTAATAAATTCAATACAATTTTTTGTTATTTAAATCGCATTTTATTGCAAAATTTTTATAAAAACAAATTTTGCATTCTTATTTTTTCTTGCACTTATTTTTTTTTTGCGATGACATAGAGGTATGCATTTATCTTTTAATATATGTACATAAATATATACATGTATGTATGTATACATATAATTCCCAAGAATGTATATAAATCCAAAATAAAATGAAAAATTTATTTCCATATATGAATAAAAAACAAAAAAAGTGTGTGTAAGAAGAAAAAAAAAGTGAGTGACATAATCACTTTATTTATAAAAGAAAAGCAACAAAATAACACAAAAATGTTTACGAAACGACAAAAAAAATGTAAGTCACTGCTTAAAAGCTTTTTTTTTCGCTTATTTAGCCAGTAAATAAATACATACATACCTACATATATCAACTACATATTATACTTGTAAATGAAATCCACATACATGCATACAGACTTAGAACTTTTACAGTGTATTGGTGTCTACAATTCTGGAACTATACATAATATATTTCAGATTACAAATCAATTGATAAACTATCATCAAACTATTCAATACTTCTATGTATAACAGTTTTAAACACTTAATGATTATCTCTCAACCATAATCAATTAAAATTCCACAGCATATTACATAAACATAAAATATTAAATACGTTTGCAGGTAAACCAAACAGGGGTGCGAATTACGATCAATTATCACCTAAATTTCTATTGTGTATATAATATTCCAGAATGTTAACTATTAACTAATATTCGTACCAAACTTCAACATTAACTATGTATGGACACACATAAAATCTAATGGATATTGCTCTATATTATTAGGTTTAATCTCAGTAAAATATTATGTATTGCAATTAATTGCAATTTTTAAATTTGAACAATTATTTTAACCCATCAATTAAATTTAACATTGAAGTCACATAATATGTAAGTAACGTAAAGTGTTCAGACACAACGATTTTTCTCTATACTAATATTTATAATCTTTTCTTATCAACACAACAAAATCTTATCAACCTATTAACATTTTATTAAGGCAAGTATGTATGTTTATAATCTTAATTTTTCTCTTCTTAAGTAACACAAAAAAAAAATATTAAAAATTTTTTCCCTTCAAATATTTTGAGTGCCTATTTATTTACCTACCTTATAATAATTCGAAACTAAAATTGCCTTCACTATGTGCATGTGTGCTTACCCTAAACATTAATTGAATATTTTACAATATTATTTATGAAGTAGAAATTGTAACAATATTATTGCTTAAACCCGCAAAAAAAATAGATAATTTTTACTTAAAAATATTTAATAATTATATACACAATAACGGTATATGAAACGGTAGAGAAAAATTTAAAGAAATTTCTGTAACTTTTATCAATGAAAATTTTTCTCAAAATTTTACCAAAAATAAATACCGCGACACATTAAATAAGTATGTATGTATGCATTTAGGTATGCACATATAATGGAGATGGAATTTTTGAAATTTTTAAAATAATTTTCTTTAAATATTTACATTACACATTAATAACTATAATTCATTCATTATTGAAAAGCGGATCTTAATTTTGTGTTTAACAATTTCGAGTAAATAAATATTTATTTAAAATAAATCTGGAAATTTTCACTTTTTTCATAAATTTAATAATTTTGGTTATTAACTAAAAATTTATCATACTTTCTTAATTTTGAATTACATATCACACATTGGGAAGAATAACGACACAACTAAAAAATATAATTTCGACTTCCGGAATTTAAAGTATTTATAGCCTAGTGTTAATTACTGTCGAAGGCTCAAAAACGGTGGTAAAACAACACTGCTAATAGAAACTGCTAAATAGATGGCAAAACTACTGCTAATGGAACAATAATAATTAAATTCTTTCAGATATTTATTTCTAGACTTTATGAAATTGTACGAAACTTTGAATATATTCAATTCAGCGTATACTTGAACCCATGATTACTGAAGCATCATTTGACCAAAAATAACAACACATAATTTAATATTAAAAAGCAAAGACAAAACTAAAACATTTTCCAACCTACTTAAAAATTATATGACAAGAAACGTCTTCACAATAAGTCCTTGAAATGCCATGTGCTTTGAATAAATTGGAAAAAAAATTGCAAAGTAAGACAACTTAAAAAAAAAATAAATTAAATTAAAATTAATAAATATACATCAATTGCAGTGCGTGTACTCCATAAATAGTAAAACGATATAAAATAAATAAATTCATAATCTTATTTTCATTAATTCAGTTAATTAAAATAATTTATAAATTAATTTTCAATTCATAAAAAAAAAGATTAATTAAAATTGGCATCAAATAAATTTGTACAAAATTAGAATACTTTCAGTTCTCACATGTGAAATCAATCAAATTATAAAAAAAATTATGAATTTACTTGGCTTACAAAAAAAGTCTCCAAACTATAATGTCCGCCATTTATTACTAGAATCATTAAATTCATTCGAAAGACAGTAAAATATCTAAATTGGGAAACATTTTATTTAAAACAAACTTCATAAAATTCACCTCAAGAATACAAGAGTTGCACTTTAATAAAATAAGCGACTTGAATGTTTTTGACTTGTGTTGTATGCACTTACATGAATAATCACATACTCGTAATACTTCAATTGAGAACTTCAGGTCATGAGCCCTTATTTAATTTAATTTCATATTTTAACTTCAAATGAACCCAAGTTCAATTTATTAATAAAATATATACGTATAAAAATAAACAACTTCCTTCACTACCTTTATCATCTATATAATTATAATTTCCAAATTTGCATACCAAATTCCTAATATGAAAATTGTAGAAAATTAATTTTATTAAAATGTTAAAATATACTAATTACCTAGTATTTAAATTGACTAAATATAGAAAATACAAAATTAATATTATGCGGTTATACTTTCTATATTAAAAATAAAAAATTAATTAATTCTAATATTCTAATCACATTTTCACAATCGCCATAAAAGAAACATTCTACTACCCATTTTTTTTTTTCTATTTTAAATTTTTTAAGAGGAGTTTAACTATTGAGTATAATTTTTTTAGATCAGCGCATTTTTTTTAAATCAATAATTAAATGACTTCCATTTTTGTTAGAAGTTTTACTGTCTTGAAAAAAAAACAAAAAAAAACGAGTTTGAATCAAATTAATATTTTATTGACAATCAAAAAAAAAACAAATTTCCTTTCAATGAGGAGTAAAAGAAAAAGACGAGTATTTAAGAATTACAAGTAGATGGCGCAAACAAAATCGAAAACATTGACTTTTCAACGGAATTTTGAATAAAATTCAAAATGCCGTCATGACAGGGTCAAAAATGTCAAGTCTCCAAAAATTTTTAAGGCAATTCCAAGCTTGAATACAAAATTTTTTACTCAATCACGGAATGCAAAGTTTTTTTGATTCTTGAAAGATTCAATCTTATATTAATGAATCATTTGAATAAAAAAAACTTAATGTTTTTTCTTTCATTTTAATTATTTTAAAATATTTAAATAAAAAAAAATTTTTTTGACAGGTTCTTTTTATTCCTATTTCCACAAAAAACAAAAAGAATAAATTTTCCGCTGTACATACTAAATTTTTGTCAATCATTTTCTCGCCCAGCTTCTTTTTTTTTAAATTCAGGTTTTGAATACAAAAAAAAACAAAAAAAAAAATTAATTTAAAAAATTTTTGTTAAAGTGGCATTCTACAGAAATATTTCAATAAAAATGATGAAATAACAAATCAAAAATTTCCTTGGCTTTTTTTCATCTTCGTGTTACCTCATGTCACTTTTATAAAAATATTAAAACATCGATTTTGAAACTGTTATATGTCGGTGAGAAAGCTAATACAAATGGTCCTCGATGTTAACGCTATATTAAAATTGACAGCCAAGAAAACGAATAAATTCATGTATGTAACTTACGAAGAGATTCATCAGTTTTTCATATCAAAATAAACTGATGACTTTTTTTTTTAAATTTTATCGTGAAATAAAAAAGTTTATTAACCAATATTCGAATGTTGTCTCATATCATTCTATCTGCAACTCCATAAGATTTTATTTTAAAATTTGACATTCTACTTGGTTTTAAAACAAATTCTTATTTTTTTTTTGACAGATTCGGTTAAAAAAATTAACTGTGCGTTGTACAAGAACATTTTCGGTAACAAATTGAAAAATAACGTTTCATTTAATCATTTTTTCATCAAACATATTATTAAATAAAGGTCCTGGAAATCTGTAAAACAACATAATAGATTGTTTTTAATAAACCATCGACATTCTCCCATTTGATCTAAGACTTAAATTCAGCATTAATGCAACATTTATATAGACATGTTTGACAGCATTATTTTAATACCAAGTACAGTTTAAGAAACTATGAATAATAAAATTAATTATGTATGCGTCTATAATATTTTATTGATTAAAAAATTTGAAAAGAAATTTTTAAATTTCATTGCTTTCTGATGAATGAAAAGAAACAAAAAAAAAACAAATTAATATAAAACATAACATACTGTGATCCGTGTTACTCTTTAACCCTAGATTGAATAACTATAAGGAGGAAATAAATAAACTAAAATACACTTACATTAGAAAATATAAATAAGATTGATATTCTTTTCAAAATTTTAATAACTACCGTATTTCAAGGTAACATCATTAATAAAGAACACTAGAGAATGGTAAAAGCAATAAAATTAGAAAATTAAACTTGAAATAAAAGAAGTTGTTGACAAATATTTTGCTGTTTCTTTTTTTTCAATTCAATAAAAAAATTTAAATTTCATTTTATTGAAAAAATAAAAATATTTTTTGATATTTTAAAATTTTTTGTACGCATGTATGTATACAATTTGTGATATAATAAAAAAGCAATTTTTATGGATTTTGATCACACTTTTTTATTAAACAACGCACTAATTATATTAATACGAGTATACACACGCCTAACATAATATACTTGTAAGTAATAAAATATTTTATTTGATCATAAAAATTGTTTTAATTTTTAAAACTTTCTTTTTAAAATTTCAATTATGTCTTAATTAAATTGAAATTTATTTCAAATTCGTACAATGAACCTAAAATTTATTAATGAAATTGTTTTAAATTTTACTAAGAATAAAATTGATACAGACTAACTTTGACAAACTAAACCCAAAACGTCAAGTGGTTTAACACACATTTACTAAATCTTTATATTCATGTACTGTAATGAAACAACAACATAAATTAAGTAAATTGTAAACAGAATTGTAGAAAAAATTTTGGAATACTGCCACCAACTGGTATGACATAAGTCCAAAAATCAAAAATAATTTAATTTTTTTTGACAGTTAACAATTATGATTCATTAAATCACTGTTGACATTTGTTACCATAGTTGTTGACTAATTAACCCTTAAAGAAGCAGTACAGTGCCATCTCGTAATGATTATAACAATCCTCATCAAATCATATGTTTTTAATGTAAAAACTCCGTTTATATTTTTTTTTATTTATAAGAAATAATATACAATTATTACATTAGTACATAATTTATACATAATATTACAAATTTGTTTTTTTTTAAATGATCAAATTGCTACAATTAATAATTGAGATAAAAGATTTTAGGCAATAGAACGAAAATTCTGCGGTCACTTACTTTAAACAAATTTCCAATTGCAAATATAACATACATACTTATTTATCTATATGCATATTAGTTATATACTACATAGAAAAAATAATCAGTAAACCATTAAAAATAACTTTTATTCAATGAAAAATTTAACAAAAAAAAATTAAAGAACGTGACTTTTTTAAATATTTTCTGATTAATCGAAATCAATTAAATTTAAATAGTTCAATTTTTTAAACTTTAATGGTCTATTAATGGCAAAAAGTTTTAATAAAAATTTTTGTTTAACAAAAATAATAAGTAAGCAAAACTGTACTCTAAAGTACAATTTTTGAATTTCTAACATTTAGGCACTATAATCCGTATATAAAAAATAGTCTTCAAATAGGAAATGGCAGTTCTAAACATTATAACTGTAAAGCTGTACAAGCTCTACATTTTTTTTTATTTAATTAAAACATAAAAATATTACAGTTTTGTAGTTCCAACTCAAAAATATCACATTTGAAAAATTAAATCTAAAGTTTTATAAAAAATTTTAAAATATATGAAAATTGCATACTTTTTGGTGCATGATACACATTATATGCACGTGCTAAATAAAATTTCGTTAATTAATTTAGAATATGGTAATCAGGCCTCCATTTAGATATAATTTGTTGAATTCAAAATAAATTGGCATTACAAACTTTATATTATAAATGTTATACACATATTTGCATAAGTACCTCGTTTAATAATTTGTTGATAATGTGAACAAAATACATACAAGTGCAAAAAAAAAATTATGTTATTTATTTTACGGCATATGTGATAATAACATTGGAATTTAAACGTTAAATAATATTATTGATTTTTGTTTGTGGATTATGGAAAGAATATTATAAAATTTAAGAAATTAAAAATTATTAAAACTTTATTTAATATACAAAATTAATCTTTATTACTTTTACTAAATAAGTATGTTGGTCACTAAGAAAACAGCAATATTTTACGATGAATTGAATCAAAAATTGTTCAACATGCCAGAAATAAAAAAAAATTTGCCGCTTTGTATGTCAATTTGAATTGCATTTTTTCCAAAAATCAAATTTTTTGAGTTAATATGTTTTTTCCGCTGGGTTACGATATAACAGATTTTATAAGTTGAATGTCATATTGAAATTTTAACAAATTATTAACCACCTACGTTAAAACTATGCAGTCGAACGAAAAATGCTTTTTTTTTATTGTTTTTAGCTTTTGTTAAGCAAATTGAAATCTCAAAGCAACCGGCGATAATTTTTAATTTTTTATACTTTATGGTTGAACACAATAACTTTTTTATCAATAGTAATTTCAATTTTAAAATGTAGATATCAATGCACATACATATGTATGTACGTATATAATATTGAATAAAAAAAAATTTTATTTAAAATTTCACATATAGATTGCGTTAAAATCGTTAAAAATATTTTAAATATTTAAAGTTTTAATTAAAATTATTATTATTATTTTTCGTTAATTCATTGTGCATGAATAGCGCCGCCGTTTTATTCACAATAACTTTTTCATATGTATTAAAATTAAATTCACCATTTCAAATTAATTGCATCTATTATTTATATTAAGTGTACTCTTAAAATTTAGAAAATTTCTCCAAAATTTTGAATAAAAAATTTATCGTAATAAAATTAGTGCATTATTATTTATTTAGTTTATTGTGCAATTTTACAACACATTACTGCCATATTACTCAAAATTATTGGCATAATTATTGGTACCTATAATTTAATTTTGAATATTTAATAATTATATATTTCTTTAGACATACATATGTATGTACATAATGTATGTATATATACACACAAGCATGTTATATAAAATTGTGAATGAACTGAAAATTTTTGATTGAAATGAAAAGATATAATTTAATAAATTGTTAGTTGTCACTTGTCAATTATTACAACAATTTACATACAAGTATGTATTAATTTTTAAAGATTAATAAATTATCATCCTAAAATATGTAACATATTATTATAATTTCGAAAAAAAACAAGATTTCTTTTAAATAAATACTATTAAAAAATGTTAGAACAACTCATTATAATTTCTTTTTAGAAGATTTCACACTGAAATAATAAGGTGATCAGAAACCTGTGGGGTTATAATATTTAGCAAGTATGTACATATGAAAATATTCTCAGCTTCAACTGAAAATAACTGGAATATCCAATAGCATCTCATATCAAATAAGAATTAAAATCAAAGTGCAATTTTTATATGGTTAAAATTTCCGTATATCAAAGTGTAGCATCAAGATCACATGCACATTCATAAAAAACTGAAATACAAATTAATGACTTCTGAATATAGGAAATAAATAATGTAAATTTGATTCTTTTATCATTACATAATTCAAATTGATTAGATATTTTTTCAAATATGTGATATCTTAGTATGTACATATGTATGTACATATATAGGTATATGGTTTAAAGATTTAAAACCGGAAATTTGAATAAATTAATAATTTCATATTATTCAAGTCTTCTTTTAACAGAAATATTATGAGTGTGTGTATCTATTCAAATGCAAAAATGAATAAAAAACAGTGATAATTCACAAATCAATAAAAAAATTGAAATCAATTTAAGTTCAATTTTTATTATCACTTTATAACACACAATTTTATAACCATGTACATACTTACATACATATGTATGTGCATAAATTTATTCATACAGATGTTGGTATTTCTTCCATAGAACTCCAAAACATAATACACTTAAAGTACAATAAGTATGTAAGTATACATACAACAACATTTCAAATAACTTCTTTTAAATTTTAAAATACCTTAAAATAAGTTATTAGAATCTTTATTCTAGACTTTACATATGCATATATGTATGTTTGTATTTGTATCTATGTAGAATTAATCAACATGTGATCAAAGATTGTAATATTTTAAGTCACATGTTTAACTTTAAAAAAAATGCCTTGATGGATATATACTTACATACATATAACGATATTTTGATATTCATAGTTAATTCAACATGGGTACGCAATACGCATAAGCATACATACATATTTTGCTTAGTAATAGAAAAAAAAACTTTTCATATAAATTAATTTCAAGATAGTTTCAACAGAAAAAAAAATAAAAATTATTCGTAAAATATAACTTCATGAACAGTAAGATCTATATAATTTGAATTTTAATACTGAGATTTTTTATTTTTACATTCAACTACAAAATTATTTTTAATTTTACATTCAAACAAGAGAAATAGTTTTATAGACAAGAGCCTTCATACAATATCAGCTTGCGAACTCAATTTCACACAAAACATTCAACCGTATGAGAAACCAAATTACACATGTACGGTAACTGCTAGGTTTCGCCAAATGTTAATAATGTAACAAAAACTTAATTTAAGTAAAATAACTTACAAGCTACTTAAATAAATTTATTTTACTGTTTATAATGTGCACTTGTCCAAATATGTAGAGATTAAATGAAATTTGAAATACAAAAATCAATGTGCAGGTATCAAGATCGTTCCTTTTTTCAATGAACTTTAAATTATTTAATTTCAGCAAATTTGAAACACACAAGCATTATCAGCATCATCTTATGGCTGGCGAACTTGGATAATCCTGTAATCTAAAGTATTGTAAAATAAATTCTAAATCACATTCATAATTCTATGTCAATTTTTAAAGCTCTTTGTTTTTAACTCCTTTTTTTTAATTTTAGCTCCTTAAATTCAATTAAACATTCTTGGCTTTCTGATCTAACACCTATACCTGACACATTTTACTACCATTTTTTTCTCATTGTTAGACAATTTTCGGCATACATTTGTATACATATGTATGTATGTATGTAGTTACACACAAGCCGTGTGTTAATTGTCGTGACATTACTGTACTCTTGTATTAAATTGAAAATCTAATGAAATCAAAACATCAGAAAAGTAAGTAATGTTTGTATCTAAATATTATTAATAAAAATAACAAAACAGCAGCAGTAAAAAAATATATATACATACATACTTATGTATGGATATGTATAAACAAAAAATAAGAAATAAAATATTGAAAGTCATATACACAAATTTCAAAGAAATGATGTCATCAACATCGCACCATCATCACCAACCGAACCAATAACCATTTTACGATCATATTGTCGTTATTTCACTTTCGCGGTAAAAAAAAACTGTTTTTTTTTGTTTGTTCTTATTATTATTTTTTGTCTCCCCTTTCCTTATGTAGTTAGGTATATGTATATATACAGAATGATACGAGTCATGGCATCAACTGAAAAACTGCTTTCAAATCTTTAACGTAATTTTTTTCTAAGAAATACGGAGCAGAGCGAATAGGGAAGGAAAGGAGAAAAAAAAAGCTTATGAAATCAAATTTAACATAAAAATTATATGTATGTATGTATGTAATTAGATGTATGTAAATATGGGCATAGCCAGTTACTTAGAAAACAGAATATATATGCGAAGAAGAAAACAATATCGAAAAGAAAAATCAAATTTAAAAAGCATATTATTATTGAAGAAGGCAAGGAAGTATCAAGTAGGTAAGAAATTACAAAAAAAAAAAAAAAAGTAGATTTATAAAAGTTGAAACTTATTCATGATATTTCGCTCCGGCTCACATTAAAATATAGGAGTTTAGAAAATCTTTATAAACCGTTTAGCATATATAAATGAAAAGTAATAACAATAATAATAATATAGTAATAATGATAATAAAAAATTACAATTATAATAATAAATGATAATGATACCGGTTCGTTCATTTCATATTCAATTTAATATAAAAACATCTGAGATCCGCACACTTTAATACACAAACAGTAATGTGTAATTTTAAATGGATATACTGTAGAATATACATAAGTATGTATGTACACAATCATATTTATTCCACTTTATATCTACATAAATCTGTATATGCATGCATATAAGTATACGAGTACTTATTTAAATTATACATTAGAAAAATTTGATACTTTAATAATAGAGTTTGAATTTCTATTTTCCTAGGTTGTTGTAACAACAATAATTCCCTTACAAAAAATGGAAAACGAAATAAAAAATATGTACCTATGTATATATCGTAGTATATACAAATGTATGTATATATAATGTATTATATAATTTAAATGGGCAATCTTTTTATTTTAAGAAGCAATTAATAAATTTAAAATTGGGAAGAAAATCGGCTTTGATAAAGTGCGTATGTAGCGCACGAAATATATTAGCAGAAAATAAAAAAAGTATTTTATTCCGAATAAAAGGAAGTTTTCTTTTCATACCAATAAAAAACAAGGATTATATTATTTCGGAAAAATTATCAACCATTGAAAAAAATTTTTTAAAATAGGTTTTTTTTGAAAACGTGAAATGATGATCTTTTATGCGACGGTTAGATAGGTACAGTTTGACGTTTTGGAAAAATGACATCGCTTTTTAATTTTTGCATAAATTTCATATTAAAATAAAATTTTGTTTTGCAAAACATTGAATATTTTTAATACCAACTACAATTGAAATATTTTTTACTCTCGTTAAAGAAAATGTTGCTTAGTTTAACCATTTTACATAATATGTATCTCAAAAATACTCATGTAATCACGTAAGTACATAAGTTGTACGTATAAAAATCAATTCCAAAATATTATTTTTAATAATTACATAAAATTAAAATCAATTATACTTATAGATAAATGATTACCCATTTTAAAATATAACAGCAAAAATATACAGACATACATACATACATACATAGGTATGGATTTCAATTCTAATAAAAATGAGGGATTTAGCCTTAGATAAACTGCGTATAAAACTAATAAAAATAAAACAAGTTTTATTAATTTTTCTTTTTTTTTTCTCCCATTTCTATAAAGCAATAGATTTATTATTCATTGAAAGTACTTAAGAAGTTTAGTTTGTAATAGATTCAAATTTATATTTTTATACATTATAAGACATTATGATAATGGAAAAAGCCCATGTACATATACATACATACATTTTTTATAATACACATTTTATACATAAATAAGTATACAAAGCAGGTATACATCTCCTTAAAATTTTCTATTTGAATTTAAAATTTTCTAATTTTGGTAAACAAGTTTTAGAAATCTGACAATTTTTTAATTAAAAATATTTTTTGAATCTGAAATATGAATACAAAGTATTATAATACTTATAACGTTATATCGCTACTTACATATCAATACGTACATACATATGCATGTATACTCATGTATAAATATTCAACCATGTGAAAAATTTTTATATTTAAAATAATGACATTTTAATTTGAATGCAATATTTTAAATTAAAATAAGCGCCAGTATGTATATATGTATTCATTAACGTATACGATTAACTGATAACCAGTCATAATCATGTCAACTGACATATTGTGTCATGTAAATTAAATTTTACTTTTAAAATTGTGTTTTGTTATGTGTATGTAGGAATCAATGTTTGAATGTATATACATACGTACATATGTATATTAAAGTAATAAAAAATTAAGGTATATAGTATATAAGTGTTGAAATTTTATATAAAAAATTATATAATCTGAATGTATATAGATATGTATGTATATACGTACGCATGTGTAGTACATATATCCAACTATGTACATTATTGAAAATTGTATAGTAACTAATATTACTTTATGTACTTACAATGCAATTTAAAAAGTAATCATACATTTGTTGCCAGTAATGTAATCGTTAAAATTAGATAATGATGAAATGTCAAAATGGACAATTGAACGTAAATTAATAAAAATTGTCAGTAAATATTATTGCTGTGCTGTAGAAAATAAATACCCATCAACTTGTGAGGAGTTTAGAGTTCAAAACTAGAATTAAATTTCAATTTGAAAAGTTAAAATAAACATCTCACTCACATCAATTTTATTTGTGATTTGTAACTTTTTTTTTTCTCTCTCAAATTCTCTGAGAACCAACAATTTTATATTTTTTAACCCAACTGGCCTAAATATTATTTCAGTTCCTTATCAAAAAATTAATCATCATTAATTCCATTAAATTTTTTTAACTTCACTCACTTTGGGTACCCATAAAAAAAATTTTTTTTCCTACTTTGCTTTTTTCACTCAATTCCAAAAGTAATAAACAAAAATCTGCATACATTCAAAAAATTTTTAATATTTTTTTTTGTTTCTGTTGCGTGTTTTTTTGTTTTTGTGTATTATTACTGAAATTCGATCTACGAAGTTATAATATTCATAAAAAATATTATGAAAAAAAATATCATAAAGCAAGAAAATATTTTAATTTTTTATAAAATAAACTTTACTCTATTTCTCAAATTTTCCCTTTAAGCGCAATTTTCCATCACTTGAAGTTTAAAAGCAGGAAAAAAATAAGCAAGAAAAAAAGTTAAGTAAAGTTTTCAAAATATTAGGCACCAAGCAATAGAAAATTGTAAAGGGGTAAAGGTAAAAAATAAAACGAGTTATAAAAGTCAATTGCATGCGTTTATTAAAATTAAAAGAAGGTAATAAAAAAAAATTTCATCTCTATGCAAATTAATATATGAGAAGCTTCAAGTAAATCAGCTTAAAATTTAGAAAATATTTAATAAAGTGCCGGATTTATTCTTTAGGTTGAAGCAGCTGCACTCAACACTACTGCCTGAACCGATTTCTGCCTGACGGCAAGAAACTTCATGAATTCACTTTAGTTTTATTTTTAATTGCAAGATTAAAAAATTAAAAAAACAATTAATTTAATAAAACGACCTCTTATTACAAAAGGGTGATTATTATAATGGAAATATTGATCCAAATCACTTCATTAGAGAAGAAGGAAATATACCCGAATACCATCAGCAATTATTTCACTACTTCCATTCTACGAAATTGAAAATACCTAAAATTTAATGCAAAATTAGGCGATAAATTCTGCTTGAGAAAATATTTGATGAAATAAACCCGACTCTGTTATATTTAAATGCATAAGTAATAATTATATCATACATATATAATTATTACTTATAATATTTTTCTTATAAAATATTTGTACTCGTACAGTACCAAAAAGTCTCAAGTGCGGAATTTAAATTGTTTGCAATTTTAGTGATTTGTCACGATTTTTCTACGTGATATTGTAAGTGAGTAGTTTAAGCTTAAAGACCAGATGTGAATTTAATTTTAATTTGCAGAATATTGAAAAAATTTTGAAGCACAATATTTTTTAAATTTTGTATTCAAATTTATAAAAATATTGTGCTTTTAAGATGATTTGGCAAAATTATTTTATTTGAATTTTTTCGTTCAATTTTTCTCTTTTTATTTTAATTATTTATTTTGGGAAATAAAACAATTTAAAGGTAACTGTCATTTAAATAAAATGACAATATTACTTTTGTCATAAAAAGACTCAACAGTAATAAAAGAGAGAGAGAAAGAGAAAGAGAGAGAGAGAGAGGACAGCAGTTATTTCTTTACAATTTTACGTCAAATTGGTTTAAGACATTTTGATATTTTTTTTACACAATTTAAATAATTCTTAACTTTTTTCATTAAATAAATGTTTAACATTTTAAAAGCACATTCACCTATACAAATTCACATGAGGGGTACATATAACAATAATAATGTAAAATTTGGAACAAAAATATTTATTGAGTACAATTACAATTATGTAATACTAGACTAAATATTTTATATGATAGTTTAATTATTTACATTTTAATAGAATGTTGAGCTTTTAAAAGCGTAAAAACAAACTATAAATATGTATGTTATATTACAGATGTATATAATACACACATGTTACTATACATGTATGTATATATGTATACGTACACATTTTGTTTATAGTATCAATATAGTACATATTAATTCGCCATACCACATTTGAGGTTAATTACTTATATTTAATATTGTATATTTATATTAATAATTTCTATATATATATGTATACATATTTGGTTACTTATTCGTAATAAATTTGTTTTTTTTTTTAAATTTATGTAAATATAGTATGTAATCATTATATTTATTAATATCAATATTTAAATGGATATTTAATCTTGTAACGACATACATATATAAAGAGATATCATGTGTCAGAGGGTTATCGTTATTATACGTATGTATATACAAGGAAATTCAATATTCAAAATTTATACCTATGACAGTATAAATATTAAAAAATAAAAATAAATTAATAATGAAGTTGTTTCCTAATCATATTACTTTATTGTAAGAAAACAAATTTTACTTATCTAATATAACTAAGTAGTAAAACAAGTAGAGTAAAATATGACATATTATATTGTAATTGGTTCACTAGTCTGCCTAAAAAATTTCAAAAAAAAACTGAAGAATATTTTCTCCCGAAGAAGTTTTCATCTAGTTCGAGCTACCCCTTTCTCCTTCATGTAACAAATAGCTTTAAACTTTGTACCATATTTGGCAGTTTAATATGTCAAAATATCGGTTTTCTATTTGGCAAATGTTTTTTATAATTTTATACCGATACCCTATACCCTATACAATTCTGCTCTGAATTTAAGCTTTATAAAAAAACAATATATTAATAAATGAGAATTTATTAGTTCTTATAAGAAATAATAATTATTCTCGCAGTTTAATCTCTCAGTTGTTACCTAATATTCTTTATACACATAAAATGTAGTATACGAACACTCAACTAGATTTTTTTAACTTAGAAATACACATGCATATACGAGTATTTAATGTATATTCTCCATATATATGCAAATAACATTCGCTTAATCATTACAAAAATGTGCATATATAGAAATACATGTATATATACATAACATGCAAATGAATGCAAATCCTTTACGTAATAATCTTTTTTATCTTTATTTTTTAATCTACAAACTAAATATAACAAAATGATTTGACATAATCATCTATTGATATATAAAAATATATACATACATATATACATATAAAGACATGTGTATATATAAAAACATATCATACATAGGTAGTATATAGAGTATTATAATTTTGTACATATACAAACATATGTATGCGAACTTAGCTATAAAAATTAAAAACAGTTCTGCTTTCATGATACTTATATGCAAAATTAACCTTAAGTATTTACTACTTACATATACGACAAAACCTATGAATTAATCTGAGCCTGATAAAAGTCCTTTAAGTGCATATGTACTTGAGTAAACCCTGGTTGACATCACACTTTGTCTGACGGTATATAACAGAAATTACTCTATTGTCATCAGATCTACTGTTTAATTTATTAAAAGTAACATGTCAAGACTTAATTTTTTGAGAGAATTTTGAACATCGATTAGCTGATTTTTATTGTGGTTATAATTTAATTATATGATTTTGCTATAATATAGGTAAATTATTAAATTTAAGCGCAAAGTCTGTCAGTTATCGTAGATTTAATTTTAGATTTCGTCGAATATGTCTTAGAACTTACTTCAGAATGTATTTAAAAGAGAACGGTACAAAATTCATTGAATGCAATACAAGTCATTTTTAAATATATATATATGTACATATAAATGCCAATAGTTCATTCTTAAAATAACAGTTTAAATTACTTTGTACATATAAATTTATGTGCACTCAGGTAGGAATTTATTACGTTCATTTAAATATTATGAGTACTTAAAAAATCATTTTAAATACTTCAGAAAAATTATTTTTGTTAATTTTTTGCTCTTCTTACCAATGTGTGAGTAAAAATGTGATATTTAAAGAAAAAAATCTCATAATATTAATCATGATAAGATTATTTTAAATTTTTACTCAAAATTAAAAAAAAAACTTAACAAAAATCTTCAAATATTTCAAATAAGTCACATAAGTCTTCAAATATTTAGCATATAACTATGAATGCACACAGACACAATAAATGTTATATATTGTATGAATGTGTGTACATATAAATTTTGTATACGAGTACACAATAAAATTATGAAACGCTTTTATTAATCAAAATTAAATCTGGCTTCGCTTATCAATATTTTTTATGAAAATAAAAATTTATATGCTCATAAATAGGTGGGTATTCTTTAAAATCAAAACAAAATTTTAAAATTACGGCGCCATGTGATATTTAATGTAAAATTTTGAATATGTGAAAAAAATAATTAAATTAACTTATATACACATAAATTTTTATTATTTTTTTTCATAATTCGTAAATTATTTGTTAATTTTTAAATGTCTTCACAAATAACGTAAACAAATTAAATTATAAATGAAGAATGAACCCAAAAATTCCTTACATACACAAATAAAATTAAGGTGCAATTGAATTTACGCTTTCAAACAGTGTCAGTTTTTAAATCAGAAAAATTAAACTATGTATATAACTTTTTAAAATGTACATTTGTATGTGAACTGTCAAATTTGTATGTGTTTGTTAAAAGCATTACAACATTTCCTGAATGTTTAGAGTGCTTAGATTTGACAAATCAAATGTGATCATGTTGCAAAAGAAAATTTTAAATATCCACACACAGTTGAAAACGCTTATTTGCAACAAGCATATATCAAGCAAAACCTTGGTACACGCATTGCATTCTTTTTCACACATTTAATTTTTTTTAATAATTATTTATTAATACGGATATATGCAAAAATAAATTCTATCCGAAAATCAGTATTCACAAAATTTTAGGAGTAAAAACGTTTTTATATTTTAAAATTTTACTATATACATATGTATATACATACATGCGCATCACTGTATTTTCTTTATTCTCCAGTATAGTAACAAAATAATAAACAACTTTGACAATGATAACATTTTGACAATCATAATAAATAAATAAACAATGCAGTGTGTAATATAGTTAATTACAAATTTTATGAAATTATTATTCATAACAGTTCACTACACATAAATTCTTCACATAATAATATTTAAACATAATTTCAAAAGCATTTGTTTATTTAATTTTATTATTCTTCAGATTTTTATAATGAGTACCTACCCGAGTACGTGATAGTATGATGCTTAACAACTTACATGCATATGCATACCTCTACAAACTAAACTAATACATAAGTGAATAATAATTGAAGATCAACAATAAAACAAGCACATACCAGCAGCACCTACTTACGTGGGTACATATTTTTTTTTTTTATTTTTAATTTTTATTAAAAAATAAATTTACTACTTTAGGTCAAGTCTCATTAAGATTATCATAAATTTGTTCTACAAAAATACAAAACAAAAGCTTTCTCTCTCTTCAATTATTTAAAAAATAAACAATTTTTACTTAGATAAATAAAAATCTTTTCTTTGTTTTCTTTTATTTAATAAAATAATAATTATTTTTAATGTTCTTCTTCTATCTATACAATTATTAACATTATAATATATTCAAATGTAAATTATTCATAAATGTTCATTGCCGCAAATCATTAGCACTTTTAAAAACAAAAATAAATTGCTAAATTCATCACGCACCTTTAACAGAACTGACAAAACACAAAAAAAAAAAAATCAAAACAGAAAATCGAACATCTTGTAATTCAGAATCAATCATGTAATTTTATTTACGTGCACTTAACAGAAATATATGCACCTATGTACATAATATGTAATTATTTTACGTTATTCTATATATTGTATATGTGTTAAAAATATTATAATGACTAATGATCAGCGCTACCTATTGAAATTTAAAATAAAGCATAAACTTTAACACAATAGTAATAAGTTAAAGTTAAAAAAATGCTTGTAATAATAAAATAAACACATAACACTTAAAAAAATATTACATTAGCAGTTAATGTCAATCATTTCTGAAATAAAAACATACTTACTTAATTAAAAATTGAAATCCAGTGGAAAAAAACCAATTATTTTAACGGTAACTTCTTTTTTTCAACAACGGTTAGGTAAAAGAACAAATTCCAATTTTAAGTATTTAATTTAATTATTTAAAAAATATTTTTTGACAGAAAAATCACACAGTTATTTGGCAATAACTTCTTGACAACTGTTCCAATTCTTCATTCTTGACATTTCTTTATCGCATATCAAAGATTTTTTAAAAAAAACACATAGTAGTGTTGGAAATAATAATAGCTGTGTTCTAAATTCACAATAAGAAACATTAAGGATCTTCAAATAACTGTTGCTCTGTGTAAAATAAAGCTAAATAATACTCTCTCATGTGAATGACTCGGAGCAAAATTTAAATTTCAATGTAAAAAATTATAGATGACAGTCATGTCGACTATAGTTTAAATCAATATTTAGTGGCTGTAAAACCGAATGTATAACGAAAATTTAAAATAAACAAAAATATAGCGAAAAACAATATCTGTCAAACATTTACACTAATGCTCCAACCCTTAACTAATTTGCATTGTCACGTGAAGACGCTTAGTAATTAAATTTTATAGAAGTAAAGAGCCATAATTTAATATGTATGTAAAAAAATTTATGTTTTCTTTTAAAAAACAAAAAATTATTCTATAAATCTAGAAATACAATTAAAAAAAAATTAAATATGAAAATGTGTACATATTATATTTGCATTCTAAAATTAATTCTAATATGTATATTAATTATTATGCAAAAATTATTTAAATTGTTAAAAAGAATAAATGAAATGAGTACATTAACAATATTAACCTTGATTTTTCTACTTAGTATTCCACAAGTACTTACGGACATATGTATATGTATATCATAATAATTAATTCAGTAAGTTAGTAATAATAATACTTATTAATTTAAATAAAATCAATTACCAAGCAAAGAAGAGAATCGTGAATTTATATACATACATATATGTATGTATTATGTAGATCAGTCGATGATCATTGATCTTCAAATAATTAATACGAAGATCATTCATTTTATTTTCAAAATATTTTCATACCTTAAAAGTCCTGCTGTATGCCGCGAATGTAATGATTTCGGGCTTGTTCAAATGAAGGGTGGAAAATTAGAGCTCCAACTTTCATTTGAAGTGGCGTCGGGGAGTTTCGTTTACCTAACCTAAAGTACTCATATACGAGTATTTAAAAAAATTTAAAAGGATTTCAAAATTTTCATTTTTCATAGAGATTTTTCAAATGTAATACGCTACTTACTCGGACAACTAATCAAAACGATTCAAATCCTAAAATTAATTTGAAATTTAAAAGTTATTTTAAAAAAAGAACATCTGCACATTTTAATTCGCATCAAATGCTCCATTTTTGTTTTCATTTTTCTTTCCTTATTATTTGAAATGCAGTCAAATAAATAACAAATTTAAAAATTAAAAACAGAAAAATTTTTAGCAACAAATTATAATTTACAATTTTTATCTACTTACAAAATGTAAGTACATGTAAAGAAATCTGGAATATTCCAGATCTTCATGAACAAAAAAAATAAAATATGAAAATCTTAAAATTTTACTTTATTTATTTAAATTTTACACCAACTTGCAATTGATAAAATGCAAATATTTACATATAAATCCATAAATAAACAAAAATTTAATTATTCAAACAGCAACACAGTCTACACTCATTTACAAATTCAAAAATGCAAAGTTTTTTTTTTTAAATCTTAAAATATTAAGAAAATAGAATTGAGAATATCAGAAAAATAAATTTTGGTAAGAGCAATAAGAGATCACTTTACTACTTAACCAATTAAATTTTTAAGTAAATCCAAATAAAAAAAAAATGGAATTTTGGTGTGAAATGCAAACTTCGCAATTTACATATTGTACATATGTATATACATACGTACATAATGTAGGATACATCACATGTGTTAATCAAACTTTAAAATAAATTCTCTTTTAGCACATTTTCAAGAAAAAGGACAGAAAAAAGTTGACAGGCTACCTTCAACATACATATGTATATACATATACTCGTATATACGATTCTGAGAGTTGGAATTGAATTGTTTGGTCTAATATGACATCACGGTTCGGTCATCACAATGAAAAATTATACGCAAATATCACAATGATAAATCACCTGTCTAGAGGAAAACTATTCTATGTCACAATTTTATCAATATTGTTGAATTGCAAAAACAATTTGCAATGTTCAGGAGAAGATGCAATGTTCAGGAATTAAAGGTCGAAATATAATTTCTAATAACGTGTATTCAGCGTATTCAGCGCGCAACTGACGCATAATATATTATTGCCTTAAATATTTTTCGACGGCTCTTGTGTTTCCTTGAAATTTGAAGCTATTTTGAATATTTCTTTTATTTTTAAAATTTTTGAAATAATTTCTACTCCAGCTGATCTAATTAACCATATATGTATGTATGTAATTTGATTGTTATGTTAAGGTGCAATGCGCAAATTTTTGTTCCTTTCCCACTTGGTGTATGCAAGAAAATTTTCGATTTTACAAGCATAAGCAACAATTTTTTTTTTTGCAAATTCAAATTTGTATTTTATTTTTGAAAATACAAAACTTTCGCAACAAACTTAAAATTCTTATTTGGAATTTAGGGCGAAAAAATAAAACGTAAAAAAAAATTATTATTTTTAAGGTTCTATAACATTTTTAAGTGTGCATGTATGTAAGTAATGCAAAAACTTTTAAAGAAAAGAATGAAAGAAAAATTATAAGAACCATAACTGAAAATATTAAAAATTTTTACTTAAAAGGCAACATTACTTTCACGTTTTCAAAAAACTTTTTTTTTTTTTTGTAAAATTGACCAACATGAAATTTTAAAAAAAAAATTTTTACCAATTTGAACTTCTTGTCTTCTTTTTTTTTGTATTTATTTTACAAGTTTTGTTTTTACAATGGTTCTTTCGAAAATTTCTATTTTCTTTTTTAACTTGACTTATTTTAACACTTTTTTTTTATATACCTATACAAGCTTAAAAGCAAAAAATGAATAAAACGCAAAAAAAAGAAGGAAGTAAAAATTCTGGTTTTTCTTTTTTGTTCCCTTCTTCTTCTTCATTTTTTAATTTTTAATCCAAATTTAATGTGTAAAACAACTTTTTTTATTTTTCTACTTTTTTCTCTCTTAAAATATTTAACCTACATACAAATACAAATTTATTTTTGTTCTTAAAAATATATGTATGTATGTATGTATGTAAATATAGATATAAAAATAATGGTGCAATAAAAATGGCATTGTACCACCTATAATATGGTTGTATGAATGTATAGAGTGTAGATGCAATGCAATTTAAAATAAAACTAAAATTCTATACACTAGAAAGAACTCTTCAGGTTTTCGATTTGAAATGCGAAAACAAGAATTAAGAATAAAAAGAAAATATAACAGTTAAATTGAAATTTTACCAAATTACAATGAAATATTTTGTAACCATTTTTTGTTCTTTATTATAACATTTTGGTTTTACACACAATCAACTTCATAATATAAGTAACATATGTACCTTAGGTACAATTAAATGTAGTACACGACTAAATATTTTTGAGCCCAAATATATGCGCACTAGTACAAAAATAATTACAATAATCAATAAAAATTAAATTCAAGTACTAAAATATTTTTAAAAACAAGTAAAAACGTTTCAGTCGGTATAAACCGATTGAATTATACCCTGCACCTTTCGTTGTTGTATAGTAATTACTCAAACCTGTGAAACCATTCTATAGAAACTTTACGGATATGTTTGACCTATAACAGACACACAACTGCCAAGTTTCATGAATCTGACTTTATTATTTTTCCAAATATTTAAAATTAGCTTTTGGAGTTGTATGGCAGGTACCCGAACCTGTCAAGCAATTCCTCTAAAACTTCAGAAATATATCTGACCTATAATTGGACACATGACTGCCAAGTTTCATGAATCTGACTTTATTATTTTGCCGAATATAAAAAATTTGCTGTTGGAGTTGTATGGCAGCCACCCGAACCGGTGCAGCTATCCCATTATAATTTTTAGAGCATATGTAGAATATAATTGGACACATGTGTACAAAATTTTATATTTGTACCTTTATTAGTTTTTGAAATATTTAAAATAAACTCTTTGAGTTGTATGGCAGCTACCCGAACCTGTCAAGTAATTTCACTAAAACTTCGCAAATATATCTGATCTATAATTGGACACAGAACTGCTAAGTTTCATGAATCTAACTTTTTTATTTTTCCAAATATTTAAAATAAGCTTTTGGACTTGTATGGGAGCTACTCGAACCTACCAAGCAATTCCACCAAAACTTCAGAAATATCTTTAACCTATAATTGGACACACGACTGCCAAGTTTTATGAATCTGACTTTATTATTTTTCCAAATATTTAAAATAAGCTTTTGGCCTTGTATGGGAGCCACTCGAACCTGTCAAGGAATTCCACCAAAACTTCAGAAATATCTTTGACCTATAATTGGACACACGACTGCCAAGTTTCATGAATCTGACTTGATTATTCTTCCAAATATTTAAAATTAGCTTTTGGAGTTGTATGGCAGGTACCCGAACCTGTAGAGCAATTCCACTAAAACTTCAGAAATATATCTGACCTATAATTGGACACATGACTGCCAAGTTTCATGAATCTGACTTTATTATTTTGCCGAATATAAAAAATTTGCTTTTGGAGTTGTATGGCAGCCACCCGAACCGGTGCAGCTATACTATTAAAATTTTTAGAACATATGTAGAATATAATTGGACACATGTATACACAATTTTATATATGTACCTTTATTAGTTTTTGAAATATTTAAAATAAACTCTTTGAGTTGTATGGCAGCTACCCGAACCCGTTGTCCGAATTAGTCCAATAACAATAGGGTTCGTCCTTGGCACAAAAGAAACAACTTGTGAAAGTTTGGTGACGATTGCATTATTCGTTTTTGAGTTATCGTGCGATCGGACGGACGGACGGACGGACGGACGGACGGACGGACGGACGGACGGACGGACGGACGGACGGACGGACGGACATGTCTAAATCGACGCAGAATTTTACGCTGAGCAAGAATATATATATATGTCCATACCGCAGATGACTCCTTCAAGTAGTTACAAACTCCATACCAAAGTTAATATACCCTTCACGAAGTGCAGGGTATAATAATCATCATATTAGTAGGTAAGGTACCATTAAATAAAAACTTAATTATTAATTTAATATTTTTAATTCCAAATGTTAAGAATTGAGGCTGGTTTCTTATTTCACCTAATCTACTATATGTTTCTGTACTTATTTTGTTATTAATCCCATACTCGGGATTAATTAGTTTAAGTTAAACCCAAAAATAGATAAAATAGGTACATATGTACGTATATGGACAAAAAAAAACCAAAAAATCCTAAATACCGACTTATTAATTTCTGTGGCTTATTTCAAAATTTTTTATATTAGAATTTATAAGTATATGTATGTATGTAGTTATATGTATATACCTAAACTACAATAATATACATGACTACATACTATTATTTATTTTAATTTTATTTTTATAATTATTAAATAAATATTAGCAGTTGATAATCTATATTATTGTATACACTATTATTATAATACGTACTAAGTATTTTAATGAAAAATAAAATAATGAACAAAAACAGGTCAAAAAAATTTGTGGTTTTATCATCTTTAAAAACAAAATTCAGAGATCAAATTAAAAAATTATAAAAAAAAATATTTGAATTTTAAGTACGTATAAGATATAGCCTAATAATAATAAAGTTATAATGCAAAATTAGTAATTAAAATGTTTGCATTTATAGCAAGATTATATGACTAGGCCAAATACCTACATATCCAATTTAAATATAAATAAATATTACAGTTTAAGATTGAATACTAAGCTCTATAAATATTTTTTGTGAATAAATGTCGGGAACTTGTAATAGAAAGAAAATGTTTAATTCCAAAAAATTATTTGGAAAAAATTCAAAATATTGAGATGCGTCAATGCACATCCTTACAAATACAACAGAAATTAAATGAGAAATATTTTTTTATTCTCAAAATCATAAATGATCACGAGTATGAATGGATTCAAGTCAAAGAATACTACAGTATGACTATAATATTACAAATTATCAAGGATTACTATAATATAATTGTAAAATTTTTTCTTGCATTCAAGAATTTTAGAGAAGTTTCACCATAAGTTACTTATATAATAAAAATTATAGGCAGTATGGCATCCTTATTTTATTTATAATAAGTACGTTCACATAATATGTAAGTTAAATTTATGATTATTTTTGTAGAAATTCTTGTTGCAAATTCATCTTAAGCACAATATTTACATTTTGGTACTTACGTATACCTATGTACATATATATGTATGTATATGTATAGAAAAATTTCGAGAATGAAAGCTTTATAGTAACCTTGAAATATTATTTAAGTAGGTACCTACCCTACCTAGGTACCTAATGCCTATACCATAAAACTTGAATCTTGTTGAACTTTCATTCAATGTAAAGACAAATACATATACATATATATTTATGTATGTACCTATTCATAAATAAAATAGTTATAATAATTGCTTCACTTATATAACAATTATCTTTTATATAACAGAAACTTGTACAATTTTTAATAAAGCTAATAATATTCATATTTTAAACTTATTCAACAATTTTTTTTTCAGAAACTTTAAAATCCTTTAAATTATTTTCAATCATCCAGAACAGTAAGAATATTTTCTTATATTGAATTGAAATACAAAAAGAAAAATGGAGAATAATCAACAAAAACAGAAGAAGAACAATTACAAATATTTGGAAAAATAAAGAAAAAAAATTTAGGTAGGTAAGATTGGTATGTAAGTAAGTGTATTTACCTTTCTCTGTGCTTCGGCTGCAAATCCTGATTTTGGTGCTCGATTAATAGACATTTTATTCCTTAATTAATTTAAAAACTTTTATATTAAAAAATATTAAATTTGTATAAATGTAGGTAATATTGGAAAAAATCAACGTATACCGCCGACAATTATTTTTTATTAAGAGGCAAAAAAACGTTAAAAATATTTTAATAAAAAACGTTTTTTTATTTTATTTTTTCTTGTTTCTAAATAAATAATCCACGCTATCAAAAGCAAAAAAAACAAATCAAGAAATGTGAAGGCACAAAAAAAATACACAAAATTTTTTTCTTATTTTGCTTTTAATTTTTTAAATTTTTTTTTTGTATTGAAATCAACTCGTCTTCGGCGGATTTTTCTAATTTTCAACAAATTATTAAGTTATTCGTCTTTTAATTTCAACTTTTCTCTGTACACTAAAAATCTTATATTTTCTAAAGTAAACTGAAATTGAAATAGAAACAATAAAATTAAAGAAAAATATAAACAAAAAATTTTTTTTTATTGTTTTTTTTTTTTTTTTTTGCCTTTTTGACAATCAAAAAGTCACATTTTAGTTCAAAAACAAGCCAGGGTTTATTGTTCTAAAAATGTTAACCAAAAGAAATTAAATGGTTTGTGTATTTGCTAAAAAAAATTAGGCTTTACAGCTATGCGTAACCATTTTGTAAGTGCTATACAGAAAAAAAAATTTTGTAGTTTCAGATAAAGCAACTTTTTTGGGGGGCGTTAGTGAGTATTAAGTTTTCAAATTAAAAATTGCATCACTCAAAAAAAGTAATTCTATTGTAATTACAAAAATTGTATCCTGTATATCACTATAAATTATGTACAAAATGGCATAACTTTATTTTTTTAAATAAATTAATAAATTTTTTATAATTTTAAAAGTTTCTATCCTTTCTTTATTCTGTAAAATTTAGAAACTTTTCTTTCATATATATTTTTAGCAGAATAGCGACTTTCACTTGAATCACCAATAGGTCATTTCTAAAAACGTTCTCGTACATACAAATTGCTGTGTTTTCTAATCTCGTCTTATAAAAAGAAAAACTCCGCCAGTATATCAGGTACTAAAAAGCTATATTCGTTTAATTATTATCATCGTCATTGATTAAATGTGTTTCAGTTATAGTTATGATGACATACATATGTACGTTTTTTTTTCAAGTTTTATATTTTATTAAAATAATTTATTAGAAATAGTTAGAAAATTCTGTTCTTTTTTATTTCAATTTTTTTAAAAAGGTTGGACAACTCTAATAGAAAATATTATGAAACGTATTTGAATTAAGTCCCAACACCTTATTGAATCTCATACAGCTAAAACAAGTTATAAAAGAAATTAGTTGTGCAAAATGTTCTATCTGCATTTTTAAAATTAAATTTTAATTCAATTGAACCATTTTGCTGCTCTTGCTGCAGAACTTATCACAATTTTCAAATTTTCTGACGTTTATGAAAATATTTTGAATTTGGAAATTTTTGGAAATGAAATATTTTACTTATGTACATTGTTTTTACGTTTAATAGTTAGCTAATACGGCATTGCTGAATCTAATTTTTTATAATTTGTCTCTTAGAAAAGGTACCAAAAATTGACTTGAACTAAGAACTACACTTTTGTGAAAAATTGTGAAAAATCTCATTTAGACATCTTAAATTTTTAAAGAAACTTAAAGAAAAATATATTTAGATTTATTTGATAAATTTATTTAACAAAATAATTAATATTTTAATGATTGAGAATGGTAATTAAAAATTTTTTTAACATTTTATAGAAAAAAATAAAAAAAAAAACATTTTTAAAATTCGATATCTTCTATTTTTTATACCTAAGAAGTAAAATAGAAACTTAATGATTATCGATACATTTATTTTTATAGTTATTATAACAGAATTAGCTTGAGATTACTTATTTAAGTTACTATCATCTTCTAATATAGTATCTGACAATATTACACGTATTATATGCCTGTTAGTTAAATATTTTGTATCAGTTAAAATATTAACATTGGTATCATCACCTTCTTTTATCAAAAGTCCAATAATTTCAAACTTTATTTTTCGATTATTTTCAGCCAATTCTTTTGAAATTTCTATTAACGAATTTATAAAATCAATTTTAATATTTTTTTTACCGAATTTACCTCGAATTTTTTGTATATTTTTTGATTTTTTTATCCATGATAAAAATTCATTTTCATCAAAATTCTCCTGGTCACAGTAAACATTTAAAAATTCTAATTTTTCCAATGAACAAAGTTTCGTCCAAAAAAGACAATCAGCATTTGTTAAACGATTTATTTCTAATTCTTTCAAATTTTTTAATTGAATTATTGTATCAATATTCAATTCGCTTAATTGCAAATGTTGGCTTACTAATCCAAGATATTCTAATACATTTGCTTTATTTTCAACACAGCTTAATAAAAAATCTTTTAAACCAATATCATCTTTTTCCAATTGCATTAATTGTAAACGAATTTTTTTTAAATTTTTAAAAGTTGGAATTTTTTTTAGAAACGTATTTTCTGGACGATACGATGTTAAATGAAATTCTTCGAGTTCTAAATTAACAAAATTAGAGAAAGGACTTCCTATAGCATCAGCATTACGAATTCCGGTAACTTTTAATGTTTTCAATGGAATTTTTTCTAATATAGGTTTTAAGTTACTTGTTTCTATTTTTTCACAATTATTCAAACATAAATAATTCAATTTTTTCAAATTATGCAAATATTTACCAACAAGTTCCTCATTATCACTCAAATCAAGATACTCCAATTTTTGAAGTTTAACAAATTTTTTAGCTTGTTCATCTGTAACATTACAATTTCTTATAGTAAGATGTGTTATGTTTTTCAGTGATAAAGAAATTTCTTTATTACTGTTACAATATTTTTTATTCAAGTTTTCCAAATGAAGTATTTTTAAATGTGGAAAATATTTAAAAATAAAGTCATAAATACGATTAAATTTACGTATACGGCAATCAACTTCAAGAGTTTCAATAAACTTTCCGATAGTTGTTACGCTTTCATATATTTCCAACAACGACATTCTTGATGTATTTTCTTCATTTAATTTTAAATGCCTTTCATTTTTATATATCAAGAGGAAAATTTTTTTGAAACGATCAGAAAGAATTGACATTCGAACTTGATCTTGAAAAGGCAAATATGAAAATATATTAAATAAGCAATAATCGTTTAATTTTAATATGAAAAAGTTTTCGGTATCATTATCATCAATTTTAAGTAAAGGTTTGAGACGTTTTTTGTGCGGTTGTATCCAACTATCTGCGCCGCGTACCTCTAAAACAACATTACCAACTTTATGATTACGTACACGTAAAGTTTTAGATGCACTCTCAGATTTCAAAAATTTTACTATTGCTCGATATCTATGACCTTCTGCTGTTTTATATTTCTTTTTATACGTTAATGTTTCAACTTTACCAAAGTGATCAAAATACTTTTTCAATTCATCGGAGCTAAAAGTTTCTGGTATATTAGAAATGTATAATGTATAAATTAAAATATTATCTTCAGTGTAGAATTTTCTTCCATGACCACGTATATTGTTTGAACGATCTAAAAAATCAAAAAATTAAAAATAAATACAAATGTTGTCAAGGTTCTTTTAACTTTTCTCCATATACATACATTATCCCATATGCATGAATTCGATATTTTTTTTTAATTAGGAAAAATCATATAACTTACCAACAGTATGAAGATCATGAGCCATATCTAAGAAAGCCTTAAAATGGATTTCAAAAAAGGAAAACTTAAATCTTTTAAGTGGTAAATTAAAGTGTAAATTTTCAGAGCATTAATTTAAGTTTTAAGCAAATTACATGAATCTTATTCTAACCAATTGTTAAAGAATGCGTTCAGAAACTGCCACTGGCATAAAATGATGATGAAATGTCATATGACGATGTAAATAAAACAGGGTTCGGAAAAAATTGATTTGAAGTTTTTAAAAGTCTTCGATCATTACGATACATGGATGGAAGACAATTAAGGTTTTGTATCACATGGCTGTTTTTTGTTTTTGTGTTTAAAAATATTTGAAATAATGTGTATTTCTTTTTATTTATTAATTTTCAATTTATTTGGGAAGTTCTTAATACGATATGCAAAATTTTTTGTTCTTTCTGAAATCTAGATTTTTTTCCAAATTTTCAATTAGAATTTCACAAGTGTTAAAATTTTTTAATAACAGATCTCTTATTCTTGAAAAAGAAGAAAGTACACTAAAGTACGTCAATTATATAATATAATAATAACAACAAAACAAAATCGTGGATCAATTCAGGAATGTAAAGCGCAACAAAAAAAAATTTCTAGGTAACTACACAGCACATGTCACTTAAATGTAGGAATATGCCACACAATGTTGAAATTATAGTCGTTATCATAGTATGATGTACTATACTTAATATAGTACTTAATTAAAAAAATAAGAGAAAAAACTTTGGAAAGCCTAAAATCAATTAGAAAAATGTCTTGAAACAAGTAAACATTATCATTTCAATTTATAATTTCCCGAATAACTTTATCACTTGCGTTCCGTTTTCAAACCAATACTTTAAATAAAAACCAAACATTCACACTGTTTAGTTTTAAATTGAAAAAATTTGAACATATACAGGGCTTAATATTAAAAAATTTTCACAATCAATTAGTAATTGTCAATCGATTAATTCATCCCTGAAACATCATTTTTCTGAAAACATAAGCAAAAAGCAAAAGTTGTGTTTTAAAATAAAAATTAAATATTAAATTAAAAACAGTAGAACTTTTTATAAAATTATATTAAAATTAAATATTTAGAAAACTAAAGCTAATATTTTCATAAACTATTGCAAATAATTTTATTAACTAAAATATATTCTATAAGTGAAATCAATAAACTATTAAAAGCACATTCAACACAAGTTTTAGAGAGGACAAGCGTATAGCGTTATTCATTATATATTTTATATATTTATATCTGACATTAACACCAGAAAATTAAACGCAAAAATTGATCAAATAAAGAGAGAAAACATGAATGGTAAATCTAAAACTCCAACTGTGCCTTTTGATGCACAAGCAAGAGAAAAACTTGCATTATATGTCTATGAATATCTACTACATGTTGGAGCTCAAAAAGCAGCACAAACATTTCTATCAGAAATAAGATGGGAAAAAAATATCACTCTTGGTGAGCCACCTGGATTTTTACATACGTGGTGGTGTGTTTTCTGGGATTTATATTGTGCAGCTCCAGAAAGACGCGATACTTGTGATCACTCTACAGAAGCGAAAGCGTTTCATGATTATGGTTTTGTTAATCCTGTTGGACACACTAATTTCAATGAAATGGGTGCTCATCCTTTCCCCAGTGGTCCGCGATATCCATCTGGACCAAGACCAGGTGTAAGGATGCCCCAAGGAATGGGAGGAGATTTTAATGGACCGCCAGGTCCACAGCAAATTATGCCGAGTAATATGGATTCTATAAGGCAAGGTGGTCCTCCAGGTATGGGTCCAATGAACCCAAGAATGAATCCGCCGCGTGTACCAGGAATGGGTCCTATGGGTCCAGGTTATGGACCAGGAGGAATGCGCGGTCCACCTCCAAATAATAATTTAGGGCCAGGACCGTCTATGCCGCCTGGTATGGGTATGGGTGGAAGTAGGCCGCAGTGGCAGCCAAATTCATCGACACCAATGAATTATTCATCACCATCACCTGGAGGCCCTCAAAACTACGGAGGTCCTCAAAATTCTAACGGTCCACCAGGACAGGGATCGAATATTATGCAATCACCTCAAGATTCTTCAAACCACGGTGGCGATAATATGTATCCAATGATGAAGCAAGGTGGTAATATGGGCGGTGGTGACTTTTCAATGGGAGGTGGTCCAGATGGTGGTCCTATGGTGCATATGGGACCAAACTCTATGATGGGCTCAATGGGTCCAAATATGGGCTCAAATTCTTCTATGGGTTCTATGGGCGGCCCTAATGCAATGAATTCAATGGGCCCTAATTCAATGAACGGTGATGGATTAGACGTTATGAAGAATTCGCCAGCTACAGGTCCAACAACACCGCGAGACGATTCTAGCAGTGGAATGGGAGATTTTATAGGCAGCTTTGGTGGACCTGGTGAGAATAATAATCCAGCATCCTTATTTTTCTAGTAATTTACAAAATCGTATTTATAATATTAAAAAGTAATTTGAATCACTTTATTTCATTATTTTGCTCATACATACATATTGTACTTATTTAAAAGCAAAAAAAATCTTTTGATTTTCTTTCGTTAGTAGGACCGATTTTTTTTAACTTTTAATTTATATGGAATATTTATCTTTTATTCGTTTACAACTGTCAATTATTTTTAAGCTAATAATACTTATTATAATATAATTAACTAAAAATAAAAATATTTTCAAAATTAAATTATAATTTTTTGAGAAAATTTTAGATTTTAGATATTTAATAAATTCGAAGTTGTACATTCTTCGATTTAGATTTACGTGACTATGTTCAATTCAAAGAAGAAGTAAAAATTCAGTTTGTTGATAACTGGAACTGAAAACACTTAACAATGCAGCATTTTATCAAAATGAATGACTTTGAGTTTTATTTTTTAATTCAAGTCTGTGGTAGCACTAATTTGCTACGTAAAAGAAATTCTGTATGGTCACACCGCAAGTTTATTTAATTAATATGACTATTGGTCACACTGCAATAATACATAAATCAATTTTTGTTTATTGGGTGATAAATGTCAAACAAAATTCAACAGCTGTGGTCAATATTGTACTCAATTCACGCGTGCGATTGAAAAACAAAATTAATACCGCCAAAAAACCGGCATATAAATTGTGCCGTATCAATAAAACTTTTAAAATTAAAAAAAAAAGAATAAAATTTTTTTTTGAAATTTACATACATAAATTTTGTAAGATAATTCAAATAAGTTAAATATGAGAGGGATTCCAGCAAAAAGAATAAAATATAGTTTGGATATACCTCAAAGACCGAATGTTATTGGTACATTACTTGTTTGTGGTCAAGGTGAAGTTGGGCAACTTGGTCTAGGAGATGAAAATGAGAGAAAACGACCTACTCCTGTCCAATCAGTAAAGGATGTTGTGGATATATGTGCTGGTGGCATGCATAGTATGTGTCTTACTAAAAACGGAGATATTTATTCATTTGGTAAGTATCGAAATTGATATTGAAAATTTATTTATTAAAAGAGTGATTTTGAAAGTATTTTTGAATATTTCCAATCTATTAAGTTATTTCTTTTCCTATTCATTTGATCTTTGATACAAAAGTACTTTTCTCAAACAAGTATGTGTAATCGATTTTCGTTCTATTTTTAGGATGCAATGACGAAGGCGCTTTGGGTCACCCAACAACAGAGGAAGGTTCCGAATTAGTCCCAGGAAAAATTGATTTACCAGGTAAATCAGTAAAAATTTCCGCGGGAGATTCGCATTCTGCATGTCTATTAGAAGATGGTCGTGTATTCGCATGGGGAACATTTCGTAATTCTCATGGTGCAATGGGTTTAACTATGAATGGAATAGAACGCTTACCAATTGAAATTCTACCAGGGGTTAAATGTTGCGATATAGCATCAGGTGCGGACCATTTAATATTACTAGCATGTGATGGAAAAGTTTTTACAATGGGCTCAGGAGAACAAGGGCAATTGGGCAGAATTTCTTTACGTTCTGCAGCTGGTGATTCAAGACAAGGGAAAAATGAACTCTTAAAACCAGCTCCAATAAGTATTAGCAAAATTAATCGATGCGATGGTATATGGGCAACCACTTCGTGCACATATTTAAGGAAATATGATTCAACAGAAGTTTTTGCTTTCGGCTTAAATAATTATCATCAGTTAAGTTTAAAATCTGCTAAAACAAAAGGCCCTCCAGAATTAATAATAAATCCAGTTGAAACAAATTATAAAGATGTAAAGAAAATTTGTGGTGGTCAACATCATACATTATTGTTAACTAACGATGGTAAAGTTTATGCAATTGGTCGTCGAGATTATGGTAGATTAGGGCTAGGAAACCTACAAGATGATGTGAATGAACTAAAATCTATAGAAGCTTTTGAAAAATTGAAAATTATTGATATTGCTTGTGGTGAAGCTCAATCATTTGCTATTGCAGAAAATGGAACTGTATATGCTTGGGGCATGGGAACAAATTTACAACTTGGTACCGGAAATGAAGAGGATGAGGAACAACCTGTTGCAGTCGTTAGTAAATCATTACAGGACAAACGAGTTATTCGAGTCGACAGCGGTGGCCAACATAGTTTATTTTTAGTTTCTGACGCCAACCATAATAATAACTATCAAAAAAGTGTAGAACCAGTTGTTAATAGTACAACCACGAACGAAGTCACTGAAAATGCAACAGTAACAAAAGTGAAAGGTCGTAAAAGGAAGGCTCAATAAAAATAATTAAATAATTTTTATTATAAGATAAAGCGTTTTTAAAAAAAAATTTAAATTACTTAACTTTGCTTACTTAAATTCCTCATCATTTTAATAATCCATAAAAATGTTTACGTTAAAATTATGCAACGTTTTTTTCCTTTTATTGTTAAGAATTTATTTTGATTTTGAAATTTATTAATAAAATAAATAATATTAAAATTTTGTTATTCAAAAAAAAAAGAGAAAGATATTAATTAATATAGGTATTTGGTGAGGATAAGAAATAATGTTTTCTTTTAAAATAATCTGACTTTTGTTTAAAAAAAAATATGTGAAAAACAATTGGAATTAGTTTTAATATGAAATATGAATCATTCAACCTTTTGTTAACGATATTATAACTTTATATACCTCGTAGAAAAACTAATTAATTTATTCATTTTGTATTAAAACCCTTTAGGTGTATGTAGTCTTTTTGATTGATAAGTTTCAGTAAATGTAAAAAATGATTTTAAGTAAAATAAAATGTAAACTCTTTGTAAGTCAATAAAATATGAAATAAACATATTTTTCCAAAAAAAAAAAATAATAAAAAAGCATTCTTTAGATTTCTGTAATAATCTTGCAATATCAAATAACTGATAGATTATCACTTTGACCTACATATTATGTATATATGTACATACTTAAATACATTAAATCAACAAAAGTCGCTTTTAAACTTTTTTAATAAAGTCTGGACGTATAGAAACTTTAACCAATAAGTTCCCAATCTTGAAATTGTTAAAAATTCCAAAATGTACTAATGACAAGTTATGAAGGTATTAGATGGGCACAGGATTTTCGATAAATTAGACATGCATTTCTACAATTTTAACTCGAAAATCTTTTGCATAATTACGGGTACAAATTTGCAAAAGCTTTGGTTTATTTGTAATATCTGCATCAGTTATAAACAAACATGCATACATTTATAAGTCATCTAGATACATTTACAATAAATTCTAAAATCTTTTAATAATGAATGCACATATTGCTTAAAAAACCCAGCTGATATTGCGCAAAAAACCGACGCAATTTAAATCCCTCGCTTATTAACCCCTTCAGTATAAGAATCTATCAGTCGTACACAACATTTGAACATAAATAATTAATGAGGTAACTTTTGAATTACTAAAGAAAAATTGTTTGTACTCACACATTAACATTTTTCGTATTACGTTATGCGTTTTTTTTCGAAATTCTCTTCTTACTGTTTGCAACCGCAAATTCACTCTTAATTAAGTAATTTTTCAAACGAAAGACATTTCATGTAATTTGTGCTTTAAACACAAAATGCTTTAGAGTTGAATTCTTGATGTTACTTAATTAATAAAATAATGTTATAACGAAAAAAAAAATATTAAACTTCAAAATTCAGTTTTCTTAAATGTATAAATTTTTAATTATATCGGTATTGCAGCAAACGAGTGATGGTAAGTTACTTTTACGATACTATCGGGTAAAAAGCTCACAAAAATTTGAGAGCAAGTAATTCTATGTACACAATAAATTTGTAATGAAAGATATTAAAGAGATTTTCTGAATCATGATCTAAAGTGGTTAAATAAATATGTACACACTTTTATTTTGACAGAATAATTTGTAAATAACAAACAATACAATTTTTTTCTACAGTCTACAGTCTGATTATTTGCTGCAACCTTCAATCGATATTATTATTATATCTACACACACACACATTGTTGTTAATTATAGCAATATAAATATACGTATTTATATATGTAAATGTATTAATATTTATTTATGACATAGAAGAAAGAGTTGGTATAAATTTTTTTTCGAAAATAAAAAATTAGAAAAACAGTACAAAAATGGAAAATAGGACAAAAAAATAATAATGAGAAAATTAATAAGAATAGTGTAGTTATAAATTATGATAACTTATTAGTAGAAGAAAAATTTGTAATATAAAAAATTTATTTAATGTTTTTTTTTTTTAGTATATATTGAAAAGTTGTATTGAATTGTTTTTTATATGTTACATACATATAAGTAAAATATACGAAATAAAATTAAAACGAGTTCAATGAAGCAAATCAAAGAGTATTTTATAACATTAATAAAATACTCCCTACACCAATAACAATAATAGTTGGATAATTTGAATATAATAGCTAATTAGATTTAAGTATCTACTAATACCTATATATATACCTATTAATTTTAATACAAGTAATGTTTGCACAAAGAATTACCCAAGTTTTATCATATAATTTAGATAAAAATTTATTATTCTCATTATTACGTAAGGAAATTTTGCAAAAAAACCTTCAAAAATTTGTGATAAAATCATTAACCCTTAATTCAATGACATTGGTAGCTTCTAAGGCGACTATGTATCATCATCCTTTTATTGCAAAAACAAAATCTATTTTAGAATTAAAATTACCAATAACAAAAACAATAATAAAAATATTTAGAAAATCTACTGTCACTTCAAATTGCTATCGCGTATTTTCAATATCATGTGGTTATCAAAACGCTTATATTAGTAAAAATTATAATTGTAATTTTTTAAGCAGTAATTCTCCAAAACCCTTTCTTGGATATTCATTAAATAAAAGATATTATTCCCGTTACGCAGCAAGTACAATAATGCCACATAATACGTTTAATTTAAATAATTATGATATAATTGGTTTTGATTTGGATGGTACTTTATTAAGATACAATTTGGATGCAATGGTTACAATGGAATACAATATAATTGCTAAATATTTAGTTGAACATAAAAATTATCCAAAAGAATTATTAAAACCGATTGATAATGATATTGATTTCTTACAGAAAGGTAAGTAGCTATATTCGTTATATTACCTTTAATCCACATAATCTGATTTCATTTTATATATTAATTCAAATAATATAAAAACAGTGTTGAAATTTAAATTTACTTAATAATTTAATATTTATTTCATTTTAGGTTTAATATTAGATGCTGTACGCGGAAATATTTTAAAATTAAGTTTTGATGGTGTAATATTAAAAGCAACACATGGAACTAAACTATTAAGTGAAAATGATATAAAACGAATTTATGGTGAAGAAAAAAAATGGGATTTAACGACTCAATATATTAATGATCCATTATCTGCATGGAATGGTCCTAATGCTGATAAATTACGAGCATTACTTGATTATTTTGATATGCCAGCATCATTAGTTATGGCAAGAGCTGTAGATTTAATAAATGAAAAACATAATAGTTCACATTTATCCGAATATAAAATATGGCCAGACATTTTAGATGCTCTAGTTTTTATGTATAAAAGAGAAAATTTTGCTTCTGGTTTTGGAGAATATTTTGAAGAATTAAAAAATAATCCAAATAAATATATTCATAAATCGGACCCATATATTATTAAATGGTTACAAGAATTAAAAAAAACTAAAGCAATATTTTTATTAACTGGATCAAATATTGATTTTGCAAATTTAACAGCAAGTCATGCTTTAGGTCATAATTGGCGTAATTTATTTGATGTTATTATTGCATTTGCAAAAAAACCTGGTTTCTTTACAATGAATCGACCATTCTATAGTTTTCAAGGTGGTGAAGAAGATCAAATTATACCTGATAATTCAATTAAAATGGGTAATGTTTATGCTCAAGGTAATTGGAAAAGTGTTGAAAAATTATTAGCTAAAAAATTTGGTAAGACAATAAAAAAACCACGTAGTTTATATATTGGAGATAATTTAATACAAGATGTATACACTCCATCGAAATATTGTGAGTTAGATACAGTTTCATTAGTTGAAGAATTAGAAGAGCATGAATGTCAAGATGGTTATGCATTTAAGAAAGTAATTCAATCTAGTTTGTGGGGCTCATATTTTTCAATTGACAATAAACCTACATATTGGAGTGAAGTTATTAAAAAGCATTCGAAAATGTGTTTACCAACTATTGAACATTTATGTCAACATCCACTCAATTATGAGTATCAATGTTCAAGTACAATAACAGAATAAGGTTTCTTTTGAAGACGTATATAAATTATTCAAAAGAAAACTAAGTGTTTTACATTTTACTATAAATAAAACAATTAATTATGTTTTATTCATAATTTGTTAATAGTTAATAAAAGTATTTTAAATATCAATACCTTTTGAAAGTTGCCTTAAATAAAGCAATTTAATGTGTTGAAAATTCTATGTTGAATAATAGGAAATAATATTTTATAAATTATTGATTTTTAGTTTAACATTATTTACCTACATGGTTGTATTCAGTTTTAATTCATTGTTTTGTAACATTTGGATACAAAAGATTTTTTAAATTTTATTGAGTCGAAAGTCAAATGTTATTTGGTTTATTTTGGTGTTTTCTTTTTAACGAATTTTTTGTAAGAATTTAAATTTTTAACATTTGTATATAAATAAAATTGAACAATATTGGCTATAAATACAATATATGTAAATTATTCAAAATTTTGTGTATTATTTTTTTAATAAAAGTTGTAACATAAATATTGAGATTTCCTCTTCTACTTCTGAAGTTTTTAATAAAAGCAGCGAATTTGCAAATATAAATTTTTATTTTTAAAAAAATAATTAGATTAACAAATACAAAATTTTTTAACATACTTATGTACGTGTAATATTTAATATATAAAAAACAACAATATAAATTTTTAAGCATTTAATTATGGTACACATTTGTTCAATAGTTTTTAACTATTTGTGAAAATAAATATTATGTAGGTATAATGAAAAACGAATGCATACGATGAAATTTTATAAAGAATATAAAATTATCACCCTAAAGCAGGTGACAAATTATTTTTTACAATTATTTAATACTATTTGAAATTGATAATTACATATTTGAAATTTATAAATTGAAATTTTTTCATAATATAAAAAAACTTACAAAAAATCAACAAATAAAAAAGGAAAATACTATGTATATAATGCTGCGAAAAAAAACAACGAAAAATACTTCTTTTAATTATAAATAATTAAACCATTTCTATTGCCATTGCTATTCCCATTCCACCTCCAATACATAGAGATGCAATACCACGCTTTCCGTTTGTTCGCTGCAACGCATGTATTAAAGTTACAAGAACCCTGTTACCCGATGCACCAATTGGATGTCCTAATGCAATTGCACCACCCGAAATATTTACTTTTGCGGTATCTACATTTAAACCTCTATTTACGGCAATAGCTTGAGCAGCAAATGCTTCATTTAATTCAAATAAGTCAACACTATCTTTTTCCCAGCCAGCCTTCGAAAGCTACAATTGTTGTATAGTTAAAAAATATAACACATTTATTGAATTATTATAAGTGAATGTTAAACCTACAACATATTCTACAGCACTGACTGGTCCAAAACCCATTATTTCCGGTTCCATACCACTTTGAGCCCAAGCAATTATTTTTGCTAAAGGTTTTAAATTACGTTTTGCAACTTCTTTTCCAGACACTAATAAAACAGCTGCTGCAGAATCATTAATGCCAGATGCATTTCCAGGTGTTACTGTTCCATCATTTTTGAAACACGGTTTTAATGTTGCAAGATTTTCAACTTTAGTGCCATGTTTTGGAAATTCATCATCTGCAAATGTAATATCTCCTTTCCGACTTTTTATTATAACAGGCACTATTTCGTTTTTAAAATAACCATTTTTTTGGGCATTTTCTGTTAACTGCTGTGATTTACAAGCATATTCATCCTGCTCCTGCCTAGATATTTTATATTTTTCAGCTAAGTTTTCTGCAGTTATTCCCATATGTATACATTTCATAGCATCAGTTAACCCATCATTTAACATTGTGTCAACGAAATTTGCATTACCCAATTTTACACCATCTCTAAGATGCATTACATGGGGACTTAAACTCATATTTTCTTGTCCTACACAAACAGTAATGTTTGAATCTCCACATCGAATAGACTGATACCCAAGTACAACCGACCTAAAATATAATGGCTGATTGTATTTATGAATTAATATTTAAATGATTGAAATATACTTTAAACCAGATCCACAAAGCATATTTATCGTATACGCTGGCACTTCAATAGGTAAACCAGCACCAAGACTTGCTTGTCGAGCAGGGTTTTGGCCCTGTCCGGCAGTTAAAGACTAAAAATTGTAAGTATGATGAATAAAAGTTTACATATCTAATTATTATAAAAATAGATCTTTAATAATAAGTTTACTTACTTGACCAACAATAACTTCATTTACATCTTTCGCTTCAATATTTCCACGTTTCAATACATCTCTTATTACAATACTACCTAATTCAGAAGCTTTCAATTTTGATAAAGTTCCATTAAAATTTCCTAAAAAAGAAAAGAGTCGAAGAGAAAGCTTGAATATTTTAATTTATTCAATGTCATTGTTATTCAATTTACTTAAGTTAAATAAATAATTTAAACAAATAAATTGTTTACATTACATTAGTGATGCATTACACAACAACGTGAAAAAGCTTTTGCATAGCACGTACGTATGTACATTTTTAATTAGCTTAATTCATTAAAGAAATTTTACCCACTTTTCCAATAAGTACATTGGTATACTTACGTACTAATATTAAAATTTCTATAATTACCTATAGGTGTTCTCACGGCAGAAACAATGTATACATCAGAATCGCACATTCTTATTTTAATGTTTTTAATTTTTATTTGAAATTATTTAAAAATAATTAATTAATGTTCAACAAAATTTAAAAAATTTAAAACATAACCAACTTATAGAAAGATCTAAGGGCAAATAAATTTAGTTGGCAATGTAACAAAACAAATGTGTATGTTGAGTAAATTAAAGTGGGATATACTCAAAGTGTTGCCTTCCTACTTTTCAAGTGATGTATTTATAAATTTAAAAACTACATCATTGACAGTCCATCTAGTTTTTTTTATATATAACTAAAAGATAAGAAAATTAGACGTACTATGTTTATTAAAAATTAATAGTTTAATTAATGCCTTAATAATCAGTGACTGCTATTAATTTAATAAACAGAATTTATATAAAATTCGTATATGCATAATATATGCTTTTTTCATGCTTCTGTATGAAACTTTTCTGTTTACGTTCTTCGTTTTTCCTCGAGAAAAGAAAAATTAATATTTTAAAGTATCAACGTACTTATTTACAAATATTTAAACATTACATAAGATGAGAAATCAAAAAAAAAGATTACAACATCCATTTCTAACATTATGTAGTGCTCGAAAAATGGCTATTTAGATATTTATCTCTTCATTCTCTTTTTTATGTCTTTTATTAACAGTTTTAAAAACTTTTTACTTGAGCTCTTACATTGTTGCGAATAAAAGTTATTAATCGAAATATCCCATATTTTGAAAAACTGCAAAAACAAAAACTTTTTCGTTTCATGAACCTAGTTTATTTACATTTTCATATAATATATACGTATCCATATAACACAACGTTATACTAATGATAGGCAAAATACAAATTTATAATATACATATATATTGATCCAAACTCAAATTTTCTCAGAAAGTGATTTTTGGAAATTGTCGTTTTTGATTAAGGATATTTCTTGGTTAGAAAAAATTTCGAAAATTGGTTGCTTAGCAATTTAAGTTCGTTAGTAACACATACATAAATTTATAAACAAAAATTTTGATTAACAGCTGATAATAAATTGACGTCTTCTATCTGCAGTTGTCGCGTTGGCAAAATATGCGGCACTACAAATTATGTATGATTATAAAAAAAAAATCGAAGTACACGTCATTTTTGACAGTTTTATAGATGCTTTAATTTTTTAGTTTTCTGAATGTGTTGTTTGGTTTTAGTAAAATTCAAAAAAAAGAAATTGTAAAATATTTAAAATAAATCCGAAAACAATGACATCCATGATAGAAATCCCTCTTAGGGATACAGATGAAGTAAGTATTAAATATTATTTTGAAGTATTTAAATAATTGAGCCAAATTTAGGTTATTGAACTTGATCCTGAGCAATTGCCTGAAAGCCAAGAAGTACTGGGCATACTTAGGCAGGAGCGTTCTCAACTGAATACATGGGTATCAGTAGCAGTAAGTATAATAAATAAAATAAAATTTAAAGAAAATTGCTAATCCTGTTTATTGTATTGTATTGCTATTGAAATTAGTTGGCATACTATAAGCAAAAGAAAACTGCTGATTTCATCAAAATTTTGGAAGCTGCCCGCATAGAAGCAAATGTAGATTATCGTGATTATGAGAAAGATCAAATGAGAGCCTATGATATGCTTGCTGCATATTACGTGCAGGAAGCGAATCGAGAAAAATCAAAAGATAAAAGAAGAGATTTATTTCTAAAGGCAACAAATTTATATACAACAGCTGACAAAATTATTATGTATGATCATGTAAGTTAAATACTAAAATAAGAGAGTGATACAAATATTTTATTTATTTTTATATATACAAATATTTTTTCATTTTAGAATCATTTACTTGGCAGAGCATACTTTTGCTTACTGGAAGGTGATAAAATGGAACAGGCAGATGCTCAGTTCAATTTTGTGTTAAATCAATCTCCCTCAAATATTCCGTCTTTATTGGGTAAAGCTTGCATTGCGTTTAACAAAAAGGATTACAGAGGAGCATTAGCATTTTATAAAAAGGCATTGAGAACCAATCCTAATTGTCCTGCCGCAGTTCGATTAGGAATGGGTCATTGCTTCTTAAAAATGAATAATCAAGAAAAAGCCAAGTTAGTAAAGAAATTAACTTTTTTAAAGAATAATTTAATGATTTAAATAATTTTAGATTGGCATTTCAGCGTGCACTTGAACTTGATCCAAATTGCGTTGGAGCCTTAGTAGGTTTGGCGATTTTAAAATTAAATCTTCTAGAGCCTGAATCTAATCGAATGGGTGTACAAATGTTGTCAAAAGCATATACAATTGATTCTACTAATCCAATGCTGTTAAATCATTTGGCAAATCATTTTTTCTTCAAAAAAGATTATCAAAAAGTACAGCATCTTGCATTACATGCATTTCATAATACAGAAAATGAAGCAATGCGTGCAGAAAGTTGTTATCAGTTAGCAAGATCGTTTCATGTGCAACGAGATTATGATCAAGCTTTTCAATATTATTATCAATCGACACAAATTGCTCCAGCCAATTTTGTTTTGCCACATTTTGGTCTCGGTCAAATGTATATTTATCGTGGTGATTCAGAAAATGCAGCACAATGTTTTGAAAAAGTATTGAAAGTACAACCAGGAAATTATGAAACAATGAAAATTTTAGGATCTCTTTATGCCAATTCTAATTCACAAACAAAACGTGATATGGCTAAAACACATTTGAAAAAAGTAACTGAACAATTTCCGGATGATGTTGAAGCTTGGATAGAATTAGCTCAAATATTAGAACAAAATGATTTACAAGGATCATTAAATGCATATGGTACTGCAACAAGTATACTTAAAGATAAAGTACATGCTGATGTGCCAGCTGAAATACTTAATAATGTCGCTGCTTTGCATTATCGTTTAGGAAATCTAACTGAAGCTAAGAAAAAATTAGAAGAAGCGCTAAATCGTGCCAGAATTGAATCACAACATGATTCACAATATTATGATTCAATTTCTGTTACAATGACTTATAATTTGGCAAGATTAAATGAAGCAATGTGTTCTTTTGATACAGCTGATAAATTATATAAAGATATTTTACAACAGCATCCTAATTATATAGATTGTTATTTGCGACTGGGATGTATAGCACGTGACAAGGGCTTAATTTTTGTTGCATCAGATTTCTTTAAGGACGCTTTGAAAATTAATACGGAAAATCCTGATACAAGGTACGTAATATAATTTTATTTAATAAAAAAAAAAAATGAAATTTTAGTGAAAGATGTTGAAAATATTTTTTTTATTCAAAAATTGAATTTATTTAACTTAAGCAACGCTTTAACATTTTTAATATTAAAAAGTGTGAAATATTGCGAAGTTGACGAGTTTCCTTTCAAAATTATTCTATATCTGAGATAGTCAACGTTTCTTTTTTCTTCCTCTAATTATAATACTAATTCTTTCATCAATACAAGGACAACGTGGATTCGGGCGTATTCCGCCAGGTAAACAAACCACTGGTACAGCTGGACATATAACTAGTAGAGTACTGTTTATTGGCTGTTGATATATCCTTATTTTATTACAAATCGCCTGGAGGTTTCCTATATATGAATAGGATAAAAGTGGTATTATATAAAGTTTTAAGCATAAATGTTCTACTCCCATTTTTCAAGTTTTAAAAATACGAGTATATGTATATATATATGCGCGAACAAATTTTATATATTTGACTAACTCGATGCTATCAAAAATCAATCCTTATATATTTTTGAATGCTTCACCTGAATTAATTTATTCAAACTAACAAAAACATTATGTTTCATAATTATTGCTATTCTGATGAAGCTGTGTGTAACACAATTTATGTAGGTCATACAATTAATTTGTATAGGGCGTTCACGTAGAAATTAATGGTTTTTAACGAATATATTAAAGAAAAATCAAGGTTAAAATGTAATTGAAAAGTTAAAAAGCGTGTAATTGATTGCTTCTAAATTTAGAATAAATAAATAAAAACTATGAATAAAATTTAATTCTTTTTTCATTATAGATCTCTTCTGGGAAATCTTCATTTAGCAAAAATGCAATGGATATTAGGGCAGAAAAATTTTGAATCTATTTTAAAAAATCCAACAACATCTACAGATGCTTATTCAATGATTGCGTTGGGTAATTTTTGGTTACAAACACTCCATCAACCAACAAAAGACAAAGACAAAGAGAAAAAACACCAGGAAAAAGCTTTAGCAATTTATAAACAAGTATTTTAAAATAATTACAATTACATTATTAAACCTTTTTTTTTATATTGTTAATTATATTTTTAAAATTCTCTTGTATTTTGTTTTGTTTGTGAAGGTTTTACGTAATGATCCTCGAAATATTTGGGCAACTAATGGAATTGGTTCTGTTTTAGCCCATAAGGGTTGTATCAATGAAGCTCGTGATATATTTGCACAAGTTAGAGAGGCAACAGCTGATTTTTCTGATGTTTGGCTTAATATTGCACATATATATGTGGAGCAACGGCAATATATAAGTGCAATTCAAATGTATGAAAATTGTTTAAAAAAATTCTATAAACATCATAATGTTGAGTTGATGCAATATTTAGCAAGAGCTTATTTAAAAGCTGGTAAATTAAAGGAAGCAAAAGTTGTTTTACTAAAGGCTCGTCGTGTTGCTCCACATGATACGGTAAAGTATTTGAAAATTGTTATAGTTATGCATAAATTATAGTGAATAAAATAAAATTGTATTTTATATCTTAAAAAAGGTACTTTTGTTTAACATTGCTCTGGTTCTGCAAAGACTTGCCATGGCTATTTTAAAAGATGAAAAATCAACTTTAGTTGTTGTCTTACAAGCTGTACACGAACTGGGTTTAGCTCAAAAGTAAAACCAATTTTAAAATCAGTATTTATTACTTTTCAACTTTTATTTTACTTTTCTTTACTTTTTTGTCTCGTAGATATTTCCAGTATCTATCAGTCAATGGAGATAAAACCCGGTATAACATTGAGATAGCAGCTATAGAAGCGAATCAGTGTCAGGATCTGTTGTCACAAGCCCAATATCATGTATCGCGAGCTCGTCGTATAGATGATGAGGAGAAGAATTTACGTCGTAAACAGGAAGAAGAGCGCCTCGCATTCAAGCGTCGACAAGAAGAAGAACGTCGTCGCATGGAAGAAGAGAAGCTCAAAACAAGGGAAGAAATGTTATCTAAACGCCAGGAATATGTTGAAAAAACTAAGAGTGCGCTTCTGTTCTCTGAACCACCACCAGATGCAAGAAAGAAAGGTATTTTAAATAATAAATTTTATTTAAGTTTTTCGTATGAAATTGTTCTCCTTAAATGATTTTTTTTATTTGTTTTAGGTCGTAGTCGGAAAGATGATATTATATCTGACTCTGGTGGCAGCGATGATGAAGGCCCAGTTGGGGACGGTGAACAAAAGAAAAAACAAAAACGTGAACGAAAGAAAGGGGGTGGTCGGGGACGTAAAAAGAGAGAACATGGTGAAGGAGGTGGTGACAGTGACGACGATCATCCGAAACAAAAACGTCAACGTAAAACTGGAGGTGGTCAAAGGGGCCGTCCAAAACAAAAGGAAACAGAGAAAATGTCAGCCAAACAAAAACTGCGAATTGTGTCTAAAGCTGTTATCTCGACTAGTGAATCAGATAGTGATTCTGATGGTGAGGGTGCAAGCAGTAGCAAGAGACCCCGAAAAATCACATCTGATGATGATAAATCTCGCTCAAAATCACGTTCAGTATCCAGATCAAAATCTAGATCACGTAGTGGTAGTCGTTCGATTAGTCGAAGCCGTTCAAGAAGCGGCAGCAGATCTGACAGTCGAAGCAGGAGTAGATCGGGAAGTGGTAGTCGTTCCGGCGGCAGTAGAAGCAAAAGTCGTTCTAGAAGTGGCAGTCGTTCTGTCAGCAGAAGTAGATCTCGTTCAAAAACTGGTAGTAGAAGCCGTTCGCGCTCGAAAAGTGTCAGTAGAAGTCGATCTCGATCTAAAAGTGGAAGTAGAAGTCGTTCAAGAAGCCGAAGTCGTTCAAGAAGTCGAAGTCATTCTGGTAGTAGAAGTCGTAGTCGTTCAAAAAGTCGTAGTAAATCAGCCAGTAGCCATAGCCCTAGTCGAAGTCGTAGCCGTTCAGCTTCGAAATAACTTTTTAAACTGGAGAAATACATATTATGCAGAAAGAAAATCTTTAAATTTGAAATTTATTTCTATTTAATTATTAGTAATATTACATATATATATATATAAAAAATGTAAAATCATTACACACATTCAACTTTATACCACAATACATAATTTAAAAAATTTTTATTTTTTTGCTATAAAGCGCATTTGTTTCAACCATTAACATCAAATGCAAAAATTTAAAATGTCTTGTGTTTTAATAATTTTTAACAACATAGTATAAAATAAATAAGGAAAATTGAAAAAAATTTAAATTTCATATTACATTTTTTTTTTACATTACATAATCAAATTCCTTTCGTTATAGTTTTCATTGTATTATTATTTAAAAAGAAAAAAACGAAAATCAACAATTTGTTGTATTAAAAATTTAGGTATTTTCCTTTTTTTATTGTTCTACTATAGTTTAATGTTTATACAAGGCTAAAACCATGAGTTTGTTGAATTGCTTGCAGGAGTTTATACTTTAATCTCTCTTTTGTCTGGTAACGAGGTAGATCTAATAAATTGAAACAGGTATGAGCTACCGGCAAACGTTTGTCATCACTTGTGGGCTGTATAAATATCTAAAATTCAAGTAAAATAAATATTTCAGAAGATTTTAGTATTTGAATATTTAGTACTTTAATTCCTTTCATTCCTTTAATTGGTATTCTATCACTTCCGGTTAAAAATAATAAAAATTTTTTCTTTTCCGTTAAAGGTAATTCATGAAATACTTCCCAAAACCATTGTACCTAAAATCAATCATAATTATCAGTACTTTTTTATAATCAATGTTATGATTAATAAATTATTTACCGTTTGGTCACTTGAAGCATATCCGTTTTTATATTCTGCTTCAGATTGTAATACATGCCAGTCATAATCTTCATTTCCTACAACTACAGCCATTAACTCTTCTGGTTCAAACAATGATAAAACTGGACCACCACAAACCTTTTTCATAATAAAAAAAATTAATAATCTTTTTTTTCTTATGTTTTATATTTTTTGTTCAAACACTAACTTTTATGAATCCGGTGTGGAAGGCTTCGTATTGTTTTTCAACGGATTTATTAAAAATGAAATCTATATATAAATTAACAAATTCGTCTCTAGAAAATATTAATTTATAATAAATATCGGTTCGAAATGGAAAATTAAAAAAAAAAAAATTACTTATTTTGTTGTGTAACAGGTATATTTTCTCCATCAGGTTTTAATGGAAACACTTTTACTTCGCCGAATATATCTCGTGTTATTTCAAAATTTAAACCAAAAATATCTTGTAAATCATCTTCAGTATAATCTAATAATTGTTGTAGAGAATTTGCCATGGTAGGTGATAAGTCACGCAAATCTGATAAATTAACTGGTTCCTTGAGAAGCTACGAAAAAGAAATTTAATAGAAAATTGGTTTACTTTTTTGAACAATAATATTAATCAAAAATTAATATATACTTTTTTATAAAGTGCTAGTGGGAATGGTAAATCTATGATAGTAAAATTATAAATAGCTAAACCACAAATTATTCCAATTAATAAATACATATCATCAACTTCAAACGAGCAATCAGAAAACCATATTGTCCTGGTCTCTTCGAATTCTTTAAACATACCTTGAAAATTTAAAAATGGTTTATATTAAAGAAATATTTACAACATTTCTTAGAAAGAGAAACAATACCATATTTCGGATCTATTATTTCTCTTAAAAGCAACATAAAGAATTCTTTACGTACTCCACCAGCATCTTCCGCTTCTTCACCACAGAATTTTACCTTAAAAATTAATACAAAACAAAATATAAAATTTTATTTATCTTTTAAGTATTGAGTTGAATATAATATTACTTTTAATGGTTTCTTTAAATCTTTTTGTGTACAATGCGCAATTTCTCTTAAAGTGTCAACCACTAAATGTTCACGTGAAACGGTTATATAAAGAAATTGCGTAACTTCTGGAGGCACTATCGGAAAGTTCAAAAAGGCAAATACACCCTAAAAATATAAATTTTACAATTTATAATTTTTTTTTAATAAAAATTTTTTATTAAAGTTTTATTACTTGAGCTGCAGCATTTTGCATTGCAGTATGCATTTGAAAAGCTTGATCAGTCTCTAAAATTGATAATTTTGCTTTTGCGTCAAATAAAAAGGGATATTTACATAAATAGAAGCTATTTTGCTGTAAATATTACATTAAAAAAATTATAGATAATCGGAGGGATTTAATTTTGTAAAAATATATATATTTACACTTTTATCTATTATCCAACGTATATAATCGTTCTGAATATCGATTTCGTCTGTAACTTCTGGAATATGAAAATGTCTTGCTGGAATTTTTTGTTTTCCCTGTCTACTTCTAACATTTACTAAATGTAAAAATACCAGCATATTTAATGCTGCTTGTAAATTTGATTCATAAGTTATTTTCTAAAATGCATATTTTATTCAAATTAATTTGTTTATAATTATCATGTATAAATATTTTTACCTTTTTTCCAGATTCTCTTTCCGGTTTAAATTTGAAACTAATAATATATACAACAACTGATTTAAAGTTATCCACCAATATTTCAAAATATTCGATTGGTACAATTCCCCACCATTTAAATAACACTTTACTGGCGTTGGATGTTAAACGACCAATAGCATTGCTAAATGGTGTATGCAAAGAATTACAATTTTTTGCATTAACAAATTCATGATACATTGGTAATATTAAATATATTCTTAAAGTTTCCACATCAGGTGGAGAAGGTTTCAATGTGTTTAGTAGAGTATTTGTGATACTGTCCCAAATCTAAAATAAGAGTTTTATTTTTTAAAAGGTTAGATACTTAAAAAAGTGTTATGTTACAATTTGTTTTAAAGATTCATTTTCAATTTTCCTAATAAAATCGAAAGCTTTTATAACAGCTGGAACATCCACACCGTGGTGTTTTGAAGTACAACACGAATGATCTCCATCCGATAGTAAAAAAGAAGCATTAATGCACGTTTGGCTAACAAATATCGATTCAATATTAGTAATTAAATCTAAATCAACAGATATATCTTTTGGAGCTTTAGCACATTCTTCTGTCATTTCGGTGGTTAAAGAAAGAATTTGTGTTGTTTTTCTGTAATGAAGAATACATATTATTGAAAATGTTTGGCATTTTTAATATAACATTGAATTACGGATAGTGCCTGCAATCGTAGGCTGGAATTTTTTTCAGAAATTCAGCTGTAGATACCAAACAATGATCACCTCCACAAAATATTCTTGTAACAGTTACTGAAGATCCCATTTTATCTTGTTTTACTTCATCTTGAATTAATGTCCCATTAGGAGATACCTAAATTTTCTTCAAAGTTTTAAACATTCTTTTAAAAATATAGTTTGACAAACCCATGGTCCTAAAATTACTTGTGGTACGTTTGCACTAATAACAGACTTATTACCTAGCTGACCAGAACTACCTAAACCGAAACCATAAACACGTCCCCTTGATGAAACTAAAGCTAAGGTATGACGATTTCCACAAGATATTTGTGTAATTGTACTTCCCATCAGCTCTAAAACCTTAATTAGAAATTTACGATTTACGAAAACTGATTTTATAAATATTATATAAAATATACTTTTCTTGGTAAAATTTCATTAGACAGACTACCATGACCCAGCTGTCCAAACTGTCCAGCACCACAAGTAAAAACTCCACCATCAGCTGTTAGAAAAACTGAGAAATCTTCGCCACAACTTATGTATCGAACTCTCAAAGATCGAAGTGTTTTTAACTGCGTCGGATGATTTTTTGAAGTTTCATCATTTATTCCAAGTTGACCAAAAGTGTTCTTACCCCAACCGTATACAGCTCCAGATTTTGATAGAATAAAACTATGAAATCCTCCGCAACCAATGAAGGAAATTGGCAGACCGGATAAGGAACTTACTAATGTTGGCTTTGTAACTTTTTCTGATGTAACACCATTACCAATTTGACCGTAACTGTTGCCACCCCACGCGTATAAATCCCCATCTAAAAGCAAAATGTTTAGAATATTGAATAAATTAAGCTCTTAACTTACTATTTGTTAAGGCCAAAGAATGATATTTCCCACATGCTATTTGAATAACATTTCTAGTGGCTAATAATTTAATTATTTTTGGACTTGACTGACTCGGTAATCCATTATCGTGTCCTAATTGACCATTGTTATCTGATCCCCAACTAAAAATTTGTCCCCATTCATTTAATGCTAAAGAATGATCACATCCACAAGCTACTTGTGTAATTATGTAGTTTTCCAAATTTTTTACTGGTTCTATGATAAAAATATAATTAAAAATATTTTGCTAAATAACTAATTGAGAGTAAAATTATAGCAGTCCTGTAATGTGAATGAAGCGATTATTGATACTTTTATAATACTAGACTCGACATTTTAAATATTTTGACTATTTGTAACTAAATTATTGACAACAACACCTCTTAAATTATTAATCACATTATTAAAACAAATAATCTAAAATCAAGCACCCATTGTTACACAAAAGTATGTATGTACATATTACAAAAATGTGTACATTTGTTGATTTAAATACAAATATTTATACAAAATTTCTAGTAAATTTAAAGATAAGAATATAATGTTAGTAGATCAGGGAAAAAATCTGTTAGTATTTCTATCACCATAATTCGAAATGTTTCATTATGAATTGACAAGTTCGATATAATTATATACATTATATTAACAGATCAATTCCCATGATTTTTATAATTAATGGTGAAACAAGCAGGACATACTAAATATGGCTGACATACGTGGCCTTTTTCGTGATAACTCGTGACCAAGTTGTCCATAATCATTATTTCCACAGGAATAAACAGTCCCTTGACTAGTTAATAATAAAGTATGTGTGCTGCCACAAGCAGCTTGAACTAATTGCGAAGATAAAGACCATGGCATTTCACGTGGTGAATATATCTAAAAAAAAGGATATATATATATATATATATTTAATCTATGTATATCCTTATTTTAAGTTTTAATCACATAACATTCACATGACTTACCAATTCATCTTCTATGCCCCCCAAACCAAGTTCTCCATGACTTGTGTTACCCCAACAATATATTGCCATATTGGTCTATAAATTTTTTGCATTAAGTTATAAAAATAATTCTAACCATAAACAACATACGATAATAATTAATAAAAAAAACTATATTTGACCACAGGTTTTGATAAATCTAGAAAAATCCATTAATTAAAAATGACAAAGCTAAATGTTACAATATGTATGTACTTTTATATTGTAACTTACAATCGATATTAATGTCAAAAATTACAAATTAAATTCATTTGGCTGTCTGTGTTTATAGCGCATGTAATAATAATGAGATATTGTGAAAATTTAGATATATATTTGTGTATATTATTGTATTTTTTTTTAACTTGATTACTACTCAAATTTTAATATATTTTATTAACAAGGCTAATTTTGAATATATTTTGCAATTTTGCATTGGACTTGGATATCAGAATGACATTAAAGCTTTCATATTGACATTTTATCATTTTTTTCGATCTGTATACATGAATATGTCAGGGATGTTAAACCGTGGTGAATAAATTTAATTTTCGGAAAAAATTGAAAATTTAAAATTTTGCATACATATTTTCAATTTAATAGGCATTTAAATTTAAAAAAAAAGTTAAAAGGGAAATACATGTATGATGTGTTCTTACATACCATTAATTTAATTAATATGTCAACATGTTCCAATTTATGCTGATAAATTTTTAATAAAAAATTTTTTTGAAAGTTGGAAAATAAACAAAGACACAAACCAACAAAAATTCAACAGGTCGTCATAATAATGTTTTATAAGTAATGTTTATGCAAGTGTGTACTGTGCTTTAATAAAATGACAATACAACATAGAAAAAGTTTAACGGATCACAAAATGCAATTCCTAAATTTTTTTAAACGATTTTAACTAGAAAATTCAATTTTAATATTAACATTAAAAATTTTTTAAGAAGTATATGGTTATGAGAAAAATTGCAATATTAAAACAGCAAGGATTTTCGGTTTAATGCAATGAAATGAAATTAAATAAAATTTATGCAGTACACAATATGCATACATAACTATGTATATATGTATGTACATACATATGTATAAGCACTCATTCATTTTGCAAGTTTTCACCTCAATATTGATCAAACAATATTCAAATTTATTGTATTAAAAAAATCAAAGGAAACTTAACAAACAAATTTAAAAAATTAATATTTTTATTTAAAAAGAGGAAAATACAAAATAGAATATATCAAAATGGAAGTAATGGAAGAAGGAAATTTAATGGATAGAATCCCTATCCTTTTACAAAGAGATCTTCAATATTATCAAGTAGGTACCTATACATATGTACTTACATTCCCATATAAATATTCTTTTTTAACTGTACTTTATAAATCTTATTTAATTTTAGGAAAAACAAAACGTATTACAAGAGAAAATATGCCCGGGTGTTGTTGGTGGTAAATTAGACTTTCCGCGATATGCTTCATTTGCTTCTATCAAAATTGTACTTTGGTAAGTCAAAACTTCCAACAATTTAACAATGCATTGAGATAAAAAAAAAATGTATTATTTGTATGTACCTACCATAAAAAAACGGATATTAGTTAATAGTCTTTAATAAACTTATGTAAGAATTGATAAGAATGAATTTTCCAAGTTAAAATTAATCTATTGTGAATTCTAATCTCTATTATAATCTTTTTTAAATTAATCGAATGTTAAGTACCTACTTACTTACAGAATTTTCAATTAATTTATTACAAATGTTTATTTTGTGCCCAAAAAAACTTAATTATTTAATCAATATAATAACAATAAATGACCTTTGTTATAAATAAAAAAATAATTGCTACTACATATATACTTCTAATAATACATCTTAAATTCGCCTATAATTGGTTTTAAATATCTTGTAGTGATAATGATGATGGTGAACTTTTTATTAATAATCCACTACCTATAAAATGCCTACCTACCTACCTACATACTTTTTTCTTATTCGATGTGTTTTATTGGTTCTTCCGGCATCTTTATTTAGAGTCAAGGTTAATTGTTTTGCTTTTTAATCTAACTTTTAATGAAAGGTTTTCTTATTATCACAATTCATGTTTCCCTATTTTCTGTACGCGTGTAATTTTTATGTAGTTTTTGCTTCTTGGTTATTTTAAAAAATGGTTGTATCCATTAGATTTCTTGGCATTTGGTTATTTTTGTTAGGCCAGTTGCGGAATTCTATATTTGTGTTTCTGATGTACAACTTGGCATTTGAATCTATCTCTCTAATTACTGAAACCATGTTGATATTTTTTAAATCGGGCTTTATATATTTGTACTGTGTTAAAAAGATTCATGTTAGTACTCTCTTTCAATTTGTAATATATTGAATAAATTTCGTAAATAGGTTTACTATGTTGAAATAATCAGAAATCTCATATAATATTAAGTTGTTGAATAAGTTGAAGATTTTTTTTAAATTGCATTTAGTGGCATATACATATTTTATATATTGGACTATAAAAACTGTGATCTCAAACTTTCTTTAGTAAATTAGATTTTGCGAATGTTCATTTGCTTATATTGCTCAATATACAGCTCAAATTTTCGTTATAATATCTGTAAATATTCGTCATAGATTAGTACCAACTAACTTTAAATATAATCTTAAATCTTATTTTAAAAACTTAAAAAAATAAAGAGAAACATTAGAAAATTCAGATTTAAATAACATTTATTCAATTTATTTTCTTTTTACTTTAAAATTTTTTCCATTATTATATAAAATAACATAAAATGTTCTAAGTATAGTAAAATTTCAAAGATAGGAAAACGAAAATCGTAAGTTTGGCTGGCTGTTTTTTTTTAATGCAAAAGTCCGTGATGATGTCCATATGAATGTCCATAAATATGATGATCACCATATAGTCCATGACTTGAATATGGTAAAGCAATTGAACTTGAATGTAATGTTGGTATTATTGTATGATGTGGATGATGATGATGATGTGCTATTGGAATTTTATATGATACTTTATGTAAATTGCTATATGATTCAGCTAAGGGTGCATATGATTTTAATACAATTGGTTCAGCAATTTTAACAATTGGAGCTATTGGTTCAGCAATTTTAACAATTGTTGGAGCTGGTGCATATTTAATAATTGTTGGTGCTGGTAAAGCTATCGCAGCTGGATGATGATGATGATGATGATCTAATAAAGTATCATGATGTATAGATGGCAAAGAATATGTGTGTAATCCGTGATGTTCTGGTATAATACCAGCAGAACAGTAAACAATGCACATAATAAATGTTATCTTTAAAAATTAGAAAAAAACCAAAATAATCAATTATTTAATTTAATTATATTTTAAAAGTTTTATTTAATATTTTTAAAGTAAAAATTACTATAAAACTTACAAATTTGAACATTTTGCTAAAAATTAATTTTTTAGTTATAGAAAAATTAAATGAAAAATTCAAACTACTAAGTCGTTATGAGTTGTGGTTTATTATTTCTTATGGTATTTATAGTAAAGATGGTAAAGGTTTGAAATTCTAAATTGTTTTTGGTGTTATTTTTCCATCTCTTAAAAAATTTTAAACATACTGAACGGGGAGGCAACTTTTTTTTTCAACTGTATTGTTTTTTTTTTTGTTAACAGTATTATCAAAAATTATTTTTAAAACCGAACAAAATAACAAATATATTTTTTTGTTTTGTTATTTATAAGAGATGGTGTAAAAAAATAATAGAAGCGTACCATTTAATAACCTCATACACAATTTCAAAAATAATTAAACTAAAAGGGCATAACAAACAAAAGAAGAAAAAAAAAACCGGCAACAAATTTATTGTTCAACTCTAGTAAGACAATTGAAAATTTCAAGAAATCTTTGACTTTATAATAATTGCAATAACAAGGTAGAAAATCTTGAACAACAAACTGACTAACTACATTTTAATACTCAAAAAAGTTATAATAATTATAATTAAGATTTTATGACTTTGAAAATATTATGTTTGTGTTCACTCTATATAATATTAGTTGAGTGAATGTTACTGATAATATACGAAAATTATTTTAATTTAATTATTACTGCGATGGAAAAAATTTGAAAAATTTGTTTAATGTAAAAAAAACGTTGTAGATCGTCATTTGGTACAGATACTTTATATTTCAATGAAGTAGAATGCTCTGCAATAGATGGAATTATTACTTTTAGAGTAAATATAACGAAATAAATTTATAATTCCTGAATTAGAAATAATCTATAGAAATGTCGAACGGCAAGATTAATAAAATTAAGGAATCAAAATATTTACCAATTTTTAATTGAACAATTAAATTCAAGAGATCTTAAATATCTACGATCTGTAATTAGAAATTTCTTAAGAGAAAATTTAAATAAAGCAAAACATTTAGTATTTTCTTACTAGTATTTTGTGTTTTTCTAAGAACTAAATGAGACTTTATTGTGAACGAAACGGATATTAAATAGTTTTTCGGAACGCGACTGTAGTACAAACATAATTATGTAGTATATATTTTTTGTAATTGTTAGATGGATTGAAAACGAAATAAGAAAAAATTCAACTAATTCAAATTGATTTTTTTTTTGATCTAATTTGTATAAAATTGTGTAGCACAGTAGATTTATATAAACAAAATTAAAGTTGAAAATTCTTTCAATGAAATTTATAATGAATGAAGAATAAATACACACACTTCAAGATTTAGTTGTTAAATTTGAGCGGACCCGAAATTATACAATATTATGTACTCATAATTATTATATTTATATGTACCTAATACTTGCTATACTATACCTTATTAATGACTCATTTTATCATATACGATACGTACATCAATAATTATTAGGTACAAACTATTAAATGTACTCATTTTTTTTTTTCAAAATAAATATTTTAATAATCAATGATATCATAAATTTGCTCTTCGATTTATAATGTTACAATTTCTAATTTTTTTTAGAAAAAAATATATTTTATCATAAATTTTTCGTTTTGCAAGGAGTATAGATTTGTGAATGCAATTTTAGTTTTACAAATTAGTTTTTAATAGTCAATTTTAATTACTGAATTAGTAAAATCAGTGCAATTTCAATTACTGAATAATTCAAATTACATGTATTTTTTGTTGTGTAAAAATAATTACGGTATTTATTGGAAATTATACTTATTTAACAGAAATTTAAATACATATAAATAGGTGTTCCTAATTGGTATTCTATTGAAACTTTGTTTTAACTAAAATACTCGAACATCTGGATTGTAGTTAATCTGTATTAACATCTAATTCAGTATTGCAATAGTGTATTAATCCAGTAATATACCATTACAACTAGAAGTTTTAAGCTGGATTGTTATGATTACGATCCCAGGTGTGTATACTTCCAAAATATAAAGCATAGTACATATACGTATACAAGATTTCTCCCCCGTATACAACTTTAACTGGAACTGTTGAATTGAATCCTGCTGTGAAAATTTTTAGACATTTTTGATATTATTTTATAATTTTATTGTATGCAAGTACATAATTTAAGTGTCATCCTAGAGTTTTACCTATTTAACTTATAATATTTTTTATAAAGATCAGTTAGGTTTATCTTGTATATTTGTATCCGATTAGCCATGGGATAATGTTACAATGCCAACTTGAAGTGTTTTTATTTTTTCATTATTTTTTTTTTGTTTTAAAATGTACATTTCATGTTTTCGTGTTTTGGGTTATTTTACTTTTTCCTTCTTAGTTTGATGTACAAGTGTGTATAAATATTATATTATATAAGTGTGTACAGCATACAATACCGCATATATAAAGAATAATGAACTTGAATACTTGTTCTATAATTGGTGTTTACGGTTATAATATTAAATATTAAAATATTTCATTATTTGGCGAACACAATTTATTATTTTGTTGATTCATAGGCATGTATATGGAATAATTTGGTTTATTTAGATTAAATTTGAAATTATTGAACTCTTTTGATGTCACATGAGGTACAATATAGACAACCTTTAAAATAATTTTTTGTTTTTTTTTTTTATGTTATTCTTGTTTCTCTGTCAATTGTTATGTAATTTTGATTTACCTTTGTTAATTTTATTAGAGCGCAAATTTAAAAAAAAAAAAAAAGAAAATAAAAGAAAAATTGTTTAATTTGACCATCCATTTAATTGGATGGCACATTTAAAGAGAAAACAGTAAAATCTCTTTCTATATGAAAAACAAAATATTAAGTATAGAATTTGCAAGAAAATTCAATTGAGTAGATCTATAGGAGTATTTTTAAATTGTATGTATATGAGTGTAACGTCAACTTGATTTATTCAGCAATATAATTTTAATTTCTGATTTTATTCAATTAAAATTGTTGCCTTATTATTTTTTTTAGTTCTCTAAAAACATGTAATACAGTAGACAACATTTCTATATTTCATACGGGCTGAATTATATGAGTCGCGTATTTTGAAACGCATGTGATCTGAGGGCATATATCGAAACTCTGATGTAGCATAAATTTGACCAATTCAGTAATACAATTTTAATTGTCTGAATAAGTTAAATTGACGTTAGATTCACATTTTGCTAGACATTTTATTTGTTTTTTATTTAGTTTGCTGCCTTAAAATTAATATACTATATTTAGTATATATGTACATAATTGAAAATTACGGTAATATTTCGGTATTAATTCGGTACTGATATAAGCTGCAATACAGTACTGATATAAGCTCAGTACAGTGTTTATTGGTTTATATTTGATGTTATTAAATGATCATACATGTAAGAATACTCCATTTTTAAAAGAAATATCATTAATTTTAAATATTTATAATTGAGAAATTTTGCATTTATTGCATGAATGGTTTATACTGTGTATATTGTCCATATAACTATATAACAAAAAAAAAATTAACAAATATAATTGTTAAATTAAAATAATTGTAATTGTTTTGAGTACGAAAATTTAATGAGTTTATACATTTTCTATATACATACATTCCACATTCACAACTGTTATACTCCGTGTGAATTTTATCATTTTAATGAGATTTTAAAGATAATTTTTATGATAACGTATATACAATTTTCTTTTTAATTTCAAGCATGTAAGTATGTACACTATTAACTTTAAGTTGTTTTATAAGTTTACTGCTTCTTTAAGTTGGGCAAGAGTTGTAAAAAAGAAACAGACAAGTGTGTTATCACGATTTATATATGAGTCTTAAAATAAAATTCGAGAATTCACAATAGCATATAAAGTATAAGTGGAAAATAAAAATTGCAACTAAAAACTACATACGTATTGTATAATTTTTCGGTACACATTGTAAATATTTTCGCTTTATATATATTTTTTTTTTCTCTTACTCATGATTTGTTTGAATTGTACTCCAATGTTAATGAATAAATATTTTTTTGTTTGAGGGAATTCATAAATTTTAATAAATTGATTCAGTAAGTATATTGTTGGGAATACATTATCTCTAACATTGAAATTGTAGATATACTGTAGAACAATACCATTCTGCAATAAGTACACTAGTAAGTTTAGTTGCATAGCAATTACAAGTATATGATAACTGCAATTTCGATATAATGGTATGGCCAAACCGTTGATGCGTTTTAGAAATCATTATTAAAAAATAATTGGCAGCTATTAGAATATAAACTGACGTGGTGCCTAAACTTTGGTCAGCGATTTAAATTTTTTTGTCGAATAAATCCAGTTCACTTATTTAGCACTCTTTTTCTCTTCGACTATAATATTTTTCTTTGACTTAATTTAAATTATATATTGTATGTAATGAATTTTTTTTATAAATTCTAATTGATTTAATATCTTTATTATAGGTGGGAAGATGAATATCTTGCCGCATATAGAAAACATTCTGGTTTGTTACACAAAAATACTGAATTTGAAGAAACTAAAACTGAACATCAAGATGTAAGATGTGAAAAAAATATTTTCATAAAACTAATTCATTTAAAATTTCTGAAATTCTTGTATAGATGGCATCTGATGTAAAAGGTTCTAATCCAGAAATGTTTGTTAGTTTAGTTACAAAATCTGCCGATAAATTATTAGAACATTTACATTGTCTCAGTCAAGAATCATTAGATCATGCTGATTTAACTGTATTGACGGCTACAATTGGTGCTGCTGCTCTAATTAAAAATTGTTTATGGGTATATTTACAATCAGTTAGTACAACAATATGCCCACCAACTGTTGAGGATGAAAAAGGCGGCTCATTAAAATTAAGTTATAAACAATATTCTGAAATGACAGAAGCATTAGCAGAACGTTTGTTAGACTTACATTGTATGTATAACTGTACTTTTGTTTAAAATAAATTATTAATACTTTCTTATCCAAATTTAAGGTCGTTTATTAACTTTATATATAATGCAAGATGCAGAAAGTTTGCATTGGGAAAATCAACAAACATTTTTTGAATCAGAACGCGGAAGTTATACAATACAAATGTGGTGGTTGTATATTAAAGGAACAAGAGAAGATTTATGGAATTCTGTTCCACCAAAAATGGTAATTTTTGATTTTTTATTTGTCGTTTATCAGTATAAGGCTTATGAGGTTTTTATACAATGTGAAAAGCTTTGAAATTAATTTGTATTTAAAAAAATCGTCTTATGTTTTATTAATTTTTTTTGTAACATAACCAATATAACAACAATATTTCTTAAAATGAGCTTTTAAAAAACTGTTTAATGTAAAAGATCATGATGATGAACATGTCCATGATGATGACTAGCTAAAGGTAATGTTGCATGATGTAAAGCTGATGGTGAGCTTAATAAAATTGGTGAAGAATGAATTGGTACTGGTACAGAGATAGCATGATGATGATTAGGATGATGCGGTAATGGCGCTAATTTAACTGCATGTATCTTATGTAAATGATTTAAAGGTTCGGTATGATGATGCTGATGAAGATGATGTTCTGGTATATATGATTTTAAGACAATTGGCTCATGGGCAACTTTTACAATTGGCTGTGCAACATACTTAATGATTGGTGTTGCTACTTTAACAATTGGTGTTGCAACTTTAACAATTGGTACAGGAGCTGGTACTGCAATCGGGGTATGTGAAATATGATAAGCTCCATGTCCTGATGGTGATGCTACTTTAATAATTGGACCATGATGGCTTAAATGATCATGATGACCTAAATGATTATGTACAAAATGATCATGTTCTAGTATTGTACCATGTGCTGATGGAAGACTTAAATGGCTATGATGTAATCCATGATGATGATGTTCTGATGGAATAATTCCAGCTGAAGCCAAAACAATATATGCAGCAAAAATGACCTTATAAATATTTGAGGAAGAAAATTAGTATTTTAAATGTATTTAATATTTTAACTTACAAATTTAAGCATTTTTGTTTAAGTAATTTTTGTTTAATTGCTGGAAATATTATGAATCTTTAGTTAAGTCGAAAGTACAAAACTTTAATGATACAATTTAATGTTAAAACTCAGTATTTATAGTATAATGCATAAATCAATATCGATAATTTCCTATACTTTTCTATCTCGCCGGAATTATAAAATTTTTTTCTAATTGTTTTCTTGAAAAATGAAAGTACTTGTAGTAATAAGAAAGAAAATGCTATAAAAATAAGAAATAAGTTCAAATATTTTCAAGTGATCTCATATGTGTAGCACTTTTAAAGTACCATTACCAAATTCGAATTCACAAGCAGCATAAAAAACGATATGTATAATAAAATAACAAGAATTTCACATAGGTATAGGTCATTGTTTAAATTGAATTCATTGCTAAGGTGATAAAGAGATAAATATTTTAATGATTTTATAAACAAATTTGAAATTTCTATAACATTTCTGGCATTCATGAAATACAATATTTAGTGATTATTACATGACACTTTTTTTTTGTCTTGTAATTTATCTCCTACCGAAAATGAAAATATAAAAAAGAATTTATAAAGTGAATTTACAATTAAATAAGTTATGCGACCGAATTTTTTGTTACAATTATAAAAAATGTATTTCAAAATTTTTTATTTTTTTTGTTACAAAATAATGCATATTGGTGTTGTTTGTATATTATGTAATTTTTATAAAGTACAAAAAAAAAATAACAAATGTAGGTAAAAAGTTTTATATATCACACTTTTCAAGGTTATTCCAAATTTATTTTAACAATTAATATTGTGCATTTTATAAGCTAATAAGGTACTTTATCTAAAATATTTGGTGTTAGGAAATTTTGCCATTAACATGATATTGAAGTAGGAGATTTTCAATATTTGTTTCATTTTTTTAATAAAAAAAATGTTAAATGTTATTTAAAGAAAAACAATAACAAAATTATAGTATCAATAGTACTTGAAATATTTACCCTTTTCAAGAATAATGATAGGGCGTATAACATAATTCAGTTTTCAACGTTAGCTTGATTTATTAAGTAAATTTAATCTTAATTGCTAAGTGGATTGTATATTAGGTTGTAATTAAGTAAAATCGCACTCTGATAAACTCTCCTACAAAACTTTATTTGTCTTATAGAACCAGTGACGGTTTTGATCAATTTTAGCGAAATATAAACTGTTGATTTAAAATTTTGACTGTTTGCTGTAAAACTGAACATATTCTTAATAAGACGAATTTAATAAGTTTTTTAATAAGGAAAAAAATTAAAATTCAACAAAAACTACATATTTTCAAAAAATTTATTAAAATATTATAAAAATTATAAAAAACAAAACTTTAAATTACATAAACTATATATGTAAATGCATGTAATGTAAAATATTCATAAATTTTCTTAATATATTACCTATAAGTTTTCCTGGCAATGAATTTCATGATTTTAAATTACTTTTCAATATTTATTTGCACTTTTTTATTAATGAAAAAAATATTGTAATAAAAGTCGGTTAAGCTTATTAAATTCAAATATCCTTTTTCAAATAAATTTAATACAAATCTTAAATTTATTTTTCAAAAAAATTTTAATTATCTAATATTGTATCATTAATTTCAAAATTAATTAATGAATTTTGATAGAATCTAGATTTAAGTATGGTTAACATGAACATGTAAAAAAATTAAGTCCACCCCGACTTAAACAATTTTCGCTTTCATCTACAAAATTTCTCTATAACTAATATAGGGTAAAACATATATAAAAATCGTAAATAGATTTAATAGAACCCTTTTTGTTTAAAAACATTCATATAAATTTCTATTGTAACAATCATAATGAAGAAGTTATAAAAACTAGGAAGAATTTGTGCTATAAGGAAAACGTGTTAAGTATAATACACTCGAATATTAAAGAAAATGGAGTAACTTTCAAAGGGTTGCTAAAGTTTATATTATATTCTAAGATTAAATTGTACAAAGGGTTAACTTAAGGGTTAAAATCTACAAAGGGTAAAATAACGAAAAGAAGACATCTCTTAAGATTTTGTGTTTTGCTTGAAATTTAATTGGGTAAACACTAAATTCTAAAGGATCGTCATACTAAAAGCACACACTTTTTTGATTCACACAACTCTTGAATCATTACTGTGTTCTGTCATTGTAAATAATAGTTAATTTTCTTTAAAAAGCATAAAATTTTTTATTTTCTTAAATCTAGAAAGTTTAAAAATTATGTAGAGTTATAGAGGGTATAAAAATTTGTTGCGTTATAAAAGTTAATTGACTATACTGAATAATTAATTAGAGCCACACAAACAAGATCAATTAAATTTAATTTTATAGAACCGAATTTATTATATGAGAATGATAGAACTGTGTATAATAACTCGTGAAAAACATTTTCAATGGTTTTTAAATTAAAATAGCCTAAAAATTTAAGTCGTTTTGTAAGAAATCATATTTCAAGTTTTCATTAACATTTACACAAATAAATTTAGATTTAATTTTGATTTTTTAATTGATATCATTTAATTTTTAAAAAAATGTAAATTTGAATTTTCATATAATATTCAAAATGTTAACAAGAATTTTTTATATTTTCTTTTATCAAAATATTTAACAATAAAACTTAAATATGTAAATTTTAGTTTTATCATTCTGAATTTAATGTAAAATATCATGATGATGATGATGATGTCCTAAACTGGCCAAATGATAATGTGGTAAACCATGAAGTGCTGGTAATGCAATTGCATGATGATGATGGTGATGGCCAGGATATGATTTCAATACAATTGGTTCAGCAACTTTAACAATTGGTTGAGCAACATATTTAACAACTGGTTGACTAACATATTTTACAACTGGTGCTACTTTAACTACAGCCGGTGCAGTAATTATTGGGGAATGTGCTAAAATTGGATCATGATGATGATGATGTAAAGGATGTCCCAAAATAGTACCATGAGCAGATGGTAAACCTAATGTATGTAATCCATGATGTTCTGGTATAATTCCAGCCGATGTAATAGCAATAAAAACCGAAAAAATTACCTTTAATTGAAAATAAAGTGATTAAAAATAATTTACATTGAAAAATTAAGTTCACCTTAGAAATATTGATTATTGAAAATATTATAAAATAACTTACAAATTTGAACATTTTGGATTTGGATTGGAATATTGTTTAAATAGCTCGAAAGTATGAAAGTAATATGATTTCAATAAATTTCTTACATGCTATTTATACAAAAAAAATTTTTATGAGAAAAAACAAAAAAATATTTTTGCTTTTCTATACATTATTTACTCTACATATATTAAACTGAATGATACTTATGTAAATTTTGAAATTTTTTTTTTCGATTATTAAGTGTTTCACTTGATTTTTAAAGAACTTCCGAAATATATGTATGGAAACGGTAGTGAATAGTTATTAAAGTGTTAATTATAATTGTTTAGTAATAACATTGGGTTTTTTATCATGTTGAAAGTAAAATTTTTAAGTATTTTAAATATTGAAACCATATTGGTAAATTATGGTGTACGTAATTTTAAAATTAATTTAACAATAATGTAAATTTTTAGGTGTTACGGAAAGTTAGAATAAGAATTTATAAAAACATTAAAATAGTTTTAAGATAGGAACAATTTTTTTTAAAATTTTAAAAAAAGATTGTAATTGCAACCACTCCTGTTGCTACTGTTTGTAAAAAGTTGAATTTACTTGAATTTTCTTTTTGTGAAAATTTGAGTATAATCAAATGTTAATTTGATTTCAATTTTATTAATTTTCTATTGTTTTTAATAATTATTTTGCAATTACTATAATACAAAATATCGCACGTGTATGCATGTTGCAGCCTTTTGGAAAATTTTTGCTCTAAAACAGATGGAACAAAATTTTTTTTTAAATTTCAAGAAGGCGTTACTTGTAAATAAATAGAATTTTGATATGGAATTGGTCAAATTTTTTAGAAGGTGCAACTTAAAGTAAAAGTTATTAAAAACTAGGTCTATAGATTTACAAATAAAATTATTACTTTGTAGTCTTACAATTATAATGAGTTGTTGACAATTTAAAACCCTTACAATATAATTTACAACAGCTAAAAAAATTAATACATTTTACTAAAAGTTTAATTTTGATTGTTGAGTATCAATGAATTTTTAGCAAATTTTTTTAAATGTAGATTAATTTTCGTAGGCAAGAGATATGGAACTTATTGTTGGTGGGATTCAAGATTTTTTTTTTTGCGTCATATATATTTGACAAAAACTCATCTTTTTAAAACTAATTTTACTAAAATTAAATTTGATTGTTTGATTGGAGCAAATAAAAATAGATTTCAAGTAAATAAGAATTAGATTTTAGGGATCTAGATTTCAGTAGCGAATTGCATGAGTGATTTACAAAAATTTTATCAGTTAGTTTAAACTTGCACTTGTAAAGCTTGTAGTTACAATCTACAAAATCTAACTCAAAAACTTAAAAATAAATAGCAGAATGTTTTGGAATTGCAAAGTCACAGATTTTTTCAGAATGGTTTTATTGACGAAGTTAAGTCATATTTGATAAAAAAGTTAAAAACCTTTTTGATTAATTTCATTCGAATATTTTTACTACTCATTCAGTATGTAGTTCTTTTTAATTATTACAACATCCCGACTTTTTCATTAATAATCAAATCATGGAAGATTCTAGTTTATATTAAAATTTTTCAAAAAAAAAGATATGTGAGGTAAAAGAAGCAATAAGAATATGAGACATAATAAAGCATAAAAAAACATTTGTCAATTGATGTTTCCTGTCTTCTTTTTACTAAAATGTGCAATGAAATAAATTGTTAAATTCTCACTTCTTCTGACTCTATAGCGTTATAGTATGGGAACAGTATTCTTTATTTTCAAAGATTTTAGAAGAAAAGTTCCATCGATTTTAATTGTATTGCAATAAACCTTGAAATTCTATATTACAGTAATAACGTTTTTAAATTCGATTCAGCCTATTCGCAAATTATTGTAATATAAAGCTTGACCATAAATTTTTGAACAAAATTAAAAAAAGAAAACAATATTAATTTATGAAATTCAAGAAAATATATGAATTTTTCAGTTGTCTTGCCTCCGGAGAGTGCGGAATGTATGGCTAATTTTCTAATTTTCCAACAAACGGATAATAGGTACTTTCCAACCAATGTAGTAAGTTCTAAAAAAACAGAGAAAAGGAGGCAGTAATAGAAATATATTATGCCTAGAACTCTATTAAATAATTTTTTTTTTAATTTTTCTCGGATTCATTAGAATTAGAATGAATCATATTCCACACATATTTTATTTGGAATCATGTCATTAGGTAGTTAATTCGAATTTTTTCGAATTTTAATAAATTAGAACTAATAAATGAACTATTTTTTAAAAAAATATTTTAATTTATTTTCGAAATAAATAATTATTTAATTATTTTGTAACACAATAATAAATATAATCATATCAACAAAGTATTAACAATAATTAAATAAATAATTAACTATAAAAAAGATGAAAGAAAAAACAACTAAACACACATACATTTTAAAATATTTTTTTTTTCTTTTATATTTCAGTGCTGTTCATGTTCATGACTCTGCTCATGATGATGACTCCGTCTACTTATAGATGTATGCTCATATGCTGGACCAGTTAATATTACTTGATCTGTATGATATGCTGGTACTGTTACTGTTGCAACATGATGATGTGTATGATGTGTATGTGGTATATATTGTTGTTGATGATGTGGTGCTGGTGTTGCTTTATATGTTGTTACCTTTTGTATATGTTGATGATGTTGTTGTTGTTCATGTGAATGTTCCGGATTATATGGTACATATTTTAATACTTTAACAATTCTTTGTGGAACTTTTACAATTCTTTGTGGTACAAGTTTAATAACACGTTGTGTTGCTGTTGCTGGCATATATTTAATAACTTGTGTTGATTGATGTGATGCAGCTGGAATATATTTTACAAGTCGTTGTCTATGATGTGGTATATATTTTACTATAGATTCTTGTACTGATGTTGAAGTTGTTGGTATTGGTGTTACTGGTGTTGGTGGTTGTGGTGGTGGTGATGTTGCTTGAACATATTTGTATACAGGTTGTGGAATATATTTAACACGAATATATTGTACAATATGTTGTGGCTCAACATCTTCTTGTGATTCATCATCAACATCATCTTCTTCAGGATCTTCAGTTACTAATGGTGATTGATTTGTAGGTTCATCATTTGATCCATGTGCTGTTAAAGGTCCATGTCCAGATGGTATTGCTTGTGTATGTAATCCATAATGTTCATCAGAATTTAGATATTCAGTTGATGCATTAACATAAATAATTAAAATGGCAAATACAATCTGAAATTATAATTATAGTTAAGAAGTTATAATAATATGGTTAAGAATTAATATGATAATTCAGATTATTAATAATAGTTAAGAAATGATTTGTGAATTTAAATTAAATGCTTACAAATTTAAACATTATTAAAATATAATTAAAATTATTATTAGATGATAATGATTGAAAGTACAAAATTGTTATGATAAATTTATGATGGCAACTCCAAGTATTTATACTTAATTAATTTTTAAAGTAAATATTTTTCTCCTCAATATGACGATTCTCGTTGATATTTTGTCTATTAAAATTCAATATTTGAATTCAGATTCAGATCATTCAAAGAAGAATTCAAGTCAAAATCTTTTAATATGATACAATTTTATTTTTTTTTTGTTTTAAATCAATCACCAAATATAGAAAATTTTTTGTATGCCATTTGAGAAACTCTTCATAGAAGTGGTCTATTTTTCAAAAGAGATTTACAATAAATTCAAATAATATTTTTGTTTTTTAAATTGTTTTTGTATAATGAATAATTTTCAATAACTTTGGTAATTGAATGCATCATATTAAATTTAAGCATGCACATAATGGTAATAAGGCCAATGGCAATATGATTTTTTTCAGGTCAAAATGAAAATGTTATTATTGAACCGCCTACAAATATGCAATAACATGTTTTTATTTAATGTCAAGATTAAGTTTAATAAAAATATTTCAATTAATTAATTGAAAGTAAATTTAAAAGTTAGATTTTTTAAAATTAAATTAATTTGTTAAATATGATTAGTTGACAAATTCACACTTCCAACCTTTTTTTAACTTTTTGTTATTATTTTTTTTTAGGCTCAAAGGGTTTTCGCTGGCATGTTAAATGAAACTTTAACAGTGTTAACTGTACGTTACACACAGGTAATTAATATTATTTACAATTTATAAGATCGTAAGATTTTTAAGTTAATTTTACGAAGAAAGTTAAGGTTCAATTCGAACCGTATTTCGAAAAATTGTGCTCACTGATGATGATTATTTCTGGTTGAATGAATTTGTTAATAAACAAAATTTTTGCAATTGATGCAATTAGCAACCAATTACATTATAAAGGTTGCCATTCCACCCTGAAAAGGGTTTAGCGTTATTTTATGGGAAAGTGGTACCGGCTCGTATTTCTTCAAAGTTTTTCTATACAGATCACAATTTTATCGTTAGTGGAGGCCAGTATTAAGTAATTGTTTCAAACTTTTGTCAGCCTCAAATACAAAATCTCGTTTAATTTGACATGTTGTTTTAACAAGATGGCAATGCTTATACTTTCAACAAGATGGCAATGCTTACACTTATTCAATATTGTATGTTTTATGTTTAAATTTTTTACCTTTTTTTATATTTTTTTTCATTATACAGAACGAAGAGTACAAATATAATTTTAATGATAATTTTTTTTTTTATTTTTCAGACAATACCAAGTTTTGCTAGATCACAACTTTTACTATGTGACGTAACGAATATTCTATTTTGTGTATCCGAGTTATTGGCTAGTATTTCCGAGAATGGTGAAGCTTACATAGGTATATAAAATAATAATTTTTATATTTTACGACAAGAATTTTCTATTTTTGTCGTAAGTATAAGGTTGTATAAATATGTACAATCACTTCCCTTTTATAATTTTCTTTTCAATATTTTATGCATTTTAATAAATATTTTCCCAAAAAAAAATGTTTACACATAACATTTATGTTGAATGTTGAATATAATTTTATAGAGCTATAAAATATTTACAAATTTTATTATTTGAAAAGAAAATATGCATAATTTTATGACATTTATTGTAATGGTAAATTTTAAGTCCTTGTTCCTTTCTCCAAATGACAATATACAATATTTTTCCTAATCTTAATATTTTCGTGTATGGAAGAAAGGAAAAAATTTTATTCACTTAAAAAAAAAATTTGTCTACCCGTTTATTTTTCAATTTCCTTTTTTAAATTTAATATTCTTGTACAAGGTGTTGGCGGGTTTCTGCAATATAATACAAATGAAAAAAAGTATTACATTTGTCGCAATATTGTAAGATATTCAAATTTTACTTCCTTTCTAAATGAACACAAAAATATTGAGATAAAATATGAATAAAACAGTATTTTAAAATTATTGTATAATATGCACATTGAATAATTCCAAGAATGTGAACTGAAGCCTTATAATCATAATAATTTTAAGTATATGATATTTACTCAATAATTTTAAATACTAATCCTTTACATTATTAAAAGTAGATTATTCTTTATTATACTTAAACTGAATGATATTCTTAATTGTAAATTTTGATTTTTTTCTTGTTAGAGAATCCTTTTTTTTTATTACTTGGTTTGATTTTGTGCAATTGCATTTTTCTAGTATAAATATTTAAGAAACGGTTTGTTATTTTTGTTGAAAAATACCAGACTTGGAAGGAAATAGAAATATAAGCATGTATGAAATTGCAAAAACACTACTGAACATTCTTTTATTTTTTGTATATCGTGTTTAAGATGTTATTTTAAGAGAAACAAATATTTTCTTTTGTTGGTACAGTTCAACAATCTTGTATCCATACCCAAAAAAATATGTAGAATTATAGATGAAAGAAGTAACCTCATTTTTTTTTGTATACTAAAAGCACAAGTATTCATAAATATTTTTTTTTTATTTTAGGACTTCAACTGGCAAACCAAAGTAAAATAATAAGAGATATACATGCTAAATGCCAGGAGCTTTTTGCTTGCTTACTACTAAGGGGAGCACCACTTGGAGTACTTTTTAAAGTATACATATATACACGCTTATATATTATATACATGCATACATATTCGAAATTTTAACTTTTATTTGTTTATTTTAAATCTTTTACTTTGTTCAAAAATGTTATTGTAAAACACGTAGAAAAATGTGAAATTTTTCCTCATCATTTTTATAAGGAAGAAAATATACTTTTTTTTTGTTATTTTTAATGTTACTCTTATGTAATTTCGTATATTCTGTAAATATTTTGTAATTTTTGTAGTTGTATATCTTTAATTTTAGAAGTCGTGTAAATCTCTTGCTTTTCAATATTTATTCATTATATTGTAAATTATGATATACATTATTATATTTATATTTTTAATTCTTAAGATTAGGAAAATAAGAATAAAAGATGCAGAGAGTTTTAGAAGTTAAATTTTTCAAAACGAAATATTGAAAGAATGTAAATACTAAACTCTGTTACATTAAAACACTATGCGTTCGATATTAGTTAATTAAATATAATTTAAAATAATTTTTTAGGCTAAGTTAACAAAATCGAAAAACAAACCAATTTTTTTTATATAATTGGTTATTTAATATTTTTTTTATATTCTTAATTAAATTAGTTTGGATTTATTTCTTTTATAATATTAAGATTCTTTCGATTATTACTTCTCTATCTTTGCACCTTTTCATTGCAAGAGAAGGGTTTCTTCAAAATATCCTTTTTAATAAGTTTTTTTTTTATTTTATAAGTTTGGTATAAGTTGTTACTTTTTTATCTTAGAAGTTTGATATAGGAAGTCAGTTTAGGTAGCCTTTCATTTATATGGCTATTATAGGATTTGAATAATTTCAGCAACCTTTTTTAAGATCTATAATAATAATTGTATAAATTTCTTCCTTTCATTCATTTGTATGTATATTCAAAAGAATTAATAATATATATAAAACTAAGGTGAAATTATTTTATAGCAAATTTTATTCTAACATTAGTTATATTCTGAAAAATTTTCCGTTTTTATACAAAATTTTCTTCAAAAAAAAATTTTTTTTCTCTGCATCTTTGTTTATGACCTAGGATTTTTTTTTTTTATTATCTTGAGAAAAATATCTAGACAAAATTAGTATAAACAAGATTATTTGAAATTTTACATAACATCTTTTCACATATATATGTATGTGCACTTATATTTTTTTTTATAATATATAAGTAAATAAATATAAAATAAATTAATATTTTTAGCTTTTCCGTAAAGGAACACGTAGTATGGATTTATTTTCATCACGTCAAGGTTTACCAAGTGGTTGGATTGTATTTACATTACCAAGATTATTTCCAGTACATCAAGCAGCAGCAGGTCAATGGGTTTCAAGATCTTTAGATTTACCAACAAGTACATGTATTGCACTTGAATTAAAAGTTCTTTTAGCAGCACCACAACCAAATTGGTCACATTTATTAAAAGTAAGTATAATATACGTACATGTCATACTATTATTATATAAGAATATCATCATCTTTTTTTAATATTTCATTTATGAGTATGTATGAATTAATGTTTATGTATGTAATATAATATAAATATTTGTATATGAGAAGAAATTATGTGATCTTATAGATATTATGTGATCAGATGCGTTAAAAAATTTTGTGTCCTTGGGTCTTAAACAACCCTTTAAGCATTTTACTCTCTCTCTCCAATTATTTAGAAATAGTTCGACTCTAAGGTAGGAAATAATGTTTAAAGATATTCGCAACTTCTCTTAACATTACTCCTAGACTATTATAGTCGCATAATTACCTGACACCACACAATGAAAAGTAGATTTTTCTAAAAATGACTAATACACACGCTTACAACTATAGATAAGCTGCATAAAATATCTTTTATCTATATGTTCCAAATGTGCAGCCAAGTAAAATAAGTTAAAAAAAATGCATTTAAAAAATAAAGTTTGACCTAAAAATGTTCACGGTTTTTTTTTTATAAACTTCAGGTAAAAGTTTTTACATATTAAGCAATGCAGTAAATTGTTTAATATTAAAGAGACCACCTTTATTTAATTTTTAGAGATAATTTTATTTGCTTTAGAATTTTTAGTTATTTTAAAGTAATTTATTAAAGTGAATTGGTTGTTGTGTGAAAAAACTGGTTTGAAATTCTATAATAAAGGATTTTTCACCATTTAGGTGAAATTTTAAACTTATATGGGATCTTATAGCTAAGATTTTATTCTAAGGTCATAAAATAAATTTTTATTTAGTTTATGCAAGTTTATTTTTTGTTGTATTTTAGGTTTTATTTCAAATATTTTTTATTTAATATTAGGTTTCACATTCAGTTTTGATTTCATTCATTTAATATTCCTTTCAGAATGCTTTTAATTTGGAAATTTAAAATAAATTTTATAATTATAATTTGTTCAAAACCCCGGATACACTTGTTAAATCACCGCCATTCACGTATTACTATTTTCTTTCTTTTTCCATATTTTTATAATAATAAAAAAAATATATACGGTTTCCAAATTATTACAGTCCGAATTTCACATTTTCTTTCTCATCATATAAAACATAAAATTTAAAATATATGAAAGTAAAATGCTTCGTCACTGTAGAAACTACTGGTTTTTCTCTTTCTCCTTTTACACTAATAAAAATTCAGGTACTTTTGATGAGAGATGCCACAATTACAACAATTGTAATTCATCATTTAATGAAAAATTTACCAACATCAGATAATTTTCATTCAGCATTGGAGCAAGGATTCTTTAATCAAAATTTGGATAGAAAATGTGAAGCATTTTTATGTGCTGGTGAATGTTTTTCAAGTTATGATAGTAATAAAGAAAAAGGTATGTAGGTAAATATGTAAGTACATAGATTATTTTTGAATATTAAAATATGGTAGGTTATACAAATTTTATTCTAAATTTTAAAATAAATGAGTACATGAAATTGTTTTGAAAAAAAATATGCTCTTCAGAAGCTTAATTGGCATGGTAGTGCCGTACTTTTAATTTAATTTTTAAATTAAAACACAATAAGAAAATTAAGTTAATCTGGTATCACCAAAAATTTAATTTATTCTATTAAAAATCAATATTATTTTTTCTAAATGTTAGAGAATTTTTCAAAGAGTATATAATATGTTATATAAATAAAAAGATTACAGGGTTACAGTTTGGGTTTTTTTTTTCAATTTTAAATCGAAAATAATTCAAAGCTTTTTTTTATTTTTTTTAATTCATATATACAAATTCTATTTATCTGTATATTGTAGATCCAATTGGGGAAGCCAATTATCAGGTGGTATTATCATTGGTTTATATTATTATTGGAACTGGGAAAACATCAGATATAAGTGCATCTGTAATAGCAGCATTAGAAAAAGGTTCAATGAATAATTGGTCAGATTGTTTGGATAAGAGACAGGTGAAATTTAAATTGATTGTGGTATTTATATATAGTATGTGTATGCTTTTATTATTTATTTTCATTCTAAATTCTAAAAATAAAAAAAACAGAAGTTTTGATATTTCAATTAAAATTTCTAAAAAAGTATTATTTTTTTTATATTTGTATGTTATAAAACTTTTTGATTGAAAACTACAATTATTGAAAATTTTTGTGCAGATAATTAATAAAGTTTTTGTTTTTTAGGTTTGGGATCAAAAACGTCCACCATGGCTAGAAGCAATATTACATTTTGTTTATCCAATATTAGATTGTGTGGTACAAATGTTGGTAAGCTACATTAAATGATCAAATCCTGTATATGGGTTTTCTTTTTATGTGAATGTAATTAAAAGAATTCATTTTCAAAATATTGATTATTAGTCAAGTTAAAGTCAAAATATTTTTTCATTTCCTTTCGAAAACGTAATTCTTTCATCTCTTAACACTAATATTTTACAATTTTTTATATTTTAAAAATGGAACGTTTTAATTTTGGAACAAGAAGAAAAATAAACCCATAAGTTTCGAATATATTTTGCATTTCAAATAGAATTTTCCCATATTTTGGTGATTTTTTTATTTTAATTTCATTCCACACAGAAATTTTCTTATATTTTAGTGATTTGATATTATATAAATTGCATTATTTGCAGTTATCTTGATATTTTGATTATTTTTCCATATTAATTGCGTTCAAATGAGCATAACGAGTGCAAATTTAATGCATTTTGTTGGTGAGCGCGGTTCGAACTTATGTCACATAGCTTATAATTTACTCACAATAAAATTAAAAATTCTTTTTCTTTTCAAACTAGTTACCAACTTTTATTAATTTAATTTATAAATATTTTTTTTAAATCTTTTAAAATAATTAATTGAAAAAATATTCAAAAAATAAATTGTTAAGAATAACAAAACTTTAAATATCAAAATTAGTAAAGTAAAGATGAGTAATAGTTACTTGTTTTGTTTAACGATGCAAACAAGAAGAGAAAAAAGAATCCAATTTAAATTTTTTTTTTGGCTTGTTTCAGTATAAGAAACGAATCTTTAAATATTCTGAATGAAATTTAACTTTCTATGAAAAAAAAATATTTTGCTTATTTTTTCTGTCATTTTTTCACTTAGTTTTACAAACAGAATATTAATGAGTTATAAAACAAAAAAAAAAAACAGAGAAATAAACAAGACAAAGAAAAGGAAAATACTTAAAATATCCTCATCAAGGTTGTTAAAACTATGAAAGACGAATATTTTTTCAAAAAATTATTTTTTAGAGCCTGTTAACATTTCAGAAAAATTTTAATAAATACAAAAAAGAAAAAGCATTTGACCATACTGCGTAACATTCCCATTGTGTTGATAATTTTTAATGTTTTTGAATTTTTTTGCAAAATATTTGGTAACAATCTCGAAAATTAATTAAATTGTTGCTATTAAATTGCTGTTGCTGTTGTACCGACATGAAAAATTGATCAATCGGGTCTTGTAGTCTCCCCTTTAAGAAACGGCAAAACATTTCTCCCTAGAGACCATAACGGAGAGCAATCTTCTATTATCATGTCGTCTGCCTTTGAATATTGAAAATAATTTTTCTATGTCTTTACTCTATAATTACAAAAAATTGTTTGTTAATATCGAGAAAACAAGAAACTAAGATATTAAACGAAAGATCAGCTCCTACCATTACATCTTTATTCAATAGAACCAAAATAAAATAAAATAAAAAATAATAAAAAAATCGTCTTCTGTCCATTTTCCTGTTACGTGATACGAATAAAATTTATTAATAAATAATACGATCTATGATTATAATAATTTTCTGCTTTTATATATATATATATATATATATATATATATATATATATATATGTGTGTGTGTTCAAAAATATACGATATAGGCTAATATGTTCTTAATATAACGGTTTGAATTTCGACTTTTTTATAATTTCCTATACATAAAATATTTAAAAGAATTCAAATAGAATAATAAAATTCGAATCATATACAATGTGTATTTACAGTTTTAAAAGAAAATATTTTCTATATAATATTATTTATTGAAAAATTAATATAATTAAGTAGAAAATGAATCGATTTTTGAAAATATTACAGTTATTTGAATATTATTTTTAATTTGAACATAATATTTTTAAATAAAAATTGTTATAATTTATTAACTGTTTTACATTTTTATGTAAAATATTATTTCAGATCACAAACAATGTGATCTGTGAGACTGAATTAAAACATTTTTATTTTAAATGTGAAATAATAGTCAATAAATAAAAAATATAACAGTATAACCGTGTATAACAGTATAAGAGTAGCCTCAAATTTTTTTTAAAGTTAAAATTCTGAAAATTTTTTAAATGTTTTGATTTAATAATTATATAATATCGAAAATAATATTGTTGTTATACAAAATTGTATTTACTATACTAGTAAATTAGTTACAGAGAAATTACTCAATTCCCTTATAACATTAATGTATCTGCTTTTTGTATTAAGATTCTAAAGCAGATGTTTTCTTCATAATATAACAAAAAATAAATGTTTCAAAGTAAGAATTTATTATATAATACCTATAAATATGTATAACAGTGCCAATAAATCTATCCTTAACAAAAAAAAAAAAAAATAAAAGAAAATAGGAAATTTTACTCAAATTATACAAAGTTATACTATATTTTTATTAAGATAAATATTGCAAAATTTTCAATTTTTGTCTGTCCCCAAAAGTTAAGAATTTTTTTTTTTAAACAAATGTAATGTTAGCCACCATTTAGCTTTTTCCCGCAATAAATTGGCGTATATAAGTATTAGTCTCAACAGCTCACTCCTTTATATATAACATTTTTACTTTTCCTATGCTTGGAAGTGTTATACAATCGGAGTGTTATACATTTACAGAGTTATATAATCCTATATACACTAAGGAGCATCTGAGAATTATTAGGCTAGAAAATAAATTCTACATTCTTAAGTTTGAAATATAAATTTATTGTCAAAATGCTACTAATTTGATAATATAACAATTTTTTGTTGTACATGCATAGAAAATATTATACGGTTATTGTTATAACGGTTAAAAATCACAAACTATTTTTTATTTACCATTTTTTACTTTTTTTTTATTTTTTTTTCAGGTAAATGCTGTACAAACTGGTGCTACTATGTATCAAGCAATGAGCTTAGCAATAACATGTTTATCGGAAATGTGGGATTGTATACCAGATGGTTTATATAAAATATGTATGTTGTTGTCAGAAATAGTACCTGTTGCAACAAAATGTTTAGGTGAATATTACCATATATACAATATTTTTTTTTATTTACTTTACTTCTATATTTTAGCTATAAAAATTTATGACTTACAACATTTTTATTTTTTTTTTTGTGTTACTGGTATGGTGTATATATAGAAATATTTTATGAGGAAGAAGAAATTTAATTTATGAATTATTAAACAAGTAATAATAAAAATTGTGATAATGCATATACAATGTACCTATTATTATTTATGTTCATAATATACTATAGAGATATAAGTACATAATTATGTACATATATAAGTTTATTCATATAGAAATTTATGTTTTATAAAATGAATTAAGTGTATATATATGTATGTAGGTGAAGAGAAATTCATGTGGAGTAAAATGTGTATATAAATAAAAATTATTATTATTTAAGGATTTATAGTAAATCATAAAAGGATATTGTATAGTAGTTTATTACATAATATTTTCTTTCTTAATATAATTATTAAGAATTTTAAGAGTAAAAGAGATTATAATAGAATAAATTTATATTTATACTTTTTCTACATATATGACTAACTTTTTAAAATACTTTTATTATTAAATTAACAATGGGTTATTAAACATTCAATTCAATTAAAATTACTTTAGTTAAGAGTTAATAGTTTAGTTATACAAAAAGAGTTTAGAAATAGATAGGAAATAATATAAAGGAAAATTTAATATAAAATAAGTAATAAAAAAATATGAGCAAAATATTATTTTAAAAATTATAATTGAATTATAATTGTTCATATTTTTATTAAAAATTAAGAGAAAATTTCCAGTTGCATTAACTATTTTTTTAAAATGAAATAAAAATAAATTTTACTGAGAAATCGTAGAAAGTATAAAATGAGAGAAAAACCAATTAGGTATGCTTAATTTTAAGGCTGTACTTTTACATTTTTAATAATTATATAAAGTTCAGTCATGCATTGATAATAATATAACAAAATGCTATAATAAATCAAAGTTCTAGAATATTAAATGTGTTCCAAGCATTGATTAATTCATCACATCCGCAGATTAAATTAAAAAAAAAAAGTTATACTTGTAATCGTTTTAGCCAAACTTGAGATACGGAATTGTAAGAGTAAAACGATTGACTTATTATACAGGCTAATAAATCGGCAAACCAATAAAATGATAGACCGATCAAAGTATCAACAGTTCTAACACAGAAAAATCCATTTGTGTTTAGTTAAAATTATATGAAATGTCATACACTTAAAATTCTTACCTTATTGTTGAAATACAATTGCTTATATATTAAAAGCATTAAAAAATATAATTTAAATAATTTTCAAAAATTAAAATTTGAATTGCTATATTAAGTTGAATTAAAGTTTATTATTGTTTTAATAATAAAAAATTAATTTTCGATTAAAATTATAATAGAAAAATAAAAATTAAAATAGAAATTAAAATATTTTACTCTCCCAATAGAACAAAAACTTTTCACGTATTTTTTTTTAGATAATTTTCTCTTTATATAACATTGAAATAAAATATAATGAAAGAAGCATTTAACAAATTGTCTTTTAATTGAGATTTGTGAATGAAAATGAAATAAAATCTCTACAAGAAGAAGGAAAAAAAAATAAAATAAAAGAAAATAGGAAAAAAAGAACAAAGTTTTCCAGCACGTGTCTATATATTTAAGTTCTATTATCATTATCCTTATACAAAAACGTGAATTCATTTTTATTTTTCATATTGTAGGGTTAATGTAGGGCATACAAAATTTATTTATTCGTTTTGAATTTTCAAATGAATATCTTAATATGTATGTATGTTTATTTATCTTGTAGTTGATTTTGTAGTTAATATTTTAGGAAATATTGAATTAAATGTAATAAGGAAGTTTTATTCAATCTCTATGATAAATCAATAGGCGAATTTTTTATTTTTACTCTTGAATTTTCATGCTCCCCTTGAATACTTAGTTACTTAGATAATTAATACCCTATTTGCAAAATTTTTACAATTCCGTCATTTAATTTTATATTACCCTATTGTTTTAATTATTAAAATATTTTTAAGTAATTTAATTTTTTAATAATATTTAAAAATTTTCTTATCTTATTGTAGGTGATTCTGTTCTTATTCAAATTTTGTTTGCTGCTCTTTATACAAAACTTCTGGAAATGGCATTAAATGAGGAGAAAAATTCGAATGAAGGTATGAATATTTATATGAATGTATTTTTAAATATAAATAAATATATTTGAATATGGATATAGAATTACAATTTACAAGGAAAACGTAGACGGAAAATCTTTAATAGTCTCATAATTATTAAGATTTTCTTGTAATCTTCTCACATCTTAATTTGAATTTTCATTTTAAATAATTTTTAATTCTTATTATACTTTTTCTCTTTATTATGTTTTTCTTACTTTTCCAATTGAAATGAAAAAAAAGTCTCAGAAAGTCATAATATTGAATCACAAAATCCATCAAAAGCATCAATATGTCATTCATTATGTGAAGCAATATGTTCTTTAGATGAAGATAATAAGCATACAGAACAATTAAAATTATTTTTAAAACAAATAAAAGAAAGTAAAAATGTTAAATTTACTGTATTGAATAGAGCAAATTATAATATTGGTGGTGGTGGCGGTGCTGGTGGTGGTGAAGAACAAACTGGTCTAAGTGGTGTTAGTACAGTTAAAATTGAAGATTTAAATGGTATAGATGATGATGATGAAGATGATAATCGTAATGATAATAATATACATGATTCATTAAGTAGTTCTTGTGTTGATGAATTTGATGTTGAAAGTACTGATTATATAGCAGAATTACTTGTTAGTGATATAATAACATTGAATACTGGAAAACAATGCTTAAAGGTAAATAAATTTTAATATTTATAAATTATAATTTAAGATATAGAAGAAACCATTTTTTATTACACGAATTTACAGATACGAAAATTGTTGCGAAATATTGCTTTTCAAAATTAATGAAATGTTAATTTAAGGTAAATTATTTTTAATTTCCGTTCTCCTTCTAAATGCTCCAGACCGATCTCATTACTTTTAAAATTAATTATATTTAAATCTTAAGATAGGACTTTGTTATTTTTTTAAACAATCCTTATGAAACCATTTTATAATATTTAATATTTATATTATGGGATCAGCATAATTAGAAGGCGACCGACCTTGTTCCCAATTGTATATTTTATGAGTTCTTAATAAGTGCCACGTGTGTATTTATAAATGTACACTAAATCCTTAATTTACATAATTTTGTTTTTGTAAAATATTATACCCTAAAAAAGGAACTAAAAAACTCTTGTTAATTTTTCTCAAAAATTGAAATAATAATTTACCTTGGTTAGACATTCATTAAAAATTGAAAAAGGACATTTTTTTTTTCTTTCATTTAATTTTTAACAAAATTTTACTTATTTTTTTCTTTCTATCGTTTTAAATGCCGTTCTTTTATATAAAAAGATGTGCTTTAATTATTTAAAAAGTAATAAAGAATGGATTTTACAACAACTTGGTGTTAGTTCTTTAGAAACGAATGAATTTCAACCATTACCAGGACAAAAAATTCAAGAAGATGAACAGCCATTATTAAAAACAATGTTTTATATTGGATTAACGCCTTTTGATCAGGTGAGTATTTAAAATAATAAATTTTAAAAAGGATTTTTATTTTTTTATTTAATTTTTTTATTCTTTCTTTTATATACCTCCTTTTATTTTATATATATACAATGTACATTCATTAAAATATTATTTTATTCATGTTTTTTATTTTTATTGTATTTGTAGCTTTTAACTGGTGGATTAAAAATTGATTATGCACTTTGGCTTTCAATGCCAATGTCCTTGACACCAGAACGTGCTTGGATTCAAATATCACATCGTAGTGAATTTCAAGAAAATACAAAATTACCATTACATGATGCTGCAATGGTAGCTGGTATTACTTCAAATTTAAAATGTTAAATAAAAAAAGAAAGTGATTTTTGTTATTACTTTCCATAAAAATGGAAACTAAATATTGAAAGAAATAGAAAAAATTGTATTTTTAAAAGAATAATTATGCTAAAAATGAAAAGAAAAAGAAAAGGAGGTTTTAAAAATTTTGTAGTTGTAAAGTTTTTAAGTGTTTCTTGCTTTTTCTTTTGAAAAATTTAAAAAGAAAATAAATTAAATTGTACTTTGATAGAAAGGAAGTATTACGATTATGTATTTGTTTTTTTTTTTTTTGTAATGTTAAATGAAAAATGTTAAATTTAAATGAAAATGTTAAGACTTTAACAGATTTTTTTTAAATGAAATTAATTATAATAAATTTATGGTAAAGAAATGTTTTGTAATGTAGCACACTAAAATTAATAACAATTTATATTGAAAAGCTTGAAACTTACATTGTTCTTGGCTTTGAAGTAAAAGCATTAAAAATAATTAGAAAACTGTTCATGTAAAATAAGAAAATTCATTATGCTTGACAATTTTTAGGAAATAAGTAGAAAAGGTCTTTCACTTAGTAACTACTAACACAAATAACTATTAACTAAAGTTTGTTTTAAAATATTTAATTGCTCTAAAATAATTTTCTTAATGCAAGAGTTAATTTGTTATTTTTTTTTTAATTTTCTTTCAGAAAGAAAGCCATGCTATAATTTTGAAAAAAAAATGTAGAACCATTAAAATCAATAATTGAAATTAATAATTTTAAGATTATAATTACAATAATAATTTTGTGCAAAATTAGAATCAATCAATATTGATAATAATTTGATAATAATAGAAAATAAGTTTTATTTGATCCCATCTTTTCTCAATCATTTTTAATATGATTAATTAGATTAAGATTAATTTTTTATTATGTCTTATATTCATACAATATTTTTTAAACTTTATTTAAAAAATTCGTTTTCTTAATTTTTTGTAAATTATAATATTTTGTTTAATGATTTATAGTATATTTATATTTTATATTGCAATTATTTGTTCAAAATTTTCAATAATCTTATAATAATTTAGTATTAACGATTAATTCCAATACTTTAGTATTATACAATTATTTTACATAAAAATCGTATACCTTATAATATTTCAAAAATTTAGATTTAAATAAGTTATAACCTTTTTAATCTTTATTATCATTATTAACTTTTTTGTGATTTACAGTCAAATTTTAAGTTCAATGTAAAAAATCCTTAAAATTGAACTCATCGTTCAATTCTATAATCAAGAATAACTGTATTATTTTTTTATAAAATTTTTTTGCAAAGGTTTTTTACCTTTGAAAGAATTTTCCTTAAAGAAAATATGGAAATTTATTTTTTGGGAATCACATAACCTAATAATTATATTATAAAAATAAAAAATAATTGCAACATTTCTCATTTGCCCTTATTTTTTATTCTTGGAAAGAATTTTTAAAGGAATTTTATATTATGAAGCTAAGTAGTGCTCTTTAATACGTTAGACAAGTTAAATTGAGTTGAGTTGTTTGAATTCGAAGATTTTTCAAAAAAAAAAAAAATGAAAATAATTTTGATTTCTTTAATTTTTTTTGGAGAATAAAAGAAGAGAAAGAAAATGGAAAATAGAAAAATAAACTGAACTTTTAAAAAAAAGGATATTTGTAAGAAGATTATTATATATCCTTTAATTTGCATAACATAAGAATATGCTAAAGTATATTTGAAAGGATTTCTTCCGTTTCTCAATTTTTATATCTATCTCATTCTCTCTCACAATTTTGGACGAATATTATAATATTTTGAAATATTTTTAATCTGTTTTTTCTTGTAGTTTTTTTTTGTATTTTTGAGTTTATTTCACTTAAAATATAATTTTATGATATCATGAACCTTCTTTTATTATATGCCCAGTTTATTATTTGGGACGAAAAAATAAATGTTCTTTTTAGACTAATAAAAATTCTATATTTTTTTTTTTTCCTAAAAAGAGAGAGAGTAAAAAGTCAAAAAATTATTGTAGGAAATTTGGAAAGTTTTATAATATGGTCGCTTTAAGGTTTTTATATTCAATCATTTTTATACAACATAAATTAAAAGGATATCCTTTATAATAAAAAGATAACCCTGTATAAATTACCTATTTTTTTAGTTATTTTAGTTACTACATAATAAAAAAATAAGATCATACCAATTGAAAGGTGTGCAATGAAATATTATTTGGTATAGTTTGACCTGTGCAAATTATTATTGCCCATAAAATTGTTTTCCTCTTTAGCTTCAATTTTTAATGGAATGTCATTTTAGTTAAAAAAAATATGCTATAATTTTTTTGAATTATTGGAAAAAATCAATTTTTTATGATATGTAGTTAGATTTTAATCAGATTTTTTATACGAAATTATTATATGATTTTTGCCGTAAACTATTTTGTTTGCCCATAAAATACTAATTTTGCTATTAGGTTTGAAAATTTTCATTTATGACGAATAATTGGTTTTAGAAATATTTCCTCAATAGCCTATTTTTGGCTATATTACAGTTCCTTTAAAAAATTTTCTAATAATTATCCGAAAATTTTGAGATGAAAATCTGAAAAGATTAATGGAGAAGATAATTCAACACTTTATGTGAATAAATAATATTAACTAAATCCCTTCTAATAGTATGGATACAAAAAATTTGTTATTATTTTTAAAATTATTATAAAAATTATTAAAAAATAATCCATAATTTGTATTTTAGTTATATTGAAGCAAACAATAATGTAAGCGAACAAAAGGAATCGGCTGGAGAGTAATAATTGAAGCACAATGCGAGTACAGTTTATTAGAAAAGTTATCATTTCCCGGTAGTTTCAGTTTTCGTTAATATTATAGATTTAAATATAATATTCAAATAGGTATGTATTTACATGAATATACTTAATTAGAACAAAATTATTCACAATAATTATTAAAATTTTAGATGCAGTACATATAGTCGATATTAATCAGTAGATAAAACTGGGTGACGTAGGTGCGTGTTCCATTACTATATTATAATAACTTAAATGTCCTTTTCATTCATTATCAACTCCAAAAATTTTTTTTCTATTACAACGTATACATATGTATATACATATTTTGTGTAACCTTTAATAAAATATCCTTTTTAACCTCCGTTGTCATGAACAACAGAAAAATTCTAAAAAAAAACATATTTAAATTAACTATTTTATCCTTTAAAGGGATTGCATATTTTTAATTGAAAATTATTTTAATTTCTCATTGTTATTATAAAAAATATATATATATATATGTATGCGGATTCTGTATATGGTTACTAATGTCCAGTATTTCATCAAGCCCATGTAATATTATATACATTCTGAAAGGAATTATGCTTTGATATTTGCATAATATATATGTATGTAGGTATAGATATAGTTTTATAGTTTACGACCAGCATTAAAATAATTTAGCCTTCTGGTTTTAAAATATAACAATGACAAACTTTATAATATTATCTATATTACTATGGTAGTATATGGAGACGCACTACAATATTGCTCATACATAATGAAAAATATTAAAATGAAAATATATGCAGAGTACTAATAGTTGAAGTGAAACTAGTATTGTGCATTATCCTTTTACATACTCGTATAAGTATATAAAAAAAGGAATGTTTGCTGATCTCCTAAGTTGCAATAATTCATCATAATTAAGTTTTAACTTTTTTTTTTGTTTTATGCTCTTTAAAACTTTGTATACCTTCATTTTAAATGTTGTAAGACTATAAAATAATTATAACGTGGTAACTAAGTATAACAGTAGTTCTTGTTCAAGATTATAAATTAAGTGAATTAAAAAAAAAGTTTTGTAAAAATAAGCAGAAAATGAAATTGAAACTTAAGTATGAAGTTAAATTAAAAGTAAACAGAAAATGTTTTATATAAAAATGTATGAAAGGTTTAAAAGATCACTTATGAAATGAAAAATTCATAAATTTTTAGTAAAATAGAATAAAAGTCGGAATTCTGTAAGAAGCTCAGATTTTAATCTAAATTTAATAGATTTAAAATTTTGTCGCTTCATACTATCTAGTGTAATATCTGTCGGATATTACATTAGGCAGCATGAAGCGAGAAGGTCGCATAAGAAAAACAAATCAATTCGAAAATACAATTTGTAAATTCCATTATAACCCATAATAATATTTAAATTGAAGCAACATTTTATAGGAATTATTTTAAAAATTTTAAAGAAAAATAAAATTTAATCTTTATATCATTGAATTTTTAGCAAAATTTAATATTGAATTTTAAATTTATTGTAAATTCTAGATTTTAATAAAATTTTAAATAATTTCATTTTAGTGGATTCAAATTTTGTTGGAAAGAAGGATAAAAATAGACAGAAGCTTTAAGAAGTGAAAATTTTAGAAAAAATGCATAAGGCATTGAAAATTTGAATTCAACTAAAAATCGGATGATATTAAAAATAATTGCAGTTAAAATTTGAGGAATATGCCGGCTGTTTGATGATTCTGAGACTTAAAAATGACTGAAAGATGTAAGAATTGTAAGAAAAAGAATAATATTTTGAAAATATGGAGATTTTCTGATAGTTCGGGTACTAAAGAACAAAAATGATCTAAGAGATGCGGTAAGTAATTTCTTAATTTTCTTTGAAATTCCAACAATATTGATAATTTTTATAAATTGTTTTGTTAATTTTAATATTTTAAAAGTACAAAAAAAAATTGCAATATTGTAATTTATGTTGCGAAAACATTCAAGTTGCATATTTTTAACCTTTTTTATTCATAACTAAAAGCAAAAAGGAAAAATCTGTGTGCTGACTTGTTAAAAATGAATTTAAATAATTTCTTCCGTATCATAGCAATAACATAATCTCACCTTAAGCCAATTACCTTTTTAGTATTTCCTATTCGAATATGTTTATTATCCTTTTTGTTTTTTTTTTTGTGTGTACCTTTCTTGTCCTTGTATAATAAAATTACAACTAAAATATTTTCTCTCTTTTTTCTTTCTATACCTTTATTAAGCATATCCTAAAAAAAGAAGAAAGAAAAAAAAAATCAGTTATTAAGGCAATATCCTGAATTTAAGTGAAAATTTTAATTTTTCCGTAATGTCGGACAACAAAACAAAAAAAGGTTGAAAAGAAATTCTTAAAATTAAAATGATAATGAGAAATTTGTTGTTGTTGTTTTTTTGTTTCTTTTTATGCATATACATACATACAAACGAGAACAGAAAGTGTTTATGTTAGTACAAATTCTTCTCTTTAATTATTAAATGAATGAAGATTTTGTTTATTATCCTGGAATAATTATGTTGTTATAGTGTGATAGTGGAATGACCTTTGTTGAAAGGATTTTCTTTGATTTAATTTTCCTTTTCAGGATTTAAGATTGAGGAATTTTTAGTTGAAAAATTAAATTTTTCGTACTTTAACATAATTCGTTTGGCTTTATGAATTTCGAATTTTAATGTGATGAATTTCTGAAATTAAAATGGAATAGGTCAGTTCTTATTTGTAATTATTGGTGAAATGGATAAATTGTGGAGTAAAAAATCATTTGAGTTCAATAAAGTACTCAGGCGTACATATTCAAAAATATTATGTAATTTAGAAGAAAATCTATAATAAAATAGATTTCCAAAAGTAGCAAGCAAATTTTGCATTTACAAATTTTTTAAGATTGTAGATGAAATCGACTGATGATCGTTACTGATATTCAAGTAACTATTTACATTCCACAAGTAAGAATGACCAAGTTGATTAATATTTGAGTAACAATACGCAAAACCTAATGTAAATTTTTAAAAATTTAAAAAAAATTTATTCTTATATTATTTTTTAATAATTTAATTTTTTCGGTTTCCTCTTAAATAACAATATGTTGGTAATAATAAAGTGAAAAGTCCCTTATTAAATAAATACTTTTTAAATAATAATTTAAATATTACACTTAAATCACTTATACCGCATATAATAATTATTGCACTCTTGTACATGCATAATTTGTAATTTTAAAACTATTGTTTTTTTCTTTTAACTTTAAACTTAATTTACATAATAATTATGTTCCTACATGACTTTACACTATTAAAATTAAACCAAAATATTTTTACATTGCATAAGCATAGTCTATTATATAAAATGTGTTGAAATGTGTATCATATGCAAAAAAAAAAAAAAATTAAAATAAAATTCATTAAGTTGAAAAGTTGAAAAATTTCATAAACAACAAACAGTTTTAAAAAATAATTCACATGAAATAATAAAGAAGAAATTAAAAATTTTATTTGTATAATAAATGCAAATTATTTTAATGATATTAAAAATAAAATCGCGACGATATTGATATAAAATGGCTTAAAAAAATAAAATATTATTGAAATTTATTAATTGTTGAAGTTAAGGTACAGAGTGTATTAAAAGTTAGCTTTAATTTTCATGCAATTATTTGTTTAAAATAATTTAATATTTTCACTTAACGTAATTGAATAACACAATGTCCACCATAACAAGTTTATTATGAACACGAACTAAATATACATATAATACGAATTGGTTTGTGTTTTTAATAATAATCTTTAATTCTTTAAATAGCCTATTCTTTATTAGTTTATATTTCAGTCACGATTGATGAAAATTAAAAATTTTGTCTTATTTCGTTGAAAAATTGACATATGGTGTCGAATTTCCAGTTCGATTAACAGTCGATGTAATCAGAAATCTGACTAAAGTGGAAGCGAAATCCATGATCGCATGGTAGAGAAACATAATAGAGAAAACAAGAGAAAATTTTTTTAGTTTGACACAAAACTAGACGTGTAAGACCATTAAATATTATGGTCGCAATGATATGAGGTAAGAATGCGGAGCATGTTAGCATTCAAGTGGTTTCAGCACTGTGGTCTGTTCTTTGACGCATAACAATTTGTTTTGAAGAAGAGCTTGGTTATCATTCTCGTAAAAATTAGACTCGTTTCGTCTAATATTTATCGGGTTTTTCAGGTTGTTGCCGAATTTCAATTTTAAATGTTTGGTGAGCTCTCAAAAATTATCAGCTTCACTGACTGTATAATAAAATATCAAAATAATATATTTTTCTGTTATATTCAGCCAAAAATTTTAACAATATTATTGGATTTAAGTATAACATCATTAAACAAATAAATTAAATATTTTATTGTTTCGATTATCCTTTCGCATGATATATTTTATTACTTTACAATGTGTTAATATACATGTGTGTCTTAATATACATAATATTTTCAGCTGTATATAGGATAATTAAGCGTACATTTATACTCGTATATTGGATTTTAAAATGCATAGTAAACATAGGATTATTTCCATATCATTTGATGAAATTTTATTATTAAAAAAAATTTGAAGTAATAAAAAATACCACGGTATTTGTCCGTTTTATATAGTCAGTTATAAAAAATATTTATATTTGAGACAATTTTTCATTCATTTATTTATTTATTCGTATACAATTTACACGTAAAATTGCATATTCTCAAATAAAATATTGGAAAAAGTTGCATTTGTAGTACTTTATAGATTTATACTAGTATATTGCACTTGTCAAAAGTTATTTTTTCTACAATGGTCGTTCATTTAAAAAATTAAATATTTATAATAAATTATATTTTACATTCTAAACATAGTTTTTAAAGAATTTTTACAAATTAATGCTTAATTGGTATAAAAATTTAAATAACACCTCTGAAATGGTTGCTAGCTTGGTAAATACTGCCATTCCCTTATCTATTCAAAATCTAAAGGATTCAATTAGCACGTTTTTAAACGCAAGCCGCGTTTTCACTTTGTCAGGTTGAAATCGCGAAAATAACGTTTAGATATTATATTTCAAGCCATTATTAACATATCTTAAGTCTAATGGAAATTTCCAGTGTCAAACGAAATTACCGCCTCAAATTTAATCACCTATATTCCTTTTTTTTTACCGCCTGTGTCTGTGTGATATATGCAAAATGCTGTGTAGTTTAATATTGCGCTTCTGTTACTGTTACGCTTCTGGGCCAACAACGGAAATCGTCCGCCGTTGTCGTTCACCGTTTTCATTCTGGTTTTACAAATTATACTTCTAGAATGTTATATGAAATTTATGAACATACAGCGCCTCTCGAATATTTGCCCCAAATTTAATATTATTGAAGTTCTTTACTTAAAAATTTTTTAACAGTAAAATTAATTTTCAAACTAAAGAATAAAATTAATTACTTAAACTTTTTAAGTTCAAATATTAAAAACTTGTAATCACAATAATCATTACGTAAGCATTGTGAATTTTTAATAAAATTATAATTTTTGATATTTAATATTTATAGAAAAGTTCATATTGTGAATGCAATGATTTTCTTCTATTATGTGAAAATATTCAATTAAATAATTGTCATGTTTGAAAAGTTTTTTGTTTGAAAAATTAAATTAGAAAAGTTTTATGCAAAATTTTGAATTAAATTTAAAATAAAGTGAAATATAATTTGCATGCATTATGCTTAAGTAATATGTTAAGAATGATACAGCATGAAATTTAAAATATTTTTTTTTCCAAAGAAAAATTGTTTTATAATGTTCTAAGGATGTCTTATAAGACGGGTTTTGTTATACTTGTATGGTATACTTGTAATATATAAGAATTTTCGTAATTTGTATAATATTAAAATAGTTTTGTATTTATATTTAAGATTTTTCCATATCTATGTTAAATTTTTGGATTCTATAAGTTAAACGTACTCTGTAATTTTGTAATTTGGTTTATTAAAGTTCTGCTGTAAGATTCTTGTCTGATAAATTTTCGAATAACTTTTCAAATTTATTATTTATGTAAAAATATTTAAATTTTATTAACAATTTTAAATTCATTTAATTCATGGTTTTGAGGAATAGAAAATATCAGAAGTATAAGTTTATTATTAAAGTATTTTAATTCACAATTATACGTATAGTTTCATGCAGACAAAAATTGATTTCCTGAGTGAAAAACCCGAAAGCATTGGCACCACGAATTTTAATCTCACATTTAAAATTTATTGAGTCGGGCTTTCTTCAAACTATCTTGACTTGACTATTTGATTAGAGACAGCATGACTCTAATATTTAAACTCTGATATTTTGAACTCGCTTCTCACATATTTTAAACTCGTGACTTTATTTTCTTTAATTAATTCTCAATTAATTTCAATTTCCCTATAAAAATTTACCCGTTCACAAATAAATCCTAGTTGTTTTTAAATTTATCCTATATTTCCTATAATTATACTTATATGTTTGTAATACGTAATGGTATAAAGCTATGAACATTATGTTAAGGATCATATTATGTGTATCACTTGAATTTAAGTATATTTTAACAAAAATAAAGCAAAAAAAATTAAAAAATTTTGTAAGAATAAGGAAGTGAAAAAGTTAAATAAAACTTAACCTTAAGGATCTTAAAACTTTCATTGAAGGAATAAACAAGGAAACACGCAAAAAAAAAAAAATTATTTTTTTTGGTTTTCATTTTATTTTGTTGTTGCGTTAAAAAACTTTTCTCAAGAATTGAAGCAAAAAAATAATTTTTTTTTCTCCTGTATCCCTAGTTTAATGTTTTTCATTGTGTCTTATTGTTATAGAGTGCGCCTCAATAGCATTTTCGTTCATTGTCCTTAAATGAAATTAGTAAAAAAAAAAATGTCCTTTTTCTATATAGAAATAATTGATAAATTGAATTATTCAATGTGAAACACTAAAAGGAAATTTGTAAGATTTTATTTTTTTTTTTGGCTTTGCTTTGTTTTCTTGCAAGTGAAACACAATGTAAAAATGCATTTTAAGAACAAAGGAAATTAGAATAATATTTAAAAACGATTTCCTTATTTTCCTTCTTTTATTTTAATTAAGAATTATGTCCTTTTTTAAGTTAAGTATAATAGTAATTGGGAAAAGTAGCGAATTGTAAAGATTTTTTTTTTATTTTTGTTGGAAATTTCAATTTAATTTTGTTTACTGCTTAATTTAAGAAACCGTGTTTATCATTTTGATGAGCTTGATTTTGTATATCAGTTAGATTTCGGGAATTCTGTATAGAATTGTGATGAATTTTATTGCTTCTTTATTAAAAATTTCAAAATTCATTGACAGAACTCCACAGCTCAATGAAAAGCTTACAGTATACTTAAGTTTATAAAATATTCGAGCCTATGAAATATTTAAGAAATCGAAAAATCGAGTAAATTAAGTCTCAACTTAACAAAGGCAATTTTTCCTTGTAAAAATAGAAAATTTTTTCAGTTAAAATTAAATTGCAAATTGTTTATAAGTAAATTTATTATTTCATATTAAAAGTAAAAACAATTTTCCATTTAAAAATGCTTTGGAAGATTACAAATGGAAGAGTTTTCCATAAAACTTTCATTTCGCTTTTGCTCTCTATGAGATATTTAAATTTCATTTATCACGCGGGAATTTTTTCACTTATCATGCGGGAGTTAAAATAACTTGATGCTTGAATTCCGCATTGCTTTTAATTAAAAGTTTCATGAAAAGTATTAAGTTATTATCAGCACGCTCAGCATATTTCATATAGTTCAAGTAGTTTTAAAATAGGCTAATATAGGGGCATAAGTTACATATTCGAAATTCTTACAAATTTTTATGATATATATATAGAGCTAAATATAGACTTCAACTGTATTTACGTACGTGTATAAATTTACATTTTGTTCTAACGTTACTGACAATAGTTACTCAAATCTACTTAAATACTTAAGTAACATATTTAAAGATTTATAAAGGAGCACATATAATTTTATATAGCAATCAAAATAAACCAAATTTAAAATTAAATTTTACTAGGAATTTAAGTACATAAAATGATAAAAGTAAATTATACATATATCATATATATATATATTATATACAATCTTCATATATTCGAGTACATATATACGCTCCACTAGGCCTATAAATTATGTAAATTTTATTTTCGTTTTTTACTTTTTAAATTAATCTTTATTTAAATAATATTTGTTTACATATGACATTTATAACAGTGTCATATAAATATATATATTTATTATAACAATATACTTATATAAAGATACATATAGTTTTCATTATTATTTAACAAAAATACAAAATATATACAAATAAAGTAGAAATTTAAAAGTCAATAAGATACAGACAATCCTTTATCCTTTATTGTAATAAATCATATAAGTTGAATAATTAAAACCAGGGAAGGAGCGAGGGGGGGAGGGGTAAAGGTGAATATATGAGGCTGATATACGTAGCAGATATACTGATATATTTCATAAATAATTACCATAATATGCAAATAAATTTTAAAATAATAAATAAATAAGTTATTTATTTGGGATTTTTTTAAGAGTTAGAAGCTACAGGAATATATAAAGGTGCACACACATAAAAAACTGTTATATTATTAATAAATTGTATACAAAAGAGGAACAAAGTCAACTTTAAAAGATTTATAATTAATTATAAGAATATTTATAAGAAGTTTTAAAGTTGATATTTTTATGTTTTATAACTTTAATTTTATTTGAACAGAGATTTATTTTTAGAATTTTTCAAAAAACAGACATGTTTAACTATCAACTATTTTTTGTCTTATGTGAGGCGTAAAAAAAAATGTGGCCTAAATATACGACCGTAATAAAACGAGGGCACTCATTACAATGTCAAGAAGTCACAGAGTGTGGGAGTTTATACAGAACACTGACCGTTGGGTAAATAAGCGACCAAGAAGAGACTTCGTTTTGATCCGTTATGTCACAGCCACGTGGATGATCCGTTATGTCACGTGGATTTTTTAGTAAAAAAGAAACACTTTTTCATTACCTCTTTAAGTGGTCGGTTCTGCAGAAAGAAAGATTTTTCCAGTTGGGTAAGACAAGCATTGCTGGACGTGACATTATTTCTAGCAAGATATGACGTGTTACTCAAAAAGACGGAATGACTCTAATGGCCGGCTTTATTTTTAACGCACAAATACGGACTGGCCTGATTTGTACGAGGGATTTTATCACTTCAAAACGGCAGTTTTGTGCCGCTGTGTGTAATTGCAGTATCATCTGTTTATTTATCATTTAATAATCAATTAATAGAGTACTAAATTTCGGAAACTGTTAGTCTATAAATTTCTTAACTATTATTCAAGTTGTTTAGTAATATGATCCTTATTCAAATAAAACGTGGCATTTGTCACGTGGCCAAAATTGTTTTTCACATCTAACAAAAAACTAAAATTTTTAAAATTTAATTAAGAGTTCATAACAGGGCGATATTTTTAATTATTTAGACTGTCTTTTATTTAGAACGTTCTTTAAAATTAAAAAACTTAAATCCTTTATTAAAGAAGATTTTTAAAGTATCATATATAGCAGGTCTTAGAGTAAAACTCAAAATATAAATTAAATTTTTATACATTTAGTGTGAATTTGCTTATAGTTTAATAAATAATGTTGTTTTCTTTTCATGTGCAGGATTTTCTTTAAGGACTTTCAAGGTTTTACTTATTCCATGCATGAAAAAATAAAAAAAAAAAAAGATATATAAAACGACCTCGGTTTTCAAAAAAAAAAAAATATATGACTTGGTAAGGTTTTCTTATTTTTATTTTAGCAGAAAAGAAATAAAACATTTCGTCCTTATTTTATAAAAGAGACATAGGCGCATATAAAATTTTTTCTCTTTTTATTGTGTATGTGTTTGGGTATTTTTAAAATTGGATTTTTTTTTTTTCATTCTCTTCATCTCTCGGAGAGAAGTTTTATGTACTAGTAAAGAAAATCTTTCTACTTTTTTTTTTATTATTTTATTTTAGCAATTAAATAGATTAACCTTTTCACATATTCATGATCGTAAAATTGAAATACGTGAATGAATGTAAGTACCTTCATTAAATATAAACATAGAATTAATTTAAGGAGGGTGGAGAGAAGGCGGAATGGGAATAGTAAAAAAGGGCGAGTAAAAGCTTTTTTGTTTTACGTATACGTACTACGTGTGAGGAAGATTTTCTTTATCCTCATGTTTTATTGTTTAAGTTGATTTAATCGGAATTTAATGAAATAAAAACTTAAGAAAATTAAAATTATGTAAATTTAAAGTTTCTTTATTTTATTACATAGTAATGTGTATGAGATTTTTATAACTTTTTTGAGAAATTTGAAAATCATTTGATCCCTCGAAATTGAATATTTATTTAGCATTGGATGTAATATAAATTTTTAAATTACTTATTTATTATTAAAGATTTTAAGATAAAATAAAATTTTCCCTTTAATATTATTGTAAAAAAATTTGATATGATTGGCACGTAATCGACCACAAAGTATGTTGTCTAATTTAGCGAAAATACATACAAATTTAGCGAAAATACTTACCCTTTAAATACTTATAAATTTTTAAGAACACTAGGGCTTTTAGTAAACATACTTAGAAAATTGGCTCTTAATAGAGGTTCACTTTATGTTATTCCAATTACTTGAAAAATTTTTCATTTAGTTTTGGTTCTAAATATTAAATTTCAAGATAACCCATTAATTAATTAATAAGATAAAGTAAAAAATGTAAAATCAGTTTTTATAATAAAATTTGTTCAGTTTCTGAACCGAATCATCATCAATCTCGTTCATTATCAATCCGTTAAAAGGTAATTCAAGCAGTTACATACCAAATTAAATTTAGATATAAATTTTCATCAAAATCACATGAACTGAAATTAAGATACATGAGTACGCACACCAACCGATAGAATAGTATCTCGCTTAAAATAATTTATTTAGCAATCTTCCATGTTATACGCTTATTTTCCCTATTTTCGCGTGAAGCTCGACATTTGAAAATTTATGCCATTATATATAACTTCCTTTATTGTACAGAATACGATCGGTAAAAATGCTTTTAATACAATTTTAGTATTACGCCTAGTGGTATGCAATTTTTTACTAAATAAATTATTAATCTTATAATTTTGTAAAAATTAAGGTTTTTAGTTCTTAATAAAATAAATTAAGTGAAAAGAATGAATTTTTATTAGAAATGGGGGTGAAAATGTAATAGGCTCAATTTTCAAACTCAACTTTTCTCTCCTGATTGTGTGTGTCACACATTTACTCACAATTTAAATACTGAAGAAAGTGAATGAATATCATATTATATCATCTACTCATAAAGTGAGTGTGGTCCAAATTTCTTGATATTTTAGAATTCTTGCACGATGTATTAAGGAAAAGGAGAGAAATTTAATTGAACAAAAGAAAAATTTTTAAGAAGTAACAACGAAAATTCTAATTATGCATATACTCTAATGAATTTTACATAATACTTACATTTAAATACATATGTAGTTATGGTTTTATATTAATTATATAATTAATATAATTAAATATTATCATTAACAATATTTTGTTTTAATTTTTATGCCTGGTTGATTTATTGTTTATTTAAAAAATTAATTGTAATTAAATTTCATATATGTATAGGTAAATATATCATGCTTTTGAAATTAGCTGATTCTGAGGTCAACCGCACACAAAAAAATTAATTTCTGTTTTAACTAATTTTCTAAAATTTATAGAGTCATGCATATATAAACATTATTTTGATTATTTTTAATTCATTTTAAATATAAAATAAATAAGAGTAAATAAAAATTAAATTCAAAAGGAAAAAAAAAATCTATTTTAAATTTATTGCAATTTTATTGAATATTTTATTAAAATTAAATCTATTGGTTTCAATAATAAATGAAATGTCATATAAAAGCAGACCTGATCGCAGTTTCAATGCCAATAAAATATATTTGACCGATTTTTTAAACAAAACACTATGATATTTTGTTGAATTTTATTTTAGAATCGTATTGCAAAGGCCTTGTGAATTATTCAAAATAATTTACACTAGTAGCTCCAAATGTCTTTCCATTTCAAATTTGTGCTTTAATAGAGAGACAGACAGAAGTGTGCACAAAGAGTTTACATTTACTCTATGAATTCGATTCTGAACAAAAATTTATATTTTTTAGGGTGGCCGGAAATTTTTGAAAAATCATAAGAATTTTTCTTGATTTTACTTATAACGTTGTGAGTTGTGAGGAATTGTGTTTACGTTCTATAATAGATCTAATTATACCGATAATAACAGCTCTATTTACTACATATGTAACGTTTGAAAGAAGGTTCGCTTATTTTATATTTTCCAGTTTCAAGTTTGCAATGCTTAAGCACCATCTTGTATGGCTTTAAATTTAAAAATTTCTGTAATACCAAATATTTAATTTATAATAAATTTTTAAAATTCAGTAGAAAAATTGAAAAAAAAGTTCATTTTAAAGGCGATTTAAATGTGGTTTAAACACCTCCACTCCCCCTTCGTTTTTGTAATATAAAACTCACCATATCCCCTACTTAAAATTCGCTTTTTGCAAGTACTTAATACAAAAATAAAGGTGGAATAATTTCAAATTCAAATTTAAGGTGTAATATTGTAAATTAAATGGGTTTAATCAGTAATTATAAATTTATGTAGCAAAAAACCTTTTCGATTGAAAACTTTTGTAATATTGTATATATTGGAGTTCAAAAGTGTTAATTGTTAAAAAACATACTTAATCATGTATAGGTTTATTTGTAGGTGCGTATTTTTATTTTAATTTGAACTTTAATTTATAAAGTGGTTAGTTCTTTTGTTCTGCACGGTAATCCTGTTTCTCTATTATAAACAAATTGTTAATAGATACAAATAGATGGAAACATTAAAATGCGTGTAATATGTGTATATGTATATGGTATACGTGGTGGGTATTCGAGGTATGTTAGCAAGGTATGTTTAAATGGAGTAGTTTATGTGAAGATTATATGAGTTTTACCATATTCGATAAATTTACAACCAACATTATCATGCGATTTGGTTTGAGTAAAATTTTTTTCTAATTTTAATTTTTGGAATTTAAATTTATTTGAATTTAATTCATATATTTCGTGATTTTCTCCGAATTTTTTAAATATTTTTAAATATAAGATTTTTGTTATAGTTAATAATTTTCTACTCTTATACATGTAGTTGTTGAAGTGGTTAAAACTGTTGGGATGGTTTGAAATGCATCAGTATTTAAATATAATAAAATAAATATGTCTCTAGCTTTAAAAAATGGGCTCCTTTGATGTACTAGGTTCTACTAGTGTAGTAGAAATCAGTAGGTAAATTAGGGGCTGTCTCTGCTTCACCATTTTATTCTTATATTGTTCAAGTATTTTTCAAGAGTTTTTCTTTAATTTTTAGCCTTTTATCCATTAAACAATCCATTTTTAGAATTATAATTTTAAAATTATTTAGAAGTTCCGGGATGGTATTGTGCTCTATTACGCCTCATTTCGACCGCTGCAAGAAAAAGTTAATAATTTTAGATCAAATTTTCTTTATCTATTAGATTTTTAAATAAAATTTATGAATATATCAAGAAATTTTTGAAAAAATTCACAACATTTTGCAAGACTGAATTGTGATTAGTTTGCTCTCCCTTGACAATAATTTTGACTCCTTTCTCTTAAACAGATTACACTTATACAAAATAATAAGTAGGAGGCTATTAATTATTGCAACATTATATTTTAATATTGAATATATATGTATATATATATAATATATATTATGGAAAAATTTTAAAGTCTTAAATTTTAGACCAATATTATATGAACCAATATAAAAACCACAGAAAAAATATTTAGTTTTCAATGCAAAGTGTGTGAAATATTGACAAATTTCACAAAAAGCACAAAGCTATAATAATTGGTTCAATAATTTTATATAAGTAGTGCATTTATATAATACATAACATATATATATATATATATATATAATATAATAATATGAATTTATACAAAATATATGTATGTAATCTGTGGTTTATTTATTTTAGTATACATATTTATTGTATTATTTAATATTGATTTTAAAAGGATCTTATAGTTTGTTAGATGATATTAAGATAGAATAACATAAGGATAAAATGAGTACATAATATATGTTGTTTATAGTAGTGTTATACTGTAAGATAATTTATTTGTATTTAAAATTTTAAAGTGCTCAATATGCTCAATAATTGCTCAATACATAATTATTTTAAAGATAAAATGAAAATCCTCAAAATTGTTGCATAATAAAATTATAAAGAGTCTGAAAAATAGTTTTCTTGCAATATTGTTTTTGAAATTGAAATTGAAAAGTACATAATTGAAATTTAAATTTAATGCGTTCAAAATTCTTTTAGAAAAATTTTACAATTAAAATTTATTTCAGTTTTGTGAATTTTTACATAACAATCTTAAAATAGAATTGTTTCATTTAGCGTCAAAGTTAAAATTCGAGAATTTTAAGTTTCTTTTCCTTTAAAAAAGAATCAATACATTTAAAGAAAATATTAATGTCAAGTGTCCTTTTTTAAATATTATTAGACTATGAAATATTAAGAAATGTAGAAAAATAGTTCAATTATTATTTTTAAGGCTTGTCTCTTAAGTCTATCAAATTTCATTCAAATGTAAATATTATTATGTACGAGTATGTAAATGTGTACTCGTATACATAAATATTATTGTATGTACAAAAAAATTGTAATATTTCATTTTTAATATGAAACATTCATTTTGAAATTTATATCTTTTTAAGGATTTGTGGTATAGTTAAGAAACATATACCAAGATTTCTTCTCGTTATGTGGAGGTAAAAACATACCATACCCATACATTAGGATGGGTATAGGAAAATATTATGTGTTTATATACAAAATGTATTTTAATGGGTCCTCAAGAAAACAGAAATAAAGTTAAGAATAAGAAAATAAATTACAGAAATCATCATAAATAAATATTTACATTTGTATGCATATATTTTTGTATATCATTATTGCTGTATTAATTTACTTGTTTAAGAGTTTCTTCCCTTTTAATAAATCATAAAGATTTTGAGAAGAGGAACATGATGCTCGTATAAAATTCATTGGGTCAAGAGTTTTTTCTCTTCTTTATCTTGATATATTAAGTTAAGTGTTATATAGTAGATCTAAATAAAATATATTGTAAATATATTATTATTGCGTTAATTTCACAAATTAAATTAAGATAGTGGGTATATTTTTCGAGAACTGTAATTATATTTTGTTTTTACTGAAAAAATTATATTAAAAATAATATTGGGAATATAAGAAGTTCTGTGTAAGATTAGTTTAATTAATATAATTAACTATAAAAGAAATACTCAATGTTGTTGAATAGTTTTGTTTTAAATGAATTTTCATATGTGAATTTAGAAATATTTTAAGATTCTAACGAAATTTATCACGTTCCGCTTTTTTCTATTTTAACGTTTTTTCGCTAAAACTGTGTTCCAGATAGACATTTTTCCGTATTTTTAAGATTTTTCGCATATTTTACGTTCCAGACAGACGGTTTTACCTATTTTAACGATTTTTCGCTAAAACTGCGTTGTAGACAGACATTTTACCATATTTGAATGATTTTTTACAAAAATTACGTTCGAGACAGACGTTTTTCGATATTTTTATAATTTTTCGCGTATTTTACATCTCACACAGATGTTTTACCATATTTTAGTGATTTATCGCTAAAACTGCGTTCCAGAGAGAGTTTTTTTACGTTTTTTACAAGAAATGCGTTCTAGACAGACCTTTTTTACTATATTTTAATGGCTTCTCGTGTAAATTTCGTTCTAAGCTGATGCTTATGGCAAATAGAGGACGAATCCCTTTGATTTTTCATTAACGTATAATGTAATTATTTTAGCTAAGTTTTCAAAAATTCCCCGCATTACCAGTATGTATTTAAATATATTTAATATTTTATGTATGTTATGTTCGAGAATAACATTTTTGCCGGAAATGTCCACTCATATTTTTATATTTGTATATTTTAAATAATTAACAAAAATCCGACACACATAAATGCTTTTATGACATAGATGACACCATTGAATAACACTTGAGTTGAATTTAGTTCAATCTGTGTTTTATGAAGGAAAAAAGAAAGAAATTTTTTTTTTTATTTATTTATTAATTTCTTGTTTGTTTTACACTCAAGCTGCACTAAAATTGTCATCATAATGTTTTAATAAAACTTTAAATTATTTCTTATTTTTTAACACAATGCCATAGAGTCGTCAAATGAAACATAATATTCCGAAATATTCTTAAATATACATACATTCGTACGTAGTCTTCTAGACTTACCACTTCTTCTTCTCTATATAGTGTCATTGCTTTTAAAAATTCCATTTATTATTTAAGTATTCCGGTCTGCTGATTATTTTAGTATTTGCTTTTTATATACCATAAATGAGTTTTAAGTAACATAGGAGACACATTTATTTTATATTGCTTATCTTATTATCCTTTTCATGCACAAATACATTATATTAATATACACATTTATAATGTAAATGATGTAGAAGAAATTGATAATTTTAGTGAAAAAAAATTTCCAGTTTAAATCAAAATTTTACACTGGATTTTTGCAAAAATTCCTGACATTTAAAGAAATAGTTTAAAAACAACATTATAGGAAATAACTTTGATTTAGAAAAATTTTGATAGTAAACAGAAATTAATTTTAAAATTAAAATTCTTGTACGTACCAGGGCAAGCAGTACATTCAACTCCAGGACAAGCCGCTCCAGAACTTTGAAATTTATTCCAGCAGTAATAATAGTGTAGTTGCAATTTATATATGATTAAAACTCTCTTGGAATTGAAAATTTGAGTCAGCAGCGGTTTCTGCTCGTCAATTTTGCTTAGAATTTTAATTAAATTATACTGGTCTCTATTTGAACCATATATGGCAGGGTATACTTATTGTGAATTTTGTTAACTCTTTACAATTATTTTAGTTTAGCAACTCGACCAATTAAGTAATTCCCCATGAAATCATATCTAAATTATTTTTAAAATTTAAAGCCTATAAAACACAAAAATTCTAAAATAGAATATTTTCGAGGAATTCCCAAAATTCTTAGAGCTAAGTTTTGTAGAATATGCTGTACAGGATTTATTCATATACTCAATTTTGGCTAGAAGTTATGAGTAGATACTTGGATAAATCATAATATCCTTATTAAATTTCTTGCATTCAAATAATAAATTATTCAACTAAACTGGTTATAAAAATAAATATTTTCGAATTTAAAACATAATTTTATGACATTTTACAGAATAAAATTTTTAATTTGTATTACCAAAGGAATAAAATATCCTTAATCGACATTATTTCACTTTACGGAGATTACGGTTACCGTGTCACATTTTATTGAAAGTTTATTTTTAAAAATATTTTTATTTATGTGAATATTTTATAATGTTTGTTTATTATAGGGAAAAGTTTAGATCTAAAGTCCCTTTTATAAAAATTTTTCCTGAAAATAGAAATACAATATGACTGGCAATATTGACGGGGGCAAACTTATACGAATTGTATGATTTTTGAGATTTTGAGAAAATTTTATTGCATATATTTAGGGGTAAAATAAAAAACAACCAACAATACCAAGCAGTAATTATTTCAGATGAGATTCTGTTAATTTTAGATGCCTTTCTTTAGCTGCAAACTTTTTTTTAGAAATTTGGTAGAAATAGAAACTTTATTTTTATTAAATTTGATAATTATTAATAATTTTTTTATTTTATTTTAGATGTTTATTTTAGAGGTCAAACATTTTATAACCCAATCTACAAAATTGTCGGGAAATCCTATAATAACCTCAACTTTGAAAAAACTATACGTCATGAGTTAAAATTTTAAAGGCTTTGCTAAAATCAGTGTAAATCATCACGTCCGTCTGACACTCATCTTCCATATAATTTAAAAGGAGTGAAGTAGCTTGCACCAAATTAGTAATCGTTGATTTCTTCTTCAGGAAACTGTACTGGCAATTACTGACAGACAAAATGAATGCAATAGGATTAAATGCCATTATATTATTAGTTCAAAAACCAAGTTGGAGTAGCCGAAAGTTTAGCAATAGGATGATCATTTATCACAACAACTTTATTCTTATGGATCAGTTTAATGAAGGCTACCTACCTTCCAAACTGAAGGGAAAATTCGAAAATTTTCGTATGAAGTCAAACTCTACTAAGAGCCAAATTTACTTTTTTCGAGGAGTGTTACCTGAAAGCTTACTAGTGTCTTTAAAATTGTAAAGAAATGAACTACACAATAACGGTCTAGGAATGATCGGTTATGTATTGATCACATCAGATTTTTTTTAACAAAATAATATATTCAATTAAAATTTCTAATAATCTAAAATTAGCATAATTTACTAAAAAATAATCTTTTTCGTTCTCATTTTAATTTACAATTACAACAAATACAATTTGAATTTCCTATACTAATTAATTACATATAATTTCGATTTCAATTTTATAAAGTTGGAAGATTTTAATATCTTTTTACTACCTTACTTCAAAGAACGTACATAATAAGCATTTAATCTTCTTTATACATGCAAAATTAATTAAATTTCAAATTCAAGATTTATTTACGAGATTTATTTTAAGTAAAATAATATTATTAAATTGATTTATTACAATAATATTATACAAAATAATTATTAGGAGGAATTCATTGACTATATAATAGTAAAGATTATGAAATTGAATAGTTGTTATTGTAAAAAACATTTTGTAATATTCTTAAAAACTGATTTAATTACTTATACATCAAAGCATAAATTAATTTTAATTGTACATATAGGGAAGAAAAAGACAACACTTTCTGTACTTAATTACAACATTGTATTAAAATTCTGACTGAAAGTGCAAGTAAAGTACTATCTGTACAATTTATATAAAATTCAGTAGTCTTATTTTATAATTAAAATTTAGTATATTTAGTTGTATATCATATGCTATATGTAAAAGTAATAAGCAATAACTGAAATTATAACACATTTATGCATTATTTTTGATTTAAAATCAAATATGAATTAATTTCTTATATTTCTAATATAAAGCACAGTGAAACTTCATTAAATCGAATCCCTCGAAATATCGCTTATATGTTCGATTCTAAAAAAAACTCTGAGTGTGGGAAGAATCTATTTAATTTCATTTTTCAATTATTAAAATTGATTTGAATCGATTTGTTGTAAAATCGATTTTTACTTCAGTAATTCAATTTTTAAGATATTCATTTGTCATATACAAAACAACAAATTCTTTCAAATATCAAAAGCTTGCTCGGTAAGAGTAAAGTTCGAATTATGAGTAAAAAAGGCTTAAATAAAAATATGAGCTTTTTTAAAATAAAAATATAAAACAGAAGTTTGGCTGTATTGCAGATTTGTAGGTGTATAAATGTGTATAGGATTATGAAATTTTGATTTTAAGAATTATATTTTGAAAATCTCATATATACATATAGATAATTACTTTACATTCTTCAAAATTTTATATGTACATTGTACATATTCTATTTTAAGTGCACTTACATGCATATGAAATATGATATTTTGTTATAATGCGCATATATACGAGTTTTATATAGTGGTGACGGACAAATGAATATATTTTGCAAATTGCTATACTATGAAAATCTTAACGATGCAATATGGAATAAAATAGAAATTCTTAATTATAAGAAATCTAAAGAGAAATATGGATAAATTATAATTTTATAGTCATCAAAAATTTTAAACCTCTTAGTTTAATATTACAGAAATATATATTTGTATAACACTTTATATATATATAAATTTATTCTTTCTAATCATATATTTGCCTATTGCTTTAGTCATTTAATATATACAATAATTATACTATAGGATTTTGTATAATTTTTAAGTATTGTGTTGAGTTAATAGTAATTTTTGCAATGGAATTAATAATAATTAAGAATTTCTGCAGTAATTTTCTACTTCTAGTTGAAAAAATTAATATAAAATTTTAATAATTATATTTTAAGAAATGTTATGTCACTGTATTATCCTTTCAGGAATTCATTTTTCACTATTAAATTTTATGCAGAAGTTTATTACTACAATATATTGTATTATGTGTTAGAACACAAATCGCACAGAGTGTTTGAATAAATCTATAAATTATAAATATTATATGTAATTGGTGTCGCCGAAATGTATGCAAAATTATTAGAGTGATTGTGTATACGAAATATGTAAAATGAACAATAAATTTTATATTTGTATAATGTTGTGCAGGTTGTTATATTGAACTATTATAAAGGGAGAATATTTAAAATATTTTAGAAGAGATTACATTTAAATTTGATTTCTTAGTAATTTTGGCAAATTTTATATTGTTCATTTACAATATTATTTTTTCTCAATTCTTAAAATCGTTGGTTATTGTGCTTTAGTTTTATACTGTTATAATTATCAATGTTGTTGCCGAAAGAGATTAAGCAATAATTACAATTGAATAACAGAGCTAGTATATTCAGTAATTTAAGGCATAACAATTGTGAAGGCAATTACAAAAATTATTTTAGTTACAATATGAAATAAACAAGCGATCGAATATGACGACAATAAAATTCAAGAGAGCCCTTTATTAAATTATAAAATGCTTGTCTTTTAAATGTTATAAAATTTTCTGTAATTTTTTATTTAAATAATATTATTAAATTAAAAAAATTTCAACAATTAATGGCAACCTGTATAAAGTACATTTGCATTTAATATAGAACAAGTTAAAAAACTTTAATAAGATTTTTTAGTTTTCAATAATATTATGGTATTAAAAACTTTTATATAATATTATAATATAAGAGTAGGTACTAAAAATTTTAAAACTTTTAAACTTTTATATTGTTATATATTTATAAAAATATTTATTGTTTCAATATAATATCTTCATTAAGTTACCACATTCAAACTGTTCCCTGATATATAAGTATGTTATGACTTTAAAATTTATTTTGAATTATGTGTGTATAAGAGAAAAATTATGTCTTTTAAAATTGTTTATAACTATGTGTATCCAGTATTTGTATGTGTATTTGTAATTCAATTATGATTTTAGTATGTTAAGGGACTTACTAATGCTTGTTCTTCTAAATATGTAAATTTAAGGTTGTTGCAATAGTGAAATCTGCAATATAAAATTGTAAATGCTTGTCTACTCTACAGTCTAGTATAAAAAATGTTGAAATTAGTAAAATAATAATTGAAATAGAATCGGAATGAAAGAGAACTAGAGGTGATGTATTGGATAGGCTGGAAATTAATGAAAAATTTTACTTATATTTCAAATTTTTGTAATATTTAACATACTGCAACTCGAATAATGTGTGTTATAAAGTTTAAACTATAAAGGCTATAGTATTCAAAGTTTAACCAAACGAATTTGATAATAAATCTGTTATACTAAGACTTGGTAATAGTTACAACAGTTTTCGCGCAATGTAATTGCTAAACAATTTAAAAAATAATCTCAATTTTTAAAATTTTAAAAATATTTGTATATATATTCAAATTTTCATACAAACAGGCTTTGTATATGTAACAGGGCCACTATTTTATCAGAACAAATCAAATTATATTATTTTAATCTTATTCAACTGCAAGGTATACCATTGACGTTTACATGAAAAATTTTAATAATTTTTTCAAAAGTAAAAAATTTGAATTCAAATATTGGACTGTAACACACATAATCTGTTATATGTTATAACAGATATATACATTATGGTATATAATGTTTACCATCATTATATTATAGATTCTCCACTGTTATACAAAATACATATTTTATAATTGCATTAGCAAGTCTTCAAATTATTCGTATTATGCAGTTGAATTTCTTGGCAATGAATCTAATTATATCCAGTTTTGGTGATAACGAATTTAAACGCGTATAATAAAGTAATGCAATTATTTGAGAATTTCTTATTACTTGTTATACGGAGTTATTTACTGATATATGCAAATATTTTTTACGTACGTTAAAATATTTTTAATAATGTGAAAATTTTTAATGACTTGTCGTATTGAAAAACAGGAAAGATATAGGAAAAAGTTACTATAACACCAGAAATATTTCCATATACGTAGTCTGTTATTAATTGTGTGTATATATGTATATCAAATAGAAATATATCTATCTACATATGCAGAGTATAATGTCATCATCAAAAAGGGATAGTAAAATTTCATAAAATGTCTTTGTTTTGAAAATATTTTTTTTGTTATATCATAATTCTGCAAAACATAACCTATATAATGGAGGTTAAATGACAGCTAATGGAAATTTCAACTACAGCATTAAGTACATACATACATAAAATTATAAAATCGATGTGTACATAAATACATACTCGTATATATTATAATCTCGTATCTATTGTATTTTCTTACCAATAGGAGTAACAATTTTTTGTTTTTATAAAACTTAAATGAAATTTTTTGAATTTAATACCATCAAATCATAAGATATTGGAGAAAATTTAATTGACTCTATGATGACGGCCAGTATTCGTTGATTATATTTTAGGATTTAATTCAACAAATCTGAAATTAACTATTGAATAATAACTGTGTCTTTTAATAATCTAAATTATTTCCGACACAAATTTTAATGAATTCTAATGAAATCATTTTTAAAGTCATATAACATCTACCCAAACAATTAGCAAAATTAGGCCGAAATGCAATCACTTTAATAGACAAATAGTCTATTCAGTTAATGTTGTAAATCTTTTGTGAATAAACGTTGAAACGGACTGACGGCTGGATAACTATAACAGAATCAACTCATAAGATGGTGTCTTTTACTCCTAAATATAATAATTAGTATAAAAGTATGCCACTTACCTTTGTTTCTTAAAATTTATTAGTGACTAATCATTCACTTTTTCAAATATCAGTAGTTTCCTTTTGTTGATTATGAATGAAGCAACAGATTATGAATGTTTTCCCGTTTCTGTTAACTAAAATATAATTATTATGTTCATATATATATAATGTTAATATATATGTTTATATACATACAATCCCATTTAAATTTTTAAGTTTCATACTATAATTTGTTATTTTTCATATACACAGAGAGAGAAACTGGAGTAATTCTTTTGTTTTCAACAAAACAAAACATTTATGTATTTGCCTTCAACAAGTCTTTGACTTAAAACCCCATATTATGTATAATAGATTTAATAACTTTTCTAAAACAAAAACAAAAAAAAAGCAGAACATTTTTTTGCTTATTTCCAATTTATTTTGTTTTTTTAGCATAATAATATAACAACTGCAGATATCCTGAAAATAACTGCAATAATTTGTAATGAAAAATTACAAAATCATATACACATATAGATATTGTAGGTATATATATTGTATATTCACATGCACATGTACGGTATGTATACTGTTATGGTGTATGAAATGCAACATGAATTGAATATTCTGAAATTCCTTATGAAATAATTTTGATTACTTTCTCCTTAGTTTATTTTTTTTTTTGCATTAAAACAAAAACATTTTGTATTTCCATATAGTAGAGTTGTGAAAATAAATAATCTAAAATACCTAACTACAGATACCTAATCTATTAAACTAAATATTTATGAATGTGTGTGTTTAAATTATTTTAAGAAAAAACATATATGTGGTGCAAGGACATTAAAAGAACTTTTTTTTTTACTCTTGTTCTACTACCATAAATCTGTGGATTATTTTTATAATATTTTCATCAATCATATAAAATTTATTTTTGATACTCTAGCTTGTTTGAAACTAATTGTAGATTACAGATTGATGAGCGCCCAGTGTATTGCCTAGTGCAGCCCCTCGAGATGCACATTTTTGATGAATCTGAAGCTTTTTCTGGGAATCTGAAGGAATATCTCACAACGACATGCTCACCAGTGAGGGTCCATCCAAGCTGTCACATTTCTTATGAATTAACGCACCACATTAATTGAAAAAGTGCATCGGCGTCTCTCTTCTCCACAATACCTACAAGACCTACCCATCCTTAAGCCCAATTTGCTTAGGTGTTTTTTAAGCCTGCAGTATCCCATCACAAAATCCGCGAGAATTCTAAAATGATTACTTGGCATTCTTATGATCGCATTAGAGCGCTCTCCTTTTGGTATTTGGAATTTTACCTTGCAAAAATATTCGATTTACAATAAATGTTTGAAACGAGTTGTAAGTTCTTAAATAATTAAATACCTTCCTTTTTCATTTTAAAAAGATTGGGTAATTTCAAACGTCATTTACGGCTAAACTAAATTAAAACAGACAGCGCAGTTCAGAGCGCCGAACCGGACCGGTGGAAGTTTTTTTCTTTTTGTTGACAGATGGCTGATTATTGTGTGATAGTAAAAATATTTAATACAAATAAATTACTTAAGAAATTCTTATGGAATTTTTTATAAGAATATAAAAAGAGAAAAAACCACCAAAAATTTTTGTTTACAAATTTTTTATTTTATCTCATCTCCTTGTTTTGATTAATATTTAGAATTTTACTTATTTTTAGGTATGGAAAGATTAAAATTGAATGAAATACAGGGAACAAGAAATTTTTGTTTATTTTTATTTCCCTTTATAAATAATTTTCTACGAAGAGCAAAATTTTATGAGGTATATGGCATATATATTGAAAATATTTTTCAAATAGCATTCGTTCCTATACAACGATTTTCATTATTAGTGAATTCAACCCTTTTCTTCAATATATTTTGTAGAAGAAAATTTCCTATATCTTATATTAAAAATGTAATTCCTTTGATTAAAAAGTCTCAATAAAATTCTAAGAATATATTTCTTTTTCGTTTAAGCTTTCTGCTATAAGTACGACAAACAAATTTCACTTTCATTTGACTTTCTCTTTTGTGTGAATTTCAAAAAAACAAAAATTAAAAAAATGAGAAAGAAAAATGGCAACAAAATGTGAACTTGAAAAGAAAACTTGTTGTTTATTTTTCTTTTATGTTCAAAAATTTCAAGTATATACGACGATAAACATAAAAGATTCCTAATAATTTGAATATTTTAGAAAAATAAAATATAAAGAAGAAATAAAAAATTTAACTATGTACCTTTCATTGGTAGAAAGTAAGAAGAAAACAGCAAACAAATTCACTCTACCGCCCTTTTATAGCTTCACGGAGTTTTTCTAGAAAAGTATTTTCAACTAAAAATTTACTTTTAATCTTTTAAAGTTACTGAATTTCATTTTGATTCTAACACCAATTTTATTGAAAAATTAGATGATCCTTGATATGATTCAGTCCAAAACATAGACAAGTCTTAGTCTGCCCTTAAACTCAGAAAAATCATAAAATTTACCTATTATAATGTCGATGATACATCGGGTAAAAGAGATTATTAGCAATAATTGAGAACCTCTCATTTAAGCTTCAGCTTTCGATTGATAGATGGCAAGTAGAATAATTTCTTCATTGTTTTAAGAATCCCAAAAATGAGTATTTTAATTAGCTTAATTGCAATTTTTTTTAAGAAAGAAAGTGAAATTTCAAAAATTGAGAACCATATATGTATGTGTATATATTTTTTAAAATTTCAAGGAAAATGACCTATAACACGTTTATTATTGTTAATAAGACACTAGTAAAAATTGAGAAATTAGATCAACTAAACAAAAGTTTAAAGAAAATTTCAAGGATAACACCATTATTATTATATTTTTATTTGTATAACTAAATGTGATGACCATTCTTGTGTACGTTGTCCCAAATCAGAAAAAGAACACACAATCTAATGCTGTGTGTAGTGAAAATGAATTTTTAGTTATTTCTAAGACTACAAAATAAAGCATAGAAAACAATTTATCAAAATTAATTTTGAAATTTTTATTTACATTACGTGCAACTAAGAAATTAAATGAAATTTAAAAAGAAATACAAAGAAAATTGAGTTTTTTAGTTTTCGTTATTTTATTGCGTGTAGTAAAATATTTTTTACTGATTTAAAACGACAGATGATAGCTGACACGAGAGAGCTGACATATGACAGGTGACAGGTAACAGGCGACAGGTGACAGATAACAGGTGACAGGTTACAGGTGACAGGTAACAGGTGACAGATGACAAATGACAGATGTCAGGTGACAAGTGACAAATGACAGATGACAGGTGACAGGTCTTATGGCAAGTCCTTTCATTTACAAGTTACTGCTTTGCATAATATTTTTAAAACATCAAATTTGTGGATGTAGGAGACCTTACGAAAACCTAACCACACCTTGTATATGTAAAGAGAACTACAGTACTCAAACCGAATAAGTACGCATTTTTAAAGTTTCAAAACAAAATGTTAATGAAAAATAAATTTAAATGAATTTTTTAAAGTAAAAATTCGCTCACTTTGTTATAAAACATCAAAATAATTGAAAAAGCATCATGAATCCTTTGTAAATTGAAATATTTCATGTTTAAGAAAATAATACAAAAAAACCGAAATAAAATAACCATTATAAGCCAAATAAAGTTAATAATAATTTACAAAAAAAAAAATTGAAAAACTTATGCAAATCATTAAAGGAACAAAAGATTGAAAAAAAAGGAAACAAAAAAAGGATATTCTTTCATAATTTCATAGAAACAACATACAACAATTATTATGAATTTTTTTGCTGCATTATCTATATGTGTGTGTACTTAAAAAATACTTTGTACAAAGTATATGAAAGGCTTTGAGCAAAAACAAAAAAAAAGAAACTGACAAGCAACCCAACTAGAGAAAGTAAAATTTTTTCCTATTAACCCATTTATAGTAATCGTTTATTTTTTACTGCTCGCTTTGAATACAATAATCAAGGTATTGTTTTAACATTAAATTTTAATATATCAAGTTTTCGATAGCAATGACGAATTAACGCAAAAAAGTATTACTTGAAAAAAATTAGTGGAAAATATACCGCTTTGTCTGTATATTTCTTTGTTCTGAATTATGCTATGTAAGGCGCCATCAATTAAACCTTTAGTGGGGTGCCAATTTTATATATCACCACTAAGGAAATATCAACGTACTTTCTGCGAATGCGGTTTCTGACCCGAATTTGCTGTAGGGTCATTGAAGGCCGCAATAAATCTTTGCCATTGCAATGATTTGAACAAAATTCTATCAATTTGCGACCTGAAATATAATATAATCTAATGAAATTTAATTTTTTTTCTGATATAAATTTTGGGAATATATTCCAGAAATCACAAAATTCGGTCGAACATGTGCTGATCACATCATACTTTGTTGTTTTTGTAAAAATAATCTGATTTGAAAGTCACAATTTCAACACACTGTGTTGCTACAATAAACAGAGAAAAATGTTTTTAACTTTTTATATCCTACTTGGAAAAAGTAATAAAATAAAAGTATAAAATAAAATAAGAGAGAAAAAAAAAGAGTGAAGATTTCATGTGACACACTTAGATAACATTTTTGAAATAAAACAGCAACCAAGTAAATAAAATAAAACAAATGTGAAGTATACGTGTGTATGTGTTTAAATAGAAATTTAGTTTATATATATGCGATTAAAACATTTCAGGATAATGGTTATGAGTTATGGTGACAATTTAAATTAAAATTATCTTTTTGGTTTTATTTTCATATTCTACATGCTTCACTCAAAAATTAATATATTTTATGTCAATTAAGATGCACTTGTTTCATCGTATAACAGTTTAAATAATACTGTTTGTGTACAGTATTCAGGTTACTCACCTCGTCTAAGCTGGTTTGGTATGATTATTAGATAACTGGCCATATTGAAAGCCGGACGATATTTTGTGTTATGAGCAAAATCGGTTACTTGATCTATACGATTGGAAAAGAGCATTTGAGACGGTATGGTATTTGTGATAATAAACCGAACCGGTTTAAGAGCTTCGTTGAGCGCAGAAAACAAAACACTTCTATGAACTTAAACTATTCAGATATTATTTTTATCAATTATAGAGTTCCGCAAGGTGCAATATTAGGTGTGTTTCGGCAAACACAACATGTTTGCCGATGATTTAACTTTATGGTTGGGGATATTCACACCTATTGGAAGAGTCAGTTAAATTTAATATTTGGGTGTTATAATAGATGATAAACTCGCTTTTGGTAAGCATGCAGACTATATTAACAATAAATCTAGCCCAAAAAATTGAATAATTAGGTAGGATAATGAGTTAGTTGACTTTAAGGTATACTGTAACCATTTATAATGATGCCTTATTTGGATTTTTTGCTCATCTATTTTATTTTCATGCAACGGGCGTGAAAAAAATAAGTTTTAAATTTTGCCACCGTTATTCTCCAATGCAACCAGAAGAACGAGTACTCAGTATATATATAAATAGGGGAATTAAAATGGATGCCAGTTCGTCAAAGATTGAATTTTAATGTTATTGTTTTTGTCTTCAAAATGAAAAGCAATCTAAATGTCACAGTATCTAAAGAGATGTCTGAATTATGTGAGAGAAGAAATGGAATACAATTTAAGATCATCTAGTAATATATCGCTGCCTTTATTTTGAAGGAATAACAGGCAGAATAATCTGTTTTACGAAGGTGCTAAAGTTTTTATTGCATAGTAAGGTCTAATGTTTTAAATTGTTGTTGAATTTCTCGAATATTTTTGAGTTTGTTATAAAATATGCAAAATAATTGAAACGTTTTGCCTGAAATTATGCAATATTCATTCACATAAAGAATCTTATTGATTTTGTTCAAAGTATCAAGTCATTATTATAAAATTTTAAGTTTAAATCAATATTGTCTGTAGTACAAAATATTAGGAAGCCGTAATTTTTTTTGGAAAAATTTCAATAGATTTTACATAAATTTTTGAACACATAAATTATTATTTACTTGTTAGTCTGATATATTTGTTCTTTATATTTATATTAAAATTGACTCAATTCTATTCAATCTAAATATAAGCCTAAATAAACTCTATAGGAGAAATAAATAAGAAAACAAATAATAATTTTAGATATTTTATAAAAATATTCAAGATATTTTTAATATTTTAATAATGGAAATTTATAACTTTGTTGTTGACATCTTATCAATTCTACCATAGACTTTTTCTCTACTTTTACTTCCAATGAAAATTATCTTTTCTAAAAATATTTTTTTATAATATAAATAAATAAAAATATTATGAAAAAAAGGGGGTAAAAGAAAACAAAATTCAAAGTATTTTAAAAATAAAAATTCTACATAAATAAAATATTAGAAACTAAAACAAAGGAGCAAAAATAATAATTTGTTATATAATATAAGATTTTTATCTTTATTGAATGTAAGAAAAAAATAAAAAAATTTGTTAAATTAGAAATTGGAATTGTGAATGTTCACAAAATATTACTAGACAGCCTTACTTCATTGATATTTCCCACAATTTCTTATTATTAAGTTTCAGAATTTTTTTTTGATGTAATAAAATTTTATTTAATATTCTGATAATTTTTGTAAAATTGAAATGAATTCTAATTAGAGCAAGGGCTTATAAAGCAGTACATTTCTCATACACAAATCACCTAAAGGAACGAAAAAATGTTTTCTTTTACTATTCTCTCAATATCATAATATGCTTTCCTATTGCATATGTTTAGGATTATATTATAAATAAAATAAAACGGTAACACTTATTCTAGTAAAATCAGATTCAGTTAAATTAGACCTAAATTATAATATTTTTGGGTAGGAACACTTATTTGTATTAAAAGAAATTTGAGAAAAGCCGGTTCCGCAAAAGCAATCTAGCCGAAAAACGAAATTTTACAAATTTTGGGAAGATATAAAATGAGAGGATTACATATAAGCGACTTTACATATAAAACCCTTTCTAATATATTTTGTTGCAAATCTCTAACCGTTCGAGGTATTGAGTAGCGCAGTGGTTATCGAAGCAGTCTGATAATCTTAAAAAATGGGGTGGACTAAAATTTTGTTCTATATAATAAATTGATTTATTTATGCTTACAATATGCTAAAATTTGGGACGTCAACAACTTGTTATTTTACGGTGCCTATCATTAAATGCAAAAATACCTAATTATATATAAGATTTTCAGGGGATATACGAGTATCTTTTGAGTTCGGAAAAGAGTAAATATTTTCTTATATTAAAATACATTCCTTATCGAATCCATATCGTTTTTCTCATTGTATCGAATTTAAATACAATGAGTAAGACGATCAGTCGAATTTTTGTAAGAAAACGGGCAGACGGACTAACTGTAATAACTAACTAACTATAATATAACTAATAACAACATTATTGTTTCTAATATTTTTTTGAAATATGTTGAAAAGATAAAGGAAAATAATATTTATATGCGAACTTTCTATACTCATCTATTCTTAAATATGAAATGTTTTTGAAAAAATTATCTGATAATTCGAATCCGAATACAATTTGTTATACTGTACGTGTATATATATGAGATATTGTTTTCTCCGAAACTAATATTTTGTTTATTGTTACTGTATTCGTTTGAGATAATTTTATATTTAATTATGTTACAAAATTATAAAAAGAAAATTTAGCGAAATTGGATTTTAATCAGGAACTATCGTTATTTTTTATGTATTTTTAGAAAATCTTTCTATGTTAAAATTGGCTTCCTTCACCTAATAAGTTTTAATATAGAATTTCGTATTAATGTTGACGTACAAATTCATTTTATTTTGAATTAAAGATGTTCGTTTTCTAATTAAGTTTTAAAGCTTTAATTTTCTGGATAGTTTTTTCAAAATGTGATATTCAAATATTTGTTAAATGCGCTTGAGAATTGTGCAGCAATACTACTCTATTGTTGGCTCTAAAATTGACTTAGCAGTTAATTTATTCAATAATTTTTATGCAAATCACTTTTTCACAATTTGAGTGTTGCCGTAATTTCAATTTTGAAAAAATTCATATGGTGACACTTTTATGATATTCTGAAGGCGTGCAATACGTCTATGTTATATCTGAATTTCATATTATGCTATTTTAAAATTCGATATGAAATGTAGTTGTGCGCAACTATACGTTATACATATACATATAAGCTTTATTGTATAAATATGTCAATTATTATACTATGTCATACAAGGTATTACAAGGTACTTAAATGTTACATACACAAAACTAACAATAATTAATGTGTGTACATTATCTATGAAATTAAAACAATAAATAAAAATGTTCATATATGTTACTTATAACATTACTTTAGACAGAATACCTTGGACACGTCTACATTACTTGGATTCAATCATAATATTTTCCTTAATTAGAATTTCTATTTCAAAATTTTTTTTTAGTCTTAGATTATTTTTTTTTTCTAATTTTATATTTTTGTTTTTTAATACTTTCTATGTATGTGGATGCACAGTAGAATACGTTTAAAATAAACTAAATTAAAAATTAAATTGCAAATATAACTATGAACACCTGTTTTGATAGTTTACCAGGCGTGTGTACAGGAAAGTAGATGTGAGCTGTTCAAATACGATCATTTCATACGATACTGTTGTGCAAAGTTCTCGAAGAATCCAATGCAACTTCCTTACAGGCATGTATTTTGCGGTACAATCGTCAATAACCCGGAGAAAATTTCGAAATAATGAATAATATAGTTGGCGATACTTACTACATAAGTGAATACCTTTATAAGTGCTGGAATTAAACCTTTCACTTTCTTGGAGTTCCTCTAATTTAGATTCAACTGTATTTATATAAGAATATTCATTGTTATATACATACATTTTTTAATAATAATGAATATTGCATTAAAAATTCTACAATCAATTTTTTTAAGGATAAAAAGTGAATTAAAAAAAAACATTTTTTTTTCTTATCCTTTCATACTTAATCTCAATATACAATATGGAGGGGGGGGAGGGAGGAAATAATCTTTTTTTTACCTAATGGAAAACACATTTAAAGTTCTTGTACCTACAATTTTATTTAATTGTAATGTGGAAACAAATATGTCATGTCTACATTAGGATTTGCAATTTGCACATATATGTATGTATGTATGTAGGTAAAGAAATTTATTAGTGATAAAGAATTTGCATTAAAAATATTTTCTTTGAATATTGTGACTTAAAAAAATATTTGCATTGATTTTTTTTTTTCATAGTCGATAAGGTATAAGGTATAAGTAATTTTATTATATATAGGGAACACATAGGAATAGAATAATATAAATAGGAATAAATAGGAAATCATCATAATGTATAATGTAAAAGAGAATATTTTGCTTTATCTTAATGTTATATAATATATAGCAATGTAGAAAAATGATATGTCAATGATAATTTCATGCATCCTGTGGATTAATTCAAAAATATTTGCAACAATACTGAAATTTTTTACAATTGGAATTGAAAACATTGATTTTATAGTCTTTTGGGAAAATCATCAGGAACTTGTAATTTTTTTGTAATTTGAGAAAAATTTTAAATGACTTAATCCAGTTCAATAGCACAGAATTAATTCTAAATAGCTCATATTTATAAAATATTTTGCATTGTCTTCCTCTCATGACTCATAGAAAATCAATGTTTTTATGTTCCTGTACTTTAATAATAAAGAGCGTGAATCGGGTTAATTCGTTTCCAGTTTAAGATATGTCAAATACCAGGAGATAATCGTACATAATTGTCACAATTTTGAATTTTTATTTTAAGATATAAAATTATTCGAAAATATAACTTCAATATCTCGAAATCTAATGTAGTTAGCGAAAAAACGCAAAGATATCCTCAAAGAGAATACTTGAAAATATTAAAACAAATGCATAATTAAAAATTGATAAAAATGACATTTATCCGAAATGCGTATTCAACTGAATGAAAAGAATGAAATTTTTAGAATTCTCTTGGACTACAAATTGTTTTTGTTTATTTAAAATGAGTTCACTAAAATGACATAATTTTGTTATTTTTAAAAAGGATATTAAATAAAAATGTTAATTGAATAATGGATTTTTTTTTCTGTTACTTTTACAATTACAATTATGGTACATACTAATATAGAAGAGGTTTACATAAACCCATAATGGTTACTCTACTATAGATTTAAACTTGATAATTTTGTTATACTTTCATTGTTATTGCACTTTATTAAGATTAAATATGAGGACTTATGTGTATGTGTAATTGTATAAGAATTCTTAATTGTACGTCTTGGTATACAATGTAAGAATTCTTAATTGTTCGTCTTGGTCTACAATATAGGAGTCTTTAGTATTATTCTTATAATATATTTGACCTGAATTCACTTTTATAAATTGATTGTTTTCTGAATCTTGCTATATTATCATTAAATATTTTAATTTATTCTATTTCTAGTGATTATAATGGCCAGATGAAATGCATATTATGTAATATTGTAATATGCAAGTCATTACAATAATAATATTATAATTGAAATTGTATAGGCATCTTAACAATAGTAACTGCAACTTGTGGAAAAGATGAACCGTATATATATAAAGATGAAATTCAATATTTTAAAATTTCAATTTATGTGAAATTATTTAAAAACATGCTCTCATCCGATTCTTAACATATTTAAGGTTTTCTTTGAATTTTATAAGTAAGAATAAATGAGAATTAATTATTGCAATTGTAATTATAAGAGTTAACATTGGAGTTATAAGAACATTAATAACCCTTCAGCTAATTTTTTGTAAGATATGATCAATTAAAAATTAAAGAATATTATATGAAATGCAAGATATGAGGACGTCTGCAATTGGGCTATCAGCCCTATTTCATCTCTATTTAATAAAATTTTATTAAATTAACATAAACAACCTGAAGCCTTTTAAAAAATTTAAATTGCCGTAACTTGAAATTTTTTTAATTTGAAAATTTCATCTTAATCTTTATTAAAATTTAAGATTTGAACTTCTTTCTTATGATTAACATTAACTTTTATTAGATTTTAATTTGAACACAATATTATAAGAACTTTTTCAATTTTATTTGAGTACATATTAAAAAATAATGTGAGAAGATCACGTATATGAGAAGATAAAATAATTAACAATAAAACCTAGGTTTACTTTCGTAATAAAATGCCTTAAAATATTACCCTTATTAATTTTTTAAGGCACGTAATTTTCAATAATAATTTATGAGATATGTGATATGTGTAACCTATACATACAATATCACAATATTTATAAAAGTGAAGGTTTTTAAAATAAATATTAAAAAATTGAATAAAATTTTATTAATTAATCGTGTTTTGGTGATATTATGAATGTAGAATAAAATGTGGTTAGATAGTCGTACATTTATATTCCGCAGAAAAAAAATGAATCTGAAATAAAGAGATTCAAATTGGCACTACTGAATGGAAAGTAGTATTTTTCAAAAATATCAACTTAATCGATGTATGATTTCTAATTATGCCCGACATAGGGTTTAAAATTTTTTCCGAGATAAAGATATATCTCTGAAACGATTAGTCGTGCATTCACGTAATACCATTCGTTGAAAAATAGAAGCTGTTCAAAAATTGAATTTTAGAAAAAATATGTTTTACTTGAGTGTACACAACCGTCAATAATTAATATGACAACAATAAATAGAACTGAGAGTGTCAATATGACATTGCCACCGTTGACACTTTTTAATTCATACAATATTAAACTCACACCCGTGTACAGCGCCACCCGTGACTGCATTCATCGCTTTATCTCTCTCTAGTAGCTAGTTTTTATATTTAATGAAATACATAATATACTGTTATGTAAACGGACAATGTTACTCTCTTGAGAGACAAGACAAGAGTATAAATGAAATAAATAAATAAATAAGTATTACCGTTCAAAGTCGGTAAGATTTGTTATAAATTTTACACTTTTCACTTTATTATTGACCATTAAAAGATATCAAAATTCTTTTCCTTCCAGATCGGTCATAAATTATCCCTATAAATACTTTCCTTCATTATAAAGGAAAAGTGTTTGGTTCTTTTGTTATTGTTTTCATCTCAGGTGTAAAATATAAGTATTTTGTTAATAAAGTATCGATAATAAAAATTTTCATAAATACCAAATATTAATTAAGATAATTAATTATCGTTATTATTGAAAAATATTATATAAATATATACGATATTTATTGTGGTTTCATCTGCAAAATTATAGAATATAAAATAGAACAACATACTATAGATGAAAATTATTATTGGAATAAATTAGAATCACCTGGATACTTGATAATGAATTATTAAAAAAAAATTTTTTTATTGTATTAATTAATTAAATTTATTAATTATTAACTATATTTTTTGAAACTAATTATTATATTTGGTATAACAGTAGAATATTTTCTTAAAAATTATCTATAAAACTTAATTTTAATCTTTAAATTATTCAAAATTTTGTCGAGCAAATAAAATTTCGGTAGGGAATATCAGCCATTTAGCAAAGAAATTCGAAAAATCCTGACATCAGAAATGCAATGTATAACTATATAATTCGGCGATCGTTTCTATCAAGCTGAATTATATAGCTTAAAACAATTGTACAAAATGTAAAGAAAGTCTTTTCAAAATGAAAAAATTTTAAAAAATTTACTTTCAGTCTTTAATAAGTTGCATGGCATGCATTGATTTTGATTTTTTTTGTAAATGTCAGTTTATTAATCCTTTATAGACTCTAATTGCGTTAAAATAATTTTTCTAATGAGGAAACCACAAAAGAAAAGGGACAAAAACTAAGAAGTTCGACATATTACAATGTAAATAAAGTCTTTTCAAAATTAGTTTTTTTAATCTAATATTACACAAAAAAATAAAATGCAGCTACAATTGTTAAATTTAATACTTTACGTGGTAGCCCGTAGATTTGGAACAGCCCAAAGTCATCGTTTTATAGAAGTGGTCAATTTTTCCATATCACTTTAATCCGAAATTTTGGACAATTCTTCTATAATATGTTTTATACGGTTACTTTTGGATTTTAATATACTTTTCGCCAAACTTTACTTCAAGTGGTCCCAAAAATTCTCAATTGGATTGAGGTCTGGACTTTGGGGGAGTGTTTCGAACAGTTTTGGGCAGTCATGAAGCAAACAGCTTCTTACCAAATAAGATTTATGCTGCAAGCGGTTATACCAATAGAATTTATAATAACCAACAAAACCAAATTTTTCGACTTTGTTTACTAGGTTCGTTTTTAAAATGTCTAGATATTGTTGCTTATCTATATGACCATCTTAAAAAAACAAGTATAACACCCCGTGACAACATATACAACTCCAAAACATTACAAATAATTTTCCAAATTTAACGGTTGGTATAATATTTCTGTTGTTTGGAGCCTGTAACGGATTTCCTCACACTAGTTGATCCTTTCTTGTTATATAGCATAATTTTAAATTCATCACAGAATATAACATCGTTGCAGTAACGTTCTGGTTCATCCTTATAAGTTTCGGCAAAACAAATATTATACCAATCATTAAATTTGGAAAATTATTTGTAATGTTTTGGAGTTGTATATGTTGTCACGGGGTGTTACACTTGTTTTTTTAAGATGGTCATATAGATAAGCAACAATATCTAGACATTTTAAAAACGAACCTGGTAAACAAAGTCGAAAAATTTGGTCTTGTTGGTTATTATAAATTCTATTGGTATAACCGCTTGCAGTATAAATCTTATTTGGTAAAAAGCTGTTTGCTTCATGACTGCCCAAAAGTGTTCGAAACACTCCCCCAAAGTCCAGACCTCAATCCAATTGAGAATTTTTGGGTCCACTTGAAGAAAAGTGTAGCGAAAAGGATACTAAAATCCAAAAGTGACCTTATAAAACATATAATAGAAGAATTGTCCATAATTTTGGATTAAATTGATATGGAAAAATTGACTACTTCTATGAAACGATGACTTTGGGCTGTTCCAAATCTACAGGCTACCACGTAAAGCATTAAATTTACCAATTGTAGCTGCATTTTATTTTTTTGTGTAATATTAGATTAAAAAAACTAATTTTGAAAAGACTTTATTTACATTGTAATATGTCGAACTTCTTAGTTTTTGTCCCTTTTCTTTTGTGGTTTCCTCATTAGAAAAATTATTTTAACGCAATTAGGTGCTATAAAGGATTAATAAACTGACATTTACAAAAAAAAATCAAAATCAATGCATGCCATGCAACTTATTAAAGACTGAAAGTAAATTTTTTAAAATTTTTTCATTTTGAAAAGACTTTCTTTACATTTTGTATATAATGTAATGTGTGTAATTCAGCAATCAGTACTATTAAGCTGTAGTAAATTATTTAGTAATACAGTATTTCCATGTCATTCCGATTAAATTTTTATCAATTTACTTTCTTTAAGAATAGAATTTTCATTGCATTTTTTCCATTTTCGATGACCGGGTTTACTGCATTGCGGATATCAGACTAGTTTAAGAACGCATTGAATGCCCTATAAATATTTAAATATTCACAATTAATTTAAAAAAAATTATCAAATATTTCTGGTTTCACTTTAAATATTAAAAAAACAAAGAACAAATAAAAGTGAATGCTCTTTTTGTACATGCGACCACCGCATAATAGAAGCTTTGGGTTATTGAACAACACTTTATATACTTTTGTTTTTTCTCCCCAGCTATCTACAAATAAAAAAAAAATTCCTCTTTTTTTTATGCAATCCAAAAAATGTTTTAATATTAAAAATTTTATTTAATTTACTCACATAACTATTGAAATTTACTCTTTTATCCTTTGTTTTATTTTATTTAAATTTTTTTTTTGGAAAAGCATCCGGTTCATAAGGTATTGTTCGCACAATTATACAAAATACATGTAAAAACAATTAAATGAACAATAAATATCCTGTAAGAGATATCATATATGTATTATAAAGGATTTTATATAAAGGATATTTTTATTTTTGTGTGTGCATAGTCTTTTTCTTTTTTGTCGTTTTTCTGTTATCTCATTTGCTTATAGATTTAATTTTGAAATTGCAATGTACCTGACATCAAAAATGGTTTTATTAAAGTTTTTTCACCAACAAAATAATTAATTTTTTCTTAATTTCATATATGGTATGTTAAAAAGGTGAAAAATATAATTGTGATTTAATATGAATTTGTATTTAAATATGGTGACTTAGCTTATAATTATCTAAAATTGAAATTATCTAAAATTGAAATTATCTAAAATTGAAATTACAGTGAAAATTCTATATGAGGAACATCTTTCGATGACGTGAACAAAGAACGTCAAAATTGTCAAAATTTTTAATCATTTTGCCGTATTCCGAAACTTTGTATGTTCGATTTAAGAACATTATGAATGTATATGACAGTCTAGGTCAATAACTCTCCCAACCAAATCAGCTTTTACAAAGAAGCGAGTGAGAATATTAATTATGCATAATTTGCCTGGTAGGTGGCATTATATATTTTTAAAATAGAAAATTAATAAAGATTTCTTAATATGCAAACGGAGTGTGGTTCTTGTATACATTTGTATTCTTTGGGTTTTGTTACTTCCTATTCCTCTCTCTCTTTGTATACAGCTTGTTAAAGAATAACAAAATTTTCAGTATTTGCTATTGTTAATTCACTAATTAAATACAAACTATCAGAACATTTGCTGTCAGAAATTTAAAATTGAAATTTAAGATGTTTATTATTTACCTCTTGAAAACAATTTCGAAATAAAATTTTTACTTGCAAGTGCTAACTAGTAACTGTGCAAGTGTTAACTAGTAACAAACGTTACCGTTTCATTAAAATATAGCATTTTTATGCTGCATTTTATTCAAAAATCTTAATAACTAGCACTTTATTGCTGAAAATATATGCTAATTTATTTAATTGATTATTTCTGGCAACATTTATATGACAAGGTATAAGAAAAGCGTGCTCGATTTTTTCGATACCCGATTTACTTTTATTTTACGTCTCCACTACGAATAGAACACATTTAGAAAAAGTGTACAATGTCAAGAGCTTTTACTAAACTTTTTGGAATGTGATACCTTGTAAAGTTTACGTTGTAAGCGCATTATTGAAGTCACGGTCAATAACATGTAAAAAATGGGATTTATTTAGTATGAATGAAGGCTATCGTTGTAGAAAGGATCTGAAAATCTGCCTTCCTTACTCTTCTAAAATTTGTAATTTTTCCTTTTTGCAAATCGTAAAAGGATTAACAATTTAATTTTTTTAACTTTAAAAAATTTTTTATATTCATAATGTTTTACTAATAAAATTAAGACGAAAAAGTTTTGTGAAACATTTCACTTAAAATAAATTTTTTTCTTTATTTTGAATTCTTTAAAGAAACTATAAAGAAACTTTTTAAAATTTAAAGTAAGAGAAAAACAAATTTTCAGTTTAATTAAAAAACATTAAAAATTTAAAGATTTTTCTTTTAAAATTTAAACTTCACTTTATTTTTTTTTTGTCTGATGGTTTTTTTTTAAATTAGTTAAAGTTAGTTTAATAAAAAATGTTCCAGTCTATAATTTTATAAAAAAAATGAGAAAATGTTTGGATTAATTATTGACCACAATTTATTATAACTTATACTCGTAGAAAAATATACTTAAATAATAGATTTTTAATTTGAGAGTAGTCGAGGCGGGAGCCCAACTTAAAGCCATAAATATTAATTGTGTTCATAACATTGTGGCGTTGTACAACTTACAAAGCATACACCAGATTTCTCGTATATCGTATAGAATCATAGAGATTCTACTACAATCTACCGTAACCAGCTACAATTTTTTCAAGTTGTGGCCGAAATATGCAAATTTTTGTAAAAATCATAAAGGTTCTTCTATAATTTACCGGAATCAGTCACAATTTTTTTCAAGTTGTGGCTAAAATATGGAAATATTAGTAAAAAAATCGATGAATTGCCAATTGAACTAAAATATTTAATTATTTTCATGTATTCATTAAAAATTTTCTAATTCAATTTTTAGATTTTTATTCGTACGGGTAAATGAACCTTAGTTGAACAAGTCCATTTTAGATTTCAATTACAATTTAAATACTAATACTCGTAACTTCAAATTTAATTTAAACTAATATAAGATCTCATAAGTGTATTGGTCAATGATTAAAAATTGAGAAGGAAAAATTTTTTGTGGTATCAAAATATAAAATTTTCACATCAATGCAACAAACCAATTGGCAATTTTTTGAATAATTTTACTAAAATATTTAAATTAGAATATTTGATACTAAAATATATGGCACACATCCTGCTTTATATATTAAGAATATAATGGGCCTATGTGTCTATATTATAGTACCCAAAATATTATTCAAAATACTCTAGGTGCAACACAATCAACAAAAAATTAGTAAAAATTTTATATAAAAATCTACCATATAATTAAAAATAATATCCTTTTGATATTAAAAATAAAATATACTAATTATTTATTTATTTACTTTTTTTTTTCCTATGGTACAATATGCAAAATTATTAATTTTAATATCGTAATTTTTTAATATGTAAATAAATTCGAATTTTATAATTTTTAATTACCAATTAGAGAATTATACAATAATATTAAGTACCCACTTTTTATGTAGAAGTACAAATAGAAAAATGTCCTTTATTGAAAATATTCTAAAAAATTAGGATTATAGAACGCAACAGTTGTTTTTTTAATATAAATTTCATTATTTTATTATTAAATAATTAATTTTGGTTTATTTTTTTTTTGTGAATCTATTACAATTATAATACAAATATAAATAAATTATATTATAAATGTATTAAAATTAAATTAATTTAAAAATTATTTAAAAAAAAATTAAAAAAAAATAATTTGTGAAAAAAATGAAAAACACTTGCAATTGGCAGGTTATTAGATTTTTTAATAATTCTTTAATTGTTATTAGTTTGCAACAAATTTTAAGTATTTTTAGTTGAAAATTTGAGCAATTTGCTTTGAATTCTAAAATAGATAAAATTTTGCTAGTACTCATGAATTTATACACGAAAACAGTGGATTTCTTCTTCCGTTCGGATCTTCGAACGTCACCCTCAAAAGCCTCGAGACTTCCTCACAATAGGTACTCCACTATCTAGTTTTCTTCCATATAACACGGCAAATCTAGCTCACAATTTTCCTCATTCTCTTACGATTAACTATCGAGATGCAATGTCCAATGTTATTTCGATAGTTCCTTCTAGTTGTTCGGAGGTCGGAGGACCGTTTTCCATGGCATAATTTCTCGGTACATACATCAATATTAACTTGTTGTGCTTAACCTTGTTGTTGCAATACCTCGTTGTAATTACACTGTTGTGCTTAAGCAGGCCGTCGATGGTCATCATACAGCCACCAAAAAAAAAAAAAATAAAACCAGTTGAAGCAAACTAATTCATCGCACTATAGGTATGTCCAAAGACCATCGTTGCAAATCTCAAATCTGGTAGGCTAAACGAAGCCAGTTCCAGTAGTCTGAATAGTTACTGTCGAATAGATCTCAATGAAACATTAATATTTTTCATTTCACTTGTATTTAAAGATGAAGTTCATTATTATTGTGGTTTTTTAAAATCTTTTAGATTTTATATATACGAATGTATGTATATTGACAATCAACTTGATTAACAGTAATTATTATAATGTTGACATTTGGATTCCTGTGATTTGTGAAAGGACTAGTCTGCCAATGTTTCTTTTTCAATGTCTTTCAATCTCAACAATTGCTCCACTGAAAATATAAATTTCTCTTAGAATTTTTCTCATAAAATAAAACTATTTTAATGCAAGTCCAATTACTCTCTCTCTCTCTCAACATTTATGAATGGCTTCTTTATTGTATAATAATTGTATAATAAATACAATAATAATTTGATCTTTGACCCTATCTTCCTATATTATATGCACTTCAATAAAATTTTTTTAAAATAAAATAAAGATATAAATTCTATACAATTTCTAAATTAAATTTTATTTATGTGCTCCATTGCTAGAATTCCACTTTAAAATAGATGAGAAAAAATTCCGTTTCATCTAATAAGGATGAATGTTTTGTATTTTATAGAAATCAATTTTTAATGCACTTCTGAAATGTAATATTATGGATTTTGTATACAATATACAATTTTGTTAAGTATCCTTTGTTTGTTATATTGTAGATTTTTGTTATATTTTTCAATGGGTACATGATTATTATAAATAATTCTATAAAATCCTTTTATTTTTTAAGAGGAAAATTTTTGTAATTCTTTACAAACCATCTATTGGTCATCACATAAAGTATTGATAATATTCATATAATGTATAAAATTATACAAGTATGTGTTAGTGTATATTTGAATTTGTAAAATATGTAAAAAGAGATTTAAAAAAAAACCAGTTTAATTGTAATTTATTTGAAATTTGTATTTTAGGAGTAATAAATAAGAGAGAGAGAGTACCATATAGAATTTTTTACTCATGTTACTATAAATTCGTTTGTGTTCGTATAAATTGTTATACAACAAAACAAATAATTGCTTTATAAATTTTTCCTATTTTATTTATTTCAATTACATTACATTTTGACATATTTTTGAGAAAAAATATGTAGAGCCGTTCGGTCATTATATTTCGTCTTTACGACGGACACTTATTTACGTAATTCATTACGACATTTTTGTAAATCGGATTCATAGTAATTCGTTCTTTCATATTCCGAAATGCTAAATAAAGAGACACCGAAGTGAGTAGTTCGTAAATGGTTTGTGCTACTGCTAAAACTGAAGTAATATCAAACATATTTATTGATCTGTTAGAAAATTTTTCAGTATAAGTTTATTTTAACAATGCTAAAATGTCAAATAATATTCTGTCAAAATGTGAAGTAATGTAAGTAATTGTATTAAAAACAGCGAGTCTACACAATGTGTCAGAATTTAAATTCGCATTTTTACAATTTTGCAAAATTAAAATTAAATTTTAAATTCTGTATAAAAAATGAACAAATCGGGAAATAATCGCAATGTGGTCGCCAACTTTTATTTATTTATTGAATAGGTTTTTATCCTTTTGGGCACATATCCAAAGTATGTCAGAAAAACTACAATTTGCATTGGTAGTTATTTTTCTCTATATTTTACATATCCTTTTTTTCTAAACTCCTAAATAAATATTGTGTTTGATGTAAAGATGAATGTACAATAAAGAAATAAACAAAAATACTCGTACTTGTAAGCATGCATTTATGTATGTATGTATAGATTCCAAGGACTCTAATAAATCCTATTTGATGTTACATAAATAGATAATTTGCATAACATATCAATTTATTTCAATTTAAAATTACATCAAAATATATACCAAAAATATTATATTCTTTAAAATCTGTTATACGTTTATATATTATACGACTGTTATACAAATGTCTATTGATGTTATATAAATTGAATGAAAATGAAATCTTGCATTGGCAATTTGTAAAACTTTTGCATAAGTACACAAAATAATTATTATTCCTGTTAGATTTTTTAAATTTCGTATATGTACGTGTTAAGCAGATGTAAAGGATGGAACTGAAAGTTTCTGTGTACCTATGTACTCATGTATAGATTAAATTTACGTGAATTTCAAATTGTAGTTAATCGATTTATTTTTACGGCCTAAATACCTACATATATAAAAAATGATGTTCATAAAACCATGAATTTTGTGTTTTACCGCATTTGTATAATGCTTATAAAAAAAAATAAAGTATTTTTTAGACATATTTAAAATTTGTTAGAAATCGGATTTATGTACACTATTAACGGTAAATGTATTACTGGTAGCTGTTATGTAATTATACAAAAATTTGAAAGGACGGTTGAATCTGATGAAAAACCAAATTTTTATTTTAATGCGACACGAACATGAGCACACTAAAATAATATTCGAATAATTTAAGATATCTTACCACGAAAGTGCGATGATGGTGAATATGCTTTACGAATGAGGCGATTATTCAGGATTATTTTTCATATCTTCAAAAAATTGACTGAAAATGGTTAAAAATGACACATTTTAACAAATATATTATTGCATTATTTTCCAAATTAGATTCAAAATTACAAAATTTCCTTTTATTTTATGTTGCTCGTTGCACTTCAAAAATCAATTCACCACACCTACAATGACAACTTAGATATTAATTTTCAATAAAATCACTATAGTTACAATCGAGATTATTGTACACAAATAGACTAACAGACAGGTTAGCAGACCAAAACCGAATTATCGCTATAAATAGTTCAAAACTCAACATATCAAATTTGTTAAGATTTCAGTATCTTCCTTATTCTACACGATGCTATTATGCTGAATAGTAAATGTTGTTTAATAAGTGAAGGCTAACCTTGTGTAGAGTTAAAATAAATTTGAAAAAACTAGTAAATTTTCTTACACGAGAGTATTAAGTGAAAAAGTTTTGATTTTATGCAGTAAATTTTTAATTTTTGCCATGTTTTTTTTGTAAGTTTCCATTACCAGTAAAAAGTATTTGAGTGCTGAAATGTTTTTATAATATGAGAGATTAAATAAAGTATTTTAATTGGATAAGAAGATTCTTATAAGTTTGCAATGATTTTCCAATTTTCTGAGAATGGAAATAATTTTTCCTGTGGTTTGTTTTCAGTTTTTGGTTAAAATCTAAATTGGTGTAATCCTTGCAATTGGTTTTTCATTTTTCAAATAACGTAAATTTTTTTTGTTGGATCTTTTACAATTATTCTAAAAGTGGTGAATCTTATGAAAAGTTTGCCAATTGTTAAGAGTTTATATTACAAGATATTTCAAAATTTATGGATTTAATAGAGAAATTAGCCAATTTGTGTGTATAGCCGTGTATACCCTACTTTTAAAATTTAAAGAACATTCAATTTTTCTGAGCGAATTCACTAATAACTCATTTTGAATATTGCTTTTATAAAACTTAGAGGGTCATGGAACCATCTGTTTAACAATTTTTCATAGTTCAGCCTTATTAGCCGAAAGTACTACTAGAGTAAAAATTTTTACCATTTTCACACCATTTTTTCAATTTCAATTCAAATACAATTTTATTTCCGATTTTGATATTTTTGCTTTACACTGTATGTAAATGTGTTTCTTATTTATTTTTTTGGGTCAAGTACCTATTATAACATATACATATATAGGTAAATAAGTGAAAATATGTGTAAATAATTTAAGTAAATAAAATCACTTTAAAATATACGTGAATGAATGTAAAAGTAGATTTGAAAATTTTAACATAAATTTTTTTTTATTTTATACTTTTAGGTCAAATGTTTGTTTCGGCTTATATTTCATTCCTATATAACATATTGTATACTGTGAGGAATGTGCAACCTTTATATAGGATTATGCACTGTTTTAAAAATTGAACATATGAAGGCGGCCTGAGAATTTCACGTCACGTAATGTTTGTAAGAAAAAAATTCTTTATATGGATAATATATACTTGCCAATAGGATTGTGCTGTATTGGAAAACATTTTTAAATAAAGGTGAAAATGTAGTAGAAAAAAATTCGAGAAGAGAAGGTTTTGAATTCGAAACAATGAAAATTTCTTCTTACTACCGCAACACGCCTGAATAACCAAGCAAAAGGGCCAGTCAAGGCAGTAAAATTCAAAATTATTTGTTATCGAATAGCAGATCGTATCTCTTTTTGTGAGCTGATTTCGAAAATTAAACGTTCCACACATATGCTTTATATGATTGTGTAGTTAAAGATAAAACACAATTACAGGAAACTAAATTTTTCAACTACATCCCTGCACTTTTCAATCGAAATTGAAACCAATTCCGTACAGATTTTGATTTAAGAAATTATTTGCACTTAATCGTATATGGATATTATAAATTTTTAACTAAAATTATCTGTTGTAAATGTAGGCACGTATCACAAGTATATGTTATAATTTTTAATGAAAATGTACAGGTATAGGCTACACAACTTGTTTTCCATTTCATTTTGAAATCAAATCCATTTTGTACAATAATATCATAAATTAGAATATCTTCCATTACAAGTGAAGATTTTCAGATATTTTTTTCTTTTTTCATGTTATTATTATGAAATTTTCGAAATTCTACCTAAATCCTTTTTTTTTTTTGTTGTTGTTTGAGTATGAATGAAGGAATGACGAGTAGAGAATTTTTTTTTTGTAAGGATAAAAATAATTCAGAAATTCATTTATAATTTTTAATGATACTTTTTAGTAATTTATCTTTTGAAAGAAATTTCATTTTAACGTAATTATTATATTAAAAATGAAAGTAATAAAGAGATTCTCAAATATTTTTTCTTCTTAATTTTCCAAAATTGAAAATCTAATTTTGATTTATAACAAGTTTAAGTATAGGATGAGATGGAAGCAAAGTTATGTTATAAATTCTTTAAAATTTCAGGATATTTGAAGTTTTTTGTAAAAATGAATTAAGTTGAGCTCATCAGAGGTGAAGTAATTCAATAAAATGCAAAAGTACTTCTTTAAAAGCTCTTAAAATTAATATAAAAGAAAAGCATAGATAAGACTCTTTGATTATCTAAAGTTTTAAAGTGAATTTAAACTTGATTGTAATTCTATTTAATGAGAATTAGTTTAAAATACCAGGAACTGTAAGAAACATAATAATTCTGCGGTATGTTTGTATTGGAACACATGTGGCAAGTGTGGACGCTGCACCTGATAATATCGTTCTGTTAGTACTTCCAGTGATGATTAAATTCCGAAAAAAATTCTTTTGATCTGGGTAGGTTTCCTTTTCCTAAAAATATATTATATTAATAGACTCTTGTTATACAAAAAACCTTAACTTTTCTTACTGACATCCTTAAGTATTTGTTTCCTTCTTATAAATATTATTTTGCTGCTCTTTTACTTAGTCTATATATGAGGACGAATTAGCTCAATTTTCGAATGATTTCGTATAGTAGTGTCATACAGCAAAATTTCGTTGGCTAATTAACTAGTTCAATTTTTGATCGATTTAACATTTTAATAATCCTCCTTAACATATAGTGTAGCTAGAATTATCTATTAGAGTGAATAAGCCAATTACGACGGTTGCGATCTACTAAATCTTTATAATTCTATATGAAATTGAATTCTGGAAAATTAACAATTTGAGTAAAATTTTATTGTTAAATTACGATTTTGTGTGCCTCGTTATATTATATACATATTATATTCTACTATATTCGACATACTATATTCTTTCCTATTGAATTGATGACGATCTTCTTTCGTAATTTGATTGACTTAGAGCTTCATCTTAGTAGTCGTCTTATTATAAGATTTATGAGGAATATTTATTCTTTATAGCATAAACTCTTAATAATAATCTTAGAATATAACTAACAGAAAAGCTTTTAAAATTCTCTGGTAATTACAGAATACAATTCAAATGTTCATCATTTTATTGTTATTATTAAAATTACACAGGACATTAAAAATTTTCAATTTTCCTTCCATCATATCCTAGATATTTTTTAAAATGTTTTTTTTTTTTTGTGTTTAATTTTATACTTTTATATTATAGGAGAACAAGTGGATAAAATTCTTATTCAGGGTCTATTAAAATGAGCTTCCGAACAAAACAGAAAAAAAAATTCAATCTATGGGATGAGTGAGAGATTCTTCTTTAGGAAATTAAAATTTTTATATAAAAAATTTTTCCTTTCTTATTTTTCTAATTTTTTTTTACACAGTTTTAATTTAAGATTCATAATTTTGTCTGTTTTTTTTTTATTTTTTTTTTTTTGCTTTTTATAAACATTCCGTCAAATTTATCATTAATTTGTGTGTAGAGCCCAGCCTTGTCTACAATATAATGAATCGTTATAATTATTATGACTGGCACAATATGCGAAAAATATAAACAATTTTCATAATATTTTTCTTTTATTCTATGCTTTTTTTCTAGCACTTTTTCAAAAAAAATTTTTAAAAAATTTGTGCTTATTAGTTTTGCTCTGTCCGTTCGTCCGTCTATCCTAACAGTACCTCTTCACCCTTTAAGATAGAAAGCTGAAATTGCACATGTTCATAGATCTTTACTAGAAACTTATTTCCGTAGAAAAAAATTTGACCAATCTCCTCCTCCCTCCAAAGAGTTATAGCCCCTCAAAGACCTAAAAATGAAATTTTATAAACTATTTATTAAAACAAAACCAGAAATATTTTATAAATTTTATAAATGCAGAAAAAAATGGAAACAAAATAGTCATCAAAATTTACCATTATCTAAAATCCGTCAGTTTCAAATTGTTGACATCGTTTTTCTTCTAGACTGCAGGTTGTAAAACTCTCAAATTTTAGCAGCTTTTAGATATAATTTATAATTAATTTTACTGGAATAAAATTTTTTTACCGAAGTTAGCGAATCTGAAATTTATAAGATCCGGTGCATTAAAAAATGTAATTATTTATCTTAACTCACGAAATTAACGCTTCCTTCAAATGTTTTTTTGTGCCTCGTATTGGCACAAATAATGTATGCAATCTTTGACATATTTTGGTGATGAATGAAAGTAATTTGAATTACGTAGTATTGTGGTATATAGCGTGTTTTTAAAAGTACTATTTGTAAGTGAAGGGAAAAGTATTACTTTACAAACCATTGGTTTGATCCAACTTAATTTTTTGCTGTTTTTAGAAATTTCATAAATTTTTGTATTTCTTATGTGCGTTTATAAAAATATTTTATGTACGACCTTTTATGGTCTTTTAAATTTTAACAAAAAAGTAGTTCATTAACGTAAGGACGACGGCTACCAGACTTCCTTATTTATAATTTATTATACAGTTTCCGTTTATGTTTGTTTTTTTTTATAATATCCTTTGTATTCTCTTGTTCTAGCTATTCATTAATATTATCCTATTCATAATTATTATATAAAATATTTATGTTTATATTTTTGTGTATATATTTAAAAAATTTTAGTATGTAGCAATGGTTTATGGTAGCGTTTATTCGGAAAATTTATTTTAAATATAATTTTCTGTTTTCGTAATGGTTTTTCTTAACAAAAGTAAAAGATTTCTGAAAGTTTTTATTTTGTTTGTTTGCTTGTTTGTTTTATTTTTTTTTTGCTCAAGGTGAATTAAAATTAAATGTAAAATAAAAATTTATTTAATTGACTTAAGAAATAAAATGATTTTAAATTATAAAAAAATTATAAATAGGAAGTTATAAAAGAAATTTTTTATATTAAAATATAAAGTCTTTAAAGTGTTGTTAAATATGAGAGGAAATTATTTTAAATTTAATTTAAAGCATAATAGTTGCGGAGTAAAAACAATTTTAAAACAATTCCTTCCGCTCAGTTTTATGATGAATTTTTTTTTGTTAAAATTGTTAATATTTTCTGTTATTTTAGGGAATTCAGGCGTATTTTTATTGATAAATGAATTTCGCAAGGTGTTGAAGATTTTTACAGAGATCCACTCAAAAATACGTATTTTTTTACTGTTTCCAGTTTTGGCAGCATCGTCATCCTATTCTTATTTTATTTGTTTTCAGTAGTATCGTCGACTTATTCATGTCCTATGTATGCTTTTTAGAAAGATCTTATTATTTTCACAAAAAGTGGCTTTCAAAAGCTTTGAAAATTTTTTAGAGTGATCCTCCGAACAGCGTGTTTTTTCTAATTTTCTCCGTTTTCGCTAGTTTTCGACGGGTCCAAACGTTGTAAATATTTTTTAAGAAAAATCTTTGACTTCCCCAGAATATTTAGTAAAGATGAGAATGATATTTGCACAAAATGTGACTTTTTCGAGATATTGAAATATTTTACAGTGATCCGTCAAAAAATGCGTATTTTCTGTAACGTATAAGGCGGTATCAAGCAAAGTACATAGTTGTAATGTAATTATCTGAAAAGCAACAAAAGAATTAAGTGATTACTACTACCACACTTTACTACTATACTATTACGTAGTAAAGCTTAATATCATGCACCTAATACTCATCAGTTATTTATTAAGATTGCATAAAATCAAAATCCTAAAACAATTTTCTAATAACAATCAAAATTAGAAACTACTTTTTTCCATTTTTTTAAAATCACCATAATGAACGGATCTTGTTATTTTTCACTTTCTTTCTCTCCATCATAAGACTATAATAACATCCTTTATCCTGCGTCTATACAAATAATGTAAGAACATCCTTCGTTGCATAATATCTGAAATTGTATTTAACACTAGAGTTGTATAGTTTTGCAGGATAATTCTAAAAAAAAATGTTTATATTATTCTTTTCTTTCCCTTTTGTTTTATTATTTTTATATTGTGAAGATGGTGTGGTGTAAATAATAGTTTTAGTATTATGGTACCTAAATATTATATAGTTACTACATATTAGTATCATAAACCTCAATTTTACAGCGAAGTTTCTTAATTAAATTTAAATGCAAAAATAGAAAAAATGTAGAACAAAAAATTATGCTTTTATTCCCTTTTGGATAATTTGTTTCCTAAAAATTTTCACCATATCATTAATGAAATGAATGCCATATTACTCATTCATATACATAATTATACACATATGTATATATATATAGAAGAATACCTATTTATTGTATATTGTGTGTGCACCAACAATAATGTTAATTTTATTCTATTGAAATGGGACCGTGTATCTTTTTCTAAAGTACTATTTTTTTGTGTTAGGGAATACCTAACTGAAAATTACAAAAATTTACGAAAATGCAGAAATTGGACAAATATTTTGTATAAAACGGAATTTCAGAGGAAAAGTAAATGTAATTTGAAAATGAAATAAAAAAAATTGTGGTAAATAAGATATTAAAATTGTAATCGCATATTATAATAAGGATAAATGTCCTTTCCAAAGCCTTGACGTTTTGTTAGCAATGTGAATGTGTTCGTGAATAAAATTTATATACCAATTCACATTTTAACTTAAAATTGATGCTATCAAATATTTATAACAGGCAATGGCAGTAATTTTTTATTGGAAATTCCTCTATATTCATGAATAATATGTAATAATCAGGTAAGAGATTCTAGACAGGCAAGAGATATTAACGTTAATTTCGTGAAATACACGAAACTACATAATAAAGAATTAAATTGGTTTTGTTAATTTGATTTTTCATATTATATGATTTATTTATAATAGGCGCGCTTTGGATTTGACAATATACTTTCACATTTGCAAAGATAGAGGTATTATAAATGCTCATAATTATATGCTCATATCTATACATAATGTTAAATAACTCCTTAGGTAGAATTCCATATACAAAAGCGCATGCTATACATATAATTTCGGTAAGCAATTCCCGTTTTTTGCAAATTTAAAATGTTTGTCCAAATTTTGATAATGAGTTTGCCAAAAATATGCATTTGTTGAAACGCTATAAACTTGAATTGTCAAGTAGTATGCCCATTTCAATATATTTATTCGCGAATGCCAAATTTTATCAGCAAGTTTTTTTGTTTTGTATTTTCAAAGTATGCCAAATATCCTATAAAATATGAAATATGTAATTAATTTGTTTAATGACTTTAAAATATAAAATGAGAACTTACATTTTTTCGTTATTATTGCCATTCAAGCTAAACATGAAAATTTGATATTTGGAGTGCACAATTTTCACAAGGTTACTAGAGTTTTACAAAGTCTCATTTGATAACTAGTTGACGGCCAGTGTTCATTGAAGGTGCATTGTGTACATTTTGAATTTATAAAAACGAGGGATGCAATAATCGGTAGAATCGAATTTAATTTTCCACTCTTCTGTTAAACTTACCTATTAAATAATAAAAATAATAATATTAATAATAGTTATAATATGTAGTAATAAAATATGTTAGGTATATTAAATTTGCATAATTAATTTAAAAAAAAAATATTCATAATAGGGTGAAAATAAAATTTAGAAAATGTTTTTTAAAAACTCATCAAAATTTTCTATACAGAAATAATGAAAATATTTTTTAAAATTTTATGTTGGTCATAATTTTATATATATTATCTACATATATACATTATTGCATATTATATACATAATTATAAGAATATAATTATTGTGTTGACGTAATAATATATTCAAATAAATTATAACTATTAGCTTTATGCATAAATAAATTAAATTTTTTTTATTATTATAGATTCGAGATCGCCATTAAAAACAACAAATGGTTTAATTTTCATTCGAAAAGAATTTATAGATAATGAAAATCGTGTAAAGGTAAAAACATTTATTTTAATAGAATTTTTATATTATATACTAAAGTACATTGTAAAGTTGTAGATATAACGGTATGAGATAAAAAAGGTATAATAATAAAGCTACCAGAGAATGTAAGAGCTGGCGTGGTTTAACTATCCAAAATAAAATAAATAAAATCATAATCCTCATAATCCTCATAATCCTCTCAAGAGCAGAAGAAAAAATAGACAGAGATCATCTCAAAGAGCATAAGCCGGTTTTCGTGAACAACGTTGATGTATTATAGACCACTCGAATACACTAAGATTAAATGTGAAACAATCAGTTGAATAGAGCTCGACGTTAAACTTCGAAATGCCCTTTGACGCATTATACAAAATAGGTATTTGAAATTCATTGTAAAACATAGTAATGCCTGGGAAAATAATTAGAATGGTCAAGGCAATTTACAATGATAACGAAATAAGTTTACTTTACAATGGAAAATTAAGTCAGAAGAAAGACGAAAAAATGAAAGACTTCACAACATTTAACTATCTCGGTAGTATCATTATTTCAGATGGAGTGAGTGAAAAGAACATAACTAATATAATCAGATTGGCTAGAAGAGCATTCGAAAAGAGGTAAAGAACTTGAAGGTCACATCACCTAGCCATAAGTACAAGAATTAGAATATTCAACTCTTGCATTAAGTATGTACTATTGCGGCACGCAAATCTAAAAAGCATTATTAAAGTTCAGGTATTTATCAATAAATGGCAAGACCTTCTTGCCTTGTAGAATTAGCAAAAATAACCGTAGTTGATTAATACGCACGAAGAACCAGTAAATACGCACATAACAAGAGAATAGTGGCAGTGATTGGATTATATTCTTTGAAGACCACCCTGCGTAATCGCCCGGCAGGCAATCGGATAGCATCCACTGGAGAAGTGTAGGATAAAAATATCAAGACCAACATGGCAAACAACAGTGCAAAAAGAAATTACAACGGGTAGCAAAATATAAACACATGTAAGAGTAGTGGCGAATAACAGAGCTCAGTGGAGAGTTTATTTGTATGCCCTGTTCCCCCAAAATGGAGTGATTAAGTTATTATTGAGTATAAGAAAGAACTTTGCAAGCTATCCAATTTAAAAATTAAATATATCGTAATAGAATCTGATGATTGTACTTGAAATTTCACTTATTAGAATGACTTTTTATTTTTCGTTAGTGATGTGCTCTTAAACCTGTATTTATTATAAGAAGTTAAAGGATGAAATTCTTGACAAAGAATATTAACTGAAAGATCAATGATGATGATACCTTAAAAAACAAATATTAATTTAAAAATCAAATATTTTATGAAAATCTTTGTATTTTATAATGACATTTTAAATTTTAGTGTCTTATAATGGATCGCCTCACTAAATCTACTCAAATTTAAAATATAATGTGTATGAAGTATGCAATCCAAAATATTAAGAGTAAAACGTACGTGAAGACGAATGATTATATACAAATATTTTAAAGGACTTTTTATATGGTTTTAAAATATTATAATATTAGGATAATATCATGACAAGGATATATTTCATATTTATTTTTCTTAATATATGCTTTGTTTCTTATCCTTTTCGAATCACTGTGTACTTGTGTATTTTGCTGATTCTTATTGTATATGTACATATACAATAAAAAATTCCTTTGATTTTTTTTTTAATTTTTTCGATTTTCTTATTTTATATTTTAAACCATGCATGATTTCAATTTTTCTTCAAAATCATTGTTACAGTAAATGCTTTTTTCCAAGAAAAAAAAACAAGAGATGAGTTTTTCATTTTGTTGTATTTTGGTTTTGGTTTTATTTTTGGAAGAGAAACAAAAAAAAATGAAAATGTTTTGGTTTTTTTTTCATTTATTTCAAATAAATGTCAAGCTAATTTATCAGTCTGTCTATGCATAATAATTTCTATACAATGATTATACCAAATCATTCTCTTTTATAGTACGTGTATGTGTATGTAATATGTAAGTGAATTTCATGTATATTTGAGTGTTTGGGAATTTAATGTTAAGCAATGGGTGTATAAAGTTAAAATTATATTCTCAATTGTATATGCAGTCCTTTTAACAGTGATTTGAATATAACATTATTATATTGCATGTATACAAGCATTATATGAATGAAAATCAAAAATTTTCAAATTTTTTTAACATGTTCTACTGGAATTTTCACAGAGAAATCTGTGATTTTCTCATAATATGAACATATGGTATGAATATTATGCTTTTGTTCTATAAAAGAAAAACAAAAATTCTCATTTAAAATTTGTATTGCTACAAAAAAATATTAAGAGAGAAAGAGATTTCTGCAAAAAAGCAAAAGCAAAATAAATTAACAATAAGAGAATTATTATAAGAGATAAAAATATTCTGTTGAAAAGAGAACAATGTAATTTTCTTTTGTAATAAATATACATGATAACTATAATTAAATCTTATATTAACATTGCCGTTTGCAGTCCAGTTTATATTAATAAAATAGAACTATAATGGTACGTTACTGTTATGCTAGAGTTTCGCGGGAAATATAAACAATAAAATTTTATATTAAATCGTTCGTCCGCTGCAACAGTGACATAACTCAAAAAATATGATTTCTGAGTTATTTGTACACAAATTAACGTTTAAAACATTTCTTTTTTATATAAAAATTAAAAATTGTCATATCGTCTTTTTGAACTCTCTAGACATTTGTTTTTTCAAATTTAAAATATTGCTGCATTATAATAACTGTAAGACACTATTAATTTCCAAACGTAAATTAAATTCTGAAATACCGAAAATATATTAAAAATTTTAACATAATAACAAAAATATATTTATATTGTTTTTTTTATATAACAGAGAAATAAGAATAATGAGAGAAAATGTAGAATTTAATAGGTTAAGAAATTATTCTCTTAAAATTTTTCACATTTAATACAAACTCAGCGTATATCAAACAAAATATTAATAAAACTTAACAGTAAAATGTTAGTTGTAATGTTAAAGAATAATTCTATTGTTATAATAACTGAATAATATTAAAATTATAACAATTATAATTTGTACAGTATTAAATTGAATTTAGGATTAGATATGTATTTGGATAGAGTCAAGTCACTAAGGATGGAAGCGTCCAGTCAAATTCAAATTCAAATTTTAAAATTTTCAGGAATATTTGTGTAAAATTTGATTATCGTAAATTTTCAGTAAGGCAAATTAATTTCATAGAATTTAAAAGGGATTAATGAAATATTTTGGAAGAGAGCTTTGTTACGGAACGAATAGAACTTTCTTTTCCAATAGCTATTTTCATTGATCATTTTCCTCTATTCACTCCCCTCCCCCTTAAAACTCTTTCAACAAATTATTATAACACATTGAATTAACATTAAAGCTATATTATGTAATTATGTCTGTACCATAATTATTTTTTTTTTAAAGTGCAATGCTCTTTTACAGATTTGAAATTTAATAAATTTACATTTCCTTTATAATATACCTACAACTATACTCAAACCTTTATAATTTCCCAATGTAACAGGATTAATAAAATTTACTTTGTGTTCTCATACACAATTATACCAAAGCATATATGAATTTACAATCAGAATAATAAAAGTATAAACAAAAAAATAGCGGAAGGAAGGATCTTTTAAGGATATGTGGGATATTAAATAAGAAAAGTGTTAAAATGCTTTTGAAGTAAAAAGAAAAAAAAATGGTGTAAAATTTTTGTTCAACAGGAACTTTAAATAAAAATTAAAACATAAAAAAATTTTTTCTACTTTTTTTTTTTTACTTTTGATTTTCTTTTTAAAAATGAATGAAGAGTAGAATTCTTCTGAAATTTTATCTGAAAAAAAAAAAAAATTAGTGTGTATAAGTTTTCAACTCTTTAAACATATTTTTCACTTTCATAGCAAAAAAAAAACTTTTTCCCTCAAAAAACAGAAAACTGAAAGTATAAAAGCTAAAACAAGAAAAAATAAAAACAAACAACTGCTTTAAAGGATTGCTCCATTTAAAATAAAAATAAATCCTATTTAAGAGATGAAGGGATGTTGTAAGGGCCAGGAAGAGGAGGCGGAGGAGGTGGAGGCGCTCTGCTTTTTTAAGTTTTTATTTATTTTCTGTATTTTGTCTCTTGTGTTTAGTCTTTTTTGTAAATAAAAAATTTTTTAAATTTTACCATATGCCACACTTCATTTCTATTTTGTTTGATATTGTAAAAAAAGAAATGTAAATGCGATTACAGAGAAAAATTTAAATATAATTTTATAGTCCTAGGGAAATTGAAATAAAATTGAAGTAAAATTGAAGTAAATATTATGCAATTGTTTAACATGGAATGAAGATTTCCCAGTTTTTGGAAAGAATTTTACCTTTTATTTTAAAATTTGTCTCACTTATTTTATAAAAAAAAAATAGTATTTGAATTCAATTATTGAGAGGAACAGCTTTTGTGGTATTAATAATAATATTTATGATCAGTATTTTCTAATTTAGTTGAAACTTTTGCATCTTACGAGCAATATTTAAGATTTTTCGATTTCAAAATTATTCAGTTCAGCGAATTTCTCATTGGTTTTCTAATAGATTTTGCTATTAACAAATATGTTTGCACGAGAACGTTTTCCTCAATGGTTGGACACACGTTTCATATCTTTAATTCCTCTTGCCTACAAAGGAAAGATGGACAAGAAGAATGAAACGTATTTCAACAATAGATATTGGAAATAATTAAACCTATAGTTGCATTTCATGCCGATATTTTGCAAAATTCTTACTAAATACAAATTATTTTTCGGTAATTAAACGATAAAATTTTGATTTAATAAGAAATTTTTAACAATTATTTGAATTTTTGAATGTAATAATGAAAATTTAAATGAAAAAATTTGAAAATTTTATCTACATATTTTCATAAATTATCCTTTATAGTAAAAATGTTACTTAAACAAAAGTAACTTAAGTAGGTTCACATGTGCTTGTGTGCATCCATTTGCTCTAAATATAAAAAATTACAATTATTGTCTACAACAATAAATGAAGATAAATGGCGTTGAGCGTACAAAAAAAAAAAAAAAATTTGGTGTCATCAACATATAAGCGACCGCAGCATTGTGTGTTTTTCAACAATTCAACAAATTTAAGTAATTCCAACTAATCTATGATTATTAATTTAGGGAAAAGATTACAGTATTAGATTGTGAAAATGTTCTTTATGCACTTATTTAATATTTTCAGAAAAATAAATAAAAACTGTGAAATATTTCCTATAAATGTAAATTTAATTTTCGGAAAAGTTTTGTTTTGTGAATACCAATTTGACAGAAGACAAAATTTTATTAATCGATTTTCTCAGGAATGTGGTGAATTTCTATTAAACAATTTTTTGAACAGATATACAGACACAAAAACTCTAATCTCTCATCGGCGTGACGTTCAACACTAAAAGAGTACCCAGTTTTACATTGGATGGTACTCGCAATCTTAAAATATTACTAATTCTAAAGAATAAATTCACAAATTCATAATACCTCGAAATATAATTCATATCGTATACGTACGATAATAAAAATGTGAAGTTAGCAAAAAAAAAAACAATTCTCTTCACTTTCCTGTCTATCTTCTCTTTTAATGTCATCATAATCAAAAGATATTTTCATTGCTTTTAATTGTTATTCCGATCACTGAACACCATATTTTTTTTGTCCTTCTCTCTTTCACTATTTTTGTTTTATTTGTAATGCATTTACACCATGTTTCAACTTCTATATACAGGATGTGGTGTATATAATATTACAAGAAACAAAAATAAGAGGAAAATTGTGTTTTTCAATACGAAAACAAAAAATTAAAAAGTATGAAAAACAAAGTACTAAAATAATTTTTAAAAAAAGTTTCAAGACTTTTCCAAAAAAAAGAAAAAAAAATTATATAAAACTGGTTTTGCTCCTTTAAAATAAAGGATTCTTTGCAAAAATTTTATTGTTATAATTGAACAAAGAAAACAAAATCGATCATTATCGAATAATGTTGAAGAAAATGTGAAAATTAAGTTGAATTTAAAGTTAAATATGAAAATTTGGTTGTTTTTTTCAGAAAACTTTTTTTATCTGAAACTGAAGTTTTCCAAGTATTGTTGTCGTCATTTTAATAACCAAAATGTCGGATAAGTTGAAGAGTCCATATTACTTTTGCATAATTGAACAAAATTTTAACAATTTAAGAGCAAAATTACATAAAAACCGAATTATTATTTTACGATTATTGAAAAAGAAATTTTTTACGATATTAGGTAAAACAAGTTTTTTTGGTTAAACTACAAGACATAGTTCGGAAATATTTAGGCAGCCGAAGCCTTACAGTTGGAAGTTGATAGGATATCGGTTGATTTACGATTGATATTTTTTTACGATAATCCAGCGCGTTTATCTAGAGAATAATTATAATAATAATCTTTTAAGTGATTCTCGATAATCTAATCCAGTAAACAGTGGATATGTTCTTAATAGAAAGCTATAGTCTAATCTATTGAAATGATTCTACAATATTGTAATTTAAATTATTACAAATTTCTGTAAGACGAGAGAGAATACTTTTTGTTATACAGTAACAATTTTGTAATATTAAATATCATTTGACTGTGGCACCATACTACATTTAGCAATTTAATACCACAGTGTTATCATAGACATTTTTCATCTCTCTAAAAATTATTATTACATTTGTAAACTGTTATATACGGTATATGAATGCATTTATATTGTTAAATTGACGCCTTCCATCTCTAAACACTCTTGTATAACACTGTATAACATTTTAGTTTTTCGTTTTTTTTTTTTTTTGCTCTCTCCAAGTTCTCTGTTAATGATTTGTTACTTATTTGTGTCTTTTACAATACAATGATATTTTATATTCACATATGCATATACATACATACATGAATTACATACATAGGTTTGTATACACATTTAAGTTGAATATTGTTTTAAGTTATTTTTACGTGATCAAAATGTCTAATTCAATGAAAGACACTGACTATGTATAAGATTGGAGTAAGATTAGGGGTGATAGTCTCCATTTAATTTGCAGTTAATACTGAATTCAGAAATATATAATAAAATATATTAGATTTGTTATTTTTTTTTTTCATTGAATGCAATATCCGATGTATGTATGTATATTTCAATAAAAATTTGTAGTCTCATAGAAATGCAGTTTTTGCACCTCTTCAATATTACTGATGAATAAGTATTTTTTTTTTTTAATTATATGAAAGCATTTTGGGCGTATTTGAGTTTGTTGGGGTGTAGACACTATATATTTAAGTTATATAAAAAAAATGTGTCTAGCCTGTGTCTTAAATCTTAATGGATAGTTGAAATTTTTTATCTGTATGGATTGCATATTTTTAGGGGAATCAACTTTATTTTTTTATTTTATTGTGAAAAATTGTAAAGTTGGCATACAGGCCAAATATTTTTCTATATCATGCTTATAATTATAATTTTTAAAATATTTGAACCTAATTAAGTTTGAAATTGCTTGAATAAACACAATAATGTAAGCATAGAAATATGCAATTTAATATGTGAAAATTTTATGTTTTAGAAATAAGGATTTTTTTAAAAAATATTAAAGATTATATAAAAAAAATTCTATTGATTCATTCAACACTCGTGTATTATAAAAATTTAAGGACAACGAATACAAATTTTACATTTTCATTTCATATAACAGTAAGGAATGAAAATGTAAAATTTATAAAATTAAATGCGGGTACCCTTACAAAATTGTGCTTTGTTTTAAATACAAAAAGGATACTTTTGTATTGAAATATTTCTTTTTAGATGTATTGAGAATTTTTTAATGTTAAAGTTCAATATACAGTTATCCATCCTCAAGCAACGTAATTGTTTCAACCTTGAGTGAAATTGCATTACAGGAGGTTCCAAAAAATCTAATGCTTTACGTAAGAGGATACGTTATGTAGAAGGGATTGCTGTAAAGAGGAAATTTTCTAGTTTCGGTTGCAGTAAAATTTCATATTTTCTAAAATTTTCAATAATTATTACAAAGAATGAAAAATGTGGGCTTCCTTTTTTCCAATTAATCTAAGATAGAATTCAAAATGTATTGCTAATATTATTTGTAATAATGGAAGAAGATGCAAATTACCCAAGTGTACATTGTGAAAAAGAAACCGCCCAAAACTCCAATAAATGAATCCAAAAGGAAATTTTCCGGATTTAGTTCAATAAGGACAACAATCAGCATGATTAATTCACATAATATTATTAATATTAGTAAATTCAGGGGCAAACTTAAGGTTATGTTCATTAGAAATTTCTCAATTCTTAATTTATACAATATAGAATTTAAGTTAGTTTTAAATTATAATTTTCATAATAAGCAAAACCTGAATGCAATATGCATACCACCGACTTTAAATTAAAATAGCAAGCCTTCATTTCAAATTGAATATCTTTAATGTGTTACAATAAAAAATTCATGCATTTTTAAAGTTGCATTTTGTAGTCGTAAATTTTAAATCCTTTTATAAATTCATTACACAAAATGCATAATAATATAAAAAAAAAAATTATTTTTTTTTTCAAATATGTTACAAAATTTATTGAATGTTCATGTCAAAAGAAAAAAAAAACTATTTATATGAGAATTTTTATTCCATTACTTAAAAATACTTGCTATCTATCAATTTATCAAATTTATGCCACTAAATACTTGCTCTACACAATATGTATAGGAAATTGAAATGATTGATTTAATGAAATTTTAATATCATTAACATACAATGCACATAAATAAAATTTATGATGTAAAGAAAATGTTTTTTTTTAAAAAAAAAATAATTTTTTAAAAGGATAAAAAATGTTTGAATAATATGCTTAAAAAAAATATTAAGGATATTAGTAAACTCATCATCATTGAACATTAAAGATTAAAAAAGGTCACATTGAAAGAGCATTAAAATTTGAATAAATTTTTTTTAAATAAATAAAAAAAATTATAATTTTTATGAAAATTAAACAAAATTTTACAAAAATTATTGAAATTTCAATTCGCTTACAAGTTATTGTAAAAGATTTTTTCCCTGGAAATTGTGTAATTTTATAATAAGAATTTATTCAATATATTTTAAGATTAAGTTATACATGAATGCACAATTTAATATTAATAAATGATGTTTCCGAAAAAATCCCAAGAATGAGATCGTTTTGAAGTATAGGAAGGAAAGTATAATTTAAAAATAATTGGAGAAGCAAAAAATATTTTGATCGAATGTTGTAGGCATTAATAAAATTTTGCGTTCCAGATAGACGCATTTTCACCGTTAAGTAATTTTTTTTTATAGAATTTACGTTCCAGACAGACGCATTTTCATTTTTGAACGATTTTTCATAGAATTTGCGTTCTAGACAGACTCATTCTCATATTTTAATGATTTTTCATATAAAGTGTGTTCCAGACAGATGCATTTTCACCGTTAAGCGATTTTTAACAGAATCTGCGTTCCAGACAGACGCATTTTCATATTTGAGCAATTTTAAATGGAATTGACGTTCAAGATAGACGCATTTTTATATCTAAGCAATTTTTAATAGAATTTTGTGTTCCAGACAGACATATTTTCATATATAAGCGATTTTTCATAAAACTTACGTTCCAGGCAAACGCACTTTCATATGTAAGCAATTTTTTAATACCAGTTTGCGTTCCACGCAGACGCATTTTCACGGTTAAGCAATTTTTCACTAAATTAAACAATATTGTGTTAATTTCTGAATAGTTCACAATAATTTTTTTCATGTACAATTGCTTACACAATTCCAAAAACACAAATTTCTCTTTCACTATAATTTCAAATCCATCTGTTATTTTTAAAAGACAAATATTTATTCTAATCGTTATTAATAACAATTTACCACTAATTTCTACCATTTACCACTCAGTTTTGTACATTTAAATAAAAAATTCTGTTATCATCACTTCTTGCATAACTTTTATTATTTTTATTATTTTTTTAATACCTTAAAAAGATTATTAAAATGTCTTGTATTCTCTTGTAGAATAAAAAGTGGTCGAAATAAAGATTATCATTTAATGTGAAAATCTCAAAAAATTAATTTAAATGAATTTTCAAAAAAAAACAAAAATTCAACAATACTTTAAAAGAAAAAAATAACTAGAAAAGTGTCAAGCAAATTTCTCTATTAATTAAATTTATTTCAAAAAGGATTTAAAACTTTTACATTTACATAAAACGGAGAACCAAAAACAAAAAAAACATAAAAATTATAAGAGAAACAAGAAAGTAAAATATAAGAGTTTTCTATATTTAACTTTTTTTTAATATTTTCAATAGAATATTTTGAAGACAAAGGGCTTTAACATTTATTTTTCATAAATACAAAAAAAAATAAATTTGGCAAAAAAAGCAAAAACTTAATTTTTATTTTTTCGCATTGTTCCCTTGTGACGCCAAGCATCTCCCCATCATATTTCAAAGCGCACAAATTATTGTATTCAAAATGACGCAGTAAATGCAAAAATAATGAATTTAAATACTTTGATGTACTTTGGTGTCGTAGATGCAAAAAAAAGTTGATAAAAAATTTGTTGCTCTCTTTGAAATGAAAATTAAAATTCAAAGATTTTGTTAATAAATATTTTTAAAATAATAAAAGAGTAGAAAAAAAGAAAATAAAATAAATAAAAACTTTTGAAATATTTTTTTTAATAGAACATTTAATTTTGCTCTGCTGATAATTGAAATTTTATTAAAATTGCTAGAAAAAGTGAGAAATGTTTGTGTAAAGTGGCATTGTTTTGATAGTTTAATTGTATATGTAGTTTAAATTGAAAATCAATAAGGAGTAATTGAAATGGTGTAAATAAAATTATTTCCGTTTTTAAAATTTTATAATAATATGCCAAAACAAAAATTGGAATACGCCAATATTTTGCAATATCATGAGTTTCAAAATTAAATAGGAAAAAATCGATAAATTTGTTATGTGGCAATTCTGTGAATCTACATACTTTATTTGTTGTAACACTAGTCAGAATTGTGTACATATTTTAAATTTATTTAACAATTCTTTTTAAATTTTCTTTTAAAGTTAACATTAATACTCTTTATATTTTTGGAAAAACAAGGCACTGTTTATTGGGTCTTCCTTTAAGAGCCTAAAACAACTTATTTTAAATGTCAAATAAAAATATAAATTAATTTGGTTTGCTTTATATTATGCTTATTTTTGACAAATCTTTGCTCCATATGTCAAATTTTTTGTTCCATATGTCAAAGATTTAAGTATTTATTGATTATAGGACGAAAACGCTTTTAAAGAGTAAATGCTGGAAAAGAAGCAAAATATTTTAATTTTAAATATTTATTAAGTTTAACCTACAATATTAAAATAATTTATTAATATAAAGTTTATAAAAAATTTGTTGTTCTTCCGATTTCACCTTTTTTTTTTTGCAAATAAAATTTTTGACATTGCAAAAATTAAATTAAAAAAATAATTTTCTCAAAAAATATTTACTTTCATAAATTTTATTTTTAAATTATTTATAGAATTTTATTATGATTTTAATAAAATTAAAATTTTCACGAAAATAATATTAAATTATTATTTAAATTCCAAATAAAAATTAAAAGTCAGGAAAATTTATATAGGGGGCTATCCTGTATTGAAAAAGCATTTAACAATATTTAACAATTGTGTAATAATTTACTAAATTCTATTATTAATATTATTGCAAATCAGTATTGAATAAAAATTGAAGCTTGTACAGTAAAATTAATGACATATTAAATTATTATAGAATAAGAAAAATTTTTTCTTAAAATTCCATTACTTCGAAATCTGAGAATTAGGTCTAATATATGTTTCTTAAAAAATTATGATTTAAAAGAAAAATTTATTAATTTAATAAATTTTAAAATTAATGACAATATTTACATATAAGAAAATATATGTACGTGTTGACAACACGGTTACTCCATACCCAAACACTAGCATAAATTTACTGTACTTCATAACTTTACATATGTTTGTAAATACTAATGTACAGAAAATGTTACCAAGCGCAAAAAAAAATTTGATAAACCACATACAATACTTCCTCACATAACTATTCATCATATTTTTATTACTACAACCAAAAAAAATAAACAAACATAAATACACAATGTTTTTTTATACAATTTGTAAGGATTTTTTTGTTCGGTATAAAACAACACAGTTTTCTGAAGAAGAACGAGAAGAATAAGCAAGAAAAAAAAAACAATGAACTTTTAGTCAATTATTGTCTGATGGGAAAATCCAACAGATCAAGTTACAATTGGGAAAAAGATTTAAATTACTACTTGTTTCTTTTCCATTGTAACATATTTTATATTTTTGCATTACAACTTACAACACATACATTCAAATTAAACTTTCACAATAATTTAAAATCATCTTACCACAATTCAACTAACACAACAAAATTTGTGAAATATTAGATAAACATTTAAATTTGTCCAAACTATATAAGCTATTCCACTACGTAATATAACTTATAATTATCTGAAGGGAAATCTTTCAAAATTCAATTTATCAAATCGAACTAATTCTACCTAGAATCATACAAGAAATTTTGTGATTATCATTTTCAAATTTGTATGCTAAGAAATTGTTGACGTGCTTAATTGGTCAAGAGAATCAAGGAAATTCGTATATTTGAATTTAATCTCGTATATTGAACTTGTAATTTACATATTATGTATCACTAAAACCTTAAATAACACATATCAAATGTTGCACGGGGCATTCCAACATACAATTGATAAAAATATTTCAAACAAATCCCATAGTTATTTAATTGTTTTCGAAATATACAAGAATAACCCCTTTTGCCAAATAATGAAAATATTTTTTTTACGCTAATTTTTCTTTAAATAGAAAAACCTTGGACTTTTAAAATTTATAACATTGTATATCAAATATTTATAAATATACGAGTACGGTATACGTTATGTTGTGGTTTATACAATTTTTCTCTTGTATGAAATACTCTAAATATATACACATATGTATATACATTGTGTAGCTTATTAAGTAAATAAATAAATAAAAACAAAACAAAAAAAATGTTTTTATTTTTAATTTATTTTACAACCAAAATTTTTAAAAATATTTTTCAGAGAAGCAGGTCAAAGAACAACACAAAACAAATAAAATATTTATAGATATTTAAAAAAAAAATATGTATTCAGCAGAATTCATTATTATTATATTATATATTAGCATTCATTCTATTTAAATTCAAAATATTTTAAATATCATGGCTTTTAACTTGTACAATATGAAATTTTACTCAAAAAAAAAAATGTTAATCATACACGTGTAAACACGTATATTTTGATACATTACGGGGATGCGCTTGTATGATACATTATGTATGAAAAATAAATAATAACATTGTTGTGATTTTAGAGGAGAGGAGAGGAGGGGGTTAAATTAAATTATTCAAATTTTAACCTAAAATTTGATTAAACAATACTTGTTTTTTTTTTTTTTTGTTTCATTAGAATAAAATTTATTTTAAAAATTGAGAATAATTGAAATATGTACAAGTACATAACGAACATGTATGTATTCGTCACATACATATGTACATATGAATGAATGTATGTACTTAAAATTACATTAAAATAACCATTTTAAAATCTAAAATATTTTATGAAAATTTTCTAACAATTTTAGAATATTTTGATTACCCATCTAGCTTTTAGTATGCATTTAAATGATTTCAGTACCTAATTGAACTTAACCAGATTTTCATCATTAAATTTTCGATGTGAGAATGCTAAACAACGGTTCTTCTTAAAGTATTCCAGACTAATGTATATTAAATGAAATATTTATGAAAATAATAAAATTTTGAAATATTATATGTTGCTTTTTAGGAATATTATGAGGATTTTGGTATTCAGTACATTTCAATTCAATGTACGATTTACCAACCAATTTTAATTAGCTAATATAAAAATTGAAACATTATAAAATATCATAAAATCCTGATTTTATTACGGTGAAAAGTTATGATCCTGTTTTAATAAATAATTTAAATAACAATTTTCATTTCAGTATATACTGCATTATTGGTTTTTTTACTATAAATTTCCATTATTTCAAATTAAACAATAGTTACTAAACATAAATCATCCACGTTATTTATTATAGAGCCCTTGAAAATTGTAAAATTTCCAACATAATTTATTGTTGATTTGATAATTTTATGTTTTAAATCATAAAATATTTTCTATATGTACGTATTGTGTGTAAGTAACAAAGACTCATTATTATAAAAAATAAAAATATTTTTTATTTCTGATGATCACTTTCATATCTAATTTAGGTAAGTAGGAATTTTATTCATTCGAAAAATTTCTATTATAGAAATAGTAATGAAAATTCATAATATACGAGAGAATTACAAAAGTTAATCATTGTAATAATTTTAGAATGTTTTTGTTTTTTATATTTGAATAATTTTGAACTAAGTATTCAAAATATTGAAGGTTGCATTTTTATAAATACATTTTATGTTAATGGAAAATTAGAGATTTTAATTTATATTTCAATTATTTTTTTAATAAATTCTAAATTTTTAATATAAGAACGTCATGCCAAAATATAATTGATTTGAGATTAGAATGAAATTTCTGATTAAGATAGAAGCGATAGAAAAAGTAATCCAGTGTATAGCAAAATCTATATAGTAGAATTAAACTAAATGTATTATGGACCTCAAATGATATGGTTTGGTGCATGTAAATAGAAAAGAAGTAGTATCAATAAAGATAAGGTTAATTGATTTCTATTAAAAAAAGAGAAACAATTCGAGATCAAAGCAATGACATTCAATTCCACAACGCTATATTCAAAGCAAATATTTTCTTTGAATTCGAAAAATTATACTTATGCTATCGAATTGTATTTGTAGAAAAATATATGTATGTAATTGAAGTAAACTAAGATTATCATTTACATTTAATTTTTAAACAAAATTTTTAATTTTTACATTTTTGGTTTCATAATTCCAGAAATAATTGAATTATATTAATAAAATTGTTAAAGAATATAGTCTTAATCATATAACAAGTTCGAATATATAATAAACTAGAAAATTACTAAGCTAGACTTAAGCAGTTTGTGTTTTAAATCACAAAATTTTGATATTTATGCATAACTTATTATTTGTTTATAATAATAAACAATTACAATAATATCTTCTTATTAAATAAAATTTAAAAATAATAATGTAATAAATTATGTATGTGAGTATATAACAAATTTGTTGAAGATTTAAAATTGAAATTCAATAATTTTTCAAATATGTATCTACCTATAGGTTCTATACAAATTGATAATTAATTGAGTTTCCTTGTATATTATTTGTTTCATATACTTTTAAATAAATCATAATATTCTTAAATTTTAAAACGTGATTTATATACATTTGTTATTTATTTTATTATAAAAATTAAATAAATTTTTTTTTTATATTATTAAATTCGTTGTTTCCGGTATTTTGAATTGAATTCTCTTGTTTATATTTTGTATAGATTATTTAATTGTTTTTCAAAATAAATTTAAATTTCCAATCATATTTTTTATAAAATAATTTAGTTTTCAGTTTTTTTATTTATTATTAGTAAAATGAAATTAAAATATAAATTACAAAAAAATAATTTTATTTATGAATGTACATACATATTTATTGAACGAATTTATGTGTCTATTAAATAAGTACTCGTTTGAATAGAAACTAATTTCATGTTTCAATTTTATATTTAGCTTTCGAGGCCATGCGATAATTGGACTCCTTTAGATACTTTTAAATTTCTTATTTGAGGTGTATTGTCCAGGTATAATTAGTAATATTACGGTTGAAATTTTCGCAAAGCTTGATGCGAAAATTAAAAGTATTGTAATTAGTAATATAACTGTTGAAATTTTGCCAAAAAGTTTATCAAACTTGGATTTTTCGACTAAACATCTCTACTTTTAAGGTGGAACTGGAGAAATTTCAACGACTATCAATTTAAATAAAAATTAAACGCAAATTTTCAATTTTTCTGTATTGTGCTTAATAAAACTAAACCTGTATACTATAATAATAATATAAAAATGAAATATAAATGTATATTGAAACTTTAAATTTAAATTATTAATTATATTTTGAAAATATAAACTTAATATATATGAATTAAATAATTTATTGAATACTGATGAGAATTTATGGTTCAAATGTAAAAAGGAATGAATTACAAAATTATTACTGAACAAAACAGTTTTGCTACTTTTAATATGCCATGAAATAGGAAATAATAAAAAATTAGAATAAAATTTTAAATTACAATCTGTAATTTTAATTCAATTTAATATAATTATTTAAATAACGTTAGACAATACACTTTAAAAGAGTCTGGTTAGTTTCTATTTATATTTTACCAATAAATTTTCAAACACATCATTGGAATTAATACAATCATATCGATAACATACATTCAAGATTTTTTAATAAATTTTAATAAACAATTTTTAGAATTATTTAAAAAAAAATACAAATTAAAATTTTCTAAATAAATCGAATTTTATCAAAAGGTAAAATAGGTTAAAAAAAATTTATTTTTTCAAACTCAATTAATTGATTGTGTGAGATTTGATATGATTTAGTTAGGCACGCTTATTTTTTTATTAAATAATTATATTGCAAAATCAATAAAAAAGCGAATTTTCAAAATTAATTGGTTTAGTTGACTTTGTCAATTACAGTGCGCTAATTTTAGACAGAAGATTTATTCTAAAAAAGAATAAAAAATTTTTCCATTCATAAAATTCACTTAAACATTATAAAATTTTTCATTGCATTATTTATAAAATTAGTACATTTTATTTACTCGAAATAATATATTAATATTATTTAAAAATGAATCGAATTCTAAAAAGGTTACTTATTCTCTATGAATGCTGTCACCTTTATAAATTTAATTTGCTTACTCTATGCTTTTAAATTTCAAATTTAATTATTTAAGTAACCATATTATTTTTAGAACTTTCAATTCTTTACAAATCAAAAACAATGAATTTTCACTTAAAATAATTTAAGAAATTATAAATGAAATATAAAATAAAATTAGAAAATACAATGATAAATTAGAGTAAAAAATTTTTCATTAAAATGAAATCTTGATATGTATATATTAAAGAATTATTTTAAATTCTAATTTTATAAAACTTTGTATAGAATTTTATAGGAAACGGAAAGTTCCATTTCAGTAATTTTAAAAGCATTGTCCATTTAAATAACAATTTTTCTTTTTAAAATTTTGAATTTTGTTAAAATAATGGATTTTAAGGAAAAGTACAAAGGCGAATTTAACAAATATTTTAACGAAAAAAAAATTTTAAGCGATTTGTAAGAATAAGATTCGTTTTTTGACTTTGCCACAAAAATATTTTAACTTTCCTAACTTATGAGTATTTTCTAAACAGTGGTGCTAAAATGGTTATTATATCAGCCTTACAGCCTTATTAAATGCAATCGGGTCTTATGCGGTGTAAATAATAATATCCAATATATAGAATGCAGAACATTGTATTTAAACCTAAAAAATATAATTAATTAATATTGAATATTAATATAAAATTAACGTAGTAGTTAATGAACAATGTGACGAAAACAACTATGAATTTGGCTGCGCAGATCCGAAAAAAAACTATCAATACATACATATGTACATATACGACATTTTGAATTTACCTACGGCATTTTATAGTGAAACGAATTATGGAATTAATTAAGTTTTTCATTTTATGTATTGCAAAATTATTTATAGAAATAGACTAGAAAACTCATTCAGTTGGAATTAAATTATAACTATTTACATTTTTTCCTATAAGTACAGCACAGTCTTCAAATTAAAAATTCCATTTAAATTAAATTCATTAAATTTTAAAACTTTACTATATACTCACAAATATGTTTTTCAGTTGTCTTAAACAGCTCTTGTGTATAATTTTCCCCACTCCAGGCTATAATATGTATTTAATAAAACTCTTAATAATGATGATTTTCCACATGATGAAGCATATTTTTCGATTTATGGGAAAAAAAAATTTATAAGATTTCTAACGCCCTAATCTACTATATTATGTCTGTACAAAAATAACCTAAAACAAAATAAAAAGAAAAAAAATTATATAATATTAACAATATATTAAATTTTTGATTTTTTAAAATTCATTTTATTATTTTTTTTTTATTTTGAATTATTAAAGAGATAAAATTTCCAGAAAATTTTAAGAATTTAAGATTTCTTTAGTTATAAAAATTTTTGAGCTGAAATAGATAATTTTTTTGGATTGTGTAACTCTACAATTTAAGGTTAATCAAACATTTTGAACAGTTTGTCATACAAAAGCTTCATTTATACAAGTTAATTTTATATCACAAATTCTCACAGGAAATTTATAACGTATGTAACGTGATATTTTATTAAATATAAAATATGAAGCATGTATTAAATTACATAATAAAAAAATAATTGATTAAAATTCAATGTATCACAATTTTTTGGAGTTAGAAGAGGGTAGGAGGTGGGAATAAAATATCATATTATCTTAAAAGCAAATATTTTAACCTGCTTATTGACACAGTTCAAAATAAATTAATTTTTAAAATAATTTTTCAATCGTTTCCAATTTCATCTTTAAAATTTAATAATATTAAATAAAAATTAATATTTTTTCCTATTAAAATATTGTAAGGCAGTTGTAATAGTACAGGATGTTCCGTTTTCAAGTTAACAGCATGTGCAACAGGTACAAGAAGTGGTATAATATCATAATTTGTGGTATCAACAGAAGAATTTAGAATGCATAAGCTATTGTATGGAACTTATCGATCAAAATTTAGAAAAGAGGAAAATAATTAACTACTCTTTATTTTAAATTCAATTATATAATTTCTTTTATACTGCTTCAACAATTCCATCAAATCTAAGATACTCAGTACCCTAGTCTAAGGCTATGTCAGCAACACTTGTATATACGCAGGTATAATAATGGTAATATTTCAGCATGAAAAAAACCTAAGTAATGGGGAAACTGAATTTTCATTACGTATTTTTTTTTATTCTCTTTTATTTTTTGCGCTCAAATTTTCCTCTTAATCAAAAATACAAAAAAAAAAACGAAAAGGAAATCGGTTTAAAATTTCATCCTCAAAGCATTTACAATTTCCACCTGTAATATTTTGTACCTGTTCATAATTTATTTTGTTTTCTTATTGTTGTTACAGAAAAAAAAAAGAAAACATAAAATAATTTCCCAATATTAATCATGATTCTAAAAAGCATAAATTTTCCGTTTTATACTCTGCTTTTCAGAATTAATAGGAATTTAAAACTGAGTAAAAAGGACATATTGAAATTTTAAATGAAAAGAAAGTGAAATTTGAATCTATGCAACAAAACCGATCTAGAACAAGAAATTTTTTTCTGGATTAATAACAACAAAGCATAAAAATAATCTTGTAAAGTTCATTATTAATTTATTTTATCTTTATCACTCGAAGAAAATTAATTTATTACAAATATACAATGGAATTGTATCAAGGAATAAAAGGACTTTTCTATTTATGGTATCAAATGAATTTCAATAGAATGATCAAATATCTTTTAAGAAATGAAAGTAAACCTTATTTTATTTATAAACATTGCAAAATTATTTTATATAGAGATGTAGAAGGAGAAGTACTAAAATTTTTCTTATAACTTTAAAGAAATTTTTATAATTTCACATAATTTATTTAATTTTTAACTCAATTTCAAAAATTTTAAGGAAAGAATAAATATACTTTCATATTGGAAGGACTTCAAGTCATAAAAAAGTTGAAAAATAGTAATTTAAACCGAAAAGTTGAAGGATACGCAAAATTATTTTCCTTTCCAATTGATTAAGAACGGTGTGGTTTTTATAAATGGCAGAGCTCTTGACCAATTCATAAAAAGTGTTTGCCGATATTAATCTTTAAGAATAATCAATTTAAATATTGGGGGAAAAAAATTTAATGGTCACTCGGATCAACGGAATGAAATTTTCTTTTTTATACGCAGCACCATTAGAAAACTTTTATTCAATAAAATGTTTTTGAATTCATACCCCCGTTATGGACTCGTTTAATAAACTCACTATTTTAATAACATGCAAAAATTTTACATTTTCATAAAGTTCTATGCAATGATATACATATATAACAGAGTACTCAGAATGGAAACATCCAATACAAAAGCCTTTAAAAAATTCAAATTTAAATGCACTCACTTATTGCAAAATATTAAAAAAAAATCGTACTTGCAAAATAATGACCAATCATATAAAATTCATAACATATCCAAATTGAATGCAGATTTTGAATTAATTTTATAAAAATAATTGTAAACTTTTACACTATAAACCCATATTTTATGATTGAGTATAGTGTTAATTTTCTTTTTTTTAAAGTATTTTGAACTTTTTTAAATTAAAAAATATTGCATATTGTTAGAAAACATTGTACACATTTAACCAGTTAAAATATCATAAAAAATATGATAAATTTTCATTTTGCAAAATAAAATTTTCATAAAAATATTTTCATATTGTGTTCTTCTCAATGTACAATTTCATAGCATATAAACATGACAAATTAAATATGTGCAGCAATGAAAAATTGCAAAAAGGTTATTGAAATAAAATAGCAACTATGTATGTATTTAAGATTATGTATATAATATTTTAAAATATTGCGACTACTTCAAAATAATTTTGTCGAAAAACAAAGTAAAAATATCTAAAAATAATATGGAAAATAAAAGAGTTTAGAAAATTTTTCCAAAAGTACGTGAACATTAAAGATGAAACTTTTGCATATTTAGAAAAAGAAGTTAAAAAAAATAAAATGCTATCAAAAACAATGAAAAATTTTCATTGCAATCTATTTGTCAGTCTATTTGAAAACAAATTCCTTAAAGAGCATTCTCATACACATATACACATGTTTTTCTTTATATGCAAAATCATAAACTTTTATTTCGTACAAGATTTATCGTTTATTTTACTAGAATATTTTTGGGGCAATTTAAAAAATATTAAAATACTTTGTTTTCTTTTTAAAAATTAATAAGAATTTTGTATGTTCAGTGTGCAGTCAGAGTTTTATGGAATTTTAAAGAAAATCTTTTGCAATAAGATTTTTCAAAATTTGGCAAATGACAGTTTGCAATTTCGGGAAGTTTCTCACCTTTTTTCAAATCTACTTTACTTAAAGTTGTACTTGTTTCAGCTTCTTAATCTCAAAATTTCCTCTCTAATTATAAATTTTAAACTATTTCAAAACTAATAATATAATAAAAATAAATACTAATAATTAGAAAAATTATTCCACATACTCATTTAAACACTTACATTATATATATTTCTCCACTGTCATTTATGGATATCCTATAGTAAGGGTACTAGAATATTATGATCAACAGCAATTTTTTAATAAGTTTTTTGATAGTAATTGAGAGTAAATTAATTTCCTTAGTGTTTGATAAGTCTTCAAAACTCCTAAAAAAAATAATTAAATTAATTAAAAATACCCACATTTTTAATTTAAAAATTTAAATTAAAAAATTTATTTTTGTACCGGACACAAAATTTTAAATACTACAAGATAAAAATAACTGGTGCTTTCACAATAATAAAATACGTCACTTAAATGTCACATATTACACTGTGAAAACGTCATTTATGAAGAAGCACTGTATTTTCCTTGTAATTTCATTAATATCAAAATTCGATTATTCGAATTAAAAAAAATTTATGAATATTATTCTTTTCAAAAATGAAAATTAAAATAAATTAAAAAGAGACCAGAAATTATAAAAGAAAAAAAATCTTATTGTTATTCAAAACTTATTTTAATTTTACAATTAATAACAATAGTTTTGTACATGATCACAATAAAGACTCTAATAAACAATATGAGTATGTACACTTGTATGTACATATGTGTATATAAATATATTTAGCTTCTTTTGTCATAAAGTTATTCATTCTTGTATGTATATTTGTCTGTAAACATGCATAAGATATTCATTTTAAAAGTTATTATTTTGTAACAATTGTAATTGAAATGTTAGACAAGATAAACTTTGATAGTTTGCATAAAAAAAACTTTTGATACCACAAAGATTGGAGGAAAATTATCATTTTCTGTTGATATATATATATTTTTATGCATAAACTATTATCAAAATAACTTACTTTTTTTTTGTTTCTTGGAAAACTTTTGAAAGAAGTTCTTATACATATTTTTGTTTTTCATTTAAACAAAAGAACATCACAAGTGATTTATGAATACTGCTAATTATTTACGCTTAATATATGTATATAACTTACGGTTCAAAATATGACAAATCAATTTTCATGAAGTTTTATAAGATTTCATAGTTGTGGTTGAGTTTTTTTTATTTTTTGTCACATGTTGCAATTGAATGATATTTGGTTGAACACAAAATTGCAGTAAAATGACGTGTTTTGAACACAACTTTACTATAAAACAATTAGTTATATTTGCATAGTTGGAATCTAAGGTCCAATTGTTGAAAAAAATAACGCATTTGAGATTTAAATTCCTACACCAACTGAACGTCTTTGCAAAAAATTTTCCACCTGGTGAACTAACAGAACAATTGATGATAAATCTATAAATTTGAATACTATCTTAAATTTTTGTTAGTGACGGTATTCTCTTCAGTGCGCTCAATCATTTTAATTGTTCGGCCAAAATATATAAATGACATAATAACAAAATGTGTGTGTAGCATCAAAGCGTGTTTCGCAGTCATCTCTTTTGCATTATAAATATAGAAAACCTAAAAATAAAATAAAATAAACCTATAAAATATTTTTATAGAAAATGAAAAATTTATACAATTTTTATTAAATTAAATAATAAATTAAAAAAATTTACTAAAATTATTACATTAAAATTAAAATTTTAAATGATTTTAAAACTAAGAAAATCGATTTATTTACAAAAAAAGTTAATACTGTCAAACATCACCTTTTTCTTCTCTATATATACTATAAAGCAATCAAGTTAACTAATACTAAGTGAAAAGCCAAATTTATTTATTAACACTCTAAACAATTTTAATACTTAGAAGTAAATTATTTGAATAGGAATTTAATTTCTTTATTTAAACCTCTGCACTAAAATATTTCTTTTTAAACAAGAATTTAATTTAAAAATCTCTATATCCCTTTTATTTTAAATAAATGAGATACATTTGAAATATAAGAGTGAAAAACAAATAAAATCTACAAAGTTATCTAAAGAGTAAAACATAGTCTCCCATTCCCAATAAATAAAGTTTTCTTTTGGTTGGTACATCACTTTATTGCAAGGCATCAAACTAGGAAAACATATAAAAAGAATCTAAAATATTTATAACTTTTGAAAATCTCATATATATTGAAAAATTTAAATTCTATAAATATAGAAAATTTTAAAATGTTTGAATCAAAATAGTTTTTAAATTTCATATTACGTTTATAATACTTTATTGAAAAAAATAGTTTAAAATTAAGTTTTACGTTTTGAAATTTGATGAAGTTTGTAGCTATGAACGTGTACGCTCTTTTCTTTGTTCTAGATTTTTACATCCTCTTTTTAAATCCAAACAGGGAAAGAAGAGTTCATTCGCTTCGTATATTTTACTAGATTTCGTACTCTCTTTCCTGTAATCTCAAAGAGAATAACGATAAATTGAATACTATGAAAGAAGATTTTTTACAGAATTTTATTAATTTAGTCCAAATCATTATAGAAAACAAAATTTAGAAATATTTAAATAGAACTTAAAATTAATGACATTCAAATATAATTATTGTAAAATTCGCGACCATAAATTTTTTTTCGTATAAGATTTCTACACCTTCGAACAGTGCAGTTTAACTCTAAATTTAACTTGAAACCAAAATGATATATTCATTGTTGAGAGAATATGCAAAAGTACTAAAATTAAGTAGATTGTGGTTGAGGAAACCTTGAAAAGTGATTTAAAATACTGTTTTGACATTTTAATATATGGAAACATACATATTATATATCTGTACATACGTGCATATTAATGCGTAAATCGTATACAATAATATGAAGATATTTGAATTTACATATCTACTTACATGATGTAGAACAAATTGAAATCCCAAAAGTATTTTAAAAGAAAATTTATAACTATTAAAGAATTTTCAATATATTTCCTCCTCTTCGAATATTTATGCGAATACTTAGTTTTTACCTTTTCCATTTTTACCTATACATACTTTTGGGTTTTATTTTTAATATACATACACACAAATAAACCGAAAAAGTTGAAGGATATTTTGAAAAAAGTATCCGAAAATAGAAAATTTTGTTTTATTATCTTTTGCTGCTTACTTTTTTCCAGAAAATTTAAATATCTCATTAAAGGATAAACGGAAGTTTATAAATAAGAAGAAAGAAAATATCAAATTTCAGAATTTATAGAAATTGTATAGAATTTGAAAAGTAAAAAAGGGTTTTTTTTTTCGTATGAGTGAAATTGAAAATAAATTACTTTTCAAAATATTTTAAAGGAATTTCTATATATGAATGTTATGTAACCCACATATTATATCTGTATAATAGAGTGTGCGAAATATGTATAATAGAGTAGTATGCTGAACCAGAGTTATAAAATGGAATAAAAAAATATGATATGACCAACATCGATATAGATCGAATTTGTTAAAGTACCTGCATAACATTATGACAATTTCCTTTAAATATATTTTGCGAATTCTATGAATGATAGGAATTACGTTTTAGCTACTATCTCCAGAAAAATGTAAATATTTCTCTTAATAGAGATTAATATTCCGTGATTCGATTTCCATGCAAAGTTAATTTCTTTAATTTGCCAGAACTCAAATATTAAATTTCAAAAATTTCCTTGATTAGTTCCCCAATTATGATGTATCAATTTTCTTATCAATTAGTGAGATACAATTTATGAAATATTTTGATTCTAGTCAAAGTTCTGTTTCCGAGCCATGATATTCACTGATACGAAAAATTGCCAGGTTCATTGTTCTAGTATCCAAATTTCATATATGAATTTTCAAGTATATTGGTTGATTAATTTTCCCTATATGAGCAAAAATGAAAATCCGATCCTTAGTCAAAGTCCACTTGGTTTCGATAAAAAGTTAGATGACTTAATGTATTATCTGACTTGTATTATCTGACCATATCATTAGTTGATCATCTTTGAAGTAAATTCAGATACAAATTTTGGTTAAAATCGATTCAACCGAACTTGAGATACTGACATCTCTCTAAAAATAGCTTATTTACGCTACAATAGCATGGAGAAACACATTTCTGTCAAAACTCGACATGTGAGATTAGATACCATCATATAATCTCCCTTTGCAATGCGTTCGGTATTCGGAAACCATTTTTTTCTATTCGTCCTTCTTCTCGAGTTATTGGATCTCAAATTTTCCTGAAATGATTCATCAAAAAAGTTTTTCTTTATTAATTTAGTACTAAAGTTAAATTGAAATGCGTCAGTCAACCTTTATATTTTTAATATTATGCACATTTTAAAAACGAAAAAAATAACTTTTTTAAAATTTTCTCTCTCACAGACTTTAAACACTGTCTCTTTTATACAATACGCATTCACTGGTTAAAGACAAAAAAAAATAAATTCATTTAACACTAATTATTTATTAAAATAGTTTAGTCCAATTAACCTTCACCTACAAAACAAAAAAAAAATAACGCAAGTTTATAGAATTGCTTTTATTTTATAAATATTTTTTTTTCTGAGTTGAAAGCACTTATTTTGTTTTCTCTCACAAAGTATTAAAGCACTTAAAACGTTTAATAATAATGTGTGTTGCCACTTTAAAATACTTGTGCTCATAGTACAAAGAAAATATTGCTATTACCATTATAGTGACAGCTATTAAGAGTGTCATTTTTTTATATATGTTTATATGTTTTAAAAAAAAAATCAAAATAGAATGATAATGTTATTAGGTGTAGTAAAGCAACCGAAAAGAATACAAGTGTAATTAAAAGTTTTAAACAAAAATAAATTGAAAGTTTTAAAGGTGATTGCATTTTATGATCTTAAATAATAATTGTTGCACTTTAAAATTATTAGAGAATGGCATTTATAAATTTTAAATTATTATTTAAAGTAACTTGTTTTGTGTAGAGATGAAAATATTATGTAAAGAGAAAAATATTAATATTTACATTACATTCAGTAATAATTCAGAAATTTTCGAGGTCTTCGATTATACTTTTAAAGTACTAAATAATTTTATTTTGAAAATAATGACGTTTTTCTATTAAAGCCACTTACATTTACTAAATATTTAAAATTGACATTATATTCCAAGTAACAGTCGTAAAACATATGCGTATTAAATAGTTGAAAAAAATTAACGAATATTTATGATAACGCTGATTGACCACTATGTCTGATATGAGATTTCCCAACATTTTCTTTTACAAATGTGAACAATGTTATGAGATAATATCAAGAAAGAATTTGAAATCATATATTAAAAAAACATTAAAGTTATAAAGATTGACTGTTTTTATTACAAAAACGGTGTACCACAACGCTAATACATATTATGCTAATACAGTAAGGTTGCGTAGATCTTACCAATAAAAGGGCCAATAAAAATTCTCCATTCCTAAAATATTGTTAAAATTTCTTTTAAAAATCAATTTAGAATTTCACTTTATGTTAAAATAATTATAGAAAAAAAATCAAAATGGCTAAAAATAATTTTTCCATTGTTTCAGTAATCACTAAAAGAATCATTGTTAATCACATTAAACCAAAACATATTCAACAAAGAAATTCAGAATAATTTGGCTCGAAATCACTAAAATAGAAGTGATCATCTATAAAAAAAAAATATGATTATAATATAAACGTCTCGAAATTTTGTTATACAATTAGCTTAATTAATTAGTTGAAGAATAATAATTGCAAGAACAAAAATATATTCCAATAAATTTTATTATTGCATAGTGTTAGGCGCCAAAGCGACTATATACATTACACTTCTTTATATTACATTAAACTTCTCTGTTACAAACTCCCCCCTCACTCCATGCCAAGTCTTATTTATATCTTTTTAATACTTTGCTAAATGCGATTGAAATCAAATAAATTTTATTTCCGGCATTTTTCACTTCCTTTCTATATTTATAAATTTTTTTTTTCTGATAAGCTACAAAATTGTCGCAATGTCGCGTCTATTTTGCCAATTTCCTTTATTTTTTAAATTTATTTTTCCATTCTTGTTTTTTTTTGGCATTTCTTTTTTTCTGTGTGTGATTTTTTATATAAGGCAAAAGACTCTATGGCATAGTGCTTGAGTGTATAGGCAATGGTATTTTGCAACAAAATCTAAATAAAAATTATCCTTGAATTTTTATATATTTAAGTATTCAAGAATAAAATATTTTAATTTCTTAAATTGATTTCTATATAGTTTGTTTCTATTTGAAAATCATTGATTTTAGTAAAAAATGCTAAAATACTAAAATGTTACTTATTGAATTTATATTTAAAGTCAGTATTGAATGAGTGTATTGAAAAGGACCTGTCCTTCAATTCAAAAATAAGCAATGTATTAAGAAAAAAGTGTCATATCGAATGTTCAAGTACATTGTATATTGTTAAATAACACGATTTTTTCAATAACACAATATGTTTAAGGAAAATATTATTGGTTTTAGCGAAATGCTATTGAATTATTCAAGGATAATGACTTAAAAGTCATAAAACATTTTATTGCATGTTATAACAATGGTTATGTTAATAGGTAGTTTTTTACATAAAAAAATATAAAATATAATATAGAAGAATTTTTATTTGCATCAAAAATAAAAGCATTAGAGGTTAAATGGAAGGTTATATACAATATGTTTAAGTACAGGCTTGCTAAAATAAAATAATATAATTGAATTTTATGTAATATTTGAGATGAAAAGTTAAAAGTAAGCTTAAAGTAATTCCGTAAATAATGGTTGAGATTTCAGACTAACGATCAACAAAAAACTCATTTATAATTAGTAAGAACCAATAGGTTTTACCCTAAATCTTATAAGATGACATTATTTTCTAGCACGTATGCAAGTATATTACACTTCGCGAAATTTTTTTTTTTTGAATCTTCTGCTGATTGTGTTTCAAAACAGCACAAAAAAAAAGTGATATCTGTGCAACCTTGCGAAATTTGTTATCATCCGACTGTTTGTGAAAGAAACGAGCCGCTGAAAATTGCATCAATCTTCAAGATACCTTACTCTTGAGGGTATGTTCTATAATAAATTAGTTACCTTTCGAGATTATGTATTGCTGGAATGATTTTGCTTTGGTTTTCAATTTACGTATGTTAAAAGTACCTTTAGTTGATAAAGTAGTCACTAACTGCTACTAAATTATTTTTTTTAATTCGCTTTTTGATTTTAAAATGGTAGATCTACGCAATCGTCTGATAATAACTTTGCCTTTATTACTCGTATACTCTAATATACTCTAACGCTCCTGTCATTCACAAGATTTTTAAAATCTTTTGAAAGTAATCTTTCATTTTTTATTTCATTTTATTACTTAATCAATATTACTGTATTTTAATTATTATCCTTTACCTAAAATCTTCTTCATCCAATTATATACAAAATGAAATCGAAATAAAATTAAGCGTTTAATTTTTGACAAAATCACGTTTAAGCATTTTAATTAATAACACTAAAATCTACACTACAAATTTAATAATAATATAAAAATCCTTATTACACAATTCTAATGGTGTATTAAAATGTGAATAGATTTGATTTTTATTGAACACTTCAAAAACCAATTAAGAATAATTAGAATTAAAATCTTTGTATGTTGCATCACACGTCTACTATTAACATTACACAGTAAATGCCACTCCACTGACAATACATCTAGATTCCCTTAAATTTCAATATTATTTTAATTAAATGCCAATTCGTATTGAAATCTTAAGGAGATTAAAATCAAATAAAACGCATAATTAATTGAAAATTCCAAAAAAGGGAACAATATTAATAAGGTTGTTGAATTGAAGGAAATGGTATTAAACCAAAAAAAAAAATTGTATTTTGAAATCTATGTGTAAATGTCAATTATGGGTTAATTCGAAATGTTGATGAATTTCTTGTGAATTCTACATAGTGAACGCTTTTGATTTATACAGAATCATTTCCTACAAATGCTTAAGTAATCAATAAACAAAGAACTATTGTTATTTTCTCTATTTTCCTATTAGTCAAATCAAATGAAAGCAAACCAAACACGAATATACTTTTGACCTTCAACTAATTTTTTTTTTCTCTCATTTGAACTATATGTATATACCTATTTAAACAATGAAGGATTAAGTTATCGATGTTACATACCTATAAATTTTTCTATATTTTGTATGTTAATTTTCATTGTTCTTCACCATTAGAGGCCTTTACATAATTATCGCTTTTCCTCATGAGTTTTTTCTTCGATCATGATTTTCCTATAAGTCACGTCCAATTTATTTTATTTTCTTATGCATACATATATGTATATGTTTACTTGTAAATAGTGGTATGTATCAAATTATAATAATCTTATATAGTAAAGACAGATTCCGGAAAATTACTGCTCGAATTTTATTTGAATTTCAATAAAATTCAATTTATAGATGGATTCATATATGTAGAATGAAATGATTCTGGATTTTGTTTACGGGAAAATTTACAATAAATTTACGTATTTCATAGTTAATTGTGTATCCACGAGTATGTACTCAGTGATAATTGCTCATCTTCCCATTCTTTCGAGAATACGAATTGCCAAATTATTCTCTTTGTGGTGTAGGCGCCATATTCAGCAGCATGAATATACAATAAATTTCCATTTTTCAAAATGTATCAGGTAGTGAACAATCTGAAATATATTAATAATTTTTTAAAATTTTATTGTAAAATTAATAAAAAAAGAAAATATGCAAAAAATGCTTGAAAAGGGAACTAACAACTGTCAAAAAACTTCTGTCAAATCATCAACTTAATTATAAGATTCTGTTGGTTCATTATGTAGGATGCGTTTGGCAAGAAATTATTCGAGTGTGACAATTTGGTTTTATGTATAACGAATCAGCAAGATTTCTTTTCGAGAAAAAACCTAGAGAATGAAAACATAGTGCGACAACTGCACAAATTTCTCAAAATCATAATAAATTTTATTGAATATTGAGTTTTGTAGTAAAAATTAATCGAAAACAAGAAAAAATGCGGTGTCATCTATCAAGGTAGTGCCCAATGCCATATAAAACCAACAAAAAATGAGTCAAACTTAAAATAAATCCCCTTATAAACAAACTCTTTAACTCTTTTTTGAATATAGTCAATAAACATAACTTTATTCTTACTTGTTCCAGAATAACTATGTATAATAAATTTCAAATTATTCAGTTACTTACTAAGTAATTATTTACGACAATAATAATAGCTAAAATATTTAATAAAATTAGAAATTCTAGAAAAAAAAAATTTAAAACTTTAAAAACAACAAGGAAATATCTGCATTATAAAACGCAATAAAAAACACAAAACAAATTTATTTTTTCCCCAAGTTGGCAATAGGCAACGCTATGCATATGTCAAAAAATAATTCAAATTCATTTTTTAATTGTTGTTTTCAAAACTTCTAGAAAAAAAACCCTTAAATTAAAGTGACTTTACGACAAGAAGAAATAAATAAAAGCTCTAAAATCATTTTACAATTATACAATTAGCAGTCTAGCACAAGGTTTCCAAATAAAAAACTTAAAAAATATTAAAATCTATTATGAAAATTTTTTAGAGATTTGGCAAGATAAACTCAAGAGAATTGAAATGAAAATACAAAAAAAAAAATAAAATTAATTTATATACCGGTTATACCTTGCCAAATGTCTTTTTAAGAAATCCTTGCGCTTTGTGTAAATTTTCAACTCTTTTTTCTTTTTTTAACTTTCTTTTTTTTTTAAATAATTGAAATCAAAATTCAAAAAAACTTTCATATGCAGTATATTTTAAAGTTTTTTTTTTTGGTCTTCTTAGTTCATAAATATTTATCAAATCTACAAGAATATTTTGTTATGTGCTAAAATAAAAATACATAAAAAAAATATAATAAATAAAATTACATTTCAAAATTTGTATTTTTAGAAGAAAAATGGAAAAGGAATTCAAAATCCAATGCAATAAAATAATATATAGATATCGGAATTAAAGGTAGTTGATCATCTGAAGAGAATGAGCAGAATAGAGAACGGGATATACCAACTTTCGTGGAAGAGAACAAAAAATTTGATAGAGATCACTTCTAATGTATGAATGCGTGAGGGTGATGCTTTCTGGAGGCCGTTACGTGCCTGAAAGACGTTACGACTTGATGTAACTGCAATACCATATATATATGTACATAATTATTATGTGAATGAGCGACGGTGGCACAATGAAACCTATTACTTGTCTGGAGGGTATTACTACTTAACTGCAATACTATAGCTATTGATCCAAAAATATCTTATTTTATCCGAAAATATCAAAAACGAGCGTTTTTTGCAATCCAATTACAGAATGGCACATTCATAATACCTTTCAAACACACTTGCCAAATTAACTCCTTATTGGGTAAATTATAATTTTTCATATACATTGTACATTTTATATAGAAAATTTAAGAAATAGTGTACTTCATAAATAATTTTAAAAATTTTTTTTGAACTCAATTCAGAATAATATATGTACGTTAAAAATATTGGATTTATCATTATTCAAGCTTATAGTCCCTCATTTGCATATTGAATAATAATTTTCTAATTATTAGTTTTATACCTTATAAGAACATGTTTAATGTTATATTTCGTTCTATTTAACTATAAGTGACGCGCCAAACTTATAATACTCACAAAGTCCCAACTATACATGCCAATATAAAATAGTTTTTAATTTATTTTCGGCAGATATTTTTATATTGAAAATAAATGTGAAATTTTAAATGACAAATTTTAGAAACTGACTATTTTTAACTAACGAAAATGAAAAAGCTAATGATATTTACATATTATCTAGATTCTAAAAAAAGTTGGATATAATGCAGTCTTTAAGGTAGTCTTAATTAACAAAAATGAAATTATAAAATGTAATCTTTAAACTCTGTACAAGTTAACAGATACCGAGATAGCCTATTTTGGGAATTTTTTCGTAAAAAATTAATGAAATCAATTGAATTCTCTTTATTAAGCAGAAAAAGTCATTCTTAATACAACTGTAGCAAATAAGTTAATAAGCTTTAAAATAATATTAAGTAAATATAAATAAATTGATAACCCAAGTAAATATAATGTTTAGTTAATACAATAACCTATGATGAGAACTACATTTTAAGGATATCCAAACAATCAAATTTAATTTAATTTAATTTTTACTCAATATTAAATAACCAAAAACAGAAAAAACAAAAAATAACCCTTAACAATCAACTTGAATCTCAAGTATATATAAGAATAAAATAATTTGTCCTCAATAAACTTTTTCCTAAAAAAAAATTTAAATATATGTAAATAATTACATATTCACATACGTCAAGGAATATTTTATACAATGAAAAGGATAACACAAAAAAAAGGTCTATTGTCCTCTACTAATCTAACATATCGTTTTGTATATTTTAAAATCGAAATTATATCGAATTTTGATCATATCAAATCAAATTTCAATACCCCATTTCATTTATACAAACATATGTAAAATAGGTGGATGTCATAGTGAATTTGTGACAATCTGGAACACATTCATTTGCATTAAATTTTTTTTTACATTTTTTTATTTAAATTAGGAAATAATATAAAAGCAAATATATAAAAAGGATTGAATAAACTAAAAAGATTTTTTTTTGGAAAAAAAAAAATTTGAAAAAAAAATTCGAAACAAATTATAAAGGATTTTGTACAGATAATCCAAAAATTTAAGTACATTTCCCTTTCACACAGTTAGAATAAAAGAAGGAATACGAGTATAATTTTTTGCAACAATAATAAAAGTAGGCCGTATAAAATCTGCAAAATTTCTAAGATTTTTGAAAATTTCCGGGAAAATATAGTTGTAGAAGAATGCAAAACAAAGCTCAGCAGCAGTTTCATCGACAACTCTTCCGGACGCATTAAATTGTTTTAAAATCGTCGAATATCTTTCATAAATTCCAGTTAGGCTTTATTTTATCAACTCCTAAACTCAAACTCCTCGAAAAATGTGATTCGTTTTGTATTAGACGCGGGCACTTGCAGAAATAATTTTAAAACAAGAAGTCAAATATATATAACAATTTTACCCAAAGAGATAATATACAAAGATTATATACAAAACTATTGTTCTCGCTACATCTCTCTTCTTCACATCATCTTAAGTCACTATAAAAGCTTATGTATTTTTCCGAAGCATCTTCATTCTCCTCTTTTCTTTGATTTTAAAATTTTTCATTTCCGCGAATTGCGAAGGTACCGAGTAATTCTACCACCTCAGCTTCTACCGCTTATTATTAGCTCAAACGGACGTACGTTTGAAGATAATTTACTAAAAATATTAAAAAATAAATTTAAAAATTTCTCTTAAAGAATAATTTGTACCTAAAATTCTTTTCATAAAGTTGAGTATCTTGTGTACATTTCTTGGGAACGAATAGAAACGAAACAAACAAAATAAAAAAATATGAATTTCACTATCAGATGGAGGCATAAAAAATGCAAATATTTTATTTGCAAATAATTTTTAAATCTTATTCGTAAAATTGAAAATATGTTTTCCTATTTTGTAAAAAAATGCAAATACTTATGAGTGTCTATACAATTACAGGAAATAGTATTTTTCTTTTTTTTTCGAATACTTTAATACTCAAAAATTGATTTTAAAAATTTTATAATTTAAATGAAAGTTCTAATATAAAAAAAATCAAAAAAAAAATTACCCATTGCAAATTGTAGATTGATTTTCGAGGGCTGCTATATAAGTTTCCATATCAGCGAATCCAGTCTAATATATACTATTTCTTATTTCTTCAAGAAATCAGAAGATTATCACGACAACTACATTCAATGTATAAAAGTTCTTTTCTGCAAACTGCTTAATACCAGTGCCCAAATTGTGAATCCGTTTTTTTTAAACAATTATGAATTTTTATCCGCTCCACATAATCTACTTAAAGTGATCTATGATTTTCCTTAATATAAAAGGGTTTTACGTTCAACAATGCGCTCCCGGAAAATTTTTGTTATTAGAAAACCTTCCTTTTTCCTTCTCATGCGTATTAACAAAGAAGAAAATTTCTTAGAGTATAAGCTCAAAAGCAATATAACCTGTCCTGTTGAGTTAGTCTTCATTGGGTTTCTACACCATTTAAACACAAACATTTTGCTTTAATTATCTATAAAAAAAATAAAATATACAAACCATTCATTTTATTTACAAATTTCAAATCAAATATTTTAATCTAGTACAATATTATAATTAAAATCTTAAAAGACATAAAGTCCTTAAAGTTCTACAATTTAAAAATTTCTGTTTTATATTTACTTAGATGTCCTTCGTCTAAACCTAACAAATTTTTATTTATTTACTTTATAATGGAAATCCTATAATTTCAATAAATTTGTTGTGTTAAATCAGAAAAATTCACTTTAAGAATCAAAATATTTACTTTTGATTTTCAATTTATTATTTTAAAATCATTATTGATTGAATTTTATCCAATATTTATTTTATTTATTTAATTTAAAAACGCAATAAAATTTAAAATAAATAAAATAGAAAAAAAATTATTTTTACATTCATAAACTGACAAATACCAAATAAAAACAAATAATATAACAATTTAATTCATTTGAAATACTATAGGTTACGCTGTTATACAAAATCGAAATATAAAATCTATTAAAATGGAATATTTTTAATTTACGTTTTCTACCTGTAATATAACAATAAAATACTATAAATTAATTTTCTTTAACATTTAACAAAAAAATTAATAACATTTACGTAACTGTTATATTTTGTGCTATAAATATTATTTTGTTATATTCAGTGTATATTTAACACTTATATTCTCTTTATATCAATATTCTTTTTATTATTTACTTTTATACTAAAAGTAATTTCAAATTATAACACATAAACGATGCACTCCATAGATATTATACTTTGTAAAATATTTACTTTAAAATAAACATTGGGCCTGCCTCAGATCAAAAAACATACAAAAATATTATTTTATAATATTATGCAAATATAAAATTTTAAAATTTTTATACTTTGAATTTATTTTACATTTTAATTTTTTTTTGCCTTTTTTTTTGTTACACAAAATTTTCTACTTTCAATTTAAATAATTTCATTTTTTTTGTGTTAAACGTTGACCAAAAAAATTTATTAAAGAAACATAGAGCAAAAAACAAAACTTGATACTTTTTCAATGTAACGGATTTTTTTTTAAGTATGGCAATGAAAACAGAAACTTCAAGGATAATAAATATTTTGAGTCATTCTACAGTAATCGTAAAAATATTTTAGTTAAGTAGAAATATGTAGTGTACCATGTAACGTTCCTTGACGAATTAAATCGAACGACTTATAGCTATAAAAATTTTAAACTAAATCGGGAAACTATTTCTGCAAGAAATTTTGGGCATTTCATATTATATGACTGCAAAAATTAGATAAGTGCTATGTAAGCATTTAAATTTAGTAAAATGACATTAGTTTATCGTATTACAATATTAGTGTAGCAAGAATATAGTAGTTGGGTGGCTACTGATGAATGTCATCGTGCGAAGCTGTTCCTTCCATCTTACCAAGTAAAGTTCTCTTCAGAGCTGCTGGGATAGATCAAAATCAGGTTCGTGATATTACTGACTTCTTTACTGGGTATTGTCCGACTAAAATTTCACTTACACAAACTGGACAAATCACATTCCCTGTTGTGTGAATTCTGACGGGACGATGAGAAGACGGCCGTAAATATTTTGTGTTACTGTCCTGCTGTGATTATTCGATTACTATATTATTTTGTAGCTGTTATTATTCGATTTACATATTTTTTCCACGCAAATTTAATGAAAGAAATTAGAAAAGCAATTTTTTGGAAATCTCATGGGATTTGACCATTTTCAACTCTACCATTATTATTAAAACAGAATTTTAAAATTCAATTAAGTTTCATGGAATCATCGCAAGTTTTCCCCTCGCATTTTCTTTTTTTTTTATCTTTTATTTCATTCGTGTTAGCGGCAAAAAGTTACAAAACGCTTTTAACCGACTTGATTCAATTTATCTGGGTTAATTTACTTTTTCAAGGGCACACATAAAAATTTTCAAGTTTTTTTTTTTCTCTTTCTTTCCACTTATCGTCTTTAAACGAATCAGCCTGCTTTCAAATTTTTTTGGTGTTGTTGTTTTCTTAAAGTATGGCATTGAGAGTATCAAAAAAAAAAAAATATTGTCATACTTTCGTATATATAGTATAAAAAATGAATGAAATGGGGGGATATTGCAAAAAAAGAAACACAAAACAAAGTTATATTAAAAAAGTAAATGAAATTCAAAAAAAAAAAATAAATAAAAATGTCCTTACGTAAGGAGATAAAAAAAAATTTACAAAAGCGAAAAAAATGTCATGAAATTGGTTATGAAATTTTAATTTTTCGTTGCTACTCTTTATACCTTTTTTTTTTGGTTTTTTACATTTGAAAAATCCCAGAAATGCCGAGAGGTCTAAAGATTATTAATTCTTCGTCTCTTGGATTTTTTTTATTTTTATAGAAAATTTTCACGGAAATTATTTTAAGAGACCTTGTTTTTATTTCTCTTTCAAAGAAAACAAATAGATTAGTTACAAAAAAGCAAAAAAAAAAGAAACAAAAAATAAGTTAAATGAAAGGCGAAGCTTTTCCCAATTTCCATTTCCTTTAACGACCAACTCACTTCCATGATTGAAAAATTTTTATAAAAATTTAAATGAAATTTTTTTTTTTTTATAAAATTTTGAATGAAAATTTTCAATTTTTTCTTTTATTTTTCTTTGTGTAAACTTTTCATTTCTGTTTTCTTGTTTTTTTATTATGTATTTAAATTTTTCCTATGCCATTTCCATTGCCTATGTTTTAATTTTTTTTAAAATTTAAATCGAATTTTATATAAAAATGAAAAAAAAAAACCAAATAAGAAAAATAAACCAAAAATAATCTCCAAATTTTCCTTTTTTATTTTTGTCTCTTTTCTTCCTTTTTTTTATTTTTCCTAAAAAATAATAGGAAAAAAGTAATTGTTATGTTTTTAATCTAATAATTTGAATATTTGAGAAGTTTCACAGTACAAGACAATTGTAATTTGACCATTTTTCAGATATAAAGTCTTTGTCAATTTTAGTTCGCAGTAATAACAATAAAAATGGAGTGATTTTATAGGCCCCTCACTCATTCTTGTGATTTTATAATAGAAATTTTGAGATTTTTTTTTGAAAAATAAAGTAACTTGAATATAATTGAATTTCTAATAAGCGGAAATGTCCATTTTGTAGTTTTTTTTCCAGTTTTTTCATTTTATTTTGTATGAAAAGAAATTGAGATCTAAAATGTGTTTAATTGCACAAGAATCTCGTCTTTTACATTATTTGTGAACGACTGACATTTTTAAATGTAAAAGTAATGATAAAAACAAAAATAATTTAAAAAATTTGAAAATAATTTAAAAATTTTGCTATTATTTAAAGATGGAGATATACTGACACTTGAACTATGCTTCCAAAATATTAATTTTTGACAAATTTGAATCAAGATCATTTTGGAATTCGGATACAGCTTGTTATTGACGACATTCTTATTGACAATGTGTAATTAATGATACGAGTATTCCAATGAAAAATTGCACAAAACCACAAAAGTCATGGCCAAAATATTTGAAAGGTAATTATTAAACTTTTTATTCTCCAACAAATTTCTAACCTTAACTTTTGAGCAGCACTATTTAAAAAAAAATTAGTTAAATTTTAAATTTATCCTCAATATCAATATTTGTAATAGAAAATTTAAATATGTATTTGAAAAAAAGGATCAATTCAAATAGAATTTTTAGTAATATTTATTCTTTTTATTTTACGTAGTATGCTTTTAGGAAAATTTAAAGGGTTTTCATTTTTAATTAAGAAAGCATGTAATTATAAAATAAAAAAAAAAACACAAAAATAAGGGAAAAAATTATTAAAATTGAAGTATATGTATATATGGTAATGTTATACAATTATATTAAGTATCAAATTATATTATTGCTGCCCCTATGCTAATATTACAGTCTATATTATAGAATATTTAAAATTTGATATCAAAAATTAAAATTCTAATCTACTCTAAATTTGTTTTTTTTTTTTGTTTTTTTGAATAGTTATTGGAGTTCAGACTTCAATACACACATACATATGGCTGATTTTATATACGAGTATGTACCTATATAAGAATTCAGAATTAATACTTCCCTTTTTTCTGTCTAAAAATTCAATTTTGAATATTGACATGTGCGTCAACATTTATTCTCTAAATCTTGAACTAATTATCAAGGGTTTAAACAAATTCTCTCCCAAATTTTTTATGGTTTTATTCATATACTCCTGGTTGGATGGTGTCTTTCTATTTCATTACAATATTCGCTTCCTTCTTTAGTTTCAGTATGGTTTTCTTGTTCATATTAGTCCCATTTTCCTGCGTAACTTTCTTTATCTGCACTTTTTCCACACTTCATTTATACTAGCATTATTCCTACTATGTTTTTCGGGATATGATTTTCATTACAACCTAAAAATCCCTCCGTCCTACTTCTTTCCATTTTATGATATTGCAATCTCCATTCAGAATTCTTCACTTTCGCTATTATCTTTAGGCAGTCGCCCAACAAAAACTTCATGATGTACAAGCTAATTTCATCATGTTGATGTTTTACGCAAAAGTCGGTGTTAGCCGCAATCGGGTTTCATCGGATATCATCAAATATTATCGCTACCTAGGCACTTTTTCGGGAACTAAAGTAAAACTGCTTTTCCTCAATGTTAATTTTAATTCTGAGCTCGCTCATTCACATACCAACCTGGATCAAAAAAAAAATTTTTATAATCATTAAATTGGTTTAAATTACATAATATACGCTATTATTTTTTTTTGTTAAAAGTGGTAAAAATTCCAATTCTTTTGTTTTTTTTTTACTTCCTTCAATTTTCCAGCTTTGTGGCAAATTAAATTCAATTTATTTACTTTTATCCTTAAAGAGAAAAATTTCTTTTTTTTCCAGTCTCATGATTTTTGAAGTAAAAAAAACAAAAATAATAACAAAAATATCAAAAATATCAAAAATAATAAAAGAATAAAAAAATAAAAGTATGATTGCCACTAAAAATCTCTTGGGGAAAAATTTTGAAAAATTTTTTTATAAAAAAAAATATGAGGCCTCCAATCATTTACAATATTCATCGTCATCATTATTATTATTTTTATCCCTTATCATAAGAATTTGAAAAGGTTGTATATAGAAAATTCCCAGACATATTCATATTTATGTTAGTTTAAATATCATAGAGAGAAAGAGAAAATGGAAGTATAGAAATATATTTGAATTAATTGCCCATACTAACTACAATTGTACACAAATGTAAAGAAGCTTTTGAATATTTTTTTCCATTTTCTTGTATTTTTCAAATATTATACTAATCGCTGTTATTATCATAATGAAATTAATGAAGTTAATAGAAATGTTAAAATGTTTTTTTTGCTGTCGTCGTACTCGTACAATCACTCTCTTACATTTTATTCTCTTTTTTTTCATGCCCTTTTTTTCTTTCTGTTTTTAATGTCTTCGGGGAGAAATAAGTATAATTTTCTTTGTAAACTGCTTAATTCTTATTATTACTTAGAAATAGAACTTGAACTATCACAATAAGAATTATGTACAAGAATTTTAGCTCTACATAGTTCAGTAGAATATATTATTGCATACACATGTATGTATATGAGAATTAAAGAAAGAATTATATTATAAGTTTTGAAGAGTTTTACTTTAAAATTAGTATTAAGAATACAAAAGTATTAGAAAAATTTTACCAGAGTTAAATTTGATGTTTAAGTTACCTCCAAGTGTTATGGAAGTATTTAAAGGAAGATGCTATTTGAATATAATGACGAATTCTTAGAAATTAAAATATTCAATGATAAACTTAACTTCAATGATGTTTGTATGTTATATTGAAATTAATGGTTATTTTAAAATATGTTTCGACAAATTTGAATATTATATAAATTATACAATTATTTCAAATTGTACACTTGTAAATGAACGCTCTTCACTTTATATTGCATAGAATTAATATAGAATAAACAATACTGAATCATCTGGCTTGTAAATATTATAATGAAAGAAAAATTTTGCATAAATTTAAGAGCATATTTCATAAAATTTTTAATTATTATTTTTAAATTTAGGGCAAAAAATTATTATAATTTCTATGAATGTTTAACTAAATGAGTCAAACCAAGTGCAAATGATATATCGGAGAATAAAATTTACTAAAAATTTTAATATCAAAACATTCACAATACAGAACTCAAGAAGAATAGAAAAGTTCTTCATACTGTGAATTATTACTAAATTAATGAAAATTTGAAGAAACGTGCGAAAAATTTCACAACCTTATTTACAAATTACTCCGAATCCGACAGTGACTATTATTTTTTACTCAGTTTAAGCAGCTCGAGTTTTCATCATTCATGAATTATTACACGTGAGTATAATGTCATATATCGCATTAAACTTTTGTGACTGCAATGTGATTAAGTATAAGACGATCTACTGCAATAAACGCTGTTTTAGTTAGAAGCTACTGTTATCATTTTTAAGTGGAACGTTTTCTTACAATTCTTAATTTACAATAAATAATAATATCATTTTTATTCATTATAAATAATAATTACATTACTACAATATACATTAAAATGATGCGTAGGAAATTTGATAATCTTCTTTCTTCAAAAAAAAACTAAATTAATTTTTATTATCTACTTTTAATTTACTCATACACCTTAACAAAAAAGAATGTCAAACATCATGCAATTATTGAATTTTCTCTTTATACAAAATCTAATATTATTTTTAAATTTTAAAAAATTTACATCGAATCATGCAAAAAGAACCATTTTAGGAACATACATATTTTTCTTGTTTTTCTTCAATTATTCAAATGACAAAAATTTTCAATATTACGCCAGGAAGAAGAAGAAAATACGAGTACAAAACACTTTTTATTATGCATGTACACAAAATTAATTTTTTATAGACCTTTCCATGTACATAATGTATGTGCATTCATGGGTATTTGTACATATGTCTGATGTAAATTTACATACACAAATGTACGTATCTTACGAATCTCATTTGAATGACAAAATTTCCTTTGTTTTTTTTTATTATTTAAAAAAATTATATCCCTTCGTTATATCAAACGAAATCTAAGTAGTCCTGCTGTCATTGTATACCGAAAAAAAAAATCATTAGCACAAAAATGTCATCAAAAATTACTGTACAACATTACAAAAGAAGAAAAGAAATTGTTTTTGTGTATATGAAGATGAGGCAATAATAATAAAAAGTAACAATAAAAAAGTGAAACAATGTTTAAAAAGAAAATTCTAAAAACAAGACTCAAAGGATAAAATACAAAAAAACAAAAAATAAATAATTTGATTGCACACATACACATGTTTATATATGTACGTATGTAGTGATTATGTAGCTTCAAATGTTATTATAATTATAAATGAGTACATCGTATAACATTGCTGCCTTTTTGCTACTACTCTCTGCCTATGTTTCACCTATATTATTATTGTTTTAAGCAATAAAATAAAGAAAATTAACTCTTGTTCTCTTAATAATTATGTAGAAGAAATTTACAAACATAATGTAAATATATTTACTTATAAAATGGGCGATTTAATGATAAGAGTACGATTAAACCTTTCAGCAGCATGTAACAGTGTAAAAATTTTGAAGATGTAAGTGAAATTTATAGCTATCTAACAAAGAAGATAGACGTGGAATAAAGCAATTATAAGGAAAATTTAAAATTTTTGCGTTGTTCAATAAAATTTCAATTATTTTTTATTAGAAAGCCTGATCAGCTTCTCATTAATAGGAAATGGATTAGAATCACGCTTTGATACCAACTAAAAATAGTAAATATTTAATTTGTTTTTACAAAAAATTCAATTGTACTGCAGTCTACCATACCTATTTCTGCTTTCCAAATCCTTCTTTTTCTGCTTTCAAAAACATTAGAAGAAAAAGCTCTTCCGAGTGTTAGAATTCAAAATTGTTCTTAAAGTTATAAAAATTGTTTTAAGTCACGGATTTCTATAGATTACAATTTATTTGATCACACTCGGATGCCCCACAAAATTCCTAAAAATGTAAAAATTTTTATTACTTTGAGATTTTCAAATTTATTTTATACTTACAATCAGCACTGCCAAAAGTGAAGATTTATCTTCAAAGTGAAGATATTTCGGTCATTTTTTTTGTGCAAAGCTTCAAAATAAGATTTTTAAATTTTACATACAAAAATATCTTCCAAATTAAGGTTTTTAAATGCTATTCAAGTTTTTCAGAAATTTTGACCAAAAATTGAATTTAATACGCAATGAATGGTAACGCTACTTCCAAGACAGAAATTTTTTGATATTTTTTGCTGCAATTAATTCTATATTATGGATTTGACGCACTAACTGAATCCGAATATGATTTATGACATCATATATCATTTTCCATGTCATTGGTTTTTCTTTTTGGTGTCTGATTTAGCTCGAATTTAAATCGTGATGTTTTGTCTTCCTACATCTTTCAATTAAACTTCAATTCAAGATCTCTTATCGTTCGTGAAGATTTTTTTCTAATCAAGTCTTCAAAGTGAAGATTTTTCAAAAAATAAAGATATTTGGGCTAATCTATTTGGCAGCACTGCTTACAATAACCTTTATAATTATTTCCTGATTATTATGAGTTTTTCATATTTTCAAATCATCAAAATTAACTGGTCCTTTTACTCATCCTTATCTTCTATACATTTCTGTATTATGTGCTTTTTTAATATTCTGAAAAAAAAAATTAAATAAAAATCAGCATTGAAACAATTTTCATTCCTCATATTATACAAAAATATAAAAAAATTTATCCACTATCCTTCTGCCTTGCTTGCTTTGTTTTCATTTTAATTTTAATACCATCCTATAGAATGAGACAGTAGACACAATAACCATCATAGCAAGTCATTATATGAAAAAGCAAAATAATTTCAGAGAAAGAGAAGATATTTTTTAAAGTGAATTCATTGAATAATTCATGAAAGATAATTAAAGCAAAAAAAAAAAAAATAGAATGAAAAATTTACAACTTCATACAAGTTTAAATACAAAATTTTCAATTGAATTTCATCTCATACTCCGATTCAACAATTACACATTTATTATACTCAAGAGGCAGAAGTAGAGTGAGGCATTGGGGAGAAAGAGAATGTGTACAAAATTAAAACACAATATTCATTTTCCGCCTACATATATTTTTTTTTATTCAATACATTTTAAAAAATAACATATTTTCTTTACCGTTATATTTTTAATAAGAATTTTCGATGCATAATGATTATTCTTTCTTTTGTGTTAATTGTAAGTATATAAGCTTTGTCGCAACGCAACACAAAAGAAATAGAAAATCTTGACATTCACTGAAAATAAATTTCTGTCATGCCATAGAACTGATTTATTCGTAATTATAATATTATAATAGAATAATTATACTGTCTGCTTTATTATTAAAACTTAAAAAATTTTTCAACTGTATATAATGTTACTATCCTTGAACTTGGATATTTTTCTTAATAACTACATAATATTTTCTTATGAAGAAATAATTGATATTCAATGTAGATCTCTTATGAGAGTCTAAGAAAAATAAATATTTTATAAATAGAAATCATAAAACTTGATTACCTAACATGTTTGCAATACGTGTGTTTCATTACATATTTTATGTACAATTTCAGAATATTTCATATTCTGTGAGAGGGAGACAGCTCAGAACGTCACAATATCTGTACATCTGCTATATTGATGGGTATATTCTCCTGACACATAAAAATTTGTCAGCGGTTACAAAATCAGTTGAACGCTTTTTCAACATTTATTTGATTTTTATAGAACAAGTATAGCGAAGAATATAATACATATGTATATATGTATGTACAAAAAATATTTAAATAATAAGTAAATTTTAAAAAATATACGCGACTGTCGTCTTAAATTACGTACTAAGAAAAGTTGCCACATATATAAAAATGGCAACGGGAACGAGACTTACGTCAAAAGTTCCTTTCGCTGTTTGTAAACCAAAAATATGTCTACAAACTCTCGACTCTTCTAATTGCAAAAAAAAATGTGTTTAAAACTTAAAAATGTCTATAAAAATAAAAGATTGCAAATTTTAAGATTTTTCAATTACAAAGTAAATGACATACTATTTTGATTCCAGAGAAGACACATCATAACTTTGTAAATCTTTTTATTCAAAGTATTATGTACCTTTCATATATCTTGAATGTATGTTCAAAATTTCAATTTTTCTCCTATACTCAAACGTCTTAGAATTGAAATGCCAAATACCAAATTATATTCGCAATTGAAATGAAAAATTTTCTTTTTATTTTCATATTTTTAATTAAATACATATTTTCTTGTTTTATTATTTTTTTTTACTGTTTTTATTTAATAATAAGATAAAATAAAACAAATAAAGAAAATTTTTAAAGATATTTATGTCACACACGAGGTTTGTGTCTTCAATGAAGAAAATATTGGATCGATGAGTTGTTCAAACATATTAAAATTATGAATTACAATTGACATAATAAAAAAAAATTTTTATTCATTTTATTTTATAATTTTTTTTTATATTTAAATTTTTAATTAATATTTTTATTTTTATTTACCATGTAATAAATAATTTGTGTTTTTCTTTTTATTTATTTTACATCTCATACTATATTCGTATGCTTCGGATAAAATGTGCGTTATAATTATAAATGTGCTCATATAAAAAATATAATAAAATTTATGCATAAACATGTTTATGTGCAATTCTAACAAATTATTAAAGAAAATTCTATCAAGTATTTAAATAAAAAAAGGGGGAAAAACAGATGATTTACACCGCTAGATTCTTCACAATCCCATAATATCTTTTGAACTGGAAACAAAATATATTATACTCGTACGTAAAATTTATTGCAGACTTCTTACTTTAACTCATTAAATTTTCATAAACGTTTCTAAGTTAGACTTTAAAGTCTAAGCTTGAGTTCTGTCAAAAAAAAATTTTTGATTCTGACAACCCTGTACGATAATGTTAGTTTCGAATACTCTTCTTAATACGAGTGTAGCGGAAATTTTGTTTTTGACTTTGATTATTAATTTTTAGGTTAATAATATTTTACATCTTGAAATTTCTAACAAGAAGCTCTTAAAGTTATGGAAACAAAAAATCTAGTAAGGTGAATAAAGCTTTACTGATAATTTCTTCTGAAAATTTGAATATTGTCACAATTTCTCTTCAAACACACTTAATTCACTGTAAAATCAAATAAAATTAAAATTTACGTTACACTAAACTCTTCATACCTACTTTAACTTACAACATGTTTAAATAATATTATAAGATCAAAATTTCTAAAAGATCATCCTATTTTTAAAATTAGATTTTCGCATATCCTTGAAAGCAATTTACAATTTTATGATAAAATTTAAATGCTCTAATAAAATTTTTCTTTATAAATTAATTTTCGTTCTATTTAATTTTTTAAGAACAAAAACACAAAAAAAAAAGAGTTCATAGCACTTTTTTTCGCACATACAGACGAAATATTTACGTACATTTTTATTTTCACTTTAATATTTGAACCAAAAAAAAAAAAATATGGAATCATAAGAGTTTTTAAATTTCACACATTAAATATCAATGGTAGTCAATTCATTCCTTTTTATTATTTTTTTTAATTTTAAATGTTAAGCATTTTTCAAAACCACAAAAACCACAAATGTTGGCTTTATAATAAACTAAAATGGAAAAAAAACAGCAAAAGTGGCTAGAAAAAAATCCGTTTTAAGCGCAAAGCCAACACTATAAATTTATCAATTGCATTCAACCGAAACCTTGTTACATATTTTTTCTGTGTTTAATATTGTAAAAGTGTTGTGTTAAAGAATTAATATTCCATTTGGAATTATATTGTGGAGATATAGACTAAAAAATTTAATAACTATAATCAAAAATTTACAAACTACTCTAATTTGAATTTTAATCAGTTTATCGTAGGAATACGCTGCTGTGACGACGGGGAGGAGGAAACGGTGGCTCATTTTCTCATCCCGGCTTTGGCATGAGGAAGGCGTAGGACCTAAACCGGTGTATAAAGGACTCGGACTGGTTCATGTGAGTTAACCTAACCTAACATAACCTATATTATGTTTCAAATGTCAAATGTCACTGTCAAAAACAAATATTTGAATTTCAATCAGTCAAAATTTTACAATGGTTCTTCTTCTTTGTTAAATTAAACTTTGATACAGAATAAATTTAGTTTCATACAATGAATAACTACCCTATATCGGGCGCCATTTTCTACAATAATTCCAATTTAACGGTTTAAACCTTACACAATTTTAAAATGTGTCTTAAATATTGAGATGAACAACCCAAATGTCAATTAAATCTTACTTCAATTATACATTTCAGAATTTTTCCACTTCTTTTTTTTTCGCTTTCGCAGTCATTGCTTTGATAGAAACGTACAACAAACGTTTTACGTTGAATGCATATGCATTTTTAAAATATTTTACTTCTTGTTTTTTTTTGCTTTAGTTTACGGATTTCAAAAAATTAATATGCATGAAACCACAAAAACACTATTTTATGTGATTCATAATATAAATATTATATAGCAGTTAGTTTGTAGTTGCGTTCACCGTACGCTTCTACACATTATGTTATGGCGTCGTGCCACACATATAAAAAATTTCGCTTTATATACAAAAATACTTACGATTTTTATTTTTATTTTTATATTTTTTTTTAGAAAACTACATATGACATAAATATTTTTTTATCATATCAAGGATAATTAAGTGGTTAAATTAAATTTTTTTTTTTTTATCATTTTTTATTTTACAAATTTGCCAAGGTTATTATTTTTCCTCTTCGGTATGTCAAATATTTAATAGTGGGTCAATAGTTTTCTGGTTTTTAAATTTATATTTAAAAATAAAAGTACATAGTAGAAATAAAATTTAAATAAGAACCACAAAAAAATCTTTTAAAAAATAAAATAATTCAATTATTTTAAGTATTTAAATGGTTAATTTCAAAATAAAATCACAATTTTTGAAAATTTTATTTATAACAATAAGAATATGTTTGTAATACACACACAAAGACAATTTTATTCCAATAAACGTCAGTGATAAAACTCAAGACTATTGCTACAAATATTTTTATTCATTATAAATCTGATTATTTTACGGTATTTAATATATTTGAAGCTACTTAGAGCTATTAAGCCTAAAATTTAATTAAGCTACAGCGACACATGACAACATTAAAATCGTTATTGTTAACATTGTCTCTATTCTGCTGTCATCGTCGTCAGAGTATTGTCAAGCTTGTCATCGTTTTTAATTATATTAGGAACAATTTGAATATTTTTCATAATTCTTTTTTTTTAATTTTTTAAATAATCAATAACACACTCAATAATCCCACTCAAACAAACTTATAAATTTCGAATATTAAAGTGTTATATGCTTTATTTTATATCAAATTTTTACACGTGGGTCACCTAATAATACTCATAAATTTGTAAGTTATAAAAGATATATACAATCTCCAACTACGTATATCAAAAATTTATTTTTTTATATATATACAATGAACCCATTCACATGTAAATATAAACATTATTTGAACGCAATACATAAAATTTTTGGTATTCATCATGGGCTTTGTATTTTTATGGCACGTTCATACCTGTTTATGCGTATACATATATACATACATTAGATATTACAATGTTACACTGTCTATTTGAATGTTGCACATAATAGTATTGTCTAAAATTGCCTTTAGGACATTTCTTCCAAAATCTTTTACATCAAAACTATAATAAGGCATCATTGACATCTTTGTGTATAGTCATGTCTCCACATGAACTTTTGCATATACATATATTGTACATGTTCTTACATTCTATATCGTGATCGTGAAATATTTTAATATGTATGTTAATAGGACAAGTTAACAATTACTGTACATGTTGAGAGGAATCCTTAACAAAATATTAATGTTAAAATTGGTAAACCGTTTTACTATGCTTACAACGAAAACATTCAAAGAATATTCAAAAAGAGAATGATTGACATAGTTTTCAATAATTTGGAAAAAAACAAATCTTTTAGTAAACCCACATGTACAGCAAACATTTCCAACACAACAATATATAATTATACTCTACATTTTCAAAACTGAGCAATTATGTTTATATGAAAAGTAGTAGCAATAATCGTATCGCTTATTTTATTCGGTGTTTTGCGCCATTTGTCTAAGTCAACGTTATCAATCTTTGACATCTCACACAACTTTACCATCCTTGATCGGCCCCACTTCAAAAGTCCAGCCCTACATAGAGCCGATCACTCACACTGAAAGTGAACTCGTGGTTCCGCCTCGTCCATATTTCGGCAACTACGACACGATGTTGAGCGGCGATCACAACCAAGACGCATGCTCTCCTAATGGCCACTCTCCCGTATAGATCGCCGTCTTTGCTACCTCAAGCCATCGCCCGAGGCACCTCCGATTTCCTAATTTCGTGTTTTGGCCAAATTTTCCTTTTTGTCCCGCATGTTTGACAAAGCTAGCCATCTGCGGTCAACACTTGGCAGATAATGCCTAAATAAAAATTTATACAACACTTTCTGTCCCAAAAATATCCGTAACTAAACCACGCCTAGTTTACGAACCCGCCCCCTCATGTTCCGCTATATTCCGGTGACTCGAGATCAACCAACCAAACATGACATTAGAAAAAAACACACACACACTTTAGAAATTCATATATTGTTGGTTGCGTATTTCCATTTTATAAAAGTAATGTAAACGGTGCGTTAGTTTCAGATGATAAGTTTCCTTCATTTACAAGAGTAGGGTATAAAGAAAACATCAAGTTTAATCTTCTTAAAACTTAAAAGTGTACGTGTTTTTGACTTGTTTACTTTTCTTTTGGATGGAAACTTTTCAGGCAATAAACATGCTGCCATTTGCATCATTCAACATATATATAACATGGGGTTCTTTTGGCGTTCACTGCTATAACTATGAATATACTATACTTATACACTACAACGTAACGTAAATACTGCGTTTAGCATTATTGAAAATAACAATGAGTAACATTGTAAAAATGTTTTATATGACGATATTGTAAATTGAAGTGCTATCTATTGATTGAAAGTTTGCTTATATGTCATAGGTACACATGTATTCATGTAATTGTCCTTTCTTTGTCAATTTTTGTTGCAGAGAACATAAAAATTTCACGACTTTCAAATTAAAAATAAATTATATTAAACGAAACTAATGCTCGGGAACAAAAAAAACAATATCGTTTGCTCGGATAAGCAAGGAGAGGCAGCACACAACTATCAAATTTTGTGAATTTATGTGGTTAAGTTAGAACGTTAAGTTTGCGAAAAATTAGCAAAAACTTAAAGTTAGCGCAATATTACGAAAAATACAGAGAGTGTTTTGAATTGCTTCGAAGTTCTTGATGAACTAACCGAACAAACAGTGATTGAAATCATGAATTGTCCTTTAATTTTCAATTCTGCAGCACAAGAATTAAAGAAAGAGAGGGATATCCCAATATTAAATTAGTTGACTTGAATTTTTAAGCAATTAATCATTGTTTAGAATGTGAAATGTGAGGTTAAACTCACTGCTAAAAATTTTTGTACCTATAATTTATAACCAACCATCATTTCTCACCAATTCAGATAAAGTTAAGGTAATAAATACTTTCTCTCACTGGTAACCAAAGATCCCACAATAAAATTTTGTTTTTCGAAATTTAATTTCAATCTTTTTCTTGCTTCTCTATCACGTGGAAGAGCACACTATCTGTTGAAAATCTCTATAGGTACATGTGTATAAAATATTGGATGAAAAAAAATGCTGTTTTATCTTTTACTGTAAACAAAACGATTGGTGAAAATATTTTATCCGTTTACTCACAACAATGAATTTTCTTTATGTATCACATATTATAAAAACTCATCCAAAAATCTTTTAAGTGTATGTACTGATGTTTATCAGATTAAAATATATAATATGTGTACATATGTGCTTCTATGTGTCTATCATATAAAATGGTATATTTATAATAATGAAAATTATGTTAATCACGTAATGAAAGATCTATAGATGAAGAAGAAGTCCCGGAATATTAGACAATATTTTCATTACCTTAATTTTTTTTATTCATTCTGCCTGACAGCAGCACTTATTATTATTTATATTACAAAGTATTAATAAACTGATGAAAATTATAACATGTAGAAAGACACACGTATAAGCACACATATGGATGAACATAATAATGAGGTTGAGGTATACACTTGTATATATACATTTCTTTGTGATATGGATTTTAATAACCTTGAAAATTTAATGGTATTTTTTAGAGCATTTATAAAAAAATTGGGAGAAAGAAATGCTTATTGGTTTTATTTTCACTACTCGTCACTCCGTTTGCCAATTGTTTTACAAGATTTCTAAGGCAGTGGAGATATAGGATGCTGGTGTTAAGCAGGCACATGAATTTTTAAGAAAAAAAGTAGTTGTAGGCCTAGAGGTGGTAGGTGACTGGTTCCAGTTCAGTTCGAGGAGAAATTTATTTTAATTTTTCTACTTTGGCCCATTCCCTTGGCAACGTCATCCATCTGCTCTGCAGTTGTATAAAGGAATTTTCATTACACAAACGAGAGAATTAGTTATCTCTTCTCTCTCTTCAAAAATCAAAATTGATGCCATGAAATGTTTTGTAAAAAATGGATAGGTTAAATCAAATTGTTATAGTTGAAATGTGCTATTTTACAAACCATTGTTGTAATCATTATTCATATTTTTATTATCAAAATATGTCACTATAGTAACCTGGAACTTAAATACATAGTGTCATAATAAATTTCTTTTAAAACGGATTAAACGAAACGCGTTTTATATTAAATAAAATACACAAGCTTAAAAAAACACAAGGTATGTGTTTGTAATATGAGTTGAGTGAAAGTGTAGTTTACATTACTTTAATAATGATTTTTGATGAGAAACCTTTTCGAAGAAATTTAAAATAAAATTAATTTTAAAGATTTAAAAGAAATGGAATTGAAATTTAGCTAAGAGAAAATTTTGGCATTACAAAGACGTATAGGGCTCGATTGTATATAACAAATACTATTGAATGATTTTAATACAAAAATTGTTATTGAATAATTTTAAAAATATTAGTGATGCCTTGAGTCCTATATTCCAATAATACAATTCTTAATACCAAATCAACAGCCGCATAAATTCCTTGATCGGAATCCAAAAACCGCATTACTAAAACTTAGAATTCAAGGAGAGTAATACTAAAAAATTTATCAAAATTTTTTTCTAAAATTTTTCATTGAAAGCACATAGCTACACAGTTACACTTACTGCTAATTAAAAATATTATAATAAAATATTATTTACGTAAGAACAAGAAAACAACATTAAATTTATTTTAAAAACCTTAAATTGCGACAATATGGTACCATCTATATAACAGTTTTCTTGTCTCTTAAGATCAACTGCAAATGTTACCAATGTATAATGGGTTCAAAATACAAAAATAATATAAGAAAAAAATTTAATAAATTTAAACACAAAAATTAAATTGTTATGAAAGAAAAAATTTATAAATAAAAGAGAAACAAAAATATTCTATTTCTCTTTAATTTTCAAGGTCATTGACATCGGAACAAACGTGCTCAAATATACACAAAAATAAATAATAATCGCATTGAGTCAATGGTATACACTTTTTTTATTATAAAGAAAAAATAATTTTAAAATTAGGGTGATCTTTTAAGAAAAAAAAAAGTTGGTTTTGTTGACATTAAATTTTTCCCCACACCATTATTTATTTTCTCCACCCTTAATGTCACAAAAACAAAATATGTATATAAAGAAATAAGGATATTTTTTAAATAGCTATTTTACCGAAAATCGTGTACAATTTATGAAAATATTAAAAAAATATTTTAAAATTTCCCGATACTCTTGCAATTTATTTGATTTGTACAATAAACCCAAATTATTCAGAATTATAGAATTATTTTATTCACCTCTAAATAGAATGTAATTTCACCTCTAAAAATTTAGAGCAAACTATTTGTTTTTTATTAGGCTTTCAATAGCAAGTCAAGAACTTGAACTAAAGAATCTAATTTCATACTTTAAAAACTACCATGTGATTGCAAACAATAACTGGATAGTTCTTTATTTTGTTATAAATTCCAATTCTCCCTTTTTTTGAGATTATTTAATCCAAATTTGATGAATGTTACCTTTAAAATTTTGTTTTCAGATAAAATCTGATACACATTTATTTATTTCATTGTAGACTGCAATAGTTGAGTGAGATTACAAAAAAACAATTTTAAGATATCAGTCTAGACTGTCGAGATAACGCCATTGTGGAGGATATGGATTATATTCTCTGCGAATACCCATTCTTGATGGAGAAGAGGAAACGAATATTGTATAAATTTTATTGTGGTGCGCTGTACGAATTGTCGTGTGTCTTCTTGGCAAAATTGCTGAGATTTATAAGGTAGGTACGTTAAACCTAGGGTGTCTGGGTCCAGTAAAGGGAATTCTTAGCCAATTTTTGCCATTGTAGCGGGGGTTGTCTATCTCCAGTATTAAAGATGAGTCTAATTTTTAACTTAATGCTTTATGTCATGTGAAAGAATCACGCGACGTCCCTTTGCTGAGTAGCTAAATAAATACATCGTACAATAATAAAAGTGAATTATAACAAAATGTGTATTGCAATTCTTAACACTTAACAGTTGCTCCTGTAAAATTTTATATTTTTCGAAATTCAATTTCTTTACCACAGATATTATTGTTGCCTACTACACAAATTTGTTTGCTATAATAAATCGAGAAAATTACGTTATTTTGTTACTTTGAGTACAGTGAGCTCAAAAGATTTAAAAGCATACACACGTATACTTTTGAAATAAATTTTAATATTATTTCGATCCTTTTTGTTTTCATTTTTCTATTTTTTTTTTTTTTAAATTATATTTATGCGGATATCCTTTAAAATTTTCAATATAAAGCAAATTTTTATTCAAAAATTTTTTTTCAAGCCTTAAAAAAATTTTTTTTTATAAAAAAAATTTTTGTTTCCATTTTATTTTTTAAACAAACTTTTCCCAATTTTTTGTTGTTTTTTTTGGAATAAATTCAAGAATTTTTGTTATTTTTCGCTTTGAATATTTTTTTTTTGAATAAGAAATTTTTTTTTTTGGCTAACGTATAATCTTTAGACAATCAAGAATCCATTTTAATAATAATCTGTAGGTCGTACTAATCCATACATACTTATAATCTAATGGTATATACACACATGCACACATATACTCTAATAACATATTATTATAAGAAATCATTTATACATTAGATTATGGTGAGATTAAATGAACATGTCAAGGATAACTCATAGGGATTATAAATGAATTTTTAACTGAAAATTTTTCTCCTTTTCCCTTTAATTATTTTTAATGAATTTTCGTCTTCTTCTTATTTTTTTTCTCTTATTACTCTTCTCTTATCAATTAGAAAAAATCAAATTAAAATTATCGTAGACTGACTTTTCAGAAGTCGTCTACAAGTATAAAACATATTCGTATACAGTTTACTTTTGATTGATCACACATATAATGTCTGTCGTCTGTCGTATACCCGCATAACTGACACAATCTGTGCATGATTTGACTTTTAACTGAATAAATTTAAAATGCAACTTTTGTGGTTTGAGATCAAATTTTAATCCCTTGGATTTTTATTATTATATAAAATTAAACTCTGTGCGAATTCAAATTATTTCTTATTACAGAGACTAAAAATATTATAAAGTCTACATTTTGCATAATGCAAGTTAATTTTTTAATGTACAAAAAATCCAATTATCAATTTAAAATATTCCTGGCACGTATATAATTATTTTATTTTTGATCTCATAAATTCAGATGATTAAAGAGATTTTAACAGAAATTAAAAATTACTTTCATTCATATGAAAAAATATATCAAATTATTGCATACATCAAGGAGGAGCAAAAAAAAAAATTAAAAGAAGATTTAAATCCGTCGGTAAAGTAAGTAAATTAAGATAAATAATTACAATTTTTGAAGCCATGGCGTAACGTATATATTGTTAGCTTTTTGCTTTTCCAGAATTTCGGAAATCTTGCCAGTCTCGGAAATATAAGATGCTGAAAATTTAAACTTTACGAATTTCGAAGGGGCGATAGTTTGCGAGAGGATAAAGACGGAGAAAAACTTTCTTGTCTTAAAACTGCTAAGACTTCAGACTCTACTTTCAAAGGTGTAGAAGTTTTATATAAACAGACATGCAGACTGACAGACAGGACGGATCAATCAATGGTTTGTTAAGTATCAATTTTCCCTTGAACAAGTTGAAATAATGTTTTAAAAAATTTACTTTAATTTTAATTTTTTAAATCATAAGCAAATATTAGAATTCTGTGTAAAACGTAGTCGCACACCCATCGGCACCCAATTTTATCCATACGTAGAATATAAAAATAATAAAATTTGATTTGCATTTTTAACATAATGAATTTGCTTGAATTTCACCTCATATGAGATCATAACTTCTATAAATTACAATGAGTAAGTTATTTAGAGTATATAATTAATAACCTCTAAAAACCTAATACAGAAAAAACCGTATGATGCAGTGCCTATTTATAAAATTTGCCTCAAATATTTTCTCTAAAGAATAAAATTTTCAAGGGAAATGAATAAAAATTCCAATTCCTTTAATTAGTGAAAATAAAACAAAAAAGAATTTTTATTATAAAAATTTTTCAATGTTATAAAAAAAAAAAAAACTTTCACTTTTCTCATTTTTTTATTATAATTTTTAAATTTTATTCAATCATGGGAGATGCAAAATATCAAACAGGCAAAAAAACCATTTGAGATTTAAATGAGTGCATGTGAGTTTTAAAAAATTAATACAAATAATTATAAATTCCCATCCACTCTCTCTCTCTCTCTCTGTTTATACTACGTGATTTCAATTCAAGTAAAGAAATTTAATTTGATTTCAAGAAAAGGTGAAAAACCTCTTCCTTTTTTGCTTTCCTTTTTTTTTTTGTTTTTATTATGAATATTATGAATTTCATAATATATTCCACATATATCTTTGTATAATAATTACTTACGAGAGTATTGCGGGTATAAAATTTAAAATAAAAATCATTTTTACCTTCTTGACTTATACAATTGCGTTCTAAAGCGTTCATATATACGAGTTCATATATAAAGCATTTGTAATCTTAAAATGTTGAAAAAAAATAAGTAAAATAAACAAATATCTTGAGGAAACTGAAAACAATTGAAAAAAAAAACTTAGAGACTTGTAGAGAATAAGGTATGACGCATATTTTATTCTATATACGGTTTTAGATCTTTTTTTTTTTAAGTTACAATGTTATTTTACATATAAGATTTTCTTACAAATTTTTCTTATTTTTGCTTTATATACCCCTAAGACATGCTAATATATATATATATACGGTATATGTATAAGAAGGAACAATATGAAAATATATACTTGAACCTATAATGGTAGAAAAGGATGAAGTCAAGTTACTGTAATGTATTCTTACTTATATAAATTGAAATTCAGAATTTTAATTTTATGTTTTTTTTTAATATTATTAAAATAAATCTGATTTTTTGTTTTTCTTCTAATTTTCATAAAATAATAGTTATATCTCTATTAGTAGTTAAATATAATCAGATATATTTAAATACGTATGTAATTTTATTTCATTTAATTTTATTTCAATAACAAAATTTAATAATAACCCGCACAAATTTTATTGCAAACAGAACAAATACATTACTTAATACCTAATTCAGAAACATCAACTCTCTTGAGTGATACTAGACAATAATCTCTTAATTTATAAGCAAAATGTAATGTGAATATGAAATGAATTTACTCTCTTCAACACAAATCACAACAGTTAATTAACATTTCATTTAAGCCTATATATAATAATAATGCTCTCTTGAAATGGTCAATATCTTAATTAATATTTTATTCGAAATGCGAATTAGGCTAAGTACACCTTAACAATAATAATATAAATGACTCTTCTTATTTCTACTTTCGTCAAGTGAAGACCTATTTCTAATAAAATAATTAACAATGTGTTTTATTTTAAATATATATATTGGATTCGTCCCATACAACTTTCAACTAACAACTTCTTAACTAACGACATTTTGATATAATATATAAATACAAAACAAATCCTATCAGTCACAGACCAGAGAGCCGCTTATTATGAGTCCGTCGCGTCTGGATTTCTATTTGGATTTTAGTAGACTCTTATCACAAGCATACCTTACTGCGGATATTTTGTGGCCCAATCCGCCGGGAAACAAATCGCAAGGTGAAAAATTTATCTCAATATGTTGAGATTAAGAATACGTTTCCATTCAACTGGAGAGATGAATTTGCAAGTTTATTAATTATGATAATGATTTTACTTGCACAGCAGAAAGAGCATACAGGCTTATATTTAGAAAAGAAAGGCGAAATTTAATTATTACTGCAAATTTGATTTAATACAAACCACAAAATACATATATGTACTTATCAAAATTAAGTCGCTTTGCAGTAAATACTAAAACGTCAATTCAAACAGCAATTATATTGTAGATTATAAAGGAGCAAAAGACTTGTCTAACGCCAGAGAAATTATATTTTTTTAACTAGCATGTTATATTAGACAGAATGTAAATTAAATGGGCACATGTAATAAAAATAAAGGCTTAAGAATCACATTTTTATACACAAAAGAAATGTTCTCTTTTTAGTATATAAAATTTTTCTTTTATTTAATAAATTTCGTGTAGCCTAGTAGGATTGTTTTATTTTGTTTAAAATTTCTCATGCAATATAAAATGAATTTTCAGCGAAATGTACATTATACAAAATAAAATATACGCCCACTCTTTTAATTTATAAAATAATGTAAAAAAAATCTATTTATTGTAAAAAAAATTTTTTATTTCATTTTATCATTTCAATCATCAATGTGCATATGTGCATTTCTAACTAAAATTGACGTAAATTAGAAAGGTCCTTTTGAGAAATTTCACAAAAAAACCTATTTTCATACATTATAAATTTTTTTATTCTCTATATTGTGTAAACATCACCTCTTCAATTACATGGTACAATTGTTCTCTATTAAATTCATGATTTTCAGACTTATAACTTTGTTGATGCTACTTTTATAAACATTCATTTTGTTTTTTACATGCACACTATATACGTATATATGAAAAACTACGGTGACACCACATTTAATAACATGAAACGATGAAAATAGAACATATTATAAAGAATGTACTATTTAAATTCACGCTATATTTACCCAACGTATATGTATGTATAGTTGATGAATTTTATTCTAATATTTTAAACATGTGAAACAGACACATTCACCGTTTATATGAACATTAATATTATATATGCACAAACATAATGTAACAAAGGCGGATTATATGTTAACTAAATATTTTTTTTTTGTTTAATATTTGAATTTTCTCATATATTTTTAAAGTTTTACAAAAGTTTTTATGGTATAGACCTTTGCGAGACAAAAATTCAAGTTATATAATAATTTTATATAATTATAGTGTGTATATTTTGAGAAATATTAATAGAATGTGAGAAAATATTGAAATTTGCAAAACTTTTACGAGATTTATTTGTTAAATTCTTAAGAAAATAAAATCAATCGAATTGTTGAATTAAATGTGAAAAAAATATTAAGTAGCTCACGATATGATTTTAAAATTTGTTAAAATTAAAATTCCAAAACACACCGAAGTAAACAGAGCCCTTACGAGCGTTATTACTATATCACATACCCGATGTTATTTCTGTATCACTTATATTCAAGTTAAATGGCATACACTTTTCTACAGCAAGTGTTTCCACTTAAAAGATATTTGGATACATCCCCATACCATCTGATCACATCGGGCATCTAAATGAATCCCCCCTTCAATTCTTTTTGTCATTTAGCTTAGTTGAAATTTTTCCCAAAGCTACCTCCTATCTCTTAACCATATCATCCTACGGCAGGCACAATAGTGAAATTTTCCTGGAGAGATTTTCTAACCTCTGCAGCATCTGTATGTTCCCTTTTGTTATTTAGAGTGTGTTTCTTTCTCACTACAATCATAATATATACACACCTTAGGATAAAGGGGCCTCTTCTTGGTTTTTCCAGCAAACCCCCTGTCAAACGGTAATTTATTGCACTCCAATTGTCCTGGTTTTTTTTTATGATGCAACACAGAACCCTCTTCGAACTTTCACCTGGCAATATTTCCAATGACAATCGTAAGGTGAAGCCCGTCGGCAGCCAAACCAACCATCAAGAACAATATTTTACAATTTATATAAAGCGGTATCCGTTGATTCATGCACTTAGTATGCATGTTGGTAACTGGTGAACGGTATCACCTAATTCTTCGTTTTTAGAAGAAATAAAATAAGGCTTATTTGCCCACCTACCTTGGAATAATCACAATTTCAACAATGTTTATCTTATTCTATTCTATTTAATAGATTTCTTTTTAATGTTTCCGATCGAACAAACTTTTTAAAGAAGTTAAATCCCAGGAAGTCAAATTATATAAATGTATACTACTTATTTGTTTGTTTTTTAAACCTGCTAAACCTGGTAACCCTATTGTAAAATTAAAATTCAAATTTTTCAAATAACTATGTCTCTAACTTGTAAGTAAACATTGTAGATATACATACAGACAAGTCGATGATGATGACTTGAATGATATTATGATTACGTTTTTTATTACAGCCCTTATATGCACATATCATATGTATATGTATGCATTTTATGGTTGAAATAATAAACTAAAGGAAACAAAAAACCCAAACGAAAAAGTAGCAGACAACTTTTTAATTTTATACATTTTTTATTAGGTACATAAAGTATAAGCACATAACGTTTATATTATGTGAAATCCAGAATGGTTATGTAAGACTTGTAATAAGATTATAGCATACAAATGACATTATAAATGTTTCAGAAACTCTAAACATAACCTATAACTACACTATTATATTTTATTATTTCGTACATATGAATAACTATGTAACAATATAATCTTTTATATATCCCTGTCATTTCAAATTCATTCGCCATCTATTATCAAATTTTTATTTCTCTTCAGCTCTGCTCAAATATTTTCGGTAATTCTCATTTATTTTTGGAAAAATTTCACTTCATTATAAAAGAATCTCAGAACATTGTAAAATGAAACTATTTTAATTTATTTTTAATGTTACAAATTATAATATGATGACATTTATAATGGTGGGTAGAAATGACCTGTTTATTAGATTTAAAAAAAATCACTTTGAAATTTTCTTTCTAATGATAATAAGAAGACTGTGAATAATTTTCCATTCAAAATAAAAACACAATTTGAATAAAACTTTTTGGTTTTTTATCGGATTTGGATTTAATTTTAAAAAGCAACAAAATGATGTGCAACACCAATGCTACTACAAAAAATAGAAAAGAATGAAATTAATATTGAAATTAAAATCATTGAATAGATAGAGAGGAAGAGAGAAATGTCAGGATTTTATATTGGGGCAAATTTCAAACCCCATGAAATATGTAATATTTTTCATTAAATTAGAAAAAGTATTGATTCAGTATTAATGGCAGGTCAGCACTTATTCTATTGCGTTATGAAAGTATTTATCCATCCGTTTTATTTAACAGTAATAAAATTTCACGAAATAACCAGCACATTTTTGCTAAATTTCGACGTTGGATATGAAGCATAAATTAGCAGTAGAGCAAAATTTAGCATATTGAAAAAATTTTAATTACATTGTAAAAAACTTGCAGGATAGTTGATAGTTATATGGTGAGTTTACTCTTCACTTCACTTCTATTTGGTATTTAAAAAATTTTATTGAAAAGTATTGAATTCAACTCCTATCACACGTAATTCACCTCCTAACTCACACCATTAATTCTCACACAATTCTAATTTGCCTCACAAGAGAATCACTATGATACAAAACTCTTAAATTTTTTTAAAAAAAAATTTAAATTTTACATATTCAGATTTGAAAATTCAAATTAAAATTTTAAATTAAAACCCAATATTAATATTTATTAAAATTGTATACGTGTGCCTATATACAATTTTATCAAATATATACAAATATAAATATATTTGTATATATTCATATGTTTATTTATTTATATTCCATTATACGCACATTATTAATAAATTGACCTAAGGGAAACCGAACCTTTATTATGAATCAATTAATTTTAATCCTCGAAGACTAAATATTATATGAGATATGTACTTATAATATATAATCCGCGTTCATATATGCGTCATATACCTTATACGTACATTAACAAATAAACTTATTCACTTTTATTAATTGTATATATACCTATATAAATACGAAATAGCGTATATAGGCGTGTATAATTATAACCTGCAGAATAACCCCATTTTATAATAAATTTTGTTCTTGCATAAATATTTGCGGTCTATATGTACACCCAGCGCAGAAAAAACCCTCGCACTTCATTTTTTTTCGAAATTCTGTATTTAATTAATTTTCATACTAAAGTGGTCTCACTCAATTAAATATTGAGTTTTGTTTTTTATTTTGGTGTCTTCCCTTAATGTAAGGAACAGTTACTTTTTTGTTTATCGTTTAAAGTTATGTGGTTTTTAATAAGAAGTTCAAGTTTCATACAAAAAATAAGTTAAAAATATGGTGTTATCTCTTGAATAAAAAGCTAAAATATTAGCGCTACATGAGAATGGTGTATCAAATAGACAAATTGCGATAATATTAGGGACAAACGAATGGAGTATGAGAAATTTTTTAAAAAATTATATTATTTCTGGCTCTTTGGAGCGAAAAACTGGAAGTGGAAGGCCGAAGCTTCTTAATGAAAGGGATGAAAGACTTTTGAAACGAATTTCACTTCGAAATCGATTTTCAAATGCGGGCCAAGTTAGAAAGATATTTCAAAAGCAAACTGGAAAGCGAATTTCAATACGAACAATGCAAATTGAGTTGAATAAGTTAGGAATGGAAGCCCGAAAGCCAGCTAAAAAGCCCCTTTTGTCGAAGAAAATGAAGTCGCAGCGTTTGAAATGGGCAAATACTTGTAAAAACTGGACTGTGGAAGACTGTTGAAAAGTGATTTTTTCTGACGAGTCTAAATTCTACTTGATTGGACCTGATGGATCGCTCACAGTTCGGCGTAGAACAGGAGAACGTTATTCACAAAATTGCGTTTTGCCAACAATGAAGTTTTCACCCTATATAATGGTTTTTGGGGCCATTACAAGGTATGGTGTTGGAAGGCTAATTCTTCTGGAAGGTGTAGGAAATGCTCAGGAGTACATAAAAATTATCAACGAAGGTGTAGTTCCAACAATTGAGCAACTTTCTGAATATACTCAAAATGTAATTTTTCAAGATGATTCTGCGCCATGCCATAGAGCTAAAACGGTGAGAATTTCTCTTGTGATTTCAAAATTTTTGTATTTTAAATTAATTTTACGGTTTTTTTTTTTTTTTTAGGTTCGAAACTGCAAGACTGATTTAGGGATTTCGTCACTTCCTTGGCCTGGAAACAGTCCAGACCTCAATCCCATTGAGAATTGCTGGAGTATGATGGGTAAAAAAAACCGGGCTGAACGGCCACAATCTCTAGTGGAGATGAAAAACATCATCGAGAAGGTTTGGTATGAGGAAATAAACGTCGAATACCTTGAAAGTTTGTATTTTTCAATGGCTCGTAGGGTTGAAGCTGTCGTTAAAGCAAGAGGTTTTTCAACCAAGTACTAAATGTTAATTACCATGGTTATACCTTCTATTATTAATATTTTTGCTTTTATTAATCTACTGGTTACTTGCAATTTCAATAATAATGTGTAATTTTTTAGTTAAACTTAAGATATTGTGAATGAATGAATTTTAAGACCTTGATTTTTAAGTTTAAATTTTGATGTTTTTCTATATTATGACCATTGGGTTTAAAAATTTTAAATTCCTGGATATGCATTTATTTTTTTCGTATTAAATTTTATTTAAAATTGTTAAAAATATAGTATCTTGAAAAAATTTGAACCAAATTTTTGTGTTTATTTGATTTAAATACCCTATTTTAAAAGAATTTATTAAAAGAGTACCGTGCGAGGGTTTTTTCTGCGCTGGGTGTATATGTATATATAAATATGATAAATTAAATTCATCTTTATTTTAACGTATGTCATAATAATCAAAAAATTTATATATGTATGAATATTTATATATCTATATGCAATTATAATATAAAAGAATCAATGAAAAGAGATTATTCTTTATTAAAGGAGAAATTTGAATACAACAAAGCCACCACAATACAACGGTAATAATAGAAATAGCGGAAATTTATACCTACGTCTAAATCGGAAGGGCAATATTCTAGAATGCATATAGAAGATTCCGCAATTTATTTCATAAAATTATTTCATAAATAAGATAAACAATCAATAATACTATAAATTTCAAAAACTTACACAGAAATTTTGAATTCACTTATAATTTTAACCTTTTTGCCTTCAACTCCTAAGCTAGAGAAATGAAATTCAGCTGTTTGATTATTCGCTTTACTATTTTGGGGAACATAGGGCTTAAACAAAACCTATCTATCGAACTCTTTTTTACGTCAATATTTTTATTTTTGCCATGTTTTTCCAGTTTATGCAAATTTCTTTTGCGGCTTACTTTCTCCATGTTAACCGTGACCTTCCCATACCCCTTTTTGTCCTGCGGACTCTTTTCTATCGCGTATCGCGCTATTACGGACTGCGCAATTCTTTTGATTGGTGAATTCTACTGGTTCCTGACCCGTAAATCTCCCATTAGTTCTGTACATATTTTGACCATATTTTAATATTAAATAGAAATTGGCAAAATTTATATGTGCTTATTTTAGAAATCATTGAATATGACTCGAGTTTTTTAATCAAATATTTTGAATTAATTTTATTATTCTATAATAAAAAGTGGAGTGCTTTGGTTTTTTATCAATAAACAAAAAAATGAAAATATTTTTTAACACTATTTAATTAAATAAATCGAAAAATTTTAATTTGCAAATTAAATAATTTTAATTTCAATTTCACAAAATTTTCAAGTAATATTTTTATATACATATGTATATGTACTTAATTATGAATGCAAAATATATACATAATTCAATAAAATAATAATTTTCGAATATTATTTTACTGTTGTACTAGATTAAGATACAAAATGTGAACCATAAATAATAATAAAAGGGCTGATTAAAGGTATAGAGCTGAGTGGAAATCTTGAATAATCGACAGTCGGTTACGAGTTATTTGAGAGTGATACTCGTAAGACTTTCAAATTTTTATCTACATTTTATATAGCCTTCACTTTTAAGTGCGCCACATTTCTATCTTTATGGTGATATCAAAGCGGTAAACTTTTTTATAAATGCAGCGATGCATACCAGACTCGTTTGTATATAAGATTCTTTCTCGCATATTTAAAATTATTAAGATTCTCATTAAAAATATTTAACATTTTATGTTAAAAAAAAAAAATAATTAATAAGTTGAAAATAAAAATTTTATATTGAAATTTCAACAATTTAAATTTGATACAAGATAACGTACACGCTCATACAACTTATTCATTACACTCAAACGCCGCGATATGAAAATTCATTAAAAAGAAAAATTTGCAACACTTACAAATAAACAGAACATAATGGCGCCCCGTCTGTAACCTACGCTTTAAGCATATTCACATATGTTAGTATATTTAAATATTAAAATATTTCTTTTGATCTTAAAGATTTTCAAAAAAAAAAATATAATGCAATGCCTTATACTTCACATTTCTTGAACATTTTTAATAAAAAACAAGTCCACACACACATTTTTTATACAATTAGCATTGATATTTTTACACGTTATCATCTACAGTATACATACTTGTATAAATGTAAATGTCTGGGTAAATCTTATATCCTTTGAAAAGAAAAAATATTTTTGAAGTCCCAATATAATTACAATGACTTTAAAGGTTTTTATAATTTTTTTTAAATTCGAGCAAATAATTTTGAAAAAAATAATTTCAGCATGTGTAATTCGTCTTGTGATTATGGTTTACATTTACACTTTCTGGTGATTATGGTGTGATTCGTCTGCTGTTGTGTTTACACTTAAAAAATACTAAAACTCTTATATTCTTTGTGATATTGTTTCGAAAATTTTTAAAGAATTATGGCATTCATACTCAAATTCAAAAATAGTACTTAAAACAAAAATTTTAAAACTATCAACTATCAGAAGACAATTGCAAAGTCAAAAAACTAAAAATGTTGCTGCATTTAAAAAAAATTACTCTTTTTTAACCCTCAGATTAAAAATATAATATATTATCTGCATATTAGCCTAACAAAACCTTTTTTGGAGTTCATTAAATTCGTTTTGTTTATTGGTTTATCAATTTTACTCTCAAATAGACTCAGTTCTCAACAGATTTCCCTCGACCCTTTAAAGGGTACATCAATTGCGTTAAAAACACATAATTACCCTCCAAATTTTAATTGTGCTACTAAACCAAAGGATCATTTTCGAATTTTAAGTATGGCTAATTCGTTGTGCATTAAATTTATTAATTTTCTCAATTATTAGATTACTTTGAATTTTTAATGCAAATACCATATTAAGTCCACTAATAACTTTAATATGTCTGGAAAGCAAAACACATAAAAAAAAAACATTCAGAATTAAATTACGTCTGTCTAGAACGCAAAATATTTAAAAACTTTAATTTATATTAAAATAATGTGTGACAGTATATGTAATTGCATTGTTTTTTATATGTGAAATTAATATTATAAAAACTCTCACTCTAAATTAACGTGCATGATTTCAATTCCATTTTTTTGAAAATCATCACTTTTTAAGTGTTATTTTCGATCAAAATAAATTTTATAAAAAAATAAATGTCAGGCTCATTTATTAGTCTGTCTATACATATAATATGTACGTACATATATAGGCATAATATGTAAAAAATAACGTATGTATAAATTTATATTTTTCCCAAATTTTACTCAATCATCTGAATTTGCTAAATTTTACTCGCAATATATTAGCTATTATAATATATAATCACGTAGAAGAATTCAAATATAATATGTATATATGCAAGTAAAACAGATTTCAACTTATTCATAGACGCAAAATAAATCTTTTTTAAATTTAATTTTAAATCCTTTCTATATCTAGAAAAAATCTCACATTACTAAATTACCCCAAATTCTGTATATGAAAACATTCAATGAATGAAAACAAGAACCGGAAATTTTCTCAAACTGCATAAAATGTATTCAAAGTAATGAGAGGTACAGATTTATAAACAGAATTCATTCTGAATTTCTCTTTAACAATTTTACTTGTTTTACTTGCATTGCAACTAGCTAGAGAAATTTTCTCAAATAATTTTCTTTAAAACATAACTGTTACGCACTTTTCATTTCCCATCATAATATTTCTCACAGTATTATTTAACTTTCTCTGTTTACATTTTTATCAGTCAATCTTCTAATATAGTATAATAATACTTATTTGGCAAAATATGCTGCCGGTATGCAGATGTTTTTTTTTTGTTATTATATTAGAAAATTTCTCATACAGTATTAAACAGAGAAAACAGAGAGAATAAAATTATAAATTGAAACTGAAAAATAACAGTGTAAATGTAAATGACAAAAAATACATAATAGTACTCAAAACGTTTTCTCTTAATAAATTGAGAAATTTTTCAGCATGTTATACAAATTACATAAATGTTAAAATATAGTAAATACTCGTAAAGTGAAAGAGTCTTTCATATTTGAAATTACTTTTATTATTGTTAAATAAATTCGATTACAATTATTGTAGATCGTATACTAATAAAAATATAAGAATTGAATTTTTAATAAATAATTCAAAAATTGAGTCATTAATTAGTATTATTAATAAAAATATATATATATATATATATGAAGGTACTTTTGGCTATAGTAGCAGTGAAATTGAATAAGAAACAATTTGTTTATTTTATTCTTTATTCTTTGATAACTTTAATAAAACTTACTTAATTATCATAGTCAATTGTATATTGTACAATATACTTATAGTATATTAAAACATTTTAAGGGAAACGATTCTTTAAAGTGTTAAATAAGGTGTTGTGCTTTTAAATAACAAAATACATAACTCCTTCTCTTATCATACCGAATGTACCACTCTATTGTATGTAATTATTTTATTCAATATCTTACTTGTTAATATAAGAGTGTTAATGTTAAACAGCAACAAAATGTGAATGCGAAATTTCACCACAATAAATTAAAAAAATTACAGTAGATTATAACAAAAAAATTTATTTACGGCAAAATTGTAAGTAACAACAAAATGAAAAACGAAATTATTTAGGAAATTAAAAATAAATTTGTAACTTGTTGAAAAACAAGACACGAAACAATATATTTTAAACAATATATTTAAATATATTATATGTTTTATTATTATTTTATTATATGCCTATATATAGACACAATAATTAACAATAATAATAATAATCTAAAAATAAAAATATACGGTCAAGTATGAGAAAACAATCATACATAAAAAGTTAATCTGTTAATAAAATTAAATCTCTTGATATTTCAATATTTTTACTCTATATTCTCAATACATACATACCATACCCATTCAGCTTTATACAATTTGTATAATACGTATACATGTATGATTACATTTAAAATCTATTTGCTTAATACAATGTATAATAAAATAACAACATATATTTAAAATCAACAAAATCCAACACTAATTAATATTGGAGTAAATATTGCTCGAACAAAATATTTGCAAGAGAATTTTCTGTTATACGAGTACGTGTACAATATACATGTATGAATAACATTAAATTTTACAGAATAATAAAATACAAAATAAGAACAAAATAAATTTCAGATGTTTGAGAACAAAAGAAAAAAAAAATAAATATTTCTAAATAAGAAAAGCATTTCAGTTATTAAAAAACTTTCATCTTGTTAAGATGTTCAAGTTATAGTTTGAGTAGAGTAAAAAAAAGAAAAAAATTATTAAAATAAAAATATAGAATCTTGTGGAAATTTTGAATTAATGGAATGGAAATTTACTGTTATTACAACATTTTTTTTCTATACCGTTTTATTCAAAATAGAGAATTGAAATTTCGAAAAAGATTTTGGAAATATTAAAAAATTGTTAAAAAAAAAATTTTGTTTTGGAAAATATTTTACGCTTAGTGCAAAATTGTATACAAGTGCTGTTTTCTGTTATTTTGAATGTTAATTTTAATCCCTTGAATGGGAAGTAAATAATTTTTATTTAATTAAACAAAATTATTGTAAAAGTACGAATTAGAATTGTAATACTTAAAATTTAATGTTTGAATGAATATGCAATAAAAAATTAATTATAGTCTTCATTTCAGTGAATAATTACAATTTAATTTTAAAGAAAAAAATTGGAATTCAAATTTTCATAAGCACTTTGTTTTATATTTAATTTAGTTTTCAGTTCCTTGCTGACCAGAACAATTTTTATCTCATTTATAATATTTTACATGAAAAAAAACCAACAATATCTACCTATAAATAAAATTAAATAATCAATATTAAAGTCCTTTTTTAAGAAAACAAAAAATTCATTTTATTTTAAGAAAAAGCAGCAAACAAATAATAATAAGAAAAAAATAAACAAACAAAAAAAAAATTTATTATTCATCCATAATTTTTGGGTTCCGATTTTGTTATATTTCTTTTTTGGGTTGTATTTTGTTCACAATAAAAGGAAAACAAAAAAAAAGTCATATTTTACCTATATACCGTTATATTTATTACATTGATTTTATATTTTACGTGCAATAAAATAAAATTTTATTAAACAAAATTTTTAACAATAAGATTTTTGTGAATAACCAAAAATTTACAACAGTAAAATTTGTCGTTAGTACAGCTAGTACATTTCTCTTGAACCAAAAAGGAGAAAATTTTCCAAAATATGCAACAGTGTTTTAACATATTATAAAAGTTAGTGTTATAAAAAATTATTGTTCTCTCTATACTATCATAAATCCGAATTAAAATTGAGAGTAAATTATTAAGAAAAAATAATAAGAGAAAGAAAAATTAAAATAAAATAAAACAGAAAAAAAAAAAATAAAGAGAAAAATATTATCAATTATCTGAAATTATAATAAAAGTAAAAAATAAAAAAAAAATAAAAAATCACAATACACATGTTTTGTTGTTCTTATTAATATGGTCAAAAGGGATATACCGGTTATACAAAAAGGATATATAGTGTAATACAATATAAAAAATTACAATAAAATAAAAAATTAATAAATAAATATACAAAATTTATCGAGAAAAAAAAAAGGATATATTTTTCAAGGCACATGCATATATACAAACATATATGCAATTAATAAAAGAGAAAAGAAAAAACTCAAAGTAATTTATAAGAGGAAAAGGTTTGTTTTATTATGGAAAAAAAAAAATTCAATTGAAGAAAATATTTTTGTACATTCAAACACACACACACACACTACTTTATGAGAAAGAATATTAAAAGAATATTTTAAAATTAAAATTTTATATATTTCTTTTTCTTTTTTTAAATATTTTTTATCCTTTACTTTTTCTTCTTCTGCTTTTTGCATTTCACCTCAGTGATTCAGTAAAATTATTTCTTTTTTCTTGTTTTATTTTTGCTCTTGCATTGAATAACAACATTGAATCTGAATTATTAAAAGAACAAAAATAAAATGTAGAAAAAAAAAAATCAAGTGTATCCCTTAAGGATATGCGAAATTTTCAAAAAGCAAAATAAAAAATAAAGTAAAATTAAAAAAGAATATTAAAACAGAATGGTTTCTTGTGTATTATAAAAAAAAAAACGCAACAAAAAAAAAAAGAGAGAAGAGAAAATTATGAATTTATTTTTTTAATCCTTCAATTTTTAACAAGCCTTAAAAAAAAAAAGGATATTCTGTCCAAAAGTCTTTAATTAAATTACAAAAAAAAAAAAATAAAAACTGCGTATGTCATATTTTATTTACAATTAAATATGATGGAAAATTTTTTGATTAAGCAATTTAAGTTTAAAAAAAAAACAAAAAAATTTGCATGTCTTTAGGGAATATTTAATTTTATTTTTAAAAAAATTAATATTTATTTATAATACGTGTGTGATTAATTGCTGATATTTTATGTGATATTTTCCCTTGTATATGTTAAATAAGATGCGTTAATTTTTTGCTTTCAATACACAATAATTAAAAATGTATGAGTTTAACTATAAAGGTTGGTATATATTTTTTTGACAAATAAAAGAATTTAAAATCTCGTGCCCTAGAGATGTTTAGGGTTTGTCTTAGTTTGTTTTTATTTTAAATTTAAAATAATGCTTAATGTGTTACACTAAGGCCTGGACTCAATGGGGTTATGCATATGTTGAGAATTTCTAATGACTCTTTTTAGAGGGAAATCAACTCAATTGTTAATTCAACTTTTTTTTTTAATCAAATATTAAAGATTTTCAGGAAAGAGTTAGAAAATTATTAAGCAATTAATTTATTTTTTGCTCTTTTGCATCTAATATCGACAAAGTTTCGGCAAATTGCCGAACGTAGCGTCAAATTTTGAATCGATTTTGGTGGCAATCTTCGATATTTAAGATTTTGGGAACATGTATTGGAAATATGCGTAATATTTTTAGTTTGTACATAGTGATAATTTAAAAATTTTAGATTTCTTGTCATATTCAATGAAGAAAAGGGAATATTGTTAATTTACTGCTTAAAACTAGCAGTATTAACGCTTGGTGAAAGTACAATATTGTATGACTTAAAAAAAATTATTTAATCGAGGCCTTCTACTGTAGTTGTCATGATCTTGGTAATTTAAGTTGCTTATTTTGAATTGAGACTAAATTGGGACTAATTAACAATAATCCTTGCATACAGTCCTTTCAATTTTCAATTTCCTAATAATAAGATTTATTTTTCACTTTAATTATATAGAAATTGTATACTTCACTCACACTATATCGACAATCATTTAAAATAATTTCTATGCTATTCTATAATCTTATTGAAAGTTCATTACTGTACTTCAAAAATTTCACTAAATATCCAAAGTGTTACCCAATTTTTTCTAAAGATTTCTCCATATATTTTTTTTCTAAAGCAAATGTGTACATACACAGTTCATATAGAAAAATTTATTTATTAAAGTTTATTTTTTCAGTACAACAGAATTTGTTTTCACTTTAAAAACTTACAAAATAGCACACAAAACTTTACATTTAAAGTTTAATGAATTTTGCTCTTCATTTCTTATAAAAATTTTTATCTTAACAAATAAACGTATCTAATATTTAATTATTCTGAAGTAAATAAAAATTACGCTTTATTTAATTTTATTTATAAAAACGAAAAAAAAAAATAAAGTTTTTCGAATTCTTCGAACATGTGAAACAAACAAATTGCATATTTTTTTTTTCTCTACTTGAAAATTAGTTTAAAAATTAAGCTATCCAAATATCAAATTTTCAAAATTTTACCCCATTTGAATTCTAGAAATAAATTTTTTAAGTAATTTTTTACCATTAATAGCTAAACTGGTCTCAATTGAATATCGGTGATCTTTATAATTTTATATTTCAATATAGTTTACTTTTTCACAACTAGGGCACGGCGAACGTGTCTAAAAAGAGACGTCATTTTTGTTTAACATATTTAATTGTATTCCTTTTTGCTATTTAATTTCCGTTTGTTCCACTGTTTTAGAAATCAATAACTACAGCGGATTTAACAATTTAAAAAAAAAACTTTGCAATCCATCATTTTTGATTATACAGTCTTAGCCTTAATTAACCAGAGAAAAAGGGTAACTTGACTATCTTCGAAAATATTAGAGCAGCGTTCGGGGCTCTTGGATCCTACTCAATTAGTTCAGTTTTAATGGCATGATGCAGAAGAGACACACTGTATGCACTTTGCCATGTGTGCAGAATAACCGTTTGCTGTGCTTCCGGACAACAACTAACCGTCACACCAAAGCTACAGGATCCGAAGGAAAAACCACGTACTACCCGCACAAAAATTCTAAACTAATTTAGTTTTTAATACAAAAGAATCGATAATATATGGTAACCCGTATTTTATTTATTCCTCTTAATTTCATTTATAACTCAACTCAAAAAAGACAACTAAAAACAAAAACAATGAAAATATAAACAATTCTTGTAAATATTCTGTTAAAACTTTAAAGTATTCATTCCGAATAAATCTCAATAGTAAAAGTTTGGTTTTAATTTTATTTTTTTGTTTGCTTTTATTTATATTTGGTATTTTCAAAAGAAATATTCTCAATTTTCACACAAATATATATACTAATATGCGAATGCGGATTGAATTTTATGCATTTCACACACACTGACACACAAACATATTTGACTGTCATATGACATACACTCTTCTACAAATGAACATTGAGTGTAGCTGGAATTTTTTTAAATTACTATGTGACTATAGAGGAAGGACAAAAAAAAAAGCAGAGCAAAAAATAAAACTGCAACCGATAATAACAACAATAATAAAAATAATAAAATAAAAAAAAATAAATACAAAATAAATAAAAACAAGATTTCATCCTTTATTTTTTTTATTTTATTTCATTTCTGTTTTTTGTTGTTGTTTTTTTTTGGCATCAGCACCAAAGTAGTTTTGTCTTAATTTATATTCTTCTCACAAATATATTTTTTTTTCATTTTCAATATTTTAATGCATTTTCTTCCGAGTTGTACTATGTGTAAGTACAAGTATCTATACATAGTTAATAAATTCAACTGTATATTAGTTAGAAAAGGAGTGCTTAAAAGTACTATAACTCAATAATGCCAGTTCAATAATAAGAAATACGTAAAATAAATATAAAATAAAAAAATATAAAAAATTGAAAGCTCCTACAAATATTTTAAGGATCAAATTCTTATTTAAAACATAAACACATTTTATATCATGTTTGTATTACTCTCGTAATAGTAACCATGATAAACAACATACTTTTAGGAGGTTTAGGTAAATTTTCTTTAAATTTATTGTTAACAATTTATTTAAATACTTTAAGCAACTGAACACAGAATACTATTAGAATTGTTTAATAAAAAAAATTTAAACAATCTTTATTTTGATTATTGAATTATTAAGCAAGTAGAAACTGGTTTTCCTCCACAGGTTATGCAATTTTATAGTGTATTATAAATGAAATGTAACTGGCGCTCTCATTTTTACATTATACATACATTATAAGTATCTTTCAATAGGGGCAAATAGAATATTGAAAACCATAATACGCTATTCCATATGATAGTTTCCATATGAATTATTATTGATTTTTTTTTGTTCTCCTGACGGTATGCAATTTTTTAATATATTCCACCATAGTCAGTAAGTGGGACTAGCGAGTGATGGTGTCAAATATATGAGGTGTGCAATGACATGCCATGTTTATATATATTTGATATATAAATAAGCACATACATCTGACTATTTAAAATTTTTTTTCTAGCTGATAGGAGTAAATTAAATATTGTTTATTTTTCATTCACAAGGAGATAATAACTTGACACTTAGTACTATAAAAAGCCATGAGAAAATTTTAAAAATAATTTATTTAAAAAAGAATGCAAAAAATACTCAAATAACACTATGCATATTTTGCAATTAAGTGTAGTAATGCAATAAATTAAATTGTTAAAAATAGACCAATAAATAATTTTCTTTTATGTGTAATTAAATTGATGAAATAATTGGAATCCATATATGCAGTCTTATATTTCAAAAACTTACAATACAAATTCAATTAATTAAACTCAATATACTTGAAAAGTTCTTTTATATATACCATATATTACATATAATGTTGCTGTTAATTCTGATACTTAAATTACATTTTATTATTCTTACATACATCCTTTTTATTTTCAATTACATTTATTTTTGAAATGATATTATAATTTAAAAGAAATTTTATATTTTTATACATTTTCCAGGTTAATGACTGATTTAATTTAATACTTTAATGTAATATCTGTTAATAATTAAACACATGCATATGTACATATGTTATATGTATATACTTTTGTACACACAAATATAACGGATGATTTTTGTCTTCTTTGATTTTTCATACTTTTATTTTCGACAATATGTGCGTGATTGTCAGCATCAAATCGACTAAGTTTGCAGGTTTTATATATATTTCTATGAAATGCGACTGGCGCCCGAACACTACTCTTATAATTTTAATTAATTACATTTAAATAATATAATAATTGAATTTTCGAAGATCAATTAATGTCATGTTTTTGATTTGTCAATTGAATTCAAAATTGAATCCGTCGATAGATTGCCAATATCAAAATAAATTTTTTCTTGTAATGGTAACGTTAGATATATGTACCTATTCAAACACTAATCTCGTAGAATCTAGTGAATCACACATTATTCGGTTTTCCCTCTGAACGAACGACAAAACTAAACGATTGAAAACTCACCCATTACATATAATTTCATCAGAAATATTGCATATGTCAAATTTAGCATATTTCTTCAACATATCAAAAATTAATATTATCCTGAATTCATTAATTAAAGATGACTGAATTTGTATTATAAATTTTTTTTTATCTTCCTTAATGCAATCGATATAACATCAAAAAAAAAAAAAAAACAAAAAACAAATAAAATTTTTCCATTTTTTTCTTTCCTCGTAATTATTATTTATACTTGAAGAGAAAAATAAATAAAGTACAAATTTCGATTTATTTTTCACCTTCCATTTTTAAATTGATATTTGATTCTGCGAAGAATTGCGAGCATAAATTTATATTCACTTTTTTTTTTAATGAATTTTAAATAATTAATGGTGAAAGAGAATGAAACGATAACGTTGTGAAAAAAAAAATTTCAATCGAGTTTATTTAGAAATAACGTTTTTTATTAACATCTGCTGGGGATGGTAACTTCACTGAAAAAATATTCAAATTGCAATTTAAGGGTAACTAGATTATGAATATAATGTTCTTATATAACAAAAAATAAGTAAGTGCGTTAAAAATAAGTAAATACGCATTAATGAATTTTCAATTAAAAATTGCAATCGATCCAACCCAGATGTAGCACATAAGAAGTAGCACATTTTCCAATTTAAGCCTGGAACATATGAATTTAATTTTATATTATATTTAAATTTAATTATAGAGAAAAACTAGATTTACGTCTTCTAAATAATGAAATATTAATAGTTGCATACATTTAGGAGAAATCTCAAAGTAATAATTCAAGAGCATAATATGACTTGGTTTTATCAACGTAAAGTTTAAATTAAATTGCTAATTAATTGATTTAAGAATATAAGGCTATACTTTAAATAATACAAAAAGACGATTACTGTTATTTTTTACCGTTTATTGAAGTTCCATGAGCTTTGGTATGTTACAAGTCCCATTAACTTTGGTATAATAACTTGGAAAGGGGTAAGGAAAATAAAATTTTATTCTATTGTATATATGTACAATAAAATATTCTTACAAATAAGAACTGTGCTAAGAACCAAACTGGTGATTAAATTAAAAGAAGTAGTGAATATATTTGAAATATATTTCACTAAAACTCATAAACCCTTTAAAAGTGTACATTTTCTGTTAAAAATAATTTTCATTTACATTGTGAATATTATCATGAAATTTCCATTGTGAATATCAAGCAAATTATTTATAAATTGCAAATGTACTCTACTCGTACATGAATAATTTAATGATTGATTATTATATTGCATGATTATAATTAATCATCAATTTGTACTTGTACGTAAATGCTCTCTTTATTATTATCCACTTATACACATGCCCTCTTATACACTACATACAAATGATACTTAAATTATAAACTCATTAAAACGCTATTTGATTATCACTTGAAATTAAAATCTCTTTTCGCCTATATATTAATAATTAAATAAATTAAATATTTATAATTCTGTAATTACATGCGTTATAAGAATTTATTGCAACATATTAAGTTTTCAATTAATTACACATTTTATATTTTTGAAAATTATTTTAATTGAATAAATCTTTAACCATTAACTTTTTAACATATTGTGTATGTACTTGAAAATTTATTAATAGTTTCGATAATAAATTTTATAAAGAGTGAGTCATAAACTTATAATTTGAATTCAAAAATTCTCATTAAGTTACATCTCATCAAATCTCAATTGTAGTTGATCAATTCTCTGCTTTAAATTACTACAAAAAGAAATATGAAAAGTACATTACTACATGTTTTTTTCGGAAATGAGATAAAATGAATATTTTAATTAATACATTTAAATTTTACATATATGTATACAAACAAAAAAAATAGGAAAGACAAATAGAGTGTAAACTCTTTTAAATATACGATTGCATTATTCTGCATCCTTTTCATATAATTGTAGTAAATATATAAAAAAAACAGGGAAAAAACATACTGAAATTGTATACGATTAACACATTTCTCTTATAACACATACCATACCATACAATATAGTTGATTACTAATATTGAGAAACAAAAAATAGTCTCCCATAAACCCGAAAATTCATTCTATTTTCCCCAAATAAAAAAAAAATCTATAAACAAACAAGTGAAAATACTCAAAATCAACAAAAACTTTTATATAAAAAGAATAAGTTAAGCACTTAAATTACACTACACGTCACATTTCATCTAGAAAAAAAGACATTTAGTTGACCGCTATACAAAAAAAAAATTCAAAAGAAATAAAAGTAAAAACTGGAAAATCAGGATAACAAGATACGACAGAACTTTTTCAAAAGCAAGCAAAACAAAAAGGCAAAACACAATTTCACTGCATTTGTAGAATTAAATTTTTTGAAAGAAAACCATTTTTATAAAAAATAGAATATAAAATTATTTCTGACTATTACGGGATACGAGATATTTTTTTCAAATTCGATAGTCTCATAGTGAAATTCGCCATACCGAGAAGTTCAGGTCAATGAACCTCAGCAGCAGTCGATTTTTGTCTTGTTAAAATTACAAGAATAGGATTTTTCAATTCCTTGATTAGTAGATTACTTATACTGAGCCATTTGGCAGCATATTTGCAAATGCAGTATGGAGGGTATAGACAATAGCTAATGTATTGAATTAGAGAATATTTATAATATAATTTAACGTTGCTCAGTTTTACTCTCGGAGATAATTAATTACTTTCGAATATATTTCGATGTCAACATCAGATTTATTTTCGAATTTAAATTTCAAAAATTAGTTGTGTGATATTCGTGACTTAGTTACATATGTAAAAATTAGTTGTGTATATTGTGACTTAATTACCCGGGAAGAAACACTAATACGGATAAAATTTTAAACACTCACACAAGATTTCTCAATCATTTTTCTCCAATTGAATGGCATTACAAACCCAAAATTACTTTAATTACCTAAAAATAAACGATCATATTAGAAAATTAGTATAAAATGTTAAACTAAATCAAACACTAAAGATACAAAAAGAAAAGCATTTTGAAAAAAACTTATTTGAAAAACTTATTTGTAAAAGAATTAGAAAAGTTTATTTTCTCTCTCTCTTTTTTTTTACATAAAACAAATAAATACTTTTCTCGCTTTATGCTTTGAACTTTTGTAGCTCGCCTGAATTTTACAATTAAGGAGAACAACAATATATACTCGTAAATTCCCCCCCCCCCCCCTCTTATAACATCTCTGACGTTGTATTGTTGTAATGTAAAGTACATTTCTACTGTTGTGCCACAAATTGTATTTTTTATCCGAAATATATTTAAGATGCTATTATTATGTTTTATGAAAGCACATTATATGCAAAATGATGCAAGGGAATGAAAAAAAAAAATTTAAAAAATGAATTTAATGCATGGTAGAATGAAGAAAAAAATGAAGAGCTCCTCATTGCCCTTAATGGCAAAATGTAATTGTTGACATGTAAAAAAAGAGACAAAGTACAAATGATCTAACTATTCAAGAATTTTTAAAGAAAAAAAAAATCAGATTTTTTGTATTAAAAATTGAAATACTTTATTTATCTACAATAAAGTGCTCAAGTTTTTTATTTTTATTTTATAATTACACTCTTAATATTGAGGTTAAATGAGCACTGCACCTTTTACAAAATTAAACAGAATAAAAAAAGTGTAATAGTTTATTATTTAGACTTTCGAGATATTCAAAACAACTTGAATTAAAAAGTCATAAATTTTATTTAAATATGAGAAGTAAATAAAATTAATCTGATTATAGAATATTTATGATAAATGAAAAATACATTTTGAAATATTTTAAGAATTAAAATCTTAAAAAAATCTAATTAGTATAAGCGAGACAACGAAGTTCCCATAAATTCCTCTCATATTTATTTACTCTCTATTAACAACTTGAGCAATATCTTAGCTATAATCGAAAAAAAAGAGTAATTATAGCATTTTTCACCTGAGCTATATTAAATCTTTTAGAAAATAAAATTTACGTTCACGTACAAGCAAAATTATTCGAACAAAATATATTATCCGATTAATTTAAATTTCAAGATTTCTAAAAAAAATGTAAAAGAGTAAATTTAACAATTTCAATTGTTTCTATAATTCAGTTGAATATTTAATAAGCTTTCAAATATATTACTATACTGTTTTAGATTAAGTGTCTAGCTAAAATTTATTAGAAACGGAAAGCACGATTTTTGCTTTTTGAATAAAACATTTTATTCTCAATAATTGAATGAATTCGTTATGTGAGTTCAATTAAAAATGATACATGGATTGAAATAAATTATTCTTTAAAGATTTATTGTCCGAGTATAACAGTTAATCGTGACTTTTACGTCACAAATTATTTTATTGTTTTTATTCAATTACTAAATCAAAAAAATTATAATGTTATATAACTGTTATACAATAAAGTTTATTTATAGTTAATTCTTAATCACGTCATTATATAAATAATTTACTTGAAAAATTTCCATCACAGATTACACAAAATTTTATTAAGTGAAATTTATTATAAAATTAGTTAATAAATATAAGTATGACAATGATATCATCAATTGAATAAATAACATTATTATTATAACATTAACAAATAACAAGTCTTAAATTCACAGCAAGAGTAATTATCTCGAAAAAAAAAAACTAGTTTTTAAAAACACTAAAATAAAACCAAAACAATTAAAAAAATTCTCCAAACTAACATTTTACCCAGTAACACGTTAATTTCATTGCAATTAATTTTAAAATCTACAATTAAATACAAAATATGAAATTAAAATTGAAACTTTGAACCCATTTCGTTGAAATTAAGATTAAAATGTTTTAAAAAAAAAATCTTCACAATTTTCTTTAATTATAATCAATTTAAATAAAACTTGTTTTCGGAAATGTTTACTTAAAAATTACATCAATGGAATATTTCTTTTATTGTAGCAATTTATTTTAAATGTGAACTTTGTTTTTTAATTGTTTTTCTATGATTTATTATAAGCAACAAATAAACTAATTAATGGTCTGCAAAAAAGCACATTTCATTCCAATTCTTATTAAAATGAGATATTTTAGCTCAATTAGCTGTAAAATCCTGACAATAACCTATGAAGCAGATGAAAGTAAATGAATTATTTCTTTTATAGGAAAATAATTATCAAAGTAAAATCTAAATGCTTATAAAATATCAAATTTTAATATTGAATTCTTTATGTATGCCCACATATTTTTTAATTAAAATCATTAAAAATTAAAATTATTTATTCAACAAAACACTTTATGAAATTTTATAAAAATATTAAATTTATATAAAATAATAAAACTTAAATTTATTTTCTCATTGAATTTATAAAACATACATCAAAATCCCTATACGCACATAGAAAATTATGCAAAGAATTTCAAATCACATACAAAACAATATAAAATAGCCTCCCTCCTACTTCCATAATCCTAACCATTTTCTATATAAAGAATAAAGTTAATTTTTTCATATAAAGTTTATTAATAATGTTATTTAATTCACTTATATTATATACTCTTTGAAATTTTATATCATAGAAAATCACTGTTTCATGGACCATTAGTTTCCTAACAAACATAGGTCATTTTATATAAAGTAGCATACATATACCTAGGTACAGATACGAATGATACAAGTATATACACATACACATCTGTTATTTCATATTCTCTGAAGGATTGTATTAAATTACTTGTTATTTAAAGAATTATAAGTATGTATGCATATGTGTATATACTACATACTTTTAGCCTTTATGTTCCCATTGAATACACAATCATACTTTATAACTAAACTTCTTACAGTGTACTCTATTTAGGTATATGTATATATACAATACATTTTTTAAAACATACAGGAATATTGTTCAGAAGAATACTCTTTAAGATTTTAGTAAAAAGCTGTCTAAATCTAGAAAAAATTATTTTTCGATTCAATTAAGTTCAATGCTTAGATTGGATTTGAAAAAGAAAAACTTGCATTTTATATTTTAAATCACTTTAGTGGAACTAAATAAGCCAATTGAACAGAAGGAATACAAATTTTAAAATGAATTTTCAAAAAAATTTAAGTTTAAGATTAAGCAAAATGAGTTTAAGTTCGGTCAAAACTTGTCAGTCGTTTTCAAAATTACAATTTTTGCTTAAAATTTTTGTATAGAACTTTTTCCATCTTATTTTATCAATAGGGCAATTTCAAGCTAACTAAATCGTGTTTTAGCATTTTGGCAAACTTTCCATTATTAACCAAAATGATTCAACAATCGAATAATCGGGTTTATATAAATTTCCAGATAAAGTAAATTTAATGTTTATAGCTGAAATTTTTAGCTGAAACACTTTTATTCATAATTTTAGAATAAATTGAAAAAAATCACCGGATTCTCGCAGAACGTTGATTATGGATTCTTGAATAAACTAAAATCTGCTAATTTTAATTTAGGTGGTTCTTGCTTATAACCACATACTTTTATCATATGTTTTGTAAAGCAAACTCTATATAGAATGTGGACGAATATTAAATTTTTATTTATTGTTGTTGTTCTTAAAATATTCGACCAAAAATCTCCTACCATTCAACTTATATTCTTCTTCCTCTTTTATGTAATATTATTATTTTTGAGAATCTTTATTTCATTTTACTAATTAGATGCATTAATCTTATGTTTATTATAAGTAAGTAAAATGGGATGAAAAAAAAAATTTTTTTTTTGTTGTGTACTTATATGTGGAACAAAGTATCTTCATTAAAAGCATTTCTTTTAATTAAAATATTAGAAACACACACAATACACATTTTGGTACGTGGAGAATTTTTTGTGTGTATGATTTTGATGGTTGTTTTTAACTTTTGATTTATTGTATGGGGAATAAAATACATACCATACATGTAACTACATATATGGTAATTCTTAAGAATGTGCTCATATCTACATATGTATATACTTAAATTAAATATAAGATAAGGAAAAGTTAGGAAAAAAAAAAGAAGAAACATTGTCGAAATTTTATGGAATTTTTTTTTAATTCTTATTGCCTACATAAAAATTTGCTTTAGCTCTTAATATCTATCCAAAGGGGCTAGGGTTTTATCAATTTTATCAATTTTGTTTTTGAAATCCCAAGGTATATAAAATTTTTAAAGCAAATGCTACAGAACACTGATAAGCTTAGCTTAATTTTTTTTTTAAATTTCATTACTGGTACGTATGTGTATAACAGACACTACTATTTAATGCCTTTTAAAACTCAGATGAACCTCATAAAACGTAAAGGTGCTTTTATAAATGTTGATGAACAGTGTTGTGAATTAAATCCACATTTCTCGAACATTTTCATCAGCACTATTCTCCAAATCTATTCAAAAATTCAGCAAACTGCATATGACTTTCCTTAATAGTTCAGCTAATTTAAATCTCATTACAATAATTTTAATTTCAAGCAAAAATATACAATAGACTGCGTTTTTTTTTTCAATTTTTCTATTAAATCCTTTCTAATTTTTCCATAAAGGAGCACTCACTGACAGCATCTTAAATTTTAACTAAAGGTCCTCTTCTTTATATGCAAATAAGTAATCAAGTCATCCAAAACACAGAAAAACATTCAAGAATTTTTCATTCAAACACGCACAGAACCTAAAATTTTAAAACATAAAAATAATATAATTGAAAATTTGAATTTAAATTAAATAAATCAATGGAAAATGCTTACACAGAAATTTCATTTAAAATTTTCCGAATATCAAATGAAAAATGTCAAAACTTTAAATGATATGACAAAATTCTTACATACTTACACAATAATAACATATAAAACATAACAAATTAATATGAAAATTGTTTGTAAAATAATTTTATTCCGGAAAAACAAGAATAATCCTCGAAAATACAATTTTAAAACCACACTCAAACACATAAATTACCTGCAAATATAAAACTAAAAATTAACTAGGTCAATTATAATTTGTCTGTCAGTTTGAGCAAAATATCTATATAAGATATACAAAAATAATATTATACTTTCAGTTGTCATGATACATTCAAAAAAAAAGAAATTCAAAGAAATTGAAATTTTGAATACAAATCTAAACAGATATTACTAGGGCTACAACTAAATCTTTATGATGTGCATTAAAAAAAAATTTTTTGAAAAATATTTTTTTTACACTTGAAAACTTTTAAAATATTTACGATTATATTAGATATATACCCGGAGCACCTACCTCTATAATCTGATGAAAAATATATTTTACGGAATTCGTTTCAAATATCCTTTATATGTGTGTAGATTCTAAAGCTTTTGAGCCTTTTTTTTTTTAAATTTACAATGTAAAAGATTTATTTACACTGACAAAAATATTAAGTTTAATATAAATAAAATTTTTTCTATTAAGGTCTAACGATTCTATCAGTTTCAATAACATTTTCAAGTCGAAAACTCTTCTTGTTTCGACTGCATTAAAGGAAAATTTAGAAAAAGTTTCATTTTCTTATACCTT